>NC_084531.1:20626207-21241207 GCF_024500275.1 Phycodurus eques
GTTTGCCTACCAAGCGAACAGGTCTGCGGATAATGCAGTCAACATGGGACTGCACTTCATCCTAGAACACCTCGACAGTGCAGGGACCTACGCGAGGATCCTGTTCGTGGACATTCAGCTCACCGTTCAACACCATCATCCCTGAACTCCTTTCATCCAAGCTTCTCCGGCTCAGCGTCTCACCTGCCATCTGCCAGTGGATTTACAGCTTTCTGACGGGCAGGACACAGCAGGTCAGGCTGGCGGAGGCCACTTCATCCACACGCAGCATCAGCACTGGGGCACCCCAAGGTTGTGTCCTCTCTCCGCTGCTCTTCTCTCTCTACACGAACGACTGCACCTCAGCGAACCCGACTGTCAAACTCCTGAAGTTTGCAGATGACACCACTGTCATCGGCCTCATCAAGGACGGTGACGAGTCTGCATATCGACAGGAAGCGGAGCGGCTGGAGCTGTTGTGCGGCCGACACAACCTGGAGCTGAACACGCTCAAGACTGTAGAGATGATCGTGGACTTCAGGAGGCATCCTTCGCCACAGCTACCCCTCACGTTGTCCAGCTGCCTTGTGTCAACCGTCGAGACCTTCAAGTTCCTGGGAATTACAATCTCTCAGGACCTGAAGTGGGCGACCAACATCAACTCCGTCCTCAAAAAGGCCCAGCAGAGGATGCACTTCCTGCGGCTTCTGAGAAAGCACGGCCTGCCACCGGAGCTGCTGAGACAGTTCTACACAGCGGTCATCGAATCAGTCCTGTGTTCTTCCATCACAGTCTGGTTTGGTGCTGGTACAAAAAAGGACAAACTCCGACTGCAACGGACAATCAAAACTGCTGAAAGGATTGTCGGTACCCCCCTACCCACCATTGAGGACTTGCACGCTGCCAGAACTAAGACAAGGGCGTGCAAAATCCTCTCGGACCCTCCGCATCCCGGTCACCAGCTCTTCCAGCTCCTTCCCTCAGGTAGGCGCTACCGATCAATGCAAACTAGAACTGGTAGACATTCCAACAGCTTCTTCCCTCTTGCGATCAACTTCTTAAACACCTAACCTACAATTCCATTACAAGAAGCTGGCAATTTTTTGACTTGAGTTCGTTGTCACATTTCTGTGGGGCCAATTATGTATTACTTGTGCACTCACTGTAGTTGTCTCGCCATGCTGCACTATTTGCATATACTGGCCACTCATGGCAGAGTAGCATCTGCTCCATTTGCACACTGATTGAGGAGTATCTATAACATTTGCACAACCAACATTGTCCCAGATGATCGCACTACTCGTCACTTTAAACCGCATACACTCCTTGAAGTCTCAGCGCCCTTTGTGGAGTGCTTGGGTGCGAGTTGTAGCTCTTGTATGAATGTGCATTCTCTTACTTCTCGTGGAAATAAAGCGATTAAGTACATCCGAGGGCATTACAATACGTAAATAACTTAACATCAACAAAGCCTAAACACTGGCTATTGACATCTTTGGTGGCTCTGTGGTGACAGCTTGTGTTAAGCAAAGACATTGTCGACATTTAAAGTTCCTACGGGTGCTTTGTCACAGTCCCCTTCGCCATTCACCCAAGCCAGGAGGAAATGTTTCGACCTGTTTTGCCAAATGCAGAAGTAGGTAGCGTATACTCCACTGTGCACGTTTAGGTCCCAAAGTTCTGCAGTCTCTTATGTTCCTTAAATACAATCAAGTGCTTCTTTTCAATCTTCATTTTTCAATGCAAAAAATAAATCCTTGTATGTACGAATTTAGTTTAAAAAAAAAAAAAAAATAATTAAATAGTTCATTTTTTGTGTGTGTGTGTGCATTTTGTGCTTTTAAAGGATTACAGAGACTGTGGTTTTGGCTGTCAATTGTATTTAAGAGAAAATTATAATTAGAGCAAATCTTCTTTAACTGTTGTGGTTTTTAAAATGAATTTTTATGGTCTTGGTCTTGTTATGGTCTTAGCTTGTCTAGTCTTGACCTCTGTCTCAAAGTCTTGGTCTCGGTGACTTCTAGTCTCGGATAGTGTGGTCTTGAGCACAACACTTTTGTTTTTGACTCGATTACAATGGAAACATGGAAAAATAGTGAACGTCAAACCGAAGGGTGCTGTTTGGTGGAAACGCTGATTATGTGTCAGCCCTGTGTGACTGATGGGTGATCAGTCTAGGTAGGGTGTGTCAACTGGGATAGGGTCCAGCTTCACTGTGACTCTGAACAGGTAAGTGTTAAAGAAAAGGATATTTTTCCAATAGATCAGGGGTGAGGAACCTGTGGCTCCTGTGTCATATATTTACTGCAGCAGCATTTGGTCCATCCCACCATGCAATTCTAAAACCAATTTTCTAAAACTCACAAAATATTAACGACACAAATGCTCATAATATGAAATAATTTGCTTGAATTTTGCATCATACTGTATGGTTTTTAATTAATTTAGCATGGGCCCTTATGACTTTACAAAAACTGATCGGAAAAAGGTTTGCCACTCCTGCATAAGATCAAATATTGACCTTGAATTGTTACTTCAGTTCTCTCATCTACAAGGAAATATAGTACTATAGGTTGAAAATGTAGATTTTTTTTTTTGTTTCTCTTAGGGCCCTCATATAGCATCAGTGACGCTGGCAGCGTATGAGTGCAGCTCAACAGATTTCCCAGAGCCTCCGTACCCAGACCAGATTGTGTGTCCTCAACTTGCAGGGTCTGAGGGAAGTATCTCCCTCTTCTCCATCATGTCGAAGGTCCGCCTGGAGGCATTCATGTGGGTGAGTGGATGTTGTTTTTCTTTTTGTAACTCAAAAGAGGGGAAATCCCGAAAACAAGTATTTGTTAGTGCCAGGAGCAAGTCGCAGTATGACAGCAAGCAATTAGTCTTGCTTTTCTACCTGATCACAAATACCATTGATCTTGTTCTTGTGCATGTTGTTTAGAAAGCTGCAGTTTAAGTCAGAATTCAAACAACCGTTTGTGCCTGTCTAGGGTGCAGGCACTGCCATCGGAGAGCTGCCTCCATATTTCATGGCCAGAGCAGCACGTCAGTCTGGGGCTGATCCTGAAGATGAAGAATATGAGGAGTTTGAGGAGATGCTGGAGCAGGCTGAGAGTGCACAGGTTGGACTTCCACAGAGACATTTATTGTGATGCCATTATCATTTACATTTTAAAATCATATCACTTGGATAGCTTTTTAGTGTGATATCACATGATCGACATATGAATAGGCAAGCTTTGAAGTTGTTCCATGTGTAATAACAGCACTTTGAAGACAAGGAATAGTCACAACCGTGCATGATGTTCTGCTATGCTAAGAAAAGGCGGAGATCTTCGCTAGTGATGTAGATAAGCTCGAAATTCGAATGACCTGATTTCAGGCCTCTCTGCAAAACAAAACCCATCTGGAACTCAGGAATGCATGGGTGATTTTAATTCATATTTCACATATTTACGAAGGCACCATAGAGACAATATTACATCCCAAGTATTCGAAAATGTAGGTTTGGCATAATGTCCCTTTTTAAATGGAAGTCAGCAAACACCATTTAAAGTACCTATGATTAACCCCAAATAAAGTTACCTTTTTGCTGTTCACCAGAAGTGGGAAGGTTTTGTGCTAACACTGACTGACTTTTTAACTGTTCATACTGTAATTGCTTCCACCTTGATTAAGGCCCCAGTTCCACCTGACGAAAAACAGCCCCAAAGAACAACACTGTCACCAGAATGCTTCTGTGTAGGATGGTGTTCTTTTGTTGATGAGCAGTGTTGTTTGCTCCAAAAATACCTTTCCATAACACATTTTCCCTCCGTGTGTTCGGGAGATTTTGGCAAAATGTAGTCACCTATGGCCCAGACATATGAATAAGATGGAAGATTGTTGTCACATGTACTAAACAGCCAGTACTTGCCAGAAATTCCTGCTGTCCCGTCAGTGTTGCTGTCGGCCTCTTGGAAGCTTCCCCTGACCAGTTTTCTTCTGTCTTTGTGATGTCACTGCAGTGCCATATTTTCTCTACTTTATAATGACTGTCTTCACAGTGTTCCATAATATATTTAATGCCTTGAAAATACTTTTGTACCCTTCCCCTGACTTATGCCTTCGAACAGTGAGATCCCTCTAATTCTTTGGAAGCTCTCTGCAGACTAAAGTTTGTGCTGTAAGATCTGACTACAACAGTTAGGAAAATCCTACTACAACAGCTAAAATTTATTTGGGGTTAATCAGAGGCACTTTCTGTGGTGGCAAGTGGGTGTTGACGCCCATTTAACATGTTTGAATGTGATTAGTTAATTCTGAACAGCCACATCCCTAATTATAGAAGGGTGTGCATATAATTTCTTTATTTCTACTTCATCTCAAATATTTATTTTCTTCAATTGTGTTGTTCAGATTGTAGGTCACATTAATGGTTAGAAAATTTGTGAAATGATTTATCTTGGTTGAATAATTTTTTTTTTCACAAAAACCTGGCATTTGAATCGGGATGTGTAGACTTTTTATATCCACCGTAAATAAGGAATTTTGTCTCAGCACATCTATTTCCTCTTTTGCATATCATTCACAACATATATGGAGTATCTATCAAAACTGGTAGCCGCAAGGCTTCATAATGTTAACTGACCACAGAACATCTATTTCCTCTTTTGCATATCATTCACGACATATATGGAGTATCCATCAAAACGGGTAGCCGCAAGGCTTCATAATGCCAACTGACCATGAAACAACTGTCCAGTCATTGGTCCCACAGTGCCACGTGACTTCAATGAAGCCCCTCCCTCCTCACGCTTCCAGTAAATCCTTGTGTGTGCGCGTGAGTCACCGTGAGCACTGTTCCCCCTTTAATCATACCCCAGCCTTTGTTCTGTCTGCATCTCTCCCGCCCTCCCGTTCTCTTTTCACGGATCTGTAATTTGAATGACAGACAGCTCTGTCAGGAAGCAAGTTCACATGACTGGACACTGCTGAGATCAGATGCTTAGTCAGCGGGACGGTAATCGGAGAAACCTGGTGTGCAGTACATTGTCACACTCGCCGTCATCAGCTGATTGGCATCAAAGGCAAACAGCTGATCGTGTTCTGTATCTTGTATGATTATCATCACATTTACCATTTCCTTAAAGTGTACATACAATGTTGTGTTGTTTATTGTGGAGATGTGTGTTGATTGAGTGTAGAATTAATCTTTTTGGTTAATATTTGAAGCATTAGTTTTGGATTAATGACATTACATCTTAAATATGTACAGTCCCCTGCAAAGTATTGGAATGGCAAGGTCAATTCCTTTGTTTTTGTTCTATACTGAAGACATTTGGGTTTCAGATCAAAAGATGAATATGAGACAAAAGTTCAGAATTCTGACTTTTATTTCATGCTATTTACAATCTAGATGTGTTAAACAGCTCATGACAGAACACCTTTTGTTTGAACCCCCACCCACTTTTCAAGCGAGCAAAATTATTGGAACCGACATTATTAAATTAACTTAAAGCGAGTAACATTTAGGCGGCACGGTGGCCGACTGGTTAGAGCGTCTGCCTCACAGTTCTGAGGTCCGGGGTTCAATCCCCGGCCCCGCCTGTGTGGTGTTTGCATGTTCTCCCCGTGCCTGCGTGGGTTTTCTGCAGGCACTCCGGTTTCCTCCCACATCCCCAAAAGATGCATGGTAGGTTAATTGACAACTCTAAATTGCCCGTAGGTGTGAATGTGAGTGCGAATGGTTTGTTTGTTTGTATGTGCCTTGCGATTGGCTGGCAACCAGTTCAGGGTGTACACCGCCTCCTGCCCAATGATAGCTGGGATAGGCTCCAGCACGCCCGTGACCCTTAGTGAGGAGAAGCGGCTCAGAAAATGGATGGATGGATGAGTAACATTTAATATTTGGTTGCATAAACCTTGCAATAACTGCATCAAGCCTGTGACCCATTGACTTCACCAGACTGTTGCATTCTTCATTTGAAATGCTTTTCCAGACTTGTACTGCAGCCTCTTTCAGTTCTTGTTTGTTTCTGGGGGTTCCTTGCTTCAGTCTCCTCTTCAGGAGGTAAAATGCATGCTCTATTGGGTTAAGTTCCAGTGATTGACTTGGCCAGTCTAAGAACTTCCACTTTTTCCCCTTGAGGAAGTCTTTTGTTGTGTTGACAGTGTGTTTTGGGTCATTGTCTTGTTGCATGATGAAGCATCACCCGATTAGTTTGGATGCATTTTTCTGTAAATTGCTAGACAAAATGGTTTTGTAGACTTCAGAATTCATTCTGCTGCTACCATCATGAGTTACATCATCAATAAAGACTAGTGAGCCCGTTCCAGAATTAGACATGCAAGCCCAAGCCATGAGATTACATCCACCATGCTTCACAGATGACCTTGCGTGTTTTGGATCAAAAGCAGATCCTTTCTTTCTCCATACTTTGGCCTTTCCATCAAATTAGTAGAGGTTAATCTTGGTCTCATCAGTCCATAAAACTTTGTTCCAAAACGTTTGTGGCTCATCTCTGTACTTATTTGCAAAATCCAATCTGGCCTACGGTTTCTTTTTGCTGAGTGGCTTCCATTTTGTGACATGGCCTGTATATTTTTTCTTTCAAAGTCTTCGTCGAACAGTGGATTGTGATACCTTCACCCCTGCCCTTTGGAGGTTGGCAGTGATGTCACTGACTCTTGTCTTTGGGTGTTTCTTCACTGCTCTCACAATGTTTCTGTCATCAACTGCTTTTGATACCCTTGCCCAACCTGTTCGATGTCTGTTGCTCAGTACACCAATAGTTACCTTCTTTTTCAGGACATTCCAAATGTTTGTATTGGCTATGATCATTGTTTGTGCAATAGCTCTGATCGATTTTCCCTCTTCTCTCAGCTTCAAAATGGTTTGCTTTTCTCCCATAGAAAAGAACATGTCTACACAGGTCTCTGGTTTAACTGCTTAACAGCAAATGCAGTTTTTACAGATGAAACCCGAAGTCAAAAACAAACACAATCTAATGTTTAAGCAATCAATCTAAAAGGCAACACCTGAGCAACGAGAAACACCCATCAGTCACATGTTCCAATACCTTTGCCCACTTGAAAAGTGGGTGGGCCCGAACAAAAGGTGCTCTGTCTTGAGCTGTTTAACACATCCAATACCATGATATAAAAACTGGAATTCTGAACTTTTGTCTCATTCATCTTTTGATCTGAAACACAAATGTCTTCAGTATACAACAAAAACACAGGAATTTATCCTTACCGTTCCAATACTTTTGGAGGGGACTGCAAAACACTGCTTTTGGAGATGCCTTTGAGGGGGAAAAAAAATGTCAATGCTATCATTCCAAATATGCTGCATATGATATAGTGTGTTATTATTATTATTTATTTTAGATATAGATTTTAACTAATGTATATTTTATATATTAGAATTGCATTCAAGTTTCTATAGTGTAGTAAGAAAATTTAACTCAAAGAAGACAAACTATTTTACCAGTGTTGTGACTAAGATGTACATTTTTATTTTATTTATTTGGGAGGAGATAGTCATACACACACACACTATAAATGTTTTCTTAAATCATACATTTTCTACATCACTATTGTCCGTTAAAAAAAAAAAATTGTGTGTTTACTACATTTGTCTTGAATTACCTTGTATTATGCCAAGTCATACAGTGTGTGTGACTAACCTTTTAATGACTGATATTAAACGGCAATTTACAAAAAGAGAATTGAACACTTCGGGTCACAGCAATACTGAATCTTAGTTTTTTTAAATGTGTCTGATTTCCTCTTGCAGGATTTTGTCACCAGAGCAAAAATGGGAGTCCAACACATGGTGCAGAAAGTGGGATTCTTTGGGATCTTGGCTTGTGCTTCGGTAGTGAAATTTAGTGTTAATATACAGCTTCATCTATTACATTTTTTACAATAATAGTTGCAGGGGACCATTTTCTAACCATATGGTCATTTGTATCTTTTTAGATACCAAATCCACTTTTTGACTTAGCGGGAATCACCTGCGGCCACTTCTTGGTTCCTTTTTGGACCTTCTTTGGGGCAACTCTCATCGGGAAAGCCATCATCAAGATGCACATACAGGTCAGTCCCTCCACTTAACCATTTATCAGAGCTGGTCAGAAGTTGTCAAGTAGCAATTAACTTACGTTCACCAAAATAATACAGCAATTGTGCAATTTTATTTTAATTATGAGTCAAGACCCACAGTTTAAAAAAAAAGAAAGAAAGGATGTACAACACCCAAACAAACACTCAGAACTTAGGAAAAGAAGCCTGAAGCCCTCTATAGAGAGATTTTGAACTTTTTCAGTTTTTCCCAGATCAGAAAGTTGTGCTAATTAAAGAGAGATTTTTTTCAGTCTTCCACACAAGTGACTAATATATCACCTTGCCTGAACAAGTTTGTGTATGCGAGTCAGTGAGTGGTTATACCTTTCCATCCCTGGGTGGTAACAGCCAGTGACCTCACCATCACAAATTTCAGACAAAGGGTCCCGTCTCGCAGCAAGGGTTCAAGAGGATGTAAAGTGGACATTAGGGAAGAAAGTTTAGCTCAATAAAATGTCTTGAACGGCGTGGGGGTTTTATTTATTTGTGTGTGTGTGTGTATGTGTGTGTGTGTGCTTTGAACCTGGTGGAGATTACATGTCATCATATCCTGTCTAGAATTGTCCAGGGGGTCTGTGTGTCATACACTTTAAAATGGTGATCACATTTATGACCGGAGAATAATATTGTGGTTTGCCCCCCACTTACACTGTAAACCACAAAAAGCTCCTCGCAGTTCGAAATCAAACACATTCACACATTTAGATTTTGTAATTAGTGGACACCGGTAGGTCTGTTGTCAATTTCAGCCTTGGTCTGAGGTCCTACAACACAGTTAAACATTGTGTAGCATATTCTCGTGTTATATCATTCGTTCTGTTTGTCATCTGTCAACAGAAGCTGTTTGTTATCATCACCTTCAGCAAGCACATCGTGGAGCAAATGGTGTCTCTCATTGGGTAAGTGTCTTCATGCGAGTCAGGTGGTTCATTACAGTGGTTCTCAACTCCTGTCATCCTGAAACCTGCATTCCACTGTTGATGCAAACTGGTGACATCAACAAAATTTATCATTTTTAAAGTAGCCTCTAAAAAGACAAGGCTTTTTTTTCCTTCTCTGTCTGACTTGAAATCTGGCTAAACCTTTCCTGTTTTAGGTCAATTGTCAATTTGGAAGACCCCTTTGTGCCTAAGTTTTAACTTCTAGCGGATGTCTTGATCTTGTTTCAGTATTTCCACATAATATTCTTTCCTCATGATGCCATCTATTTTGTGAAGTGCACCAGTCCCTCCTCTAGCAAAACAACCCCCAACAACGATGCTGCCACTCCTGTATTTCACAGTTGGGATAGTTTTCAGGCTTGCATTCTTCGCTCGTTTTCCTCCCAACGTAACAATGCTTATTATGACCAAAGACTTCAATTTTAGTTTCGTCAGACCACAGGACATGTCCAACAATTAAGGTCTTTGTCGCTGTGTGCATTAGAATTGAGCTCATCAGAGACACGGCCAAGTTTAGATGTTTTGGAGACAAAGTAAGAGAGAGAGCAGACTCCGATGGTTTGGACACATCCAGAGGCGAGAGAGTGAATATATTGGTAGAAGGATGATGAAGATGGAGCTGCCAGGCAAGAGAGCTGGAGGAAGACCAAAGAGGAGGTTCATAGATGTAGTGAGAGAAAACATGAGGGCAGTTGGCGTTAGACATACACACTCTTACCAACTTCAGCCAGCATCTTCACAATATCATTTGTTTTTGTTCTTGGGTTGATATGCACATTGGGACCAAAGCACCTTAATCTCTGGGACACAGAACCCCTCTCCTCCCTGAGTGGTATGATGGCTGGACATTCCCATTGTGTTTATAGTTGTGTATAATTGTTTGAGCGGATGAACATGGCACATTCAGGCATCTGTAAATTGCACCCAAGGATGAACCAGACTTGTGCAAGTCCACAGTTGTCATCCTGTTATCTTGGTTGATTTATTTTTACTTTCCCATGATGTTACACAGTGAAGCAGTGCACAAAAGGTGCTTTGTCGTGAGTTGTTGTAGACAGCCAGACCAGACTGCAGTTCCGTAGCTCCTCAATGACAGTAGACTTTTAACTCCGGAAAAGTAGTTCTGCCTGTGTCAAGCAGAAACCTACAACTGTATCTGTATCAGAGCGGACTTGATGCGTCAAAGTTAACTGTTGCGATAAACCCATATTGTAAGTAGGACTCCTGATATAGTGTTGTTTCGTTCGCAAATGTGTCGTTCAAAAGAACAAATCTTTTCAGTTAACGTAATGAGCTGAATTAGTTCATGAAATGATGTCATTCTTTGAGCTCTGCCGCCGTTAGCCAGCCCGCTCGGACTAGAAATGGAAGCGTTCTGTGCAGTCTTGACATGTCAGTTAAGACGCGGGGTCAATTTTCAAAATAAAACACATTGACACGTGAATTGCAATACAACAGAAATTATATAAATTGGTCATTCTTTCTCTGCAGCCCGGTAACAAATGCCTCACGGCCCGGTACCCGTCCGCTGGACCGGTGGTTGGTAACCACTGGTTTAACACATCTAGATCTAAATACCATGAAATAAAAGTCGGAATTCTGAACTTTCGTCTCATATTCATCTTTTGATCTGAAACACAAATGTCTTCGGTATACAACAAAAACAAAGGAATTGACCTTGCCGTTTCAATACTTTTGGAGGGGACAGTAACGACACAATGCTTACATGTTCAAGTGGCATTTTAGAACACATGAGGTTGAAGCTGACATTAAAATTTCTCAGCTCTGATCTTTTTGCAACATCAATAGTTTGACTTATTTTTATATAATAATCAATGTAGACGAGAGTAACAGTAACAGTTTAATCATACTGAGATTATGCTATTAAAACACCAAAGGCATTTATTATTTCTTTGCCTTCATCTAATGAGCCTAGGAGAGGCTGTTTAAATGCCGCTGGAAGTTGTTAGCACCACGCTATTGATATTCATTCATCGATATTAATTTTCACGAGATGACATTTTAAATGAGTTTGGAGGAACACCCTAGGCGTATTGTTAGCCATGATGTCCGCTAGCCAGAGATTGAGTTGCACTGTATTTAGAGTGAAAGGTAGTTACACTTCCTGTACCTTACCTAATATGTTCCATGTGGGAACACAGTTTGCCTTTGTACTGTACCAAATGTTTTATTCTTTCTATATGTGTATATATATATATATATATATATATGTGTGTGTGTGTGTGTATATATATATATATATATATATATATATATATATATACAAATTATTATTATTTTTTTTTTTTCCAACCATCTATCAGCGACCCACTTTTTTGGGTCCGCCCGACCCACCAGTTGTGAATCACTGCTTTTGGGGTCTGTCTCTAGTCAACAGTTTCTAAAGCATTCTTGATCTTAATCGATGATCAATTCTGACTGATTTCACTGCAGGGGGGAACTGAACAGGTGTTCACGTTCCCCACCGACAATTTACATCTCTGCAGCATTGGTGGTCAGGCTTGTGAGGTCCCATTCAGACATGTTGATATGACTCATGAAGTTCAGCAATATTTCCCAGCACCGTGGGAAACTTAAACCTAGACTTAAATAATTAAAAGCGTCTGCGAGAATATCCCAATTTTCTTCTTGTATGTTTGTGTTTCAACCATCAAATGTAACATCCTAGTTGTATTTATTGTGGGTCTAGTTGTCCCAAAAATTAATCAGTATATATTTTAGTTGGATTTTGTATTGTTTTCGCTATCTAACTAATGTGATAGAAATGTAGAAATTGTTATATTAAGTCCTCCTGGTGAAGCTTCTTTTTCCTCCAGAATTTAACTGAAATGTAATTTCATTGAACTCTATACCGCGTGCATAATATTATAACAAATGTATGTAATAGTATATTCTCATACTTTATAAATATTGCCACTATGATTAAGAGGTGCATGCTGTGTATGAATAATAAACCATAGTAAATAAATACTATTTGATTTGTTCAAGATGTCTTGGTATTAGATATTACTGTATACTAAATGTATATAATAGTAAAATACATCGTCTAATACAAAAAACACTTGGCCATTTTCTGACCTAAACGGTGCACAACATAAGAAAACAACAGAATAAACCCTTTTAAACAGAATCGCCGTGGTCAATACTGTTTGATTTGTTCAATTCATTTATTGGTAATAATATTATAGAAAATATTAAATATGTCAACATATAGTACAAGAAATATTGTTATTTTCTGATCTAAGCAGTGCACAACATAACTTAAAAACAATGGTACAAAATCAAATCGCTCAACAGAATTTCCAGCGTAAATACTATTTGATTTGTTTAATCAATCTCTAGGTAATATTTTTTTTTAATTATTATTTATTATTACAATACATCTACATACACAAAACAATGTTTTTGATTATTATACACTGCACAACTAACACAAAAGCAACTCACAGGAAAACACTATTTGATTTGTTCAAGCCATGTCTTGGCCTTAGTTTTTATAAAAATTAAGAAAACATGAAAAAGAAACATAATACAAAAACACCATTAATAGTTTGGTTATTTTTCTAATCTAAACTCACACAGAGCACAACAAATGATCTAATAATAATTATTATTATTATTATAATACCCACAATGAATGGATTTGGATGACCCTAGGACCTCATTTCAAGGCTGAATAAGAATCGTGCTTCTTTTTCATCAAGTCAGTGACATTCTGGTAGAAGTTTGGTGACTCGCCGGGATACGTGGTCTTTGTCTGTATTCCTGTGTGCTGGCATGACAACATGAGGAGGTAACAGCGAGTCTAATCGAATTGAAATCAGCCGTCATTGATGTCGGTTTAGTAGTCTCTCTACATTTGCTTAGTCGAGTCTAGACAGTGTGCTTTTGTCCTGATCTGACGAATTCTGTGGGAACATTAAGTGTTTCACTCAATTGTTTTTGTATTTTAAACAATTTGCTTTCAAAGTGCAGAAATCATGAGCCCATTGTGCTTTGCCCCACCCCCTGAAAAAGATAGCGTACCCTGCCTAATAAGGATGTAAGTACGCCCTGATTAGATGTCTTTGCACCCAGATGGTGGTAAGGGTGATGACATCATGTCGAGTCACTTCCCGGTTGAAGGGGCTGACACAAGTGCCCGAGGAGAGCTAAGGAGTATAAAAGGAGGGCTGTGGACCTAATGCTTCAGTTGCCTCTCCTCCTGCTGGACTCGCATACAGGATGGCTACTCTCAGGATCTTTGCTTGATAATGAATAGAAAAAGTTCATGCTCCGAGACCTTGGGCTGCACCTCTTATAGGTCTTTGGGTAAGTATAACAAAGTCATTCTGATCTATGTATTTTTTTGTTGTTGTGTTTGCCAGGTCTATACCCAAAGTAGGACCATCACTCCAGAAGCCCTTCAGCCATTACCTGGAAGCACAAAGGAACAAGCTGCATCATGGTGAAGGAAAGAAATCATCGGTAAGGACAAAACTCTTTCATTTGCAAATAGGCTTTATCTTCTAAATCAAATTAAGACCTTTGGTTACTGATTAATTAGTGGCCATGACATTTATACGTGCATCTCAATAAATTTGAATTAGAAAACTTCATGTATTTCTGTAGTTAAATTCAAAAACTCATATATTATATAGATTCACTACACAGTAAACTGTTTTATTTTGGGGGTGGGGGGTGATTTTACCTTTCTCAAATGAAAACCCACATTTTACCATCTCCAAGAAATAAGAATGTTACATAAGAAATGGTCAAAAATATTTTAATATGGAGATGAGTTTGGAATTTCCCTTCTGAAAAGTATTTTATGTGTTGAATAAATCTGTATAATGTATGATTTACACTTGGAATTGCAACGCTGAACTACAATGAACTATCCTACAGTATTCTAATTTATTGAGCTGGACCTGTACATGGCACATAACTTGACTTACGACTTCAAATATACGGTTTGGTCCAGAAGTATTTGGAGGGTGTTTTTGTGTTTTATCCTTTATACACAATGGATTTTAAGTAAAACTATGTGATTGAATTGTAGGCTTACAGCTTTAAGTTTCACCTAAAATATGGTGCAGTGGTGTGAAAGTGTTTGCCTGCTTCCTGGTTTCTTATTTTTTTTGCATGTTTGTCACACTTCAGTAGGATTCAGGTCAGGACTTTGACGAGGCCACTCCAAAGTCTTAATTTTGTTTATCTTCAGCCATTCAGAGGTGGACTTGCTGGTATGTTTTGGATCATTGTCCTGCTGCAGAACCGAAATTAGTTTCAGCTTGAGGTCACGAACAGATGGCCGGACTTTCATCTTCAGGATTTTTAGGAAGAATTCAGGAAGGGGCACAAATGCTTTTTCCCACCACTGCATTTAATAATAACTTTGTTTTTCTATTTAAATATATAGCAACACTGAATACTCGGGTTGTCCCGATCACTGATGATTTTCAGCTGATCGAGATTGGGTAAAAAATATTTTTGTAACATTCTAAATGTGGCAAAGTGACAAAATAATCCAAAGGTACAAAGATCTTGCCAAATGGAACAGTAATAGTTTCATTTTATATTAAACAATGTAACTTTTCAGGGTATTTTTTAGCACCGGTATAATATAAGTAACTGAAAGTGACACGCAAACTGTGTGTGTGTGTGTGTGTGAGACACTTTGTGTCTCACACACAGCACACACACACACACACAACTTTGTGTGTGACACTCACACACAAACAAAGTCTCTGCCCTCACTGAGCATGCGTTAAACTGTTTAATGACAACCCAGGTGAAGTTTACTGTTAAATTAAACATGCAACAAAAAGAATTACACACATTGTATATTTAAATACAAGACACACATGATTGTTTTAGAAATCGCAAGCTTAATGCTATCAGTCAATGGAAACCCCCATTGACAGGCTAGCTAGAATTACCATTAGATCACTGGTGGGATTTACCTTCAAATAATGTTTATCCACAAACTCTGTAGTAACACAGAGGCAGGTAAGAATACTCACAGGCATATATTCTTCCTAATCTGTGAAAAACGAGTGAAATTGTTTTATCGCGACGTTTTTTTTCTTTTTCTTTTTCCTCTCTCTCTCTCTCCACTGCAAACGTGTAGCTCCATGCATGCATCCCACCCCACTGCCATTAAGAGGCCACGGTGTGCTCAACAGGAACTGACTGTCTGACATGAAATCAGACTGAAATGTACCTGTTCAATTGGGAATAACAAAATAATTTCTATTTGCTAAATATATATTTTGTATTTCTATTTTTTAATATTATTTTACTTGTTACTTATTTATTTTTTGTTGTTGTTTTAAATATTAAAAGTTGAGTTTGGTAGTTATATGTTTTGGATCGGGACTCCGTATCGGCAGAAATTTAAAATCAAAGATTCAGACTCGGGTGCAAAATAATGTGATCGGGACATCCCTACTGAATACCTTAGTGTTTAGGGGCTCCATAGTGTATGAGTTACTGTTACAGAGAATAGCAAATAAATGGAATAATCTTCAAGGCTATGTCCGATCTCATCTTATGTGCTGTTCACTTTGTGAAAGTATCAAGACTTGCAAACAAGTAGCAAATGAAGGTTGCAGTGTATCTTCAGGATGGAAACTACTAATATTGTAATGTCCACGGACTCGAGACCTCAGACAGCCATGGACAACAAAGGATTTTTTATCCAAGTATTAAGGTTTATGGCCGTTTGTCCAAATAACTTTGAGCCCTTGCAAATCACGGTACTACTAAATTGCTGTAGTTCCTAAATAGTAAATGCCATATTTATTTAAAATCTTATTGTAATCTGCTGTACAAAGGAATAATCTTGTGGGGTGAACTCAAGAGCTTTCGAATATTACGGAACATCTGTATTTTGTTACGGAAATCACCGGACGTTGACTAGTTTTGGCCGTAACACTGATTGTTCCAGAAATTGGGGGTGCTTTGTGCATGCTATTTTAATACGCCCCTCGGCTGCCAAGCCACAAGGCAAAAGTTCCCTTTGCGTCTGGTGTTAATGCTTTGTAAGTCACTGAACATCGCCTCCATTGGAGCGAATAATATGCACTTGTTGCCATGTGGCTGAAGGAGTAGATAGGCGAAGATGAAGTCAAAGCCATGCTAATTGCTTAGCTATTGTGTCATGCAGTTGCAAAATATCGAAATAAGTGATTTGATGATACACTGCACACGTCATTTCAGAACGTGGGCAGGTTAAACGTGTGTTATTATTCCTAAATATTTGTAATATAATAATTTTTATTAGTCCCACAATGGGGGAATTTGCATGGTTTCAGCAGCAATTGTGGATATAGGAAATATAAATAGCAAGAGAAAACATGCATATAAAACTATTGCAACCAGTATTGTACATACTGTAGTGTCTGTGTCCATGGATGTCTTTAAGAGGCGGGGGCTGGTGAAGTGGCGTGCCCGCGAGTTTGCATGTTTAGGTGAGAGCTGTGGCCAACAGCAGCTTCTGCATGAGTTTGGTCACCATTTTATTGTTCTCCCGGCATTTTATTAACAACTGACAAGTGAATCAGCGACGGGGGACAATATAGTAAGTATGCAATGAAAACCCATTAAAAAGTATCAAAGTATAGCAAAGGCGCAAACAGTGACTCGTGATATACTGGGGGAACACAGAGTTAATAAGCGAATGATTTCTTTGGCTGCTACCTTTCCTCCATTATGATGCTAGTGAACTATTCATTTTGCAATAAACTGGCATAGCAATAAATAACCTACCATCACTGTGGCTTTCCAGGATGAGAACTGGCTGTCCTGGCTGTTCGAGAAGCTGGTGCTGGTCATGGTCTGCTATTTTGTCATCTCCATCGTCAACTCGATGGCTCAGAGTTACGCCAAGCGGCTGCAACAGCAAAGGCACTTGGTGGAGAAGACCAAGTGATGACAGGCGAAGCGGTACAAACATCCAAGAAGTGACTGCGCATTTGCGGCTGCAGCTTAGCCCGTGTCCTCTCATGACTTGCAGACAAACCTCACCCTTCACCTCCATGCTCAGAAGCTGAGCGCTCCAAAGCAGACTGTCCTTGGTATGTGTGTGTCTGTTTTTAAACATCTCTCTCCACCATTTTTGTTTTGTCTCATCTCACTTAGTGTGTGCAGAGCGCCTGGTTATCCTGCTAATTTAATGGTCTTACTTTCTGATGATTCCATACTTTGACCTCACAAGTGAAGCAGCGGTTTGGTGGTGTCTTCTGTGCACAGGCACTGCCTATCTGATGCGATGCCTTATGCAAAGATGGGAAAGTCTCAACTTCCCTTGAAACTAGATCTTGACTTTTTATTTAATTTTGTAATGTCTTTTATTTGTTTGGACAGTGTGCTGACAGGATAACTGGTTCTAGATGCTTTCTTTGCAGGGTTGGGATATCCTCATGATTTTGACTTGTTAGACAATACTTTATTTGCTCCTGGACTTGTCAGTCTCCTCCACCCCTCCAAAAAAAAAGGAGGAAGGAAAAGCAATATCAATGTAAAATGTCGTTGATAGTTTGCACATTGTGTCGATATCTTAATCATGAACATTATGCATAGATGTATTTCTAGTCTAACAGTATGTGGTGAGGAGTCACCTTGAATCCAACAATGTTATATCATTTGTAGTGACACTTTAAGGCAACTAGTCCCATTTCTAATTCTATGCTATTAGGTTGGACCCTGGATTGGATCATATATAAACACGTCAATAATGACACTTGTATCCAAGTGTGAGTCATTTGTTTGCTTGTTGTGCTAAGGCTGGAAATGTATATGTCCCTTGAAGAAATGATCGTCTTCCAGGTAAGTGAACAACCATATAAATGACAGCATCCAGTTTATGGTTGCTATTGGTATGTGATAGTCTCATGTTGGCCTCCTATTCCATTCTTCATGGTTCTTTTTTCAGCCTAGCAGTGTGCATGCATCTGGATCACCAAATTTCCACATCCTCAGCTAGCTTATCAGACTGGTGTTGGCTGTTAAGTCTCACATGGCAACAGTGGTCTGTAAGCTGACTGAAGTTGTGGGTCCTCAGCTGCCTTTTACCAAGGTGGAGTGTACTAACATCCTGTACTTGGAATTAGTTCGTTTTTTTATAACCAATGCTGAAACTGTTATCGTGTGGAATTAGTGTACAATAAATTTATGAAATTATTACGTGTCATCCCTTTAAATTGTAGTCTGTTATATGTGCCATAGGTGGTTCAAGCAACAAAAATAAATGTATTAATCATGGAATAACAAGTCACGTACAGTATTTGCTGCATGCGTGTATTGGTCACATTTTGTAAGCGTCCTCAAGGTAAAAGACAACTGCCATTCTGTTTTATCCATTACAGCCCAATTGACTGTAGCTGGAAATTATTTGCTCTGCAAAAGTAAAGCTTTCAAGGAAATCCACTTCTGAGAGCCCAAACCTTGTGTACTGATGGATGTAGGCCCTGTAACAAAAAATAGAATTATATAATCCTCTAAAATATGATATTTTTTTCCCCACACAACCCTAGGGCAAACTCACCTTGCAGCAAACATATTCCAAGCTTTTTTCACCATGTTGTCCAATGATTCAATCAGAGCTTGACTGTTGCTGACCAGCGTAGCTGTTTTTTCGTACTTATTAAAGGACACCGGACATTTCCACACGTTGAAAGCGTCTTTGGGTGAGAGCCATGAACTGTAAATAGCTGCATCGCTGAAGTCAACTAGTGGAATGGAGTATTTTTATTCACGTGTTATTTCTTTGAATCAAAAGCTGCTGGTGTTAAGTATGATCTGTCAAACCTGTCTCTGCACTGAACACATCTTTGCCTCTCAGTATAAGCAAATTGGCCAAGGAAGTGTTGACACTAGATCCGGTCAGACTCCTCGTCCGCTCTGAAACAGCCAATGGACGCACCTGCCAATCTATACCTGCCAACATATACAATGTTTTATAATATTAATTTTCAACAGAAAAGATGCATTTACAATGTCAGAAAACTGCTATAAGTATTATGATGTAATACCCATTTCAGCCTATTGTAAAACAATTACACCTAAAGGAAGTAGAAAATAGTTTTGTAGGAAGAATTTCCACAGGATTTTTTACAATCTTTATCCAATTGGAGTCATTGATGTGACTGGCTGTGACTGTGTCTGGCTCCCAATCCCCATTCAAGTTCATCCTAAGGATATTTGATTAGTTTAAGGTCAGGGCTCTGCAGGCCAATGAATTGGTAAGAAATAATAATTTATGTGCATCATGGTGTATACTGAAGTCATGCACACACTACAAAATTCTCCTAAGTGGGGCACCAATTACTTGGCAATTTAAAACAAGAACATTTCTGGAAAACATTACAAGACCTTCTTGCTTTGTGCCTTTTTTCAAAAGTGTACATAATTATACAAAGTAAATCTAAAGGTAGGCTTTTTAAAAATTTTCTCAGAACACAATTTTTAGGATGATTACTCACCTAGATTCTTGTGGATTAAAAATATTTTCATCTAACAGTCAGTTCCATAATCATTGGGACATCAACACAATTCTCATCTTTTTGGCTCTAAACACCATCACAATGTATTTGAAATGAAACAAGATGTGCTTTAAAAAGGACAGTTTGTCAAAATGCTGAGTATGGGGCAAAATTTGTGATGTCACCTATTGAAAATCTGATCAAAAAATGCTTTATGTTAGAGCAAAACAGTCCAACTATGTTATTTCTCAACATATCTCCAAGAGATATGGCAGAGCATCACCAAGGATGAAATCTAGCATCTGGTGATGTCTATGCGTTCTACACTTCAGGCTGCAATTGACTGCAAAGGATTTGCAACCAGTTATTAAAATTCAAAGTTTGATTTATGATTGTTAATTTGTCCCATTAATTTTGGTCCCTTGAAAAGTGCGAGTCATATGTAATTTTTTTTGTAATTCCTACACTTGTCACCTGAAGTAAATACTCTCAAAGCTGAAAGTCTGCAGTTAAAGCACATCTTGTTTGTTACATTTAGAATCTAATGTAGTGGTGTTGAGAGTCAAAAAGATGAGAATTGTGTCAATGTCCCAATATTGATGGACCTGACTGTAGCTACACCACTCTCCTTGGTGTGTACAGTTACTTGTGTTTGCAATATCAAATGAATTTCCTAGCAAGATTACATCTTTTTGTGTGACAAAATTCATTTGCGACATTCGTAGGACTGTTGTGTAGTATGGATGCCAAAGAAAATATTGATTCTTAAAGGAAATGCAAGCTTTTCAAACATAACAAATATGGTTTTACTCATTCATGTTGAGCACTAATTCTAATGATATTCTATTGATTAAGTTTGGCGTTATAATTTGTTTTTAGCAGACTGGATAGCATTTTTAGTTGACAGGCTACAGGCCTTGTCCTTTGTTAATGGAATCAATTTCTGGCTACACTTGCCTTGTTCCATTTTGGTGTTCGAGATGAGCATCTGGCGCAGGTCTTTGATCAGAGGTGACCATCCGAAGGTGGTGTATGCGATGAAGGAACTTGGCATCTGAGGGATGGTGCTCATGCTGAGCAGCTTGTACTCTGGGTGGCACACGAGGGCGCTTACAAGTTCACCTGAGGGGGAGCCGTAATGAAAGCATGCAATTAATGGTTGTACTGTACATCCTGTAAGTACTCCAAGGAAACCATCACGTGAGGCAAGTTATTTCCAAAATGATCTATATTTATATCCTGGCTCAACTGCAACCCTAATGAGGACAAGCGCTATAAGCAATGAATGGATGACTTTTCTATTGAGTTTGCTCATTCTCCTCCATTGTCTCCTTCTGTCTGGTCCGTTCAATACTGTGTGGTTTTCAGTTTCAGAAAAACCTCTATTTTGAAGTGGAAGGTCGATAACCCCAAACCGAGGTGAGGTGAGTGAGTGCTGTAAACAAATAAGTGACTACATGTTTCAGCAAAAAAGAAAAGAAAAAAACTCGTGCAGTGTTATTTTGCTATTCGCAAGGGTTTAGGGACCAAGCCCTAACGCAAATAACGAAAATCAGCAAGTAAGTGATGTCCAAGCTAAGAGGTCTATATAGATGCCACAAGATGGTGGCAAAGCACTTTTGTCTAAATGAAGCCTTTAAAAAGTATTCATACCCCTTGGACTTCTTTTACATTTTTTTGACCTTACAATCACAAACTTTAATCTATTTTGTTGATATTTTATATGATAGCCCAACACAAAGTAGTTTATAATTGTGAAGCGGATATACAGTTTTAAATTTTTTTAAATAAATAAATCACAGAAGCTGTCAGAGTTGATGGGAAGAGAGATGGTGCTTGTTGGAGGCTGCAAAAGACTTGAGACCGGGAAGGAGATTCGGGCTGGTTCTGGCCAGTGGGCCGTATGTTTGACACCCCTGATTTATATCAAAAAATATTCATGTGTTAGAATGATCCAGTCAAAGTCCAGACCTAAATCTTATTAAGCATCTGTGGCAAGACTTGAAAATTGTTCTTTACAGACACTCTCCATCCAATCTGGCTGAACTTGAGCTATTTTGCAAAGATGAATGGGCAAAATATTTCAGTGTCTAGATGTGCAAAGCTGGTCGAGACATACCCCAAAAGACTTGCAGCTGCATTACAATAATATTGACGCAGGGGCTGAATACAAATGCACACCACATTTTCCTGATTTTTATTTGCAAACAAATTTGAAAAACGAGATATCGTTTCCGGTCCACTTTACAATTATGTGCTAGTTTGTGTTGGTCGATCTCATAAAATTACAATAAAGATTCATTTTAGTTTGCGGTTGTAATGTGGCAATATGTCAAAGTTCAATGGCAGTGAATACATTTTCAAGGCATTGTAGCTCGTTTGCACGTAGATGCCAGCAAAGTGCGAAAGTCTAATCTAAGGTCCCAACACTGGCAATCATGCAGTGTGTCTTAGCCTCTCTCACCCAAAGGATTCCTGCTATAGACACCGTTGGAATCAGAGGTGAGCGCAGGCTGAAGGATGGCCCCCAGCTGATGAGCGATCACCTTGTTGATATCGGTGATGGAGATGTCTTTGATACGGAGCAGCTGACTGCACATCTTGTGCACCGTGTCATTCTCGTGCACCAGCAGTCCGTCAGACAGCTGGTACAGGTGACCCAGTGTTAGCACAGAGTTGTAGTTCTGGACAATCACCTGAAAGACAGAGCGGTTATTCCTTTGAAAGATTTTTTTTTTGTTAAACATGTCGATAGACGTCTTCATACCTCGCCTGTACTGTACGGCCAGGTGAGGTGGTTGACAATGAAGGATTTGGGGTAGATGTCCCGAAGACACTGTGTGACATAGGTGCCGACTCCAGAGCCTGTACCACCTGCCACACTCATCATGGCCATCAAACCACTCAGTCTGTCACACCGTTCCACCTCTCGCCGCGTGACGTCTTCCACTGCTTCTTTGTGACGGGGGCCCTGGACGCAAAACCTGGAGACCAGTTTTGAGCGTTACATGCAACGCTGATCTTGGTTTGTCACACATGATATGATGGGGGAGAATATTTGTATTTTAGTATTTTTGCAAGACATTATGCATTTTATTCACAATATTTCAAAAAAAGGTGAAAGAAATGTCCTGGTTCTATTAGAAATAATATTTAAACATTCCTCTTCAGCGTGCTGTTCACATTTTGACATAAGTCTTCAGCAGGAACGTGCACATTTTAAGGGGCAGGTGCTCCAGCCAAAAAATAGCCGCCCATCACAAAAATTTTTCATACAATTAAGAAAAAAACAGTAGTATGTATTTATGTACGTTAACTTAATCAACACAGTCAATAATACAACTACCAACAAATGAGGCAAAGGGAGGTTACAGTGGATATTAACAGTCAATACACTCCTGTTCAAATAACAGGAATGAGAAGGCTGTGGCCTGGGGGCAAGGCAGGACCAAATGCTTGTCAGATTTCAAAACACTTTGGTTAAAATTGAGGAAAGCGAGGGCAATTTTTATTTTAAATATTGATGAAGAAAAAAATGGGCTTCAGCAAAAAAGGTTTAGAGGTGCAACGATTGATCAACAACTAATTGATTACAAAATTAATCGATAACTATTTTGGATAAGGTGGCACGGCGGACGACTGGTTAGCACATCTGTCTCACAGTTCTGAGGTTGTGGGCTCAAATCCGCCCTCACCTGTGTAGAGTTTACATGTTCTCCCCGTGCCTGCGTGGTACTCCGGTTTCCTCCCACATCCCCAAAACATGCATGGTAGGTTAGGTGAACACTCTAAATTGCCCATAAGTGCGAATGGTTGCTTGTTTTTAATGTGCCGTGCGATTGGCTGGCGACCAGTTCAGCGTGTACCCCGCCTCTCGCCCAAAGACTGCTGGGATAGGCTCCAGCACGCCCATGACCCTAGTGAGGATAAGTGATGTAGAAAATAGATGGATGGATAATAATAAAGCAGACTGATTGTCTTTGTGTTTCATCAAAATACGACATTTGCAAACATCTTCTTTTACTTTGGAAAACAATGATCAACATTTTTGCCTATTTTCTAACATGCTACGGACAAAACCAGTAACTAAATCATAATCAATTTATGTTTGTGCATTTTATGCTCTGTCAATTAGAAATGATGTCCTGTTTTTGAATAAAAGGATGGGAAAATTTTGATTATTTATTTTATTTTATTTTTTTAAATCTGATTAATCAAAAAAAAAATCTATCGACTGATTAATCAATTATTAAAATAATCGTTAAGTGCAGCCCTAGGCACTTTTTGGGTTCAGGTCAAAGGGGCCGGTGATTGAGTACCTCTAATGGCTGTGTGTGCACGTGCCTGGTCTTCAGTGAACCTAACATGCATCTTTTTGGTTTTTGGAATGTGAGAGGAAAGCAGAGTACCCAGCGAATATGCAAACTCTACACAGAAAGGCGAGAGCTGAGATTTGAATCCTCAGAACTGTGAGGCAGACTTACCACTAGTATACCGTGTTGCCCGTGCCCCCAAATTTTATTTAAAATGCTAAATTTACTCCGAAACTAGTGCATCTGTTTTGCATACGACACTTTCTACATAAATCATACAAATTAAAGTCACCTCACCCATTGGCCCAATTGTTGCCACTCCCCTGCCGCTGGTTGAAGCTTGATGCAGCGTCATATTTCCACTTGCTAGATTTTGCAGTCTTGCTGAAATTCTGCTTGATGACTTTTGGCTCCATGTCAATCTGCACTGCCCTGGCAACAAGGTCTAAATCAAGAATGTAAAAAAAAAAAAAAAAACAGGATTTAAATCAGTGGTGACACACGGCATGTGTCAGAAAGGTTCCACGACGGGTGTCACAAAAGATGCATTTCATATCTGAAATAATAATAATCCCCTTGGAGTCTAACACACTATCCCAGCCTTCTCTGGCACCCCTTCATGAACTTATAGAAGGATTCAAACTGGATTCTCCGCAGCTTCCTCTCCATGGACATCTTGACGGGACTCCTTGATGACCCCCTTGATCTTGGCAAAGACGAAAAAAATCATACGGTGTCAAGTCGGGTGAGTAGGGTGATTGCTCGAGCACAGCAATGCTCATTTCGGAAAGGAACTGACAAATGGTCAGGGCATTGTGAGCAGGGTCGTTGTCATGGTGAAGCAGCCACAAGTTCACAACTGGTGTTTTCTCGCGCACTAAAAAAGCAAATGCTGTAGGCTCTTCTTATAGACATGTTGTTTGATCTTCAGGCCCACACTGAAGGATGAAAACTCATAAGTTTTGTTGTTTGGTATTGGTATATATCCTTTGTGACACTCGTCCTAGAACCTTTCTGACACATTTCGTACAAACATAAAAAGATCGTCAATAACACCGCTTGCTTTGAAAAATAAAAGAGGAAAACTATCCAGAGAAAGTGAGAAAACGTCGACGTAAGAGGATTAACATGTTACCTCCATCTTTAGTTTGGTGGAAGAAGCGTTCACAATTGGCAGTAGCGTATGTTTTCCTCTGGCCCGCCTGAGCGTCATTGTAGAGGGTCTCAAAGAACTCCAGACCCACCTGGTTGCCGCACTGACCCAGCTGGACCGTCACCACTGACATTTTTTTTTAATCCAAATAAGTATGGGGACTCTTACTATTGCATGTAGTTGCTACTAGCTACTGACCATCACTACAGTGGGTCGCAATGGTCATGTCTGAAGTTGGAAGCGGCACAAAAGGGTTTTTCATTGTTGCCGCCGTGACAACGGATTTCCGGTACGCGATTGTTGAACTTCAAGTTAAATGCTAAGTAGTCTTAAACCCACTTCATTAAGTCACGTGAGATCAGTCACAAGACCTGTAATGGAAATTGTACGTAAAAAAACATAATAATACTCAGATTTGATTGATACTCATTTTTGTATTATTCAATCGATATTTTTATTTGATTTTGTAGGGATTCGAAATATAGCTCACTCATAAATACTGTACATACTTTTTTTATTCACACACTGATAAACTATTTTTTTAGATTTCATTTCATTTTGAATTCCTCCTCAATGCTGCTCATTTACATTTAGTATGAGATTAAATTAATGATTTACAAGCACATTTAATTACCATTAAAAATATTTGAATCCCCGATGTGTATTCACCACGTTTAAATCATTTCTCAAGAAATCATTGCGGTCGGGGAGGACTTTTGACTCCGCGTTTATTGTTGTTTTGTGAGAGTTGAGAGATAGAAAAAATGCTTGGGTTACCGCCCCTTTGGTTGTGCACAGCACTGCGCTTGCTCAGTGTAGTAGCCGGTCATGGCGGCGGTGTGTGTTTGTCCATGAGGTGGGGGACGTAATTCTTGCGGTCTGTGACAGAGCGAACCGAGCGAAGCTGCTGCCATGGCCGGAGTGTTTGACATTGATTTGGACCAGCCGGAGCAAGATGTCTCCGATGACGAGACTGACGAGGTACTTTCAACGAAGCTTCCGAACGGAGCGGCTCGACTTGTTACAGCATGAACCCCTTATGCACAGTAGCTAGCGAGCTAGCCGTTAGCCTGCCTGCCTCCCTGCCTTCCATCCACCGCGGGCGGGCCGGCCTACTCTCGCAGCTGGAGCTCCCGGGCCTCCTCACGGGTAGCGTTACCACAAGCTAGCAAACATGCTCGCAACTTTGACCCTGCACTTCTTTCAGAGCTGCCAAATTAGTTGACTTTTATTCTACCCTATAACAGCGGCTAGTGGAACTGCGGCGCTCTGACGTTTAAATGCTATGGCTGTCATGTTGGAATTGTATAAGTACAACCTTTCTTGGCTCGTGAGTAGTAGTGATAAATGTGTCTCAGTGTGCCACAGTTTATTTTGGCAGTACTGTGACAGAGTGGCTCTGTGTGGAGTTCTAGCTTGTAGTGCAGCAGTATGTGTAAATGCACTAGCGCACTACTGTTTGTTTTGTGTACAGAAAACTGAATTTCCAAATGACGTTAAATGTATTTGCAAGTTCATAGCATTATCAAAATGTTTTTATTTGTATTGAAAATAAGTTCATATTTTAGTTTTGTTTTTTTGTCCACCGGCTGTATACATTTTGGCTATTGCGAAAGATCTTGCATATATTGATGTTCGGGAAACAGTCTTCTTGCGCCTCAACAGCTCATATTTATCGTGAAAATTAACACTTTCTTGGTAAACAGAAGGTTATGCAGAAAACCCAACTCACTTTGTACAATATTTTGCAAAATTACCATCTACAGCACATATGTAGCCTCCGGCCATCACCTTTTACTACCGTGTTGTGTTTATTAGGTATATATATGCTCTATTATTTTAATAGATGTTAATCAGAGCAAAAAGGGCATTCATTAAGTGGATAGGTAAACATTGTCTGGAAATAGAAAAATCATGATATACTTCCCTGGGTAAAAAAACATTTTATTGCTCACTTCGCTCTTTTCTTTGTTTGACATCAGGATATGCTTTTCCTTCCAGGCACAAATCAATGACATCATGGATCAGTGCAGTGGATTTGAATTGTAAGTATTGAATATCGGTAGTCAGCAGAGATTGTATGACTACGACGTATTTCTATGTATTGAATGTCTATTTGCAGTAACATGGAAGGTTGTGAGAAGATAGAGATATCAGAGGATAATGTCAATCAGGGGACAGAGAATATTAGACCAGAGTGTTTTGAACTGCTAAGAGTTCTGGGTAAAGGCGGTTATGGAAAGGTATGTGTTGGAGAGGCACAAAGCCTTGACTTATTTTATTATTATTATTTTCAAGCTCATGAATAATCTTATTCCATTTTTGCAGGTTTTTCAAGTTCGAAAAGTCGTGGGAGGTGCTTCAGGCAAAATATTTGCCATGAAAGTCTTAAAAAAGGTATGTTTGTGTCTCCCTTCTTAAATACAACTTCTTTAAATATAAAATGCTCATTGTTTCTAATACCCATAATACATTAGCGCTTCTTTCTGTAAATACAGTGGAACACAGTCAGTTTCAGGTTGCTGATTGACTTCCATTTATCCAGATTTGTCACCAATCATGTCATTGCATTTTTTTCCCCCTCAGGAACACATATCTGCAAAATTTGTTAAAATAGTTTTTCACTCACTGTACGTAACAAGTCAGGGAAGTAATATCAATTAATCGTGAGTTAAATTATTCACAGAATGATATAAAAGCATGTTCTTGTGCAGTCACTGAGATGCAAAAAAATAAACAATCACTAAATTTACAGTAATGATGAATGACATTTATGAGAGAATCTGTCTTATGTTTTATTACTTGCCACACAAGTGTAAAAAGAAAACAAACAAAAGAAAACGAAACACAATCCCTTAACTATGATTGAGTGACGTACTTATGGCGATTGTGCCGTCTTACTGCAACGCTGTAACTTATAGTGTATATGCCTCTACCTCTCTTCCAGCATATCAAGCCAAAGAAAAAGCAATACGCGCACAGTTGAACTGAGGTCTCGAGCGATATTCTGATATCTTGTGTGATGTCATAGATTACGACGGTTCAAAATGTGAACCTTTGGGACTTGGTTACATATTTTGATGGGGGGGAGAGGGGAAGTTTCCAAGTTGTACAAGATCAGAGGTTTTTAGCTTTTGAAGTTCCACTGCATTGTGTGTCCTCAAGGCCAGTGGTTGTGGTGTTAAAATTTCTGGGCCAGTTTGGAAGTTTGCCATGTGATCTGCTGTGCTGCAGCCTTGGCACTGTAAACACGTCTGCCTCAGGAGATTCTGTTTGATGCTCAAGTGGCTTCCCCTTGAATGACCCCCACAACTCCAGTGACTTGTTTAAGACATTATTTTTGAAGTTATAAAGCATTCTTGTGCAGCATCGCCTTTATAGTTGTGTGCGATAAAAGCCAGGGCCCATGTTTCTGAAGCCTTACGGTTTGGAATGCAGTCTTAACTTGCCTCGCATTTTTGTGAGAGTCACTTAAATTTACTGTTACATGAACCCTTCCTTTTACTCTGGATTGCACCATGATGACAGTGCGGCGGCAATTATGCAGCAACAGATCTAAAAGCTATTGAAAGACCATCTGGAGGTTTAGGTTAATTGCATTGTTTTAATAATTTTATACTATAAATATATTGTATGAAAGTACTATTTTAAAATTACAATCCATTGAATAGATATAAATATATAAAAAAGCTTTTCATTTAATGCCAGCCTGGTAATGTTTATCAGGGAATTTGTCTGCTCTTAACATTGCTAATGTAGCAATAAAATCAAGTCCTGCCATCCAGATAGAGTTTGAAATACAGTGGGCGATAGGAGGTCAATTATAATCCATGCTGGACCTCCAGATTTCTTCAGAGTAAATTTTCCCTATGGGAAATAATTGAAGTAGTAGGGTTCACTATATCCATCATAAAACCTTTATTAACTATACGGACAATATTTTGAGTCACATTTTAATATGTCTATTATCATACAACCTAATATACATTATAACAATCCTCTAAGGCAATGATTCCCAACCGCTTTGCTGCGAGACACTAACAGGTGGCTGCAGGAAATTTCACTTAGTTGGTCCGAAAGTGATTATTTTCAACAAAAAATATTCTTCCACGACCATCACACATCAGCAGTATTTCAGTACATATACTTTTCATGTCATTGTTTAGTGGTGTGGGGATTTTTCTAATGTAAAATATGTTCTTTGACTCAATGAAGGTTGGGAAACACTGCTCTAAGGTGTAAGGGATAATTCTTCATGTAGCTGAGTACCAAGAAAAACAAGGATACACATTTGATCTGCCACGTTAGCAATCATTAACAAATGTCACTCTATGTGGAGGCCGATCAATGACTCACCTCAGTACACACCTCTCACTCTTGTAGACCAGTGAACAAACTCTCTTGTTAGGTTGTAAAACTCAGCTTAATGTTTTGTTGTGATTGTTGTTGGCTGTGTGACAGGCAATGATTGTACGCAACGCCAAGGACACAGCCCACACCAAGGCGGAAAGGAACATCCTGGAGGAGGTGAAGCATCCTTTCATTGTCGATCTCATCTACGCCTTTCAGACAGGCGGGAAGCTGTACCTCATTCTGGAGTACCTGAGCGGTTAGTGCAACAATGTGCACACCTGACACACAAACAGTAAAATCGCAAAACTAAAGGAGAACACAACTGGTTATAGGGGACTGGTCAACATGCAATGTGTTTGTATTCCAATGCAGTTTTTCCTATTAAGAATAATGGAAATAAATTAAGGCGGCATGGTGGCCGACTGGTTAGAGCGTCAGCCTCACAGTTCTGAGGATCTGGGTTCAATCCCCGGCCCCGCCTGTGTGGAGTTTGCTTGTTCTCCCCGTGCCTGCGTGGGTTTTCTCCGGGCACTCCGGTTTCCTCCCACATCCCAAAAACATGCCTGAATTGGAGACTCTAAATTGCCCGTAGGTATGAGTGCAAATGGTTGTTTGTTTGTATGTGCCCTGCGATTGGCTGGCAACCAGTTCAGGGTGTACCCCGCCTCCTGCCCGATGACAGCTGGGATAGGCTCCAGCTCGCCCGCGACCCAAGTGAGGAGAAGCGGCTCAGAAAATGGATGGATGGAAATAAAATAACCTATTCAAATTCTTGCCATCATAAAACCTTTATAAACTGTCCAATGAAGTTTTTCTTGGAACATGTACACATTCTCAATTAACTGGCAAAGAAGTGTCAAAACAAGTTAGGTGTTACAATAATCTCATAACACTAAACAAGTGACAATGCGTATAACAGCTAGCCAGTCTCACGTCTCTTCAGCATCCACACCTATGCTCAAACAACAATTAGTTTTGGGATGGTATACACCCTTATTGCTTTGAATATAAATCCGCTTACTTTACCTGGTATCAAGTATCACTAACATGTTATATACACTATATTGCCAAAAGTATTCGCTCACCTGCCTTGACTCGGATATGAATTTAAGTGGTATCCCATTCTTAATCCATAGGGTGACATCAAAAACTGAAGTTATAAGATCTTTAACTCTTTTAGGAAGGTTTTCCATAAAGTTTAGGAGTGTCTTTATGGGAATTTATGACCATTTTTTCAGAAGCGCATTTGTGACGTTACACACTGATGTTGGACGAGAAACCGCTCTAATTCATTCAAATCATTCACACTAATGATGGACGAGAAGGCCTGGCTCACTGTCCACTTGAAATCAACCCAAAGGTGTTCTATAGGGTTGACGTCAGGATTGTGCAGGCCAGTCAAGTTCATCCTCATAAAACTCTCTCATCCATGTCTTTATGAACCTTGATCCTTGCACTGATGCACAGTCATGTTGGAATAGGAAGGGACCATCTCCAAACTGTTCCCACAAAGTTGGAAATGTCTAAAATATTAGGCCATTAGCTCCAGTGAAAGGAACTCTGAATGCTTCAGCATACCTAGAGATTTTGGACAGTCAAACAGTTTGGGGATGAACCATTCCTGTTCCAACATGTCTGCGCACCAGTGCATAAAGCAAGGACCATAAAGACATTGATGAGAGAATTTGGAGTGGATGAATTTGACTGGCCTGCACAGAGTCCTGCCCTCAACCCAATAGAACACCTTTGGGTTGATTTCAAGTGGACAGTGAGCCAGGCCTTCTCGTCCATCATCAGTGTTTTACCTCACAAATATGCTCCTGGACAAATGGGTAAAAATTCTCATAAACTCACTCCTAAACCTTGTTGAAAGTCTTCCCACAAGAGTTGAAGGTGTTAAGCTGCAAAGGGTAGGCCAGCATCATATTAAACCATATATATTCAGAATGAGATATTACTTAAAATCATATGTGAGTCAAGGCAGGTGAGCAAATACTCTTACATGTGACATCTTGCGAAGTTTGTTGACGTCATGGATCTCGTATTTCAGCAACATATTTCACCAGAAAATTGTACAAGCTTTTGTGATTGGCTGGCTACTAATCCAGGGTGTACCCTGCCTCTCGCCCAAAGTCAGCAGGGATAGGCTCCAGCTCACCTGTGACCCTGAGAAGCATGATGAAGAATTGTACAATGTTAGGGACATTTAAATGTAACGTTTGCACCTCAAATATACACTATACTTACAATACAATAGTCTACTGTCTTGGAAAAACATCAAGTTGTGCTTTTCTGTGGAAGGGTCAGGGACTATCTCTGGGGAGGTATGTATTCACTCATGCTGCTGTGTATTTCTTTGCAGGAGGAGAACTTTTCATGCAGCTGGAGCGGGAGGGCATTTTCATGGAAGACACAGCCTGGTGAGTTAAAAAAAATTAAACATGCCCTGTGTGTGGGGCAATTTAGTTTAGGCTTTAAATGCGAAAGTGCCAATTGAGATATTGTCTTGCTGTGTAGTTTCTACCTAGCAGAGATCTCCATGGCTCTAGGTCACCTGCACCAGAAGGGCATCATCTACAGAGACCTAAAGCCTGAGAACATCATGCTAAACAATCAAGGTGCGTGAGAGCTTTAAGATATTTGTGAGATGACAAAACTGTGTAACAACAGCCATCATTATCTGTATTGTGTTATTTAATATAATATGTGAGAAGCAGAAACATACTTTCATTTTCACTGTTGGCGGTGCTTGAGCAGATTTCAAGGACCACCACCAAAACAGGACATCTCAAAAGCAGATGAAAAAACACTATCAGTGAATTAAACTTAACAATAATGCCAACATTCCAGCAGATGGCGCCAAAGTAATTTTATTGCTTTGGCCTGAGTGCAAAAACAGCAAATATAATTCAAATTACAATCTTACTGTTATTACACGTACAATGAAATAAGATTTTCAGTGAATAACAGAGGATAAAGTTATTAAAAAAAAATAAAAAATCTGCGGATTTAAGACTAAGAAGAAGAATCACCTTTTATTGTCATGAACATGCATGCATGCACACGAAATTTGTTCTCTGCATTTTACCCATCACATACACATGTTAGTGGAACACACTGGAGCAGGAGGCAGCTGAAGCGCCCGGGGAGCGTTTTGGGGTATCAGTGTCTTGCTCAAGGACACCACAGCCGTGAGTCAAGGGGACGTTGGCGGATGGTCCAGTCGGAGTCTTGAACCTAGGTCACCCACGGTGGCAGGCAATGATCTTTATCATTGGGCCACGGCTGCCCCAATTTGCAAATGCCATACTGCGAATATGCAGCTGTTCACTGTATAACTGAGATCTTAAACTGATTATATTTCAAACCTTCTAACTGTGTGTGCGTACGTGTTCCCTCCAGGCCATGTCAAGTTAACAGATTTCGGACTGTGTAAAGAGTCGATTCACGACGGTACAGTCACCCACACGTTCTGTGGTACCATTGAATACATGTAAGTTGCTCCTCCCCACTCGACACTTACATACACAATTGTGCTTCTGTACTGTCCACAGACTTATCGTCTTGCATGCTTTTTGAGTAAGACACACCTTCTCATTGGTACAGGGCCCCAGAAATTTTAATGCGAAGCGGACATAACAGAGCAGTAGATTGGTGGAGTCTGGGTGCTCTGATGTACGACATGCTCACTGGGGCGGTCAGTGTAACTCACAAAGTTGCTTCTTTTGTGCCTACCATTACAAATCCTAATGTAGTATGAATCCTGCGTTGATTGAGGAATTATTTTTGATCTTGCGTCCATAGCCGCCATTCACTGGCGAAAACCGCAAAAAGACCATCGATAAAATCTTGAAGTGCAAGCTCAGCCTCCCACCCTACCTCACACAGGAAGCCAGAGACCTCCTGAAACGGGTAGTGTTTTTGACCTCAATGTGACTCTGAAGTTACTGTGTTTAGACATGCTTTTCTCATGACTTAAAATGTGTGGGCAGTTGCTGAAGAGAAATGCCTCATCGCGGTTGGGTGCAGGCGCTGGGGATGCCACAGAGGTGCAGGTGAGCCTCCGCTTCAAATAGGAAGAGAAGCAACTTCAGCATATCATGCGACACTTCAGCAAATCATGCGAGACCTTGACATACCTTATTGGAGCACAGCTCAACCAACGTCAAAGTATTAACTTGGTGCGTTAGTCTTCATACAACACGTGAAAGATGGAGCGTTCCTTACAAGGGGTGTTAAGAACGTGTGAAGAGAAGATGCTGTCCGTCTGCTGTACGTGTCATCATTTTTTATCAAAAGTGCAGCGGTTTCATGTTTAACATTCGTGGTTAGCTTCTTTTTGCATAAGTTATTTTTTAATATGAGATGTGTGTGACACACCTGCGAAGCGACTTATTTTGTATGCCCTTCTCACGTGTGTGAATGTTCACTTGCAGTTTCCCCCACTGAGGTGAGTTCTGTCTGAAAGGAACAGGCGACTAAATTCAACCTCTAATGTTATGCCTCCGATGCACCAATTCACCAGGAAGCCATTATAAAAGAGGCTAAAGTTAGTGTTTTATTAATTTAATGCTACTATTACAGTGTTTTTTTCTTACACTTGTTTGACCATTAACAATGTTAACTTGGCTTCCATAATTGGTGCTTGTACAGTTGATAAAGGTTTATAATGGTGACAGTTTAATTCTTGAACGAATGAATTTAGATTGAATAATTTCCTTTGGGGAACAAATTGTGTTTGATCCTATAGGGTCTACTTTATTTCTATAAATACACAAGAGCACGATGACCCATATAAGGCACTTGACTTTTTATGGCTCATTGTCATGTCCCACAGGCACATCCCTTCTTTCGACACATCAACTGGGAGGATTTGCTGGCTCGTAAAGTGGAGCCGCCCTTCAAACCTTTCTTGGTGAGTAGTAGGGAACCACAGTGTGTTTACAACTGCACTTTTTTTCATTTATTTAGGTATATTTTAGATCCAGTTCATTGTGCACCGTTAATGCCCTCGAAATGTAATAATTACAGTAAATAGTTTAGTACCTTCTGTAGTAGCTTCAGAAAATGGATAGATGGATGGGTGGATTTTTATGAAAAACAATTCTAAGCCATGACAATAAAACAATGAAATTGAATAACTTTAAGCACGGCGGTAACTGAATGAGTCTTCTTACCAGTCGTAACCTCAAAACATCCTATGTCAGGACTGTCATAAACATGACCCTTTCCCTGTGTTACTGTTGTACCTTACGAGTTAAATTTGTTCCCTGACCAAGCTCATAATTCAATTTACATGTATATCAAATCGATTTTCCCCATTGAAATGAACTGAGATGCCATTAATCTGTTCCAGTCCCTGCAAATACACATTTTTTGCGTATATTAAATAGAGAAAAATAGCACTGTATTGTATAAAATATAAAGATAAGTGAGTGGAGAGAATTGCAGTATTGATGAATTCACCTCTCTCCGGCTTTGCAGCAATCAGCTGAAGACGTGAGTCAGTTTGACTCTAAATTCACCAGTCAGACGCCAGTCGACAGCCCTGATGACTCAACGCTTAGTGAGAGTGCCAATCAAGCTTTCCTGGTAACATCTGCTCATTGGACTCATCGGAATCTTCACACTGCTTCCCTCTGATGTCCCCTATACTTCCTTACAGGGGTTTACGTATGTGGCTCCTTCAGTCTTAGAAAATATCAAAGAGAAATTCTCCTTAGAGCCAAAAATCCGTTCACCTCGACGATTCATTGGCAGCCCAAGAACGCCTCTCAGGTAAAACAGCTACTGTATGTTGTCACCTATCATAGTGTGTGATCAGTGTTAAGTAACATTGGCTAAAAAAAAAAAAAAAAAAGACTGTTTGGATGTAACTGTTCATTATTATCTTTATAAAGGCAATATTTCTGATACATATTGGATCTCATTAGATTGCACATACCTGTATGTGATTCTGTCACGATGCAAGGACAATAATGTAATAAGATGCATGTTTAGAGGCATGAATTTATAAGATCAAACAAAACACATTACAGAGTAGGCAAGAGTTAAATTGTAGTCCCACGTTGAGTCACAATATGCTGGGCAACACTGAGGTCTACTGGAAGAAATGCAGTGTAATCGACAGCAGTAAGAAGAGGCGGAGAAGATCCCCAACTAATTCCGTAGTCCCAAACAGTAATGTTTGATGTTTCCACAGAGCAGAGAATTATATCCCTGTACAGAATGTGTATGCTTTGTTTGTCTGTCTTGTCCGTGTGTGTTAAAGAAGCAGTTGTTAGTTTCAAAGTTTATAATTACCATAACTTCTGAACTAATTTCTATTAGCCTGTCTTAGGCAGTACACCATATGTTAGTAGTAAGCTAATGGACCTTCGTCAAACGGAAATTATATGGTTTGGTTAACCTTTTGTTGTATACTCCGTGGGCACCACGGTGGCCGACTGGCTAGCACATCTGACCCGCAGTTCTGAGGACCTGGGTTCCAGTCCGGCCTCCCCTGTGTGGAGTTTGCATGTTCTCCCCATGCCTGAGTGGGTTTTCTCTGGGTACTCCGGTTTCCTCCCACATTCCAAAAGCATGCATGGTAGGTTAATTGAAGACTCTAAATTCCCCCTAGGTGTGATTGTGAGTTCGAATGGTTGTTTATCTATATGTGCCTTGCAATTGGCTGACAACCAGTTCAGGGTGTACCCCGCCTCTCGCCCAGAGTCGGCTGGGATAGGGTCCAGCACTCCCGCGACCCTAGTGAGGATAAGCAGTACAGAAAATGGATGGATTGATTTATACTCCATTTGTATGTGTTGCTGCTCCGGCGCACTTGTTTGAAGGTTTCTAATTAATTAACATTTTCCCTAATTTTTCACGAGTCTTCTTTGGTGTTTTGTATTGTACATTGTTGCTGCTTGAAAGTTTGTGTACTCTCCCGACATGGTCACTTTTTGTAAAAAAAAAAAAAACAAAAAAAAACATTAACCTTGTTAAACATGCATCCAAATCCCAACATGTAACGAATACCTTCCAAGAGAGGTTGGAGTGTCATCAGATATGCACCAATTTATTCAGGTCTCACCACAATGTTTAAATTGGATTAAGGTCCAGACTTTGAATATGCCAATTCACAATACGAATCCTCTGTCTTTGATGCCATTCCTTTGTACCTTTTTTCTGGTCAAGAATGTATTAATACAGCTGGAAATTCATGACTCTTAAAATACAATGAATTCATCCAGGTCCAGAAGTTTAAAAGCAGCCCCAGACCTTCACATTTCCACCACCATGCTTCATAATTGGGAGGAGGTTCTTTACTTCATATGCAGTGCTGACTTTTCTCCAAACGTGTGTGTGTGTATGTGTTTTTTTTTGTTTTGTTTTTTTACAGTGACCATGTCAGGAGGGTTCAAAAACTTTCAAGAAGCACTGTATGTTAGAATTACGCAGACTTTCGTTAAACAAAATGACATGGGTTGGTTGAACATTTTAGTGTTCAAATATACACTAATTAAATTATCATCAGTTTTACAGTAAACTTCAACTAGGAGTGACAAACAGCTTGAAGCAAGCCCACTTTGCCCCTTATTTGGAGAACTGTGTGAACAAGTCATCTAAGTGATGTTACACAATAGTCTCTCATTTCTTGAGAGTGAGAACAGCTGCTCAGGAATGCTTTAAAAAGTGTCTTTTAATAAATTCAAATGAAGGTTAAAGTGTGTGGGAGAGGTAACACTATTTTTTAAATGATACAGAAGTTCACTGTATTTTAATTGTCTAATCTATAATTGCATTGTATTGCTTCTCCAGGCATGAATTACTTGTTAAATTAGCTTAACATTGCATTTCCTTTTGTTTCCCTTTCTCCTTCCATCCTTTCAGCCCAGTCAAATTTTCAGGAGGGGACTGCTGGCCGCGGAGTGTCGTCCTCCCCAGCGGAGGGCCGAGTCTCCTCCAGTCTCCTCAGGACCAGGCCATGGAAGTTTCCACTCCAGAGCAGATGGATGTGACCACCAACTCTGAGGCCTCTGCCCCTCTTCCAATTCGTCAGCCTGCCGGGGTTAACCTGGCTCAGATGAAGCAGCAAGCGTACCCCGTGGTGGCCAAAAGGCCCGAGCATTTACGTATGAACCTATGACCCAGCTCTCCTCTTCAAAAGTTGATTTCTTGACTTTTAAATTTTTCCTTTTTTTAGAAGCAAAGCAAAAAGGTATGGATGCCAGAGACATTGTCAATCAAATCTTGCCCATCCACACACTACATGTGCTGTCACTGCACAGCGGTGGAATGCTGGTCCGGGACGCCAGCGTGCCTCGGTTCATTCATTCAGTGTTACAGTCTTGCATTGTCGTCGCAACATTTCTCTGCCAACACCTCTGGTTTCACATTTGACCTCCACACACCACATCTTATCAAACTGGAGTCAAGAAAGACCGGAGAAGTTCTGAGAAGCTACAACAAGAGATTTTAGGGGAAAGCGTGGTCTGCTGTACAAAAAGACATCAAAAGTGTGCTGTTTCAGTGAATTCCATTCAAGAAGTTGCTCATGTTGCTGGGAGACAGCAAATGATTCCCGATTCCATGACAAAAGGTTTAATTAGGTTTATAGTTCAAAAGAGAGGTATTGGTGGCTATAGCGGTCATCTAATTTTGAGCTATACATCAGTTATGAATCTGAGGGCCTAAACCGGTAAACACATCAAAGGTTTGAAAAGTGGACTTTTTATCTTTGGGGCGACATTGTGGGTAAAGTGTGCTTGGAGGCACATACTGAATTAAGATGCATCCCCTTCTGGGATTCCTGGTTGAATTATTGTCATTTGACATTTGTTTTGAAGAAACACCACCTCACTGTCGCTCCCCCCAGTGCTACCAGTTGATCGGAACACTTTCCAGTTAAAATGCTCTCCAAAAAATTTCAGGCTGCATTATTAGCTACTTGCATCAAGCTCACTTGTTTGGGAGGACATTTTAAAATTCCTGGTTAAGCAAGGGGAATCAAAATAAAATGCAAAAATATTGTGTGTCCTCTTGTGTGTGACAGCACTTAACACTCACAGCCATCAGTCATTTTATTTAATGACAAATTTAATTTACATCAAGGAACTGTTGAGATTGCCACTTCTCTGTCCCTTTCATAGTTTCATAATTTGAAACCTAGATTTTAACGTTAATGTAATGTTCAAGAACTGGTTTCCATTATTACAAAATGGCAAATATTTCTTTTGACCAATTAAACCAGCCCAACCCACAAGATTCAAAATTACAATATAAAATACCTTACATATCAACTATATCCTCCAAATGATGCAGTGCAGTTTGCAGTCAATAGATTTGTTAAGTACAAGTTTGGCAGGCATTGTAGTAGGAATGGACTGATTAATTGATCATGAAGATTTTGTGCAATTGATAGTCTTGAACAGGAATTCAGAACATTAGAGAGATCCCAATGTCAAATGACATAGTCAAGTCAAATAGTTTGTTAGTCCCTAAATTTGTGGATTTAATATGGGTGCAGTTTGGAGTTGAAGAAATTGTTAATTACAGTTGCAATCTGGCTAGCAAAGTCTGGTATGCTCAGTAACAAAGAAATTATTTCAAAATTGTCATGATTTACAAAACATTGGTAACTTTTTACTTAATTTGTAACGGTGATGTTCTATTGGTGTAAAGATGTAATGTTTTTTAAATTTTGTTTTTTACTTGTAACAGGTGAAATTGTGCATGAAACAAATCCAGCAGTTCATCAGGAATGTGAACTGCAAAGCAAGAGATTCTTTAAAAAAAAGTTTAATGGGTAGCATGATGGAACCATCACAACTTATTATTCAAAGTCTTTACAGTTTGAACAAGGCACATACGATTTCAAAAGAAAAATTACCATTATCACAAATCAGATCTGAGTGAAGAACAATGAAAGCTATAATATCAATCTGATCATAATGACAGTGTAATTATTACACGACAGGATGAGTTGTTGAAATAAAGCGTCAAGATTGGGGTTGCATAATTCAAAGATGTAGGCACAACCACAATGGATGACTACATTGTTACATTAGTACCTTGCTGATAGTGATAAATTATGGAAAGATGTAATATTTGTTACAGCCTTTATATTGAGGTTCATTTATATATATGTTACAACAACATTATTTTTGTCGTTCAATGAAAGCACTTGTAAACTGCTTTGTATGCAAGACAAATGTTCATTATTATGGTAGCTTATCAGAACGTTTCCAGAAGGCTTTGCTCAATTACAACCCAAATCAAGATCTGCCAGTTTATCCATCCATCCATTTTCTTGACCGCTTCTCCTCACTAGGGTCGCGGGCTGCTGGAGCCTATCCCAGCAATCTTTGGGCAAGAGCCGGCCGGGGTACACCCTGAACCGGTCGCCAGCCACTCGCAGGGCAGAGAAACAAAACAACCATTCGCACTCTCATTCACACCAACAGGCAATTTAGAGTCATCAATTAATGCATGTTTATGGGATGTGGGAGGAAACCGCAGTGCCCGGAGAATCCCCCACGCAGGTACGGGGGGAGAACATGCAAACTCCACACAGGCAGGATTGGGATTTTAACCCCGGTCCCCAGAACTGTGAGGCAGATATGCTAACCAGTCAGTCACCGTGCCAGTTTAAATTTATATACATATTTGCTCATACACCCACAAAATTATTTACACCTGCACAAAGAAACAAAGGCTTTGATACAAAAAGTAGCATGAGTCAAGTGTCCAGCATTCAGGTGTTCTTTTGCACAGGGAAAACAAAACAAATGGACTGGTTTAGTCATGGACTGTGATGACACTGCATCTCCACGCAGCGGGACCGTGGTCCTGCAGCCTCTTCATTTTCTTCCCTAACCACACCCACCAGGCTAAGCCAATCAGCATGCACACCACTGACTCCACGTAATAGCCATCCAGCATTGTGACACAGGCGCCGCCCTCCTTGATGCACAGCTGGAAGAGGAATAGTGACACTGAGGGATTTCTCTTTATAAGTGAATCCGCATTCGACATACTGTATACAGAACTACAACAACTGGAACTATTGTCTCTGACTAGTAATGTTTTTTTTTTTTTCCATTGTTTGAGGAACCTTTAGCCAAATAATACACAATTCAACTTTACTAGCAAACTACTGTGCTGTACTAGTAACACTACTAGGCCCAACTGCATGTGTCACGCATTAGTAGCCTCCTGGACCCTACTAGTAGCACCAGAATCCCAACTTTTAGTTTGTCCTTACTAGTAATATGTAGTTGTCCTACTGGTATGCCACTGTTAATATATGTGTGCAGAAATGTCATACATTAGAAAAGGTCGTAGGGAAAAACAAATGTTACTATTGAGACAGCATTTCTACTAGTACTCCTGGTTGTTCTACTATTGCGCCAAAATGTCTAACTAGTGAGGACAAACACCGTACTAGTACATGAACCTCACGCTGGATATCAAGGATATTAAATATATGCTCGAGCAGCTTTCCATACAAGATCCGCACTTACCCCCGCTCCCTCTGGTGAGGCACACGTTTGCCCGACAGCACCCTGACACTCCTTCCAGGTGAGGTGATCCACCAACCACAGCGCCACAGTGGAAGGCCAGTTTCCACCCATGTTAGTGACTGTGTTCAGCAGCGTCATGTAGGTGCCGCCGATGAGTGTGTCACTCACTTTGGCGTGGAAGGCCATGCAGGCGACGTACATGCTGTATAATGTCACCTGTAAGCAGGAAGCTCGGGTTAAATGAATTTTCTATTGCGCTCATCCTCATTTGGGTCACAGGTGAGCTGCAGTCTGTCCCAGCTGATTTTGGGAGAGAGGTGGCGTCCACACTGGAGTAGTTGCTAGTCAATTGCAAGGTACATAGACAAACAAGCACTTACACTCATATCACACCCATGGACAATTTAACATGCATATTCTTGGAATGGTGGAGGAAGCTGAAATACCCCAAGAAAACCCACGCGAGCATGGCGAAAGTTCGCAATCTCCACAAAGGAAGGCCAGAGCCAAGATTAAACTCCTCAGAAATGTGAGGGACACACGGGCAGTTTTGGAACATTTTTCCATCATTTAATTTGAACTGTATCATTTTAAACAATTATTGGCCTTTGAAGTAAGGATGTGTCCCTCACATGTATTTTTTCCCCAAAAACAAAGTACAGTAGTCTTTTTACATCGCTAGAATTAGTCAATGGTGACATCTGCTGGCAAATGTAGGAAATTGGATGAAATTATTTTCCCCTTTACATACTCATTTCAACTCTCTAGGGATGACACTTTAACAACTGCTGCTGTTCTGTACACAAAAGATGAAAGATACCATTTAAAATAATAATGATACTTTCTAATTAAAATACACTATATATGAAGAGATCCCTTTCCATTGGCACTTAGCATACAGCAGGTGCAGTTTTATTCCCTCTTGCGCATGTTGTGTGAAGCTGTTAGTAGATGAGAGAGATGAGCAAGACTGAAGTCTCCAACCACCAGCATGAGGCCGTCAATATCAAAGATGTCAATGGCCGGGACGCTGAAACTGTAATTTCACGATCATGTTTGCTATTAGCTGAGTTTGAAAGCAAACCAACTGTAGTTTTCTAACAGCTGATACTTAATCCGATAGTAACAAACATACAAAATGATTGGGTCAATTGTTTGGGTTAAACTTGACTCCCTGTCCAATTTACAGCTCACCTGATGCACTGCGTAGCTAAGCACTACAACGCCATAGTAGTAAACAGGGAAGCCTTCTTCTTGTTTGACACTCGGGGTCCACCAGACAAGCAGAGCGAACTCCAGCCCAATGATTAACCTGTAACAACATAATACTTAACAAAACCTGCAATGCACAGAAGGGTGTGCTTGCGTGATTTACAACCTTAAAGGGAAGGCCTTGTAGAAGACATCCAACGGTCTGGACCCTGCTGTGTACTTACTGATGACCACTGGTAGAAGGATCTGTAGAGGCACCATCGGCACAGCCAGCAATGCTAACTGCGCCTTGGGAACGCCGGCCTCCACCAACTTCAGACCCGTCAGCGTGTCGGCTGCAGAGAAGCCGATCTGAAACAAGCGGCCGAAAGAGTAAGTGGCGCTCTCGTGAAGGAAAACTCCTCAAAATGTGTTTCAAGAGTGCTTACTTTGGCAGTGAGAAGCAGAACACAGAAGGTGAAGACCGCGGGCATCTTGATTATAGTGAACAGCAACTTGTAGGTTTGCAAAACCCCCTGCTTCTCCTCGTGATTTGTCCCCTTGCCTTCGCTATGCTCGTTCTCACTTTTCAAGATCGCCACCAGTGTTGTGGAAACCAGGAACATGACTCCCCAGAAAAACAAGAAGTCTGCAGCCGAAGAACAAATGCTTGATGTTGAAAATCATACTGTAACGTTCAGAGACGTAGTGACCGACATACCTGACAAAGTCACGATGCCGGTCTCCTTGGGCTCTATTCTGAGGTATTTGTTGCAGAAGTCAGCAGACTCCATAGCCAAAAAGAGCACATTACCCAGGAAATAGCCAGCTGTCTGGCCCACCGAGTTGCATGTAGATGCATAGCCTACATTCTCTCTTGATAGCATTGTTAGCGCCCAGCCATCTACAGCAATGTCCTGACAAAGACAGGAGTAGAACATCAAAGACAAGGTATTATACCTCCCAGCATGTGCTGCAGTTGCTTCTAGCTCTCGACAAAAGAATATCACAGCCTCACTGATAAGAAATACATTATTTTGAATGTAACTTCTTTCAACTCGTTAAATTACTTTCTTCTTGTAATCTTACGACTTTTATGTAGCACATTTATTCTCTTAATTTTATGAATTAAAACGTATCATAATAGTAGGATATTATGAATCTTAATTTATGACTTTTTTTTTTTCTTGGAACACCACAACTTTATGCACATGACACTGACATAACACATGACTTTAGTCTCATAATATTTGTTCTCCCCTCATAATATTATGACCTTAAACTCTACTCTCATAAAATTTTAACTTTTTAAATTGTGAAATTATTTTCTTTTTTGTAATATTACACCTTTATTTCCATGAACTTCAATTTTGTTCGACATTTATGGAGTATGACTATTCTCATCAAAGTAAAGTTTATCTAAAGTTTATCTTTATCTTATGTTATTTATTTATTTTATTATTCAACTGTTTCCTGATAAACTTAAAAAATATGTTTTTCTCTCTCTTATTCTATGAATTGTTCTCTTTATTTCCTGTAAGATATTTTACATTTTTTCTCAGAATAGAACTATTTAAAACAGAAAATAACTACCTGTATTTACTTGTAAATTACTTTCTCATATTATGATTGTATGTATATATATTTTTTAATTTGTAGAAAATAACTTTTTACTTGCCTTATTACAACTTTTTCATTATATTCTTGTTTGTGCTCTCAAATCTTGCAGAAGTTATGGCTTCTTGTAAAATTATAATTGTTCTTATAGTATTATGACTATTCTGATTATTTTTAATTTACTATTTTTATTTACTTAGCCTTTTTTATTTATAAAATGTTTTTCTTGTTTTCCATCCATCCATCCATTTTCCGCTTCTCCTCACTCGGGTCGCGGGCGTGCTGGAGCCTATCCCAGCTATGATCGGGCAGGAGGCGGGGTACACCCTGAACTGGTTGCCAGCCAATCGCAGGGCACATACAAACAAACAACCATTCGCACTCACATTCACACTTATGGGCAATTTAGAGTTGTCAATTAACCTACCATGCACATTTTTGGGATGTGGGAGGAAACCGGAGTGCCCGGAGAAAACCCACGCAGGCACGGGGAGAACATCCAAACTCCACACAGGCACACTCCTAACTCCTTTATTTTCCTCATTATTTGCAACTTTATTTTCATAACTCAAAGATTTTATTCCTTTTGTATTTTTTTCCAGTATGTCAGTCACAGTAGAATACACCTTGACCGTAAGTTCTCAATAGATCTGATCATGATGATATTTATGGATGCCAACCTGCGTAGCTGCGAGAAAGGCGAGCATAAAGAAGGCAGACGTCAGTGCAATGATGTTAGGGCCGCCCTCATGCTGCAGCAGCGAGTCAACTCTTAGAGAAAGGTAGAGCATGAAGAGCCCCAACAGGTACTGCGTTGGCACCAGCCATGATTTTCTGCAGAGACACGGGCAGATATGGAAAAGGCTAAACATTTCTGAATTAATAAAAAAAATAATAATAAAAAACATACAGTACATGTTACATATCCAAGTTTTCTTTTTACCTTCTACCAAACTTGCTGAAGTAGAGCGCATCCACGAGCGGCGCCCATAAAAGCTTGAGGCTAAATGGCCAAAATACAAAGCTAAAGACAGCTTGGTCTTTGTAGCTGAAGTTCTTACTCTGTAGGATCAACGGAATGCTGCCAGCCAGTCCAAGGGGAATCCCTTGCAGCACATAGAGGAAGAGAAGAAGCGACACGTTCCCCAACTCGGCCCGAATACCTCGGTGGACTCTGGCATGCGTCCCGCCTTTGGACTCTGACCCTGGGATAAGGCCGTCCAGTTCCCCTTCTACTTCTGAGTCAATGAGGTCCATCTCTGTCCTGTCGCTGTCCTTCATGCTTTCAGAATGGCGGAGACCCACACCTGCCTGCTTTCTTTTCCGCCCATTCTTAAATGCCGATGCATTGCAGTGCTCCATGGTCCCACCGTGGGTGTCGAAGGGTGCCGTGCCCTCAGTAAATCTGAAAGGAAATTGATAAAGGGCAACTTGATTCATAAAACAGCAAGAGTTTAACTACTGATTATGATTCTGTGTAGCTCTGGGGCAAATAAGGGTGTTGAGTATGCAGTTACTCATTTAAATGATATTTACTTAACAGATTTGTTTTGTGATGAGACAGTTGGAAGGATCTGGCTAAAATGTATTCTTACATTTGCCATTAACGCTATTTTATCTATTTGTGCATAATAATACAATTGCCCAAGTAACTTAGTGTCACAATATCAATAAAACCGCAATGTCCTGGCAAAAAACGTTTTGTTTTGTTTTTCTTTATGTCTGTATAGATGATCAGTTCCAAGATCATGGTCAACCGCAACGGGTGAATCAAGGCAACTGGTTTCCTAGTTTGTTTTCCGAAAACATTCAAAGACAACCTTGGCAATGTTAATATTGACCCTGACACAAAAGCAAAACAAACACAATGATCACACTTAAATTCTAATGAATACATTAAATGAATTTATCCACGCTTCCATGGGGAAGGTCAGTTATGTGTGGGCAGCGGGGGAAGTGGTTCGCGGGGAAAAAAGGCAATCGTGACCAGGAATGGTTTAGATTGCAATAAAGTACTGTATTATGACGGCATGCATACCTGATTGTGACGACAGCGTTATAAACGACCTGCTAAACAAAACAAAACAAAAAAGCACACACGAGAAACCTTATTACACATCATCACTACGTGTGAATTTGTTGGCGGTGGAAATGTGACAAAACACACGAAACATTGACAAATTCTACCGTAAACGTATAGCAAGTCACATCGGCGACAATTCACAACAGGAACGTCCGACGGACCAGGAAGTATACATGTGCGCAACATTCAAATAGGTTCGGTTCACTACAGCTGACGTGTCAAAACGTAACTGAATTTTTGGTTCCGTTAACGTCAAGTTCGTTTTCAGAATGTAGAACTGTGTGTACATTTTACAAAAAAATAAAAATAATAAATTGGGTTATGAAGACTTTTTCAAATTAAAATTAAATAATTGGCGGCACAGTGGACGACTGGTTAGAGCGCCAGCCTCACAGTTCTGAGGAGCGGGATTCAATCCCCGGTCCCGCCTGTGTGGAGTTTGCATGTTCTCCTCGTGCCTGCGTGGGTTTTCTCCGGGCACTTCGGTTTCCTCCCACATCCCAAAAACATGCGTGGTAGCTTAATTGAAAACTCTAAATTGCCTGTAGGTGTGAATGTGAGTGCGAATGGTTGTTTGTTTGTATGTGCCCTGCGATTAGACAAAATCCAAAATCCTCTCGGACCCTCCGCACCCCGGTCACCAGCTCTTCCAGTTCCTTCCCTCAGGTCGGCGGTACCGATCAATGCAAACTAGAACTAGTAGACATTCCAACAGCCTCTTCCCTCTTGCAATCAACTTCTTTAACAGCTAACCTATAATTCCATTACAACAAGATGGCAATTTTTTGACTTGAGTTCGTTGTCACATTTCTGTGGGGCCAATTATGTATTACTCGTGCACTCACTGTAGTTGTCTCGCCATGCTGCACTATTTGCATATACTTGGCCACTCATGCCAGAGTAGCATCTGCTCCATTTGCACACTGATTGAAGAGTATCTGAAACATTTGCACAACCAACATTGTCCCAGATTATCGCACTACTCGTCACTTTAAACCGCATACACTACTTGAAGTCTCGGCGCCCTTTGCACAATGGTCATTGCACCGGACTATTGCAATATCAGTCATTCGAACTGCTCTAAGTGCTAGAGGACTCTGCATCTTTTTGCACACTTGTTTTTTGTCAATGTCTTTATGTCTCCAAAGTGTTCTGTAAATTGACTGTCTGTTGTACTAGAGCGGCTCCAACTACCGGAGACAAATTCCTTGTGTGATTTGGACATACTTGGCAAATAAAGATGATTCTGATTCTGATTCTGATACACTACAAAGAGGCGGCACGGTAGCTGACTGGTTAGAGCGTCTGCCTCACAGTTCTGAGGAGCGGGGTTCAAACCAAGCCCCCGCCTGTGTGGAGTTTCAATGTTCTCCCCGTGCCTGCGTGGGTTTTCTCCGGGCACTCCGGTTTCCTCCCACATCCCAATAACATGCGTGGTAGGTTGATTGAAGACTCTAAATTGCCCATAGGTGTGAATGTGAGTGCGAATATGTTGTTTGTTTCTATGTGCCCTGCGATTGGGTGGCAAACAGTTCAGGGTGTACCCCGCCTCTTGCAGAAAATGGATGGATGGATACACTACAAAGACACGATATTTAATGTTGAAACTGATCAACTTTATTGTTTTTAGCAAAAAATCATTAACGTAGAATTTTATGGCTGCAACACGTGCCAAAAAAGACTGAGAAGGTTGAGCAATGCTCATCAGACACCTGTTTGGATCATCCCACAGGTGAACCGGCTAATTGGGAACAGGTGGGTGCCATGATTAGGTATAGAAGGAGGTTCCCTGAATTGCTCAGTCATTCACAAGCAAAGATGGGGCGAGGTTCAACTCTTTGTGAACAAGTGTGTGAGAAAATATTTGAACAGTGTAAGGACAATGTTCCTCAACGTACAATTGCAAGGAATTTAGGGATTTCATCATCTACGGTCCATAATATCATCAAAAGGTTCAGTGAATCTGGAAAAATCACTGCATGTAAGCGACCGAAAACTGACATTGAATGCCCGTGACCTTCGATTCCTCAGGCGGCAAAGCATCAAAAACCGACATCAATGTGTAAAGGATGTCACCACATGGGCTCAGGAACACTTCAGAAAACCAATGTCAGTAAATACAGTTCGGCGCTACATCTGTAAGTGCAACTTGAAACTCTACTATGCAAAGCAAAAGCCATTTATCAACAACACCCAGAAACGCTCACGGCTTCTCTGGGCCCGAGCTCATCTAAGATGGACTGATGCAAAGTGGAAAAGTGTTCTGTGGTCCGACGAGTCCACATTTCAAATTGTTTTTGGAAATTGTGGACGTCCACCGTGCCAAAGAGGAAAAGAACCATCCGGACTGTTATGGACGCAAAGTTCAAAATCCAGCATCTGTGATGGTATGGGGCTGTGTTAGTGCCAATGGCATGGGTAACTTACACATCTGTGAAGGCACCATTAATGCTGAAAGGTACATACAGGTTTTGGAGAAACATATGCTGCCATCCAAGCAACGTCTTTCTCAAAGACGCCCCTGCTTATTTCAGCAAGACAATGTCAAACCACATTCTGCACGTGTTACAACAGCGTGGCTTCGTAGTAAAAGAGTGCGGGTACTAGACTGGCCTGCCTGCAGTCCAGACCTGTCTCCCATTGAAAATGTGTAGCACATTATGAAGAGTAAAATACGACAACTGAGACCCTGGACTGTTGAACAGCTGAAGATGTACATCGAGCAAGAATGGGAAAGAATTCCACCTACAAAGCTTCAACAATTAGTGTCCTCAGTTCCCAAACGTTTATTGAATCTTGTTAAAAGAAAAGGTGATGTAACACAGTGGCAAACATGACCCTGTCCCAGCTTTTTTGGAACATGTTGCAGCCATAAAATTGTAAGTTAATGATTATTTTCTAAAAACAATCAAGTTTATCAGTTTGAACATTAAATATCTTGTCTTTGTAGTGCATTCAATTTAATATAGGTTGAACATGATTTGCAAATCATTGTGTTCTCTTTTTTTATTTCTTTTATTTAACACATTGTCCCAACTTCATCGGAATTGGGGTTGTAATTTTAGACTTGTTTTCTGATGAAATATTTGCGTTTCAGACAGATCTTGGCCCGCCCACATTTTGGTTACGTCAGCCTGTCACAGCCTGACAATGATGAGTAAAAATAGTGATAATAAAAAATGTTTGTAGGCTTGTTTTGTTAAAATTGATAATTGAAACGCCTCATTGTAAAAAGAAGACAGCCACATCATCCCACATGAGGTACAGTAAGTGCCCGAAGTCTGCTGGGAAGGGATCCAGACTCATCTGCGGCCCCAATGAGCACAGGCACTATAGAAAATGAATGAATGGATGAATACAATAAGCTAAAACAACATGAAATCATAATTTGTCCATATTTATTAATTTGCATGTCTGGAAATTTTTTTATATATTTACTATAATATAAAGACGCATTCACACCAGGGATGCCTATGTACAATTTGTCGGAATTACATAAGTGAGTAGAAATACATGCTTATTGCCAACTCTAATGTTTTATACAGGACATCCAGTTGTTTATGACACTGTGTATTTGTACAATTACAGATCTTCGACAAAAAAATCTGGTTCCAATATTAAGTTCAACTCAAGTCAAACCAACTTGACTTTTTATTAACATTGAATCCATGAGAAAAATGACACAATTGCATTAAAATTAAAAGAATGAGATAGTGTTATGCCCAAGTTCAAATGGCAACTAGTGACACGAAGATGTAAAATTTGAATTTGGGATCCAAATACAAGTGTGACCTTTATTTTGCTCACCAAAAAATAAACCTTCCAAGAAAGACACAGACAGTAGGCCCGTTAGAAATTGTAAGTCACTTCAGGGGAATTTGTGACTGCTTATATTCTTTCATAACTCTGAATGACAATATTGTTTCTGTCCAAGTCTAAAATCATACGTTTATTTTTAAGCAGACACATTCTTGGTGATTGAAAGGCCTTTTTGCAAGGGACCATGATACACCCATCACACCATACTCAAGTTGGAGGTAATGAATGGCAGCACCCTTAGCCTGGTGGTTGCTATGAGTGCATGTGACAAGTCACAGGCATGTTTGAAGATCAGCATGTGATATGAGGACAAGCTCAATTGTAACCATGTGAACGTGTGTCTCTGTCGTTATTGCTCTTTACTTATGAGCTACATTAAATACGGGGCAATGGGGTGATTTTTATTTTTATTTTTTCATACCATCTGTTTAACCCTCCCATTATGTTGATGGTCAAATTGAACAGATTGAAAATATATATTTAACAAATGTTTTGAAAAATATATGATTCAACTATATATATATATATATATATATATATATATATATATATATATATATCGTCGGATGAGTGGTTAGCACGTCTGCCTCACAATTGTGAGCTTTGTGGTTTAAATCTTGTGACCGGCCTTCCTGTGTTCTCCTTCTGCAAACATCATTATGAATGAGTTGCATTTGTGTCAGTCAGTAATTTTTGTCCAACGCTTTAAAGAGTCCAGCTGAAACCATGCAGGCATTATTACAAGCTGGTAGATATAATGCAGCATTTGTGGTTCTCAGCCAAGACTTGAAATATTTCACAAATGCCTAACATAAATCCCTCCTTCACCACTCAAACCTCAGCCTAAGAACTGTATTATCAATGTGCCCATGCATAATGGTATCACTGTGGTTCAGTTGGACTTGAAATTCCTACTTGCTCTACAACCTGAGTCATGTGCTCAAATTTGCATCTTCTCTGTGAAATTCCAACCTGAACACTGGAGGACTTCTAATTTAACTGAGAGGATGTAATTATATTTGTATAAACAACCATAAAATGAGATATGTTTTTGTGTGTGTACGTGAGCAAACTTGCAAGTTCAGCAAGGAATCAAACAATTACTCTCCTGACTGTGTATATCTTTTATGTCTGCAATGTGTTATATAGTGCAGGTGGTTCATTGCACATACAGTACATGCTGCCACATCCTGAGAAGAGTTGGCAGTTTGATGTGCTTCTCCCACAGTCTGGGTGTTAAATCAAAAGGTTTTCTTTAACAAAACACGTCAACTGACAATATGTATAATATTGTTGCTACACTTGCAATTGTGTAGAAATTTGCTGCGTCACACTGATAGCCTGTTTCAGTTTTGATTCAAAGTCAGTTGTACTAAGACAGAAACTGAAACAGCCCAATATATTTAACAGATAGAAGAAAAGAAAATGTAAACGATTGCAGAACACATAAAAAGGTGACTTATAGACATAGAAGGTATATTTATATTTACATATTCACACCAGGGCGGCACAGTGGTTTTCTCTGGGTACTCAGGTTTCCTCCCATATTCCAAAAACATGCATGGTAGGTTAATTGAAGACTAAATTGCCCATGGGTGTGAATGTGACTGCGAATGGTTGTTTGTTTATATGTGCCCTGCAGTTGGATGGCAACCAGTTCAGGGTGTAGCCCGTCTCTCTGGACCCTAGTCAGGATAAGCGGTACGGAAAATGGATGGATGGATAGTCACACCATTCTAGTATGAAAACAATTGACTTGCTGGTAGCAATAGTCAGTACAGTGCAGAATAAAATCTGATTCATTTGTGGAGGTTGTTTCTATAAAGGCAAGGTAACCAAGTACTGTATACCTGAGGTTTAGCAAACAACTTTCAAGTAAAAAGGAAATTAAAGCACATCCTGTGGTGAATTCCATTTTACTCAAAAGTTGTTTGTCAAACTCATGAAGTGCTGAATTGCTCCCCATTAGAAATAATGCAGCTTTACAACACCTCTGTGCTTTTAAAATAGCCAAAAACAAGTTAATCTATAATATGGTTTATGATTTTTACTGTGAAGACTAAAATGTATTTGTCAAATAAATATTGTTCCATTGCAGAAAGTGAAATCATATTCATCATCAGCATTAAGCAGCCAAAACATTTTGATATGCAAAATTAATCATGCCTTTACAAAGATAATCATGTTCTTTTGGCCTGACACTGATACGTATTGATCAAACAATGTTTATTTTGGTTGTCGTTTGAAGTGGTATAGAACTACCAGTAATGTGGTAATGCCGATACATTTTATTTTACAATTGTGCAAATCATGCAGAGTCCTCTTGCAATTTAGAGCAGTTTGAAATGACTAATAAAGCAATAGTGTGGTACAATATCCATTGTGCAAATGGCGCAGAGACTTCAAGAAATTTAAGTAGTTTAAAGTGACTAGTAGTGCGATAATCTGGAAATGTAAATTGTGCAAATGGTTCAGATACTTCTTAAGCACATGAGTGGCCAGTATTGGTCAACAACAGATATGGAAATAGTCCTGAGTGGCGAGACTACTATAGTGAGTGCACGAATAATGTATAATTGGCGCAACAGCGATGTAACAACAATCTCAAGATAAAATTGGCAGCATGTTACAATGGAATTGGAAGTTAATGGCAAGAGGGAAGAAGCTGTTGGTCGTTCTAATATTGTGACTCTCAAATGTAGCTGGATGAGATCCCAATTACATTCATCAATTTTACATACTGCTTGTATGTATCAGTGGCGGTTCGGGTGGGTGGGGTCAGTGCCCCCCAGCAGTGTGCTTGGTCATGTGCCCTCCCACCCCCATCAACAAAAATGTTTTCGACATAGTTTGGACTTACTACAATGACTGTCTTAAAAGTTTTGTTTTTTTTTTCCGCAACTAGTGCCACTTTTGGCCTATGAGTATCTAATTAAAACTTACTAGTAAACTACTATGGTGCAGTAGTAAGTTACCACTTATAGGCCCAACTGGTAGGCATGTGTCACACACTAGTAGCCTCCTGGACCGTAATAGGAGCACCAAAAGGCCCACGAGTAGTTTTTCCTCCCTACAAGCTAACATTTAGTTGTCAAACTTATAAGCCAAAGTTAGTACAAGTGTGCAGAAGGTTCATACTGCAGTGGAAGTCAGCAGTGAAAAAAAATTTCATTCTACTAGTGTGCTGAATTACTAGTGAAGATAAAACGTGTACTATTACATTTACACATACTATTACCTTAATCGGGATATCAAGGACAATGTTCCAAAGGCTTTTCCATGCATTACTGCCTTCCACTACTGTGTGACATTTCTGCACACCAGTTGGACAACAGTGGCATACCAGTAGTGAGGCAAAATTGTGCACAAATTGACAACTGTGGGTACTAGTGACATTATACAATTCTACTAGTTAACACCCAGTGCTTCACTAATAGTAGTAGAATCATATATTTGGCATTTATTCTTTACTAAGGCATATCTATAGGTGGGCATTTGGTGTTACCAGTATGTTACTGCCTATAAGTGGTAGCTTACTAGCACACCGCAGTAGTTTACTAGTAAGGCTTAACTGCATACTAGTAGGCCAGATTATGAGCTAGTGGTGGAAGCAGCTTCACTAGTAAAAAACAGTTGTTCTACAAGTACATTGAATTGTCTTACTCGTGATGACAAAGATTGTACTCGTACATGGACCTTAAGATGGATATCAAGATTATCAAAAAAGTGCTCAAATGGCTCCCATACATTACTGCCGTCTACTACTGTATAACATTTCTGCACACTAGTTGAGCAAACTGCCATACTACCAGGGCAACTACATATCACTAGTCATGCAAAACTGCACTAGTTGACAACTGTGTGTCACTAGTACTACCACTCTCATAAAATTCCACTAGTTATAAATCTCTACTAGTAACTAGTTGTTCTACAAGAACGCCAGTTTTCCTACTAGTATACCGTATATCTTTAATATCTATCTTAAGGTTGTTGTTTTACTAGTGCGCTTATTAATAGTAGAACAACTCGCAAATGGACCATGGATATGAAGGATATCTAATAAATGCTCAACCCGCTTTCCACGCACGCTGCGCGCATTTGGCCACAATTAAATGAGTCCAGAGAAGGAAAAAGGAGGAGGGACGCTTGACAGTCCCCTCACTCACTTTCACAGTAAGAAGCCAGTGTGTTTTGCCCCATTCGGTCGGCGTGCTGAGTCTGGAACTAACCAGCTAATAGCGCCCTCTCTCTCTCTCTCTCTCGCTCGCTCTCTCTCTCTCTCTCTCTCTCTCTCTCTCTCTCTCTCTCTCTCTCTCTCTCTCTCTGTCTGCCTGCCTGCCTGACTGCCTCCTCCCTCTCTCCTACGGAGCGAGAACAGCAAGGCGAACGCTCATTCCACCACACGGCAGTCCTCCATGGCTATGTGCAACGGAGACAGCAAGGTCGGTGGAGCCTGTAGCAACAGCAGCAGCAGCCGCCGCCGCTGCTGTGACATGACTAGCTGTAGTGTCGTGGTTTCCCTGCCCATTCGCTTTAACTACGACCTGTGTCGATTTGCGTGGAAAGTTGGGAGAGTGCGTTAACATTAACCAACCGGGGGTGGATGGGTGGGGGGAGGGAGGGAATGTGTACGGTGACCTGCGCCTGTTGCCGCTTTGCGTAGCCATGTCACTGACGGTTGCTAAGAACGAGGGTCGTCCGTTAACTACTGAGGTTAAACACATATGGCTATTTGACACAGTTGTGCACTAATGGCGCTTAGTTAGTCTGCTTTAACGCTGGACCCACACCAAAAGAACTCACCGCGTGGGTTTAGCATAGCTCCGCTAACTTAGCTCCGCTCAGTGTGTGCTAACATGCTAAATGCTTATTACTGTTTATTTGGACCGCCCGCTTGGATGCGACACTGGCACGGTGTGTTAGCTTGAGCAGCTAAATTGATGAAATTGTACTTCTCCCAGCGGGTTGCTGCCAAGAAAGCATCGCCGTTCAACCTTTTGGTAGTGACACAAAACGTTTGGCTAGCTAATGCGTTCGGCCAATGTTAGAAACTTGGAGCAATGATATCGTTTAGTCTCTTGACAGCTTGCTAACGTCGTTAACGGGCTTGATAGAGGTAAATACCTCTCGATTGCCGTCATACTGTTTTCAAACTTTGTATCCCTGTGCAAGTGTGCTATCCCTTAACGATACTGATGATGGTGTGTTGAGGGGCGCTTTACTGATTGAAAGGAGAGAACCGAGCGTAGTATAAACCACGTGGGTTTATGTTGTTTCCCCGTTCTCTCGAGTCAATATGTTCTTTAACAGCCACATGTGAGTGTATTTGAAGGTTAATCGAGCCGTGCATCTAATCTGTCAAAAGTTGTTTCCCCAAGCATTTCCTACTGGAGACCCAAGTCCCTTCCCTTTGGGACTCCTACCGGGAAGGGACTCCTACTGGAGTCCCTTCCCGGGACCGTATATTACCTACTATATTTCAAATATATGCTGGGCAAATTGTGATTGAATTTATTTGTTGATCTTGAGCTAAAAAACGACTAAAAAGTGGCAAACCTATGTTAGCTATTGTGTTGAGAGATGGATTTTAAAACCTTCACTGTTTATTTTAACAAAGAAAAAATGAAATTAGTCTCATTCTCAAAGAATGCATGTCTAAGGTTCTAAAATATATTTGTGACATCCACTCATGAGTTGCATGTGATTTTCCTGATGAGCTACGTCGTTTCAGCACGATTAGAGCTTGTCAGTCACATGCCATCAATAAGGACAAGCTTAACTGAGTCGAATTACTCTAGTAGAGTGTAGACAGGGGTCTCAGTTCAGTCAAGGAGTGAGTTACCAATAATTTAGACTACTTTCATGGACAAAAGTGTAATTTTGTGACCGTGAGTCTCCTTAGCTGCAGATCGGCAGCGTGGAGCAGAATGGGTCGTATGAGGGAGCCGTGGCCATCCTGGATGCTGGCGCCCAGTACGGCAAGGTCATCGACAGACGTGTGCGAGAGCTGTGTGTACGCGCAGAGATCCTCCCGTTGGAGACCCCGGCCTTTGCTATTAGAGAACAAGGTTACAGGTGAAGTATTTTACAAAATTCTACACACATGATTGCTCCTGTCTGTCTGTCTAAATGGTGTTTTTTGTACATAGAGTGGAGCATCTGACAGTTTTCTCCCATTGAAATAATGACAAATATAATAATCTCTTACAGGGTTTTATTTATTTGTATTTATTTAACTTTTATTTATCCAGGTAAGGCAACTGAGAACACTCTTATTTGCAATCCTGACCTGTCTTAAGGTCAAACTATTGCCACCATAAAATCTTTTTAATTCTTCAGGCAATGTTTTTACTAATATTCAACAACTGACAAGTGTAAAAACAAGTTAACCATAACAATAAAATACTCCATACCATATATACTTTACGAGAAAATCATAAAGCAAGTTTCCTTACTGAATGTAAATTCCAGTGTATATTATTCTTTTCACATTGTTCTTCACTTGTTGAGGCTGGTCATTTGGAATATGGCATTAAAAAGCCCCAAGCCAAAGAAAAAGTAAAACGGAGGGTTACCGTAAAACACGGTAACCCTCTGTTGTTTGCTAAACCTCAGTGTTGTTCAGTACGCTAAGTTCTTGTACGACTTTAGTTTAATTTTGAATTGTACAACCACAGGGGCAGTCTACATTTGTGGTTCCCCTGTAATTCTGTTGCTCTGCCACTCTTATGTGTCACTTTTTCTTTTAGGGCAATCATCATTTCAGGGGGACCTGCTTCTGTGTATGCAGAGGATGCACCATGGTTTGACCCTGCTATATTCACTGTAGGAAAGCCAGTCCTGGGGATTTGCTATGGAATGCAGGTACAAGTCTTTTGTTTGGCTATTACATGATTGTTTTTGATCCCCTTAAGGAAGGCAGTGGCTTGGAAAATCTTTACACCAAGTATCACCAGGAAAAAAAAAAATACATGGATCTCCACGTATCACCATCATGAGCAACATTAAAATACAGTCGTGTAATAGGCCCATGTGTTTTAGTCCTAAAACGTATATTTAATATTGTAAACCACTGTTACATTACTTGTGGTTTGAATATTAACACTACGCTTAAATTTAGTTTGGCATAAATAGAGGAACAAAGATACATTTATTCAAAAAAATTTTTTTTGGAGCAATTAAGTACACGGGTATATACAGTAAATGAACAGGTCATTTAAATAGACACATTCCTCCATCTTGTGATCGGATCGTTTTTTAAACTCGGTGATCGGCCCCAAAAATCCTGATCGTGTAAAGCCTAGTTCTCAGTGTATTCACTTTCAGTATCTGAGTAACTTCCAATTTGCATCGATTTCCTGGCTGCTGCATGCTAGGTTAATTGACGACTCTAAATTGCCCGTAGGTGTGAATGTGAGTGTGAATGGTTGTTTGTTTGTATGTGCCCTGCGATTGGCTGGCAACCAGTTTAGGGTGTACCCCGCCTCCTGCCCGATGATAGCTGGGATAGGCTCCAGCACACCCGCGACCCTAGTGAGGAGAAGCGGCTTAGAAAATGGATGGATGGATGGATGTTCTGCTCTCATGGCCCTGCTGGGATTTCATCATCTTGCTTCAAGGGCAGATTGAGACTAACTCAGGGAGATAAAAGCATCATTAGCTCTATTTTCCCAGGCAGCTTGGAAATCTTAACCATCAGCTCTGTGTCCTATAGCATATTTCTTCATTCTGCTTGCCGTTGTCGCATCAAACAAAATGAAGTTTGTTGATATGTCTTCTGTTTTTCATTTCCAGATGATGAATAAAGTTTTTGGTGGTACAGTTCACAAAAAATGTGTACGGGAAGATGGGGTGTTCAATATTGGAGTGGACAACACCTGCTCACTCTTCAGGTGATATTTCTTACATTTTTCCTTTTTATCATAGTTTATCAACCAGTTAGTGTAGTGCAGGGGTGTCCAAAAATCGAAGGATGCAAGAACCACTTTGACTTTATTAACCTTTAATGTAACACGCCATAACAAATCAATCAGTGTAGCTAAAAATATATATTTGTTTTTATAATTATACCTCTTATAAGTGATTAAAGTAAAGAGTCAACATTAACACAGGACAGAATGGAGAAGCAAACAATCACGATTCATGGTACTTGCTGCTGTAACTGAATTGTCTTTATCCATCTGGATTTTATGAATAGACATTTTATTTTGCAGTTTTAAATTAGTTTCCATTAATGTGCTATATAAACGTATTTATTTATTTATTTGTTGTGGTAGCTGTAGTAGTATTCAGGTGCGTTGCACCCGATGAATGCCTCCGCGGCAGCATGTGCACAATTAATGAGTTGTTTTACCACTTCGATGGCACGGTGTGCTAAGTGCAGTGTGAAAATGCCTTTAGACTGACACTTTCTCTGGAAAGTTGACAGACTGTACCTGTTTATGTTTATCTAATCAGAGGCCTTCAGAAGGAGGAAGTGGTTCTGCTGACCCATGGAGACAGTGTGGATAAAGTGGCTGATGGCTTTAAAGTGGTGGCCCAATCAGGAAACATCATTGCTGGTATGAGATGATTACTTCATTTACTTAATTTAAAGACAAAGATAATGCTACCATAAAGAAAAGGCAAATATTACATCATATTGCTTTCTGCAAGATGTTATGACAGGCTTTGAAAGGGGTTTTGCAAACAGCCTCTGCATGTATTTTGGCTGCCAGGTATTGCCAATGAGCAGAAGAAGCTGTATGGAACTCAGTTTCACCCTGAGGTAGACTTGACAGAGCGTGGCATGGAGATGCTTCGCAACTTCCTCTTTGAGATTGCAGGATGCCCAAGTAACTTTACTGTCCAGAACCGCCAGCAGGCCTGCATCAGTGAAATCATCGAAAAAGTCGGCAAGTCCAAAGTGTTGGTGAGTGTAACATTGTAACAAGTCGTTTGTTTTTGCTCCACATTTTTCTGTTCAGAAATGGGATAAAAAGGGAGAAAAACGGAAGAATCCTTCCTCAAGCTCGGAAAATAGGTGTGTGCGTAGTGTGGTAGCCACTTGGGAAGCAGTGACCGCATCAGTCGAGGCAATTAAACACTCAAATGAAACAGTTCTCTCTGAAAAGTGCCTATCAACTTCCTCAGCGCCTTTATAAACTAGGCTTCATCTCAGGGGAGTGTGCATGAGATAAGAGTGGTTCTTGGCTCATAACGTTTTATTTAAAGGGTACCCTCACAGCTCATCCAAGTATTGGGGGGCGGGAGGCAGTTTTCAGTCCAAATACAAGAGAGGAAGCAAAGTTTGTCTTTGCAGCTTCACATCTTTTGATGTTAGCAACAATGGCACCTTAGGGCTTGTTCCATCCATCCATTTTTTGTACTATTTACCCTGTTAAGGGTCATGGGGAGCTGGAGTCTATCCCAGCTGACTTGGGGCAAAAGGTGGACTACACTCCGCCAATCAATCACAGCGCCCATACAGTGACAGACAACCAGTCACACATTCACATTGTCACTTAGCTGTAGTAGGAACTGACCCCATGCTGCCTGCACCAAAGTCAGGCAAGTGTACCATGACACCATCACCATATGACCACCAAAATAAAAATGATTGGGGATACACTCGAGAGCTTGTTCTATTTATTTAAATATATCAATTCAATACATCTAAAGTGATTTTCTCATTTAACTGATATTTTTGAACTCATAAGGCATGCTTAAAAGTAATGCTTAAAAGTAAGGGTTCCCTTTAAACAAATATAAAGTGTGTGTGTGTATAAAATAAGTGTGTATGTATATACACTGAATAGATTTGTCTTTTGTTTGTTGACTATAGTTAGGTAGGTTTCTTAATTATTGTTTATATTACATAAATCTGCGGTAGTTTCTACAGCTCGACTGGTCTTTTCTAAATGTTGATTGGTGTTTGTGTCTTAAGGCAGTGATTTCCAAGCACTATGCCACATCAGATTAGTGTGAGAGCTCACCAGGTGTGCTGTGGCAAATTATCCAACTTCACTTGATTGGTCCAATAATTATTTGTTTCCTACAAATAATGTATATTTGTTTATCTATATATGCCAGGAACATGTAGTGACAGGCAGAACATTTAAATGCTCTTCCACAAGGTAGCAGAAGGTACGATTAACCTGTGTATCCACCTGTTGCTATTCATACAAAAGAATAAGTAATGGCTTCTTGGAAGTATATCTCATATTTGTGACATTTTATTTGGTGGTGTACTATGAGAGTTTTATGTAAAGTATAAGCCTTGACTCAATAAAGGTTAGGATACATTGTTTTAAGGGATGCACTGTTGGTTGCTAGCAACACATATTCACAGTAGTGACATTGTGTATAATGATTACTTCAGGTGCTGTTGAGCGGTGGCGTTGACTCAACCGTATGCACAGCCCTCCTCAACAAAGCTTTGAACCAGGACCAAGTGATTGCAGTTCACATTGACAATGGCTTCATGAGGAAGAGGGAGAGCCAGAGCGTAGAGGAGGCCCTCACAAAACTGGGTATCAAACTCAAAGGTAGGTGTGGTCTAAATGATTAGATATGTTAGGCATTAAGCCTCATGTGTCAAATCTCTAGTCAATACTGTGTGGTCTCTGCATAACCAAATTCGGTTTTCTGGTCTTCTGCCCTTCGCTCTGCCAATATGTTCAGTGGTGAATGCCTCACACACTTTCTACAATGGGACAACAACACTTCCCATTTCGGAGGAGGACAGAACTCCCCGGAAAAGGATCAGTAAGACCTTAAATATGACCACCAACCCCGAAGAGAAAAGAAAAATTATTGGGGATACATTTGTCAAGGTGGGTAAACATTTACAACTTAGTCTAATTATTGTTCGTCTATTTTGCATAGACTTCAATCTTGACATTGTTAGTCCAACTTGCACAATTATTTTTATGCTGTCCTGACATTGGTTATTGACTGCTTGCTTTTACTTTTCATTTTTTTGTTACTTCTATGACACTCTATGAATTGTGTTGTTTTGCAGGTGGCAAATGAGGTGATAGGAGAGATGAATCTAAAACTAGAAGAGGTTCTTTTAGCTCAGGGTACCCTGAGACCAGATCTCATTGAGAGCGCCTCTCATCTTGCCAGTGGGAAGGCAGAGGTCATCAAAACGCACCACAATGACACAGAGCTCATCCGCAAACTCAGAGATGAGGTAAATAATTTACCGATAATTATTTCAACATATACATTTGTTTGTTGTGTGTATATATACTGTGTCAATTTAGGCATATTTTGTACCATCAATCATACACACAATTCATTACATTATGCAACCACTCGACAATACGTACTGCATGTGTATTAGTCACAAAAAAGGAGAAAGTGATGCAAGAGGAGTCTTTATAGTGGAGACTTTGCTAAATCATAACCCCTGTGTTCCCTTGACCCTGAGGGTAACTTTGCTAGCTAAAAAGTAAAAGATTCATACATACTGTGATGGACTTCATTCTCTTGGTATTGCTCAGCCTTATTTTAACAATAGAACTGCAAACCTAAGTGTGTTCATTTCTGTTACAATGCTAATTGTACTGGTCTGTGATCCTCCAGGGAAAAGTTATCGAACCATTGAAAGATTTCCATAAAGATGAGGTTCGAGCACTCGGGAGAGAATTGGGCCTGCCAGAGGAGATAGTCTTGCGGCACCCTTTCCCTGGCAAGTACATAAACACGCACACAAACACACACTGTATAATTTGTCTCGCTTTACAAATACGTGTAAAGGGGGTTCTAGGTTTACAACAGTCCTGATGTGTCATGGAATAGTGTGCAATGAAACACTCAAGTTACCACATGACTCATGTTTTTTATTTGATTCATATTTATGGCCTGCAAGTGTTTTTCATACAAATATGTACTGTAATTAAGACTTTACTACTGGGTTAGTGTAGGTTAGTTATCGACGACAACACATTCCGACCGGCATACAAAGTCAGGTTACGTCCCCGCCGTGGAAACCAAAGTCTGTCGTAAACGGGACCGTCTGTACAGGAGATTTGCATTAACAAACCATTCATACAATGACTGACTGATATGTTAGGTTTTCCATAGTTTATTTGTTGGGATAAGTCTTTCTCTTTCCTTCACATGTAGGTCCTGGTCTGTCCATCAGAGTTATTTGTGCAGAGGAGCCGTACATCTGCAAAGATTTTGCTGAAACCAATAACATCCTCAAAATTGTCACAGACTTCTCTGCTAGTGTCAAAAAGGTCAGTGTTTTGTTCCAATACATTTTCACACTGTGACCGATCAGTAATTAAATGGTGAGGACAACAAATGTTTGCCTCTTTTAAAATTCAGACAAGGCTTATCCTGTAAACTGTTGAGCCCCATGACAGTTTTCAGAGATTTTCTGTCTCACTTGTTTCCAGCCACATGCCTTGCTGCAGAGAGTCAAGTCGTGCATATCAGACGAGGAGGAAGAGAAGCTCATGCAGATCACCAGCCTTCATTCACTTAATGCCTTCCTGTTGCCCATCAAAACTGTTGGCGTCCAGGTGATCAGTTTGTCATTTGTTTGGGCTCATCCAGCTTCTCTGTAGTTAAGTCTGGACTTACTCATCATCCTCCTGTTGTTTATCATGTAGTAACTGACCAGTAGACTTGTCTTCCCCCACCCAAAGTTACTCCGATGTTTATTTAATTTGGTCTCCTCTCTCCATATGGAAGACTGACAGACGTGTGTTTCACATTATAAGTCTTTCTCTTTCCTTCACCTGTACCTGAAGAAGTGGAAATTGTGATAAATGTTACTTGGCCAAAAACCTCATTATCTTGTTATTAAAAGTAACTTTTTGTATCGATGAAAGAACCCTTGACTAGACTGCCACTGCGCTGGGTTTGTTTTTTCTTTTTACTTCCTATTTTGTCACTAAGGTTTTAATTTTAGCCTAAACCTCAAAAGTGTGGTGGAGAGGGTAGACAAACATTGTCAGTTTTTAACTCCTCTGTCCTCTTACCCATTACAAATGCCACAGTGAAAGTTTTAGTTACAATTGTTCTTATTTACTCACTAAATAATAGATTTTCTCATACAGGGAGATTGCCGCTCTTACAGTTATGTGTGTGGTGTCACAAGCAAAGAAGCACCTCATTGGGAATCTCTCATGTTCCTGGCCAGACTCATCCCTCGCATGTGCCATAGCATCAATCGGTAACATGCACGGCTACCGTATAGATTTCGTATGTGATAAACAATCTGTGATAAGTGGAGCTTTCATATCTACACCAAGGTTTTTCTGACTCCCTCCCACCTTTTAGAGTTGTCTATGTATTTGGGTCCCATGTGAAGGAGTCACCAATAGACATCACTCCAACTTTCCTGACCACAGGCGTTCTAGGCACCCTCAGACAGGCTGACTTTGTTGCTCATTCTATCCTCAGAGAGTCGGGTGAGTGTCTGGTTTAAAAAGCACTTTGAATCTGGAAATTATTTAACATTACGCACTTTAAACAAGTCAGTTAAGAGATTGTTGTAAGTAGTGGAGCACTTATAGTAGCTACCTTTAGGAGACACTAAAGTTTGCCTTCGAGGAGTCATGTAACTTGACTAGCTGCATATTTGCACCCACAAGGGGAATGTCTCATAACCACACAGGCAAACATGTTACTCCAGAAAATGTTCCTCTCCTATGTGCGTTGTTATTTTGAGTTATTTAACATAATGGCTGAGCAGCAATGATTTCATATTTAATTGTGGTATGTGAATGAAGGAAACTATTTTTATATCGTGCCATACATAAATTTAACAAGTGCTATACGATTTAAAAAATAAAATTGGCGGCTGCAAAACTAAATTTGAAGGTAAATATGGTTATACATAAGTTGACTTAAAAGCATCATTGAAAATTCTCTAGATTTGTTTTTTAATTATTTGAGCTGCAAGCTGTTCCACAAATGCTGTAACTCACGGGTCAATTATTTAAGAAGTCGGAAGAATGTCGGATGTATTTGGTGTCCAGTGTTCAACAACAGTTTAACTTTGATTCTTACTGTTGGTTATGCTCTGATTTTTGTCCTCCTTTTGTAGTACCACCAAACTAGACAGTGATGGATGATCACAGAACTAATTCAATGACTGCTTTTTCAGTAGCAACAGCAAGTATATCCTATGCTGGACCTTTTTGAGGTTGGAATTGATTTTGGACACCTGCTTAATGTCCTAAGAGATTGTAGTTCTTAAATGTGCCGATGATAGACACGGGACAGTAGGGCAGTGTGATAAGAAGCCACGACAAAGAATGTCTCCCAAAGTGTACAATAATCTCAGCAGTTTTGCGCATGTTCGGCTCCAGGTTGTGCTTTCTGCCCCAAAGTGCTAATGCTAGACTTGCTTTATATATGCAGACCGTCATTGATGAGACCGATGACTGGTATCATATGCGAGTTAAAGTGCAGCCTCATGTTGACTGCATCATTCTGCAACGTGTACAGTATGCCTGTTAGGCAAACTGCAGGGGATCCAGCAGGTGTCCTGTAATGCTCTTCAGGTGCTTTCAAAGGATTTTGAAAGCACCTGGGCTTGGTCATTCAGTCCCAAAAAGAAGTGTTTTTCTGTGACTAGGATGATGGTGGAATGTTTGAAGCTGGGTGGGACTTTCCATGATCTAGAGAATAATTTAAGTTCTGCATAAAGACTGGAGATCAGTTCCTTGGTTTAGACTTTGAGGCAAGAAGGAGCCTTCGTCATCTTTTATTGTTTGAACAGTCATCCTACCATCGTGTTTTTGAATGGTTCAAGCAGGTTTGGTAGCAGAGAGCAGTCAGAGGTTTAATGGCTCCAAACACCACCACAATGGATTTGAAATTAAATGAACAATATGTACTTTAACTGAAGATTTGCAGCTTTAATTTGGGAGTATTTACATTCAAATCGGGAATTTTTTGAAGGGCCAAAAGGTTTGGGACAAATTAACAATATTAAATAAAACCCTCACTTTTTAATACAGTACTTGGTTGCAAATCCTCCATACATCCATTTTCTTTACCGCTTATCCTCACCAGGGTCGGCGGCTGCTGGAGCCTATCCCAGCTATCTTCGGTGGGGAGGCGGGGTACACCCTGAACCGGTCACCAGCCAATCGCAGGGCACATAGAAACAAACAACCATTCGCACTCACATTCACACCTATGGGCAATTTAGAATCTTCAATCAACCTACCACGCATGTTTTTGGGACGTGGGAGGAAACCGGAGTTCCCGGAGAAAACCCACCCGGGCACGGGGAGAACATGCAAACTCCACACAGGCGGATTTGAACCCCCCTCCCCAGCACTGTGAGGCAGATGTGCTAGCCAGTCGCCCACCATGCTGGCGGTTGCAAATCAATTGCACTCGATTACAGCCTGAATTCTGGAATGCCCGTACGTCACCAGATACTGGATTTCATCTCTGATAATGTTCTACCAGGCCACTTCTGCAACTGTCTTCAGTTTCAGCTTGTTCTTGGAGCATTTTTCCTTCAATTTTGTCTTGAGCCAGTGAAATACTTGCTCAATCTGGTTCAGATCAGGTAATTGACTTGGCTATTGCATACCGTTCAACTTCTTTACCTTTAGTTGCTTTTGTAGTATGCTTCGGGTCACTATCCATCTGCACTGTGAAGCACTGTCTAATGAGTTCAGAAACATTTGGCTGAATTTGACCAATTAATATTGCCTGAAACACTTGGACAGTGACCTGAAGCATACAGCGAAAGCAACCAAAGTGAGACAAAGAAGACAAAGAAATGGAGTATTATGGAATGACCAAGTCAATCACCTGACCTGAAGACGATTGAGCATGCATTCCATTTGCTGAAGACAAAACTGAAGGGAAAAAGCCCAAGAACAAGTAGGAACTGAAGAGAGTTGCAGTCGAGGCCTGGTATTAAATCCAGCGTCTGGTGATGTCTGTGAGTTTCAGACTTCAGGCTTTAATTGACTGCAAAGGATTTGCAACCAAGTATTAAGAAGTGAAAGTTTGATTTATGATTGTTAATTTGTTCCATGATTGTTAATTTGATTGTTAATTTGTTCCATTACTTTTGGTCCCTTTAAAAAGTGGGAGGCACTTATCCAAACTGGAATGCCTATTATACCGTTCACCTGATTTGGATGGGAATACCCTCAAATTACATCCGAAAGTCATGGCAATCTTAACTAATGTCACTTCTAGTTAAGGCAGTGCTAATGCATTCAATCCATGTCAACATCAAAAGAGATTGTGCCATTAATTCGAGAGACAGAAAAGTCTAACTGAAGTGATCGTAGCCTTCTTAGTTAGATCACAGCAAAATAGACCTTCGGTTGTAGCCATTCACTGGGTTTCTCAATCCTTCTGCCTTGGTCAAATGACATCGAAGTGTTTGTTTACAAGTGGTGCCATCTGAGAATATTCAGTTTTTCCACCCAAGAAGAATGTGTCACATCATGGTGATTTGTCCAATACATAGACACTGCCTTGACTGCTGCATCGAATGGCCATGTTTCCACCATATTGGATGTGGAAAAATTGAGTGATTTTGAAGATCCGTCATTCATTTGCTGCATTGGAGATGTACCAACCATTCTACAGTCAAAGCCAGATCTCATGAGATTAAGACAAAGCATTTACTTTTGATTGTAACTGGCCATTATAGCATCATTTGGTTCATAGAACTTTGCTGACTTGGTGGCTAATACTATAAATCCCATATCTGTATAATACTGTGAATTCCAGCCTCCAAACATGGTCTTTCCTATTCATACAAATTGCCCTGAAGTAACCCAGCTAGCTGCTTGTTTGGGTGTAGCTATTTTTTGTTCATATTGCGCATGCATGTGTTAATGACTTAGACGAGCAGTTTGTTGTATTCCACCATAACTGAATATCTTATAAGCGAACATGTATGTTATGTTTATGTATGTTATTGTGATAGCTGTAAAACCTGTAGCACCTTTCCTTTCAGGCTACTCTGGAAAGATCAGCCAGATGCCAGTAATCCTGACCCCCCTGCACTTTGATCGCGACCCACTGCAAAAGCAGCCATCCTGCCGACGCTCTGTAGTGGTCCGCACGTTCATCACCAGCGACTTCATGACTGGCATCCCTGCCACGCCAGGGAACCATATACCAGAGGAGGTACGACAAACTTCAAACAGTTGCTGCTTTACAACACACATGGAACAGCAACACAAAGAAACGCACAGGCATATATTCTCTCTGCTCTGTGGGAACAACAACTGTTACTGGAGTTTATAGTTAGGGACCTTCTCTGGCTCTTCATTTTGCTCTAAATTAAGTTGCAGCTCTTCCAGTACACTTCAGTGATGCCCGGCATGCTGTGGCACAACATGGCACTACAGTACACTGAAAGCGCACGACTCTAAATTTGTCTGTATGCTGTAAAAACCCATCAACATGATCGTGTAAAAATCTACAATATAATGATTGACTGTGATATGGGAGGGATACATATTCAGCATTTACATTTCAAAAAAGATTTTTTTTTATCGTAATATTGATATTGTTATTTAGGCTATTTAAAAATGTACATGTGGCCTCATATCATCGGCTTTCCCCCCCCCCCCCCCCAGGTGGTGCTAAAGATGGTCAACGAGATCAGAAAAATCCCAGGCATCTCCAGAGTCATGTATGACTTGACCTCCAAGCCACCTGGCACCACAGAGTGGGAATAAAAAAAATACAAATAAATAACATGGCAGTGATAGTAGACACATACACACATTCAGTGCACAAACAAGTTATCAGCGAAGGCTGGTGAACTCGTCACAACCGTTCATCTCCTCCGTACATCCCTTCGCCCCCTTTTTCGTCAACATTCCCAAGGACGACAGACCAGGCTGTGATCGGCGCTCCTTATCCCCTTTTCTTAATAATTTTGGCGATGAGAAATTGATGATTTTATTTTATTTTTTATTTTTTGCTCCACATTCAAAAATCTGTTTTATAAAGTTATTGGTTACCTTCTGTTGTGAGTTTATCTTCACAATGGAGTGACAAGATGCTGTAAACATTTTAGGCTGTGGATGTTGCATTGCGTGATGAGCACAGAATACCCCTGTTATGAAAACAGCAGAATGACTGTTTTGTTCATACCCCCCACCCACACATACCCCTTTAGTCAAAGGTTGTCTTGTTGTAGTGGGTCTGAATGTGTTCATCCACTTATTTTCACTTTCTACCTGTATACTGTGCTTTGAAGACGGTTGCCTGTCATAAGTGGAGCTGAACAGACAGCCCTATATGTGTGACCAATTAACATTTTGTACACTCGTTTTGCCAAAAGTAGATGCTTGTCTTTGGCACCTCCTGGTGGTCGTCACGGACAACATCCTTACCATTATGGTTGGTTTGAAGCTGTGCAGGAGGCCTCATAGGTAACTTTGTATGTGCCTGTTTTTTGGTTTTTTTCCTCTAATGTGATAAAGTTCTGGATCCTGCTATTTCCAGAATATAGTATAACACTTTCTCATTAGGCTGCAATATGTGGGCTTTTTAAACAAGAACTAGTACATAATCATTTGTGAAATGTGGTCGTCTTTTGTTGCTGTTCTTGTGTTGAACAAGAGCGCGTCTTTGCACATTTGTTCCTTTTTGAACGTAAAGCCTTCAGGCTTTATCAACATAACCCAGTCATTGGGAGGAGTGGCCATATTAAATGCTTAACTGTGTGGTTCGTCTCCTGCTCCATTTTAACTTCAAATGTTTTTCTATTCTGAATTGACAACTATAGTTCATTCTTGCCATTTAAATGTCACACGTGGCTCAGGTTTAACTGAGTTGGAACAAAAACACATGGTCAAGGCGGTTCTGTGCCTCTTTGTTTAGTGGCAATGTTACTTTAAAGTAAATGGTTTGACAACATTTTGTGTTTCTGTCTCTTGCATCTGCCTTTTATATGTATATTTTTGTCATGCCTCCATGGAAAAGAGTGGCTTGATATCATCAACATAATTTGTAATGAATTAAATTGCAATATCCACATGATTATGCAATTCTATGTCTGAAGGTTATTTTTGTCATCTTGGTAATTCTTTCCTTAGTGTAACGTGCCTCAAACCAAGCCACAGCATGCAGTTTCAACAATGATGAACTTTATACTATGAAAACTGAGCTTTAATAAAGATCTCCATGTTGAAACCTCTCGCCTCAGCCCTCTGTTCTGTTCTGACAGTATATCCTGGTGTAATTTTGTGTTAATGTTGGTCTTTTAGCTAGAACTCACACAATGTTGCAAAAGGTTTCAAAAGTTAAGCAAAATAAAAGAAAATATTTTTCTGTCCCAAATTATTCACACTTTGACATGCATGTCCAATGTCCCAAATGGTTGATTTGAATGCTTAAGATTCTTAGACCTTACCAGGATCTTTTAGGAGGGTGTAAAAGGTTTCCTTTACTCATATATAATATATATGTATATATATTATATAATTACTATTCACTGTGGTGTGTTAAGAATTTTTATTTTCACGTTACAAGGACTTTAAGAAAAGTCTGTTGTTAAACTTATTTAGGTAATTTTTTTATGTGCTATACATTTTAGTTTAATCATAATTTAAGTACAGTTTAAAAAAAAAAATTATATTTAAGCACTATTAATGTTCAAACTGCAAAATGTTACAGTGGTGTACAAAAATATTAAATTATTAAATATACTTTTTAGGAATAAAATCCATCTTGTTTTTGATGACAACTTAGACCTATTCATTATGCTATAGTTTTTTAATGTTGGTAATTGTGGTGGTACTTGGATAGCTACATATTTTTTTAGGTGGTACTGGCTGTAAAAAGGTGAAAAATAAAACCCCGATTTAGTCTTCAGTGAACCTAAAATGTGTAATTTTTGTAATGTGGGAGGAATCTCAAAGTAATCATCATAATTTCTGAAAAGTATTTCTGTATTTTTTTCCAAAAAGGTCATTAAATTGAGGTCTGTGTTACTGTTGACCAAGGAAGTGTTTGTGTGTGTGTGGTGGTGGCGTGTGGGGTAACAGGTGTGCCTTTTCCCAGTTGACTGAGCGACAAGAGCAGACAAGTTGTGTCAGGCACCACAACACTCCATCAAACTCGGGGGACACTGGCTGATTTTGGAACAGTAGCTTGACTAAGGTTGTGTATAGAGACCACATTACCACATGTGGCCAATTAACTCCTGACATGTAGCCTAACTCGAGTGCAAATTTATCTCCCTGTTTTGACTTGGTAAAAAATTTATTTTAAAAAATGAGCGTTTGATTAATTGAAGACTGAGTGTGAATGGTTGTCTGTCTATGTGGACAAGGCCTGGTACCAGTACGTGGCCTGGTTGGCTACCTGTGGTACAATGTATGAGACACAAATGATATGAGAAAAAAGTACAATTAAAAAAAAACTAATTTTCCTAAATGTAACTATTTATTTATTTACCTCTATCCACCAGTTGGATCTGATCTCTTCAGCTACCACCAGTCATCTCTCCCTTGAGGACCCAAAAAACACCTGATGCACCGAGCTGCTTCCTTCACCGTCTTGACACAGCAAAGCTCGTATGATTCCCATCCGCATCGCCTTAGCATGGAACCATACTGCTTTTTGCTCTCATTAAGTTTATTTTTCCAGTTGTACATCTCTGTTTCCGCAGAGGCCACGTGCAAGCTGAAAGCCAAGTTCAACTTGAGTGGCTACAAGGATGTGGAGAAGAAGAAGGTCATCATTGGCGGGATGTTTCCTGTCCACATGAGCACTGCTTCCAGCGATGGCAACACTTCACGGCTGCCTGTGTCCTCAGGGTGTGAGGGGTGAGTTGAGCTTTTGTGAGTTTTCATGACAGTGCAGTATATTTTAATCAAATCCTGTTATTTGTTGGGTTGGATGAACATTTTGTCCAGGACAAATTCTTTCATTCTTATCATTGCGATAACTGAAATATACCAATTGTTTTAAGCGCATAACAGGACATAACAGGATTGACGCTCAGTGGGCAGTGCAGCAACAGTCAGAAAGTATGTGGAGTTGCCTTAAGTGGCACATTTTAGAATTGCAATCCTAAAAGAATAAAATCAAAATATTTATGAGGTCTTTCTGTGTAGAGTTTGTATGTTCTACCTGAGCTTTGTGGGTACCCTTTGGCTTCATCCTACAATTTAAAAAAAAGTTTACTTATAAGTGTGGTGTTTGTTGACACTTCAACAGACAATGAAGCCAAACATGTTGAAATAGCATATGGGCTTCATCCTCCCATCCCATCCCATCCCACACTAGAATGAATTACCGCACCTTCCGCTGGACCCAGACTATGCTGTTTGCCATCAACGAAATAAACAACATGGATGAGCTGCTGCCCAACACCGACCTGGGCTACGTCATCTATGACTCCTGCTTCACCATCTCCAAGGCCGTGGAGGGCACCCTTACATATCTGACCGGCCAAGACGAGGCAGTACCCAACTACCGCTGTGGCACGGGGGCTCCCCTGGCTGCTCTCGTGGGTGCAGGGGGATCCGACTTGTCCATCGCCACTGCCAGGATACTGGGACTCTACCTTTTTCCACAGGTACATACAGTAATAAAGATATGACAATACAGTGGAATTCCTAAGCTACAACACATTCTGTTCATTCTGTTGATGCTTTGATTTGTTTGGATTTAGAATAATTGTTTCTAATAGGAGATAAAGAAATGGGATCCAGATTCAAACTGTAACCATCAGCGTTTTGGCCCAATTATATGCACACTTCACTTAAGGATGAACAGGTCACTTTTCAGCGGTAAACCCCCATTATATTGCACTTCATCGTTTGTGCCCCTGCTATATCGCAGATTTTAAAGATGTTGTTTTTTAAGGGTCATTACAGCATACAGGCACGTCAGCAATTTATTTTGCGTGCCTTCAGTATCCGTTGTGCGGCAAAATACTAGGCAGCAACGAGGTCTACTAGAAGAAATGCAGCATAATTAGGAAGAAGTAGAGGGAGAGAAGGTGCAATAATTGCAGAGAGCAGAGAGAATATATCTTCTATAAGTTTAAATGTATTCTCTGTTTGTATGAGTTGCTGTTCCAAGTGTGTCGTAGCAGTTGTTTGAAGATTTATCATTAACCTAATCTATGCAAATTTTCTTTTGCCCGTCTATGGCATTTCACATTATACAGTATTTTAGCGTTAAATCAGCATAATTATATGGTATGGGTGAATATTTTGGTGTTTAAATATACAATGTTTAATTCTCTTTTGTTTGATGTGTCAGTTTTACAGTAAACTTCAAGTGGGAGTTACAAAACAGCTTGAAGGAACCATGCGTTTGCTCTTATTTGGAGACTTGCATGTGTGAGAGAGTGAGAATAAGCACTGAGGAATAATAAAGTAGCATAAAAATAAAGAATAAAAAATTTGTGTTTTTATCATTTTAGGTGTGTGTGTTTAAAGTGTGTGGGAGGGGTAAAAATATATATGATCTCTCTTGTATTGTGAGTGGGTCTGCCATGTATTCCCCTATAAATGGGGTTTGACTGTACATTCCCTTCTTCTTTTAGTTATTGTTGTCCAATTATATGTAGCAACCTAGATAGAGATGCGTTTACTTTAAGGCAATAAGTTCCCTTTCACGTTCTGTAGTTGTCAACACGTATTTCCTGCTACTCACTGCTACACTTCTGTGATGACACCACAAAAACGCGCACAAAAAATTTATAAATAAATAAATACACTTGGGAGTTTGATTCTTTCACTGAGTTGAAGTTCCAACTTCAGATTTACGTGCGTTTACAAAAGTGCAGTTTCCCTAAAACTTTAGTCGACCCCCGAATTTTACGACCTTATGTTCATGGACTCATTCTTTAGGTCAGCTACTCCTCAACCTGCTCAGCCCTGAACAGCAAGTTCCAGTTCCCAACCTTCCTGAGGACCATCCCCAATGACGAACACCAGTCGACCGCCATGGCCCAGCTGGTGCTCCACTTCGGCTGGACCTGGGTTGGAACCGTTGCCGCAGACGATGACTACGGCAAGTACGGCATCAAAGACTTCAAGGAGCAGGTAGAAGAGGCCGGCGTCTGTATCTCCTTCTCTGAAACCCTGCCTAAGGTACGCATCTATGGTTTTGTTCACCTTTGGATTGTTGTTATTTGTATCATTTATATGTATATATATATATATATATTTATATATGTATGTGTGTGTGTGTTTGTGCATGTGTGGTTTTTAAATGACTTCTTTAATTTTTAGGTGAATTCTCCTGAAGACATCCGGCGAATTGTCCAAACCGTTATTGAGTCCACCGCCAAGATCATTGTAGTCTTTTCATCAGACGTAGACCTCAGTCCTCTGGTGCTTGAGCTGATCCGGCAAAATGTGACCAACCGCACGTGGATCGCCACCGAGGCCTGGGTCACTTCAGCTCTCATCAACCAACCTGGAGTAAGAGTCCATACAGTATTTGTCAGACAAACCACATTTATTACTGTATTTTGACATATTTGTGCCCAGGTGAGCTCTGTGCTGGGCGGCACCATTGGCTTTGGGGTTAAGAGAGCCGACATTCCTGGTCTTCAGCGACACTTACTGGATCTGGACCCTTATGCTGACCCGCTCAATGAGGAATTCTGGGAGACGGTTAGTGTAAAATAGTGATTGGGTTTAATGTCAGTCAGAGAAAGTGGTGGGAAGTAACAAAGGACTAATACTTTGTTACTGTACTGTTACTGTAAAGTTTCTGAGGACTTTTTACTTTTACTTCCCCCATTTGAGCACATATAGTATCTGTCCTCAATAAAGTCAACCGGTCAACCAATAAAGTCACAGCAATCTAATAATCTATAAACTATAGTCAGTAGTCCTCTATAAATTCCAGTTGTCCATCATTAATATGTCAATTATTACAGTTTACAGTGGTAAACCAGATATTATTGGCCAGAGCCTAGATAGCTCTGTTGGTAGAGCATCAGGATTTTAATCTGAGGGTCCAGGATTGAAGTTCCTGTTCAGGTGATATTTACATGGGGAAAAAAACAATGGGTAGATCCTTAAAGTGAATATAAATGACTTTCTAAATTTGGCACACCACAGACCAGCGTGTTCTTAACAACACTGTGAAATTTTGAAGATATCTGTACTTTCTCCTCCTTAGTTTGTCAAAAAATTAATAATTACTTTTTTCAACCTGCACAGATGATGACACAATTAAAAAAAAAGACGTAAATAAAGAGAGGTAGAATTAACCACGGCTGAATTTGTTGTTGTTGATTTATTGCTTTGGGACTTACATGGCGGAATATGAACCAGGAAGCATTAACAATAACGACACAACAGATTCAGAGAAGCAAGATATTCCCCATCCATGGCCTTATTTACGAGAATTGTTTGTTTACTCCGAGAATGATTTTTGGTGAATGCGTTGTGTCTTGCACTAGCCTAAACGCAACAATCTTTTGGCATTTCTCTGTGTGATTTTGCATTGTGCCAAGTTAATGAAAACTGGTAGCCTACTGCATTGGTTCTCAACTGTACCCGCATATTTCTATTGCTGCTAAGTCGTGACCCACTATTACATAAGTTAGAAACAATTAAAGAACATGAATTGTTCTAAGATAGCCTTTGAAAACATATTTTTCTAAACATAACTATTCATGCTTACATGTTTAAAGTACCTAAAGGATGAACATAACTGCATGTACAAAATTTAATATCACGGCATTGCTATCTTCTTTTGAGGAAAGTGCAACATCAATAGTTTGTGTTCTTTTCAGACCATAGCAACTGTAACAATGTGAACAGTATGAATTATGCTATACATTTCTTAATACCTGTCCACGACCCACCCTAATTGGTTCCCCGACCCACTTTTCGGTCCCGACCCACCAGTTGAGAATCACTGGCCTACTGAAAATAACTAACAGTAAAAATTTGCTTTGACTTCTCTTTACTTTTTTTCCTGTTAGTTAAATAAAGGAGTTGGATCAATACTTAGTATATTACCAGAGTCCATTTTTATACAAGTGTCTATACTTCTACGAGAATACGGAGTTTGAGTACTTCCGCCTCTTCTGATAAGAGAACCCATACCCACTACTACTATGTATATTTGTGTCTTGCAGCTGTTCAACTGCACATTAGACTATAGTAAAGCGTTAAGAAAGGCCAAAGAGAGGGCCAAAGCGTTCAACGGGACAATATCCAAGGCAACACGGGTTGTTCCTGGCGGTTTGTGTACCGGCAGTGAGTCCCTGGCTCAGCTCAACAACACTTACTCTGACATCTCCCAGCTGCGGATCACCTTCAGGTCACGTCACACTCCACTACTAGCATTCAAGACTTGATCGGGTCTCCTGACAAATGCCGATTTTAGTGATTATAGTCATATTTTGAATGTGGCGTTGTCATGGCAAACTGCATTGTCTCGTCACAGTGTGTACAAAGCGGTGTATGCCGTTGCCCACGCCTTACACAATCTGGAGCACTGCGAGCAGGGACGGGGGCCATTCATTGGAATCGGTTGTGCTGACATCACCAAATTTGAACCATGGCAGGTAAGTGCTTTTTGTGTGTGTTATTGAATCAATCAAGTAAAAAAAAAAGAAAAAAAAGGGGGAAGGAAGGAAGGGTTCCCTTATAAAGGGCTCCACAGTTCTGGGTCTCTGGGGTTTGAATCTCGGCTTCAGCCTTCCTGTGTGGAGTTAACACGGCCCGCAGGCAATGCAAAGCAAAGCAGTAGAGGTTGGAAGAAAGAGTAACTCCATCCATACATTTTCTGTATCGTTTATCCTCACTAGGGTCACGGGGAAGTTGGAGTCTATCCCAGCTGACTTTGGGTGAGAGGCGACGTACACCCTGAACTGGTTGCCAGCAAATAGCAAGGCACATATAGACAAACAACATTTCCCTCACTCACATTCACACCTGGGGAGAATTTAGAGTTTCCATTGAACCTAACATGAATATTTTTATTTTGCGGAAAGAAAGCCAGAGCACCCGCAGAAAACTCCACACAGGAACCCCCAATTCAACCCCCAACCTCAGAGCTTTAAGGCAGATTTGCTAAGCAACCATCCACCATGTAATTCAGAAAAGATGATATTATCACGATATTTGACAATAAGTAGAATTCATTATGCCGTCATATATTGGAAAAATAAAAATCACAAAACATATATGTTATAAATATATAAGTGTCTTCTTTAGCTAAATACATAAATGTCAAAACCTGACATAATAAAATATGTTTTCATTGGTTAAGATAAACCTGGTTTTTACTATGATTTTTAGTAAGAGGTGGCCACTTGTATTTTGTGTGTTTGACTGGGATTTGTTTGTAGCTGATGTACTACCTGAAGAACGTGCGCTTTAAAGTTCCACACACAGACGAGGAGGTCTACTTCACTGATGGAGATGTGGAGGGCTTCTATGACATCATCAACTGGGTAGTCGACGGTAACGGAATAATATCTTACGTGACTGTCGGGCACTACAATGGTTCCGCGGCCCCAGAGGAGAGGATGACCATAATGAATGATTCCATTGTCTGGAACAATGAAGCACTGGAGGTCAGTAGCACATTGTTCAAATGGACTACAGTCGCATTTTGATTATTTCAATAGGGAAGGAAATGTCACCGAAGTGCATCTGTACTCTTCAGCCTCCTCGGTCAGTGTGCAGTGAGAACTGCAAGCCTGGCACCAGGAAAGGGATCCGACAAGGAGAGCCGGTCTGCTGCTTTGACTGCATCCCGTGTGCCGATGGCGAGATTAGCAACATGACGAGTGTGTATACCACTTCTTCTCCCTCTTAAAGATAGGAAATACAGTGGATATAAAACTCAATAGATTTTTTTTAATAATCTATTTTAGAGGGAGAGTAAAAATGGACAATAGTAGTAATGTGGTTACATCAGTGTGCACACCCTCTTATAACCGTGGCTGTGGCTGTGTTAGCAATGAACCAATCACATTCGAACTCATGTTAAATGGGAGTCAGCATATACCTGCCACCATTATAAAGTTCCTCTGATTAACCCCAAGTAAACGTCTGCTGTTTTAGCAGGCATTTTCTGACCTTTTTTTGTTGTTGCTTTCTAGCAGAAGCCTGAAGGTTTTGTGCCAACGATGACTATTTCGAACTGTTTATAATTCCTTTTACCATGTCTAAGGCCCTTGTTCCAGCCGAAGAAAAACAGCGCCAAAGCATGATGCCCACCATGCCTCAAAACATGTATGGTGTTCTTTTGATGATGAGCAATTCTGGAATTATGTCCAAAACGTTCTGCCTTGGTTTAATTGGACCATTAAGAAAAAGCTCCCAAACACATGTAGGAAAATGAACTGTCACTGTTTGCACAAAACCTTCAGGCTTTGGCTAGGAAGAAAAAAGTCTGGAAAAGCCTACTAGAGCATATGAACTTTATTTGGAGTTATTCAGAAGCACTTTAAAAAGTGGCAGGTTAGCCTGCCATGTCAAGAGTGGCAGGTTAGCCTGCCATGTCAAATGGCAGGCTAACTGCCATTTGACATGAGTCTGTCACATGACTGTAAAAAGAAGTTAATCTTTGTTCATAGTCAAATATCCATACTAATAATAATACTCTTTCTGTATGTCTGTGCTCACGCAAGAATTTCCGTCCTTTGAACGTGAGTCAGGTTACGTCCCGTAATATCCAATGTATGTTCTTCTCTTTACTGCCCTGGTTGGAAAAATGGTTTCCAAAAAGTGCAAAAGTGACATTTTGTGTGCTGTCATGTATGAACTCAGTGGTGTTTTTTTTTTGGTGTGAATTAAAATGCAGTTTTTTTTTTTCCCCTCTAAAAACTTTGCTATAATTGCTTATTCCTCGTTGACAGACTCGCGTGAGTGTGTCTTGTGCAGCGGTGATCACTGGTCCAATGACGCTCGTGATGCCTGCGTGCCTAAGATCATCGAGTTCCTGGCCTTTGGAGAGCCACTGGGCATCACTCTCATCGTCATCTCTGCCTTTGGAGCCCTCGTCACCATTGCTGTAGCGGTAAGAATCACACGAGGAAGAAAACTTCTTGTTAGCCACAAGGCTGGATTCACAGTACATGATTCAGGGACGCAATTAAGATTTGTTTTTTTCTCCCATGTGGCCCATTTTGAATATACGTCATGGCTTCAATCATATGTGAATAATAAATAGGACAGTTCCACATTTGTACTTATTTGTACCTGTATTCAAAGTGAGTTTTGCATAATAGACCAGCAGTGTAAATCCAGCATTATTTCTTTCCCCCAAAGTCAGTGTTTGTGTTTTCACTGTAAAAGTAAAAAAGCATGCCGCTAATTTGTAGGTGGTGTTTGTTGCGCACATCAACACTCCTCTGGTCAAAGCCAATGACGCTGTGCTGAGCTTCTGTCTGCTTTTCTCGCTGATGGTGACCTTCCTCTGCTCCGTTGTCTTTCTGGGAGAGCCTCGCCACTGGAGCTGCATGACCAGTCAAGTAGCTCTGGCTCTGGGCTTCGCACTGTGCCTTTCCTCCTTGATGGGTAAGGGAAGAAAAATATGTGTGTTTGAAGTTTTAGAGTCAAGGCCAGTGCTGTCTTCTGTGTGATAGATAATCAGTACTCTAATACCTCTATTATTCTTCCCCAGGCAAAGCAGCATTGCTGATGCTGAGAGCGCAGGCTAAGAAAGCGGCCCGTGCAAAGGCCAAGGCCGCTGCCAAAGCTGCGAAAGCCGCAGCTGAAGCAGCAGCCAACACTGGCAGCCCTGACGTCATCACAACCAACACAACAAATCTCAGTCACGTCACTGCTCATGTGAAGCCTGACAGTCTCAACTTTGCACACCAGAGGTTGATAACTGCTGTGGCAACCTTGATTCAGGTAGAGAACAAAAGTGTAGCCTTCATCCCAGTTTGTCTATTATCGTGATCATCCAGATTTTTTATCTTGGCTTCCAACATTGGCCTGCTCACTTGCATCTTCCTACCAAACTGCTACATTGATTGGCGCAACTCTCCACAAAGGCCACACAGTGTTTGATTTCATGAGCACCAAATTGCACACCTCCTTTCTGTGTTGCAATGAGATGGTCAGTCGACAAATTACAGTACAAACAGTAAAAGCGTAAATGTGAATATTGCCTGTCTCTTGTTCTGAATCTTCCACATACACTAAGGTGTAACTTACAATTTAAAATAATTGTCATCAATACCTTAGCCTGTTTACATCAGAGCATTCCTCCAGAGTACACTGTTATACTGACAACATGACTAAGCAAATTGACTGCCTAATGCGAACACAATGACACGAGGACTTTTTATTCTGATGGCACTGACATGTTCATTGACACAGATATTTACTTTTGAAAGATGAATTAAGGATTTTGAGCAAGAGATTGGATTTTGTAGGTGATCCATGGTGTGCTGCTATTTGTACAAATTGTTTTGAGAAATGCACTTACTGTTTTGGAAATGTCGAAGCTGATTCAAGCAATCTGCCAAAGTGACTGAGACTGACTTACATGATGTGCTTTATTCTGCAATTCTCAACCAAACCACTCTCAATCAGGCTTTAGCTTGTACCGTGTGGCTCATCATCCTGCCGCCCTATCCCGTGAAGAACACCTCAGCTCAGAATATAAAGATCATTCTGGAGTGCAATGAAGGTTCTGTGGTCTTCATCTGTTGTATCTTTGCCTACGACATCCTATTGGCTCTGCTGGCCTTCATCTTCGCTTTCCTAGCTCGAAAACTAGAGGACCACTTCAGGTGGGAGAGCCTTAAGTTGTCAGGTAAAGCAAAAAATGTAGTCCTGTCTTCACAGTTTGGTTTCATGCCAACGTCCAACGCTGTGTTCCAGTGAGGCCAAATGTGTGACCTTTGGCATGCTGGTTTTCTTCATCGTGTGGATCTCCTTCGTCCCAGCTTACCTTAGCACACGAGGCAAGTTCATGGTGGCTGTCCAGATTTTTGCCATTTTGGCATCCAGCTTTGGCCTGCTCACTTGCATCTTCCTGCCAAAGTGCTATATTCTCCTGCTCAAACCTGAACGCAACACTGAGGAGATGATGCGACCCCATGACAAACAACGTGATGGAACCTCAACTGGGACCTCGGCGTCACTCGCCACCGCCGCTACTGAGGTCAACGCTACAGTCGCATCAACCGCTATTGATGATTAGGTGACAGGTAATAGGAGGCAGCTAGACAAGGGGAGATTAGATTGTATGTTACATCATATAATGTTCAGGTCGTTAATTAAATACATTTAACTGAACACTTTCTAGAAAAAAAATACACTTGGCCAATGGCAGAAAATATGGCTTTACTTCACCCACCTCTTGAGGCACAATACTTTTTTCCATATAGTTAACATTTGAAAATGTATGTCGACCCTAGTGAGGATAAGCAGTACAGAAAATGGATGTCCAAATGGATGGATGTCGAAAATGTAAGGTTTTTAGCCAACTACACTCAGGATATCAATGATAAATGTCCATGATTACACATAGATCATTGTTAATTTCAGTTATCTTTCCCTAAATAAATGTATTGAAATATATTTACAGTGCATTTGTTGATGTATCTTATTTATAGAATCATATTTTGGACTTGTATATACGGTATACTGTACAAGTGGTATCAAAATCTTTATAAGGGGCTGTTCTAGTGTGATAATTTTAGAAAACAAAATACAACTACAGTACTCTAAAACAAATGGCGTGATCATGATCATCAGCATACCATATAATAACTAAAAGTAGATCAAAAAAATTGTTTAGACTAGATGTTAGATTTTAGACTAGATAATACAATAGATAAGAAACATTTGGCCTTTAAATGTTTTTAAGTGCCCCAGAATAACACTTTTCTGTTGCCTGGGAAAGCACTGAGACATCAAATTGCTAACAATTTTAATAGTCAGATGACAATTTCAAGCTGAGGAGAAATTCATTATGCTGCATTAAAAGCGATGTATGTATGGCTTGTATTTTATTGATAAATCTCACCATTTGTACACCAAGATCTTTTTACCATGACAAATGTTGCATTTGAAGCTGCTTTCGTGTACGTTTATGTGCTTCACGAAGTGTTTTTCACTCTGTGCCGCTCCCACAGAACATAAGTACAGTCACGTCTTCATGAGCACCTGACTTTGCAGGAATCTGCGAAGCTGTGAACGTGTCCCAATCAAAGTTGTCAGTGTGCACGATAATAAATTCTGCGGGTGACAGAGCGCTGAAGGAATGTGTTTAGAATTTACTGCTGACAAGCTGAGGCAGCTGCTATATCACAAGAAAAGGTGCACATATGCACCACCATGGGTGTCCTCTGCATGTGTCATTTTAGTATTATTTATGCAACTGCAACACCTACCAGGCGTCTGTTAGGGATATGCATTAGATTGGGAAAGAGGCCCTTACTTATACAGTACAATTTAAATTTGCATGGTACAAAAACAAAATCTATTGTCTATCATGCTTGCCCTCATTCATGTTGCTGGTGAGCAAATCAAGATCTTCAATTGACCTGTAAACTTCAGCTTTACAAATGGCTTGTTTGCAGTGCAGATGGTGTGTGTTGTGCTAAGGAAGTCTACAATATGATAGCGCCCGTCATAGTTTTTCAAGTGGTAGACGTACCCCCATGAGTTGGGTGACGGTGTCTATTAGAGCTTAGTCCATTACATTACTTCTACCATTTAACTAATGAATACATGCTGGGCAAAAATAACACATTTGTTTGTAGCTCCAGTTGCACTCATAAAGTTACAGTTTTTCTTTTTGGAAAATTTCCTTAAATTGAAAAATTTTACTTAAACAATATCTGAATTATCAGTTTTCACAGTTAACTTACTGTATGTATGTGAAAGATGTGTATGCGGAAGGATTTTCTTTTCAACTAACTGAAGGAATATCAGACATCAGCTGTTCTACCTTTCTCAAGAAGAAAATTCTGGGACCTATAATCACATCTCTGTTAGCAGAGAATGGCCATTGCCTCCCAAAATATCACATGTATGTCCAGCTGGGTACAACACTATTCACTGTGAAGGTCAAAACAACTTATTTGCATACGTTTCATTCTGGTGAAGCCGCGCGGTGAACTTTCACACCCCGCTTGGATTAATCTGAATTCGTTCCTCTGCTCTTTTATTCAAGTTGGAGATGAAGATGAGTTATAAAAAGTTATACAAATATATCCTCACCTCTTTGCGGCACTCAACGACACTGTAAACACAATGAAGAGCTCGTTGTGAGAGTGGTTACACAGAACACAGTGCAGTGACGTGTTGTACCACTTCATTTACAGTATAACGCCTTCTCTATGGCTCAACCGTGTAAGCAATCTTTTGAGCCCTGGATTAGTTAGTGTGTGAGTATGTGTGGTTGTGTTAGATACCGGGAAATCTCATAGTAAGTGGAGCTATGTGTGCTCTGCAGAACAACTCTTCCATATTTACCAATGTTGCATCATGTCAGGCTGCAGCAGGAACAATGGGCTTCTTTCAACAAGGGTGTAAGTATTTTCTTCACTTTGTTCCTAAGAAAGGTCTGAAGTAAATGTTAACACTGAACTTAAAAAGGAGAAACTGGACTCCATGACAGACTCGAAAATGGAGGCAAAGAACAGGGAATAGAGACATATGAACATAATATGGTGCAGTTTAGGAACAACACACTGGGAAGGAGGCTGCAGCTCGGAAACTGTGACGCAAGACGGAGGGTGAAGTAACTTGAAGACCTGGTACTGGACACAAGGAGTGAGGTTGCAGATCAAGGACAGGACACAGGACGAAGGCTGCATTTCAGAAACAGGGAACAGGTACAGAGAATGCAACTCCGGAACGGGAAACAGCAAAAACGTCACCAACTGTGAGGAAGGCGTGCAAATCACTAATCAACTATGCTGCCATTCAAATCACCAAAAAAACAGCAATATAATAGATTGTGGCAGGTTAGTGCTTCCTCAGAAGCTGCATTAAGTATATCCTCTGCTGGGCCTTTTTGAGGATGGAAATGATGTTGGTCTCCTTCTTCAGGCCCTGAGAGACTAGTTCCCAGGAACTCGAAGGTCTCCACGGTTGACACAGGGCAGTTGGACAGCGCGAGGGGGAGCTGTGGCAAAGGATGCTTCGTGAATCTCTGTATTCTCGATCTTGTTCAGCTCCAGGTTGTGTCGGCCGCACCAGATCTCCATACGCTCCACTTCCTGTCGATACGCAGACTCGTCACCGTCTTTTAAACTTTGCAGTGCCGTCTGCAAACTTCAGGAGTTCGACAGCCGGGTGCGTTGAAGTGCAGTCGTTCGTGTAGAGAGAGAAGAGAAGCAGAGAGAGGACGCATCCTTGGGGCGCCCCGGTGCTGATGGTGCGTGTGGATGAGGTAGTGTCCCCCAGCCTCACGTGCTGTGTCCTGCTCGTCAGGACGCTGTAAATCCACTGGCAGATGGCAGGCGAGACGCTGAGCTGGAGAAGCTTGGAGGAGAGGAGTTCGGAAATGACGGCTGCGAACAGGATCATCGAACAGAATCTACCTAAAGCACAAAACCCACTTTTGAAATATGGCTCCACCGCCTTTATGCCTTTTGCCCACAGTGCGGTGCAATCTGTTAGATTGAGTGAACATGTAATTTAACGCCTGCTATTTGGGATCTTAGTTAATCACGCCCCAAGTTGGATATACTTCATGAAACTAGCCTTATTGTCCTGCCCCAGTTGTTGTATTCTATTGTGTTCTAGTAGCACAACTTCTTGTATCGCATTAAAGCTCAGCGCTTTCATAAGAATATAGCAAATGTATCCCCAAAGACTTTCTTCACTATTATATAATAGCACATGGCTTTTAAATGAACACCTTCTTGTAAGAGGGTGTGTGTAAAAGAGGAGTAACCCTCTCGGCTACAAGTAACAGGGGAGCTGCACAGCTGCTGAATTTCAGCATCAATGCATTGTTGGTGTGTGTGTCTAACTTTTTTAACTTTTGAGTTCAACACTTGTCTTTATCCTTTATCACTTTTTTCACCCCCTCACCTCTTCTGATCTACCGCCATCCACCACGACCTTTAACCTGTGCTTTTGGTGGATTAAGAAATATTGCTGAACATTTCAACTGACCGCGTTTATTGCAAGCATACATATACATCAACAGCCACGGTGTCACTACCATTTTTACATTAAAATTATGCTTCGATTGATAATGTTATAGAGATATTCATTTAACAGTATGTTTATGATTGTGGTTGTGGGCTTCAGTGGTGTAGAAATGTACTGCATCATAACGAGAGCTGTTCCTAATACAGTACACTACATTAGTTACCTCAGTTGTAGTACACTACACTGGTTACCTCAACCAGTTACACGAGAGTCAAAAAGAATATTTGGAATAGCTGTCACAGTATGATGCAGGCTAAAGAACAACCACAGTAATTAACAGGGTTAAATGAATACCTCTCTGACCGTGTCAATCAAAACGGAACTTTATTATTTTGTGAAGGCATAAGTATTTTATATCACTCTACTTCTGGAGCAAATTTGATTGTGCAGTCTAATTAAGTGTCCAATTAGTGTGGTCGTATGATCAGCAATGTTTTTCGAGCATCAAACATCAGAACAATTCATTTCTCCTGAAAGATAACAGATGGCCACCTGCACAGTTGACAAATCTTCAGCTTTTCAAAGTTATCACTGACCCTGATACTTGCCCGTTAACATCCCATTATATCCACTGAATCATCAGGGTCTCATTACCTGGCTGAATAATTCAGGCCTGACACTGCAGCGTTTGAACTTTTTACTTGACCTGTGCGGACACCACTTCACATACACAGCAGGATGGCATGAGGACCTACAGACATTCTGACTTGAACTCAAAGAAATGAACGTCAAAGATCATCATGTTTTTTTCCCCTTCACATCATCAATGACAGCCCCTTCCCCCCCTAAAATTACCAGGACCTTTTTTTTCTTCAGACGGTGCCTCAATTTGGATGAGGTATGCTGTCGTTCATAAACTTAGAAAACATTGAAGCACAACACTCATTTCAGAGACATGTTGCTTCCCTTCAAGTGGACTTTGCTCCTGCTTTAAATGCCCTCCCTCCCTCCGTAGCACAACCCACCATTTTCAGTTCATTGTCTTGATAACATCTAAGCCATTGTAGTGATACACACTTAATACCGATGCATTAATACAACCACTGTTATTGTTTTTCTTTATTCTTACTGTATACTTATATTGTATTTTTATGCTATTGATTTTTTATCACTATTATTAAAATGTAATGTTTTCTTTGTTTTCGTTTTGATTTCTTCACCTTGTTGATGGTGTTTTTATACAAGCCATTACATGTCCAATGTATCATTGTGTACTGCTGTATCTGCAATGTTTATGTTAAAAACTGAAAATCTAGAATTAAATCATGTTTAAAAAAACAAAGCAGCATTAAGTACACTAAATAACTTCAGTGACTCAGTCAACCTGTGTTGCTATCAAATCCCTCTTTCCACATTCAGTGATGATAGCATACTCTCGTTTTCTCTAGCGCTTGTCCACATTAGGGTGGCGGTTGAGATGGAGCCTATCCCAGTTGACTTTGGGCAAGAGGTGCTACCCTGCCAATCACAGATAGACAAACAGCCGTTCACACCCCCATTCACACCTATGGACAGTTTATATTCTTCAATGAACCTACTTGCATGATTTTGGAATGTGGGAGGAAAACCCAGGCAAGTATGGGGAGACCATGCGACCTCTGCACAGGAAGGCCGAAATCCAGATTTGAACAACGGACCTCAGATCTGTGAGGCTGACATGCTTACTGCTTTTTCCATTGTGATGCCTCTTCTTTATTCACACGGTGACTCCTGTTTTCGCTTGCATACTAAAATCCAGGTTAGCGCTATTACAAACTGGTAATTTCCACAGAGCGATAGTTTGAAAGTTCTAAATAATGGATGTTGATGTTCCAAGATGTCGTTGCGTGATATCAGATTATATATCTTGGCAAAGTAATACATGGATGTTCTTCTCACACCAGCCTAGACTCTTATGACATGAGGAATGGTGTTTAAAGACGCCGAAGAAGTCTCCAAGGTGTGTAAATATAGAGTTGTCGTTGGAAAAAAACAATCAAGCGTGCCAGCGTACATGTAGTGTATGAAAACATCCATACAAAAGTGCAATAATCATTTATGGCCCTGCTTTGTTTATGTTGTGTCTTCTTTCATGTAGTTAAATTCAAACTTGTGGTTGTTAGAACACTTGACTGTCTGCTTGAGCGCTTACCCTGGCGCGTGTGTGCGTCTACTTGTTTATGTATGTGTGTATTGTCGACACCCTGGCATGTTTGTCTCCCTCCTTTTAGGCCAGCGCAGAGCGGTGACGAGACAAGGAAACCCAGATCCTGTTTCAAGGGTGGATGAGGCTATAAGAGGCCAGAGTGCACGCTGCGGTAACATACAAAGCGGAGAATAAGAAGGCGAATGTGCTAAAGAAATCCCAGGAAACAGGGAGTCCGGGGACGGCGGAGGATGGTGACGGAGTAGGCAAGGGTGGTCAAGTGTCAAATCAAATCAAATTCTGTCTTTGAGTGGCCCAAGTGGACGCCGCCTGGGATCATGTTAGCTGCCCGGAGCAGCGGAGGTGGGGTCGGGGGACACCAGCCTCCCCCAGTACACCGGGAACACTCGGTCAGCTCCGCCGGTGGGACGAAAGGTCACGGCCACGGTAACGCCACCAAAGTCAGGTGCAACGCGGGCTCCGGAAGACAGGGGGCGGTGCATCAAAACAGAGCGGCGCGGTACAGAGAGATGGAGAGCAACTGGTATCTGAAAATGTATGGAATGGGCAAAGAGGAAACGGTCACCCATAAGACGGGTATGCCCTACAGGTAAGTCCCTATGTTACACATTGTGGCTATGCTGGAGGCCTTGTGCACTTCTGCAATCATTTGGCTCTCACACATGGCCAGAACAAATGTTAGTTATTAGGTGAAACATTTGACATCCACTGTGTGACTGTCTTCAGTAAGGTCGACACATACCGATATTTAACATCTGAATTGATTTTTAAAATATGTACTTGAGATGACCAACATAGCACGCCTCCCCAAAACCAGCAGTCTGGCATAATACCAAGACTGGTATTCTAAATTTAGGTCCATGTCATCTTAAGGCAGAACGGCAAATGAGCATTCCTTCTTTTGTCTCCTCACGTCTTGACGATTCTCTCTTCACCTGTCACGACAAAACTTAATTAGTCTCCAACTAACTCAGAATGTTTTTTTTTTTTTTTTCTTCAGCCACATCACTCTTATTTTGTCATCCTTGGACTGGCTTTCTTTTCATTTTAGGATCCGGAACAAAATTTCACTTGCAAAGCCCCGATTGGTTCAGAGGCCACAGCTCAGTGGTCAGGCTCCTCCATACTTGTTGGATCGTGTGTCATTTAATTGTCCTATTTTGTCACTGTGATCTGCTGACCCCCTCTTACTTACTGTCCCTCCCACAAGATTAAAAACAAGTGATAAAGTCTTGCAGTTCATTGCTTCCAAATTTGGCATACACTTCCATTTAACCTAAAAGCTGCCTCTTCTGTGGACACTTTTAAAAAGCAATTAAAGACAAATCTGTTTAGGCGGGCATTCCAGTAAGACTTGATTATCTTACAACAACTTACTGACCCGTGAGAGGCAGCGTGCTGCCACAGGGCAACCGGAAAATGCAAAGAGATGAAAACGTAGCAGGAGAAATAGAAAAGGTAAAAGCTGGGTGAGCGATTATCTTCATCATTGTGGTTTAAAACTCTTCTGCTGGCCTCTTTCGCTGTGAGTTGTTCCTCTTACTGTGTCCGGCAACTGTGTGAGCTTCAGGTCGCTTACTAACTGATTATTATTCCATTTGACGCCACAGTCACGGAGTCTGTCGCTCCGCCAAACTCGGTGTTGACCACACACATCGGGATTTACAATCGTAAATATGGAACGGGTTTAACAATAACGATTTTCCAAGCGGATCAGGAAGGAAAAATTATTCCGAACAGACCAGGATAAATGCTCACAATAATCCTTTAGAGACATCCAATAATCAGTCCCTTACTGACTAATTTGAAAATGCTAACATTTGGCCCATTTGTCGCTATGTGTGTACCCTACTTTAGCTGATAAATTATCAAAGTATTTTTTAGCAAGGCTGTCAGCGATGAAAAGTGTTTCCTCTCCTGGCCCACCATTTCATTTGTCAGTGTTGTGTGTCGCCCAAGTCCGACCCGACTTAAGAGTTGTGTTACCTGATCTCGCTCTAATGTTAATAGGAGGCATCTGTCCTGCTGCATTTGACCGTGTTGATGCTTCTCAACACCATGGCGACAAAACATATGGAGGTGGCAAGAGCGTGGGATTGGCACACAGAGGGTGTGGGGTGACCACGCTTCTAAGACGGCGATCACATACCCCGACTTGGGAAATTTGGAATAGTAGTCATCGTCTCCTTTCTCACTCATAGTTACTGTGGGCATAATAACTTCTTCCCACACTCTATTTTTTGTTTCAAAACACTTAATCTCTCTGTGTCCCATTGCAATCGTCCAAGTTTAAAGCCCCACATTCATTTGTGTGCATGCAGTCCCTTCTCCAATCGTTTTCCCTCTGCTGTTTTTGGCTCTGTTCACGAACTCATTTGGAAAGACAAAGGGATCCAAATGAATAAGAACCCAGGAACAGGGTGCTGACACGATGTTGTAATATTAGCAGATCTATTTATTGCATAAAGAAATGATTTATGCATGCACAAGTAAGGGGAAGTTCCCCATCAGATGGCGCTGTTTCCATCCATCTATCCATGTTCTACATCGCTTATCCTGTGCAGGGTTTAAGGGATTGAATGGTGAGGTTATTTGAACATATATAAAAGAAAGGGCTGTCAATAATAAACAACATCTTTAGGCACAGCTTACATAAGTTGCATTACATTACATACATACATTACAGGAGTAGGAGGAAGCAATGCAAAGCACATTTATTTATATAGCGCATTTCATACACAAGGTAACTCAATGTGCTTTATATAATTAAAAGCATTTCAAAACAAAGAAAAAAACAGCTTATAAACATTTAAAACATCCATCCCTCCATTTTCTGAACCGCTTCTCCTCACTAGGGTCGCGGTCGCGGGCTGCTCTTCGGGCGGGAGGCGGGGTACACCCTGAACCCGTCGCCAGCCAATCGCAGGGCACATACAAACAAACAACCATTCGCACTCACAACCACACCTACGGGAAATTTAAAGTCTTCAATCAACCGAGCACGCATGTTTTTGGGATGTGGGAGGAAACCGGAGTGCCCGGAGAAAACCCACCCACGCACGGGTAGAAAATGCAAACTCCACACAGGCGGGGCTGGGATTTGAACCCTGGTCCTCTGAACTGTGAGGCAGATGTGCTAACCAGTCACTCACCGTGCCGGCTACATTTAAAGTAAAAGAAGAAGAAAAAAAACTAAAATAAAAATACAATTAAAACAGCATACTGTGCAAGAAATGTCATTTAAAAGTGGAAATGCTCTAAAAAGCAAAGAAGAGTTTTTAACCTGGACTTAAAAACATGCACACTTGGGGCTGACGTCACTTCTGTTGGTAACTTATTCCATTTGTGTGCAGCATAATATCGATATGCTGCTTCACCATGTTTGCTTTGGACTCTGTGCTCCACTATTGGACTATTAGTCCGTCGATCTCAGAGCCCTACTGGGTTTATATTCCATTAGCATTTCATTCATGTGTTCAGGACTTAAACTGTTTAGTGATTTATAGACCAGTAGAAGAACTTTAAAATCTATTCTAAAGCTGACTGGAAGCCAGTGTAAAGACTTAAGAAATGGAGTAATATGCTCTGATGTCTTTGTTCTGGTCAGAACCTGAGCTGCAGCATTCTGAATGAGCTTCAGCTGTTTAATGCTCTTTTTAGGGAGTCCAGTCAGAAGACCATTACAATGGTCAAGTCTACTTGAGATAAAAGCATGGATGAGCTTCTCCTGGTCTGCTTGATACATGCAAGCCTTCACTCTGCATATGTTTTTTAGATGATAGAAGGCAGTTTTAGTAATTGATTTGATATGACTGTTGAAAGTCAGGTCGGAATCTATCAGAACACCAAGGTTTCGGACTTGGTCTTTGGTTTTTAAAGAGAGTGACTCCAGGTATTTTCTAACAGCAATTCTCTTTTCTTGATTGCCAAAAACAATTATCTCAGTTTTGTTGTTGTTTAATTGAAGAAAGGTTTGGCTCATCCAGATATTTATCTGTTTTAGACAGTGACACAACACCTCAATTGAACTGTAGTCATCTGGAGACACTGCTAGATGTAACTGTGTGTCATCTGCATAGCTGTGATAGTCAAGGAAGTAAAAACCTTTCAAGTCCCACCCCTTAGTCTCTAAATATGGTTGATCTTAAAATGTCATATTAATATATTGGGCTGCTGAGAGTTAAATCCTATCGCATTGACTTTGGCTTATGTCATGAATTGATCCATGTTTTTGTTGACTTTGATTTGAATAGATTCAGTTTTTGTTTTAATGGGATTTTTTTCGCCATTTAAATGGCTTGTCTTGCTTGTTGGGTTTTCGTTTGCACCTGTTCTCATCAGCCATGTGCCTTGTGTCTACCAATCATCTCCTTCCAACCACTCGTGTCTTGTCCAGGTGCTCCTTGTTGTCTCTATTTCATCTATTTAGCTCTCAGTCTATGTTGATACATTGTCATCTGCCATCAGATGTTATGTTTTCTTAGTCTTGTCATGTTTATTAGTGGTGAGTGTTTTGTTTACATGTGTGTAGATTTTTGTTAACTTTGTTAGTGTTTGCTTTCTGGTCCTTGTTTGCCGTTTTTTTTTTTTTTTTAATAAAATACCTTTTTTGAAAATCCCACACTCCTGCATTCCCTCCCTGCTTAGTTGCACTTGGGACCGGCACCTTTTGCCTCCTCACCAAAACCACAAAAACCCAGTCTTGACCCAACCATTTTGTTGTGCTGTTTGCTATACAGTACCAAAAAAAGAAAATATTTTTCTTTGTGCTGTTCATAACCTTACAGTTGGATAACATATATATTTATATGTATATATATATTTTAACATTACTGTAGTCAGCGAAAGTATGGTAACAGCTGTTTTTCATATCAGCTTGACATCAATTCAGCAAAGATGTTAGCTCTAACTCTGAGAGACTGATTTGGTGTGTGCCCATCTCTGTATTCACTGCCAAGATACAAACAGGTGCTTCATATAATTTGGATTGCTGGAGGTTGCAAAGTGCGACGTGATCATTTTCATGCCATTAAACTAAGAAAATATATTCACGTCGATCCAAGTGGGGGTTTGCTGGAAGAGAACTGATCTTCATAATGCTGCAGCAAAATGTCCTTCAAGATGTGGTAAATAATTTCTTTTTTCTATTGCTGAGTTTTTATTCACTTATTATAACGCACTAACCCGCGACCCTAGTGAGGAGACGTGACTCAGAAAATGGATGGATTGATGGATATATATATATACACACACACACACACACACACACACACACACACACACACACACACACACACACACACTAAAGTGAACATTGACCTCCAGGTGATTCACTTTTCTCTTGATTGCAAGTTTTGTCCAAATTTTGGTCCCCATGGATTTCAGGATGTTATACCCACCAGAAAAAAACTAAACAAAAAAAAGTACACAAATGCACACGCACGAATGCATGCACACAAACGCTTTTAGCCCTTTAGCGGTTCTGTTTAAAAACTGGGGCAGAGTATACCCACAGATTTCTCAGGGATCTTGAAGTGAGCTAAAAATAGCTTTTGTTCTTTTTTTTTCCTTTCTATCAAAATTGTCAATTCGATTACACACAGGAACAAACCGTTCTTACACTTTAGTCAGCTATTTAATTTCTGAGTAAAATTATTTCAGATTGTTTTGTTTACATGGCTTTAATCTGATTTGATATTGCTTATAGTTATTAGCATTATCTAGTTGTCCCTCAAACTAATTGTGTTTTTACTTCTTTATCAAAAACCTTTCCATTAATTGAATTAGTTGTAAGTTGATAAAAAGTAGTAGAAATGGTAAAAAAAAAAAAAAAAAAGTGTTGCCTTAGGATGAATGAAATTTTAACTACACAAAGATCACTTTTGTTTCAATAGTTTTTTTGTGTAAATGTTAAAAATATGGTCCATAATGTGCTCTTCAACATTAAGTGGGTTTGAATCTTCAGTGATAATAACGATGGGCTTTAGTTGGAAATGTAGGCCACCACATTGGTGTTAAATAGGAGCAGGACAGTCCCTGAGGGTTGGAAACTGATCACTGGCTTAATTATTTCTGCTATAGAGCCGGATGCAATAAAAAGAGTGTTCTCATTTAAGTTAACTAAATACTAAGATGGTTTCACGCTCTGTACCTGAGATGACAAACAGAGTACACAGCATCCACCATACAGTAGCTTTTGTAACAGCTAAACATAATGTGAAGACAGCATTTTCCCTCTCCTATTTCTAATCGGCTCAGTTGTTAATTATCAAAAATATGTAATGTGGTAGTTATACTGTTGCACACTATTGTAGTAGGAGTGAGTGTGTGTGGAGGTGGTGAGGGCACATAATAAAAGATTAATTGGTCTCATGGAACATGAAGCTGATGTGAGAATCTGAGGATTCAAGCAGTGATTCTGCTGAATATATTTGGTTAATGTGTAGCTTTTAGCTTGATATATCATAGGAAAGTGTCACCAGACTGTAAGACATTGTTTTAGGGACATTAATTAAAGCATTTCAATGTCCATAATGATTTTTACTCGTCTTATTATGTGCATATCCAAAGTTGTACGTCATTAACGAGAACGTTCCCATTATGATTGAAGTTATCAGAATCGTTAAAAATGATGAAAAAGATTGCATTGTCAGGGATATGAATCACAATTTCATGTCATTTCTAGCCAAAATTACAACTACAATTTCACTTTAACTGGGGGTAAGATTGATTTTAGGCTTAACTGTACACAGAGTTTATGTTTCCTATATGTAAAACATGACCTGGAAATTGGATGACAAATTAATTCTATAACTACACAGATAACTGAATTCACAGGGCAAAATCATTTCATCCAAAATATTTAAACAAAGTAAAAAAGTCCATTCCACCTGCGAATTAAAACATTCATCCATCACTTCTATATACCGCTTCTCCTCATTATGGTTGCGGGTGAGCTGGAGCGTAGCCCAGCTAACTGCGGGCGAGAGACAAGGCATATCCTGTATTGGTCGCCAGCCAATCAGAGGGGAGCATTAAAATTGTATAATAATTTTTTGCCAAGGTTTGATGCTGGATCACCTATCAGTGCAAGAACCGGGAGAGTCAGCCGAAACACAGTCATGCAAAGTTCATCACTCACAATAAGAAGAATATCTTCCAAGAACACTAAATACAGTGGTGCCTTAAGATATGAGTGACGCGATTTTTTTATCGTATCTCAAGTTTTTTTTAGATACGAGCCATCGATTGGCCGATCGCTTTGACTCCCAAGCCTAAAGTTGAGATACCGGCGCTGTATGGTGGCGGGTGACTCGAGTCACTTCACAGCAAGAAGCAGTTTGGCTGACGTAATTAGTAAATGTTCTTCAAAAAAAAAAAAAAAAGGTTTCAAACTGTTTATTGCCACTGTCAGCTGGAGGTTACTGTCTAACTAAACATAAAACAAAGAGAACTGCACATCGTGTATTCGAAACAACCACATAGCCTGCATCTAACATTCAGTGGGAAACACACGGGAGAACAATTAGGATCTACCGTATGTGGCTTTGTTGCTACCCTTTTAAGCAACGGATATCTGAACAAAAACGGTGCAGCAGGTTACACATGCAGACAATGTACTCAAAGGCATGTCATCTTTATCCTCTGCAAAGAACGACTAATATTAGAATTGCACTGATGTGAGACGTTGAGACATCTCAAAGAATAGTATTGTATATCCGTCTGTCTTTCCTATACTGCCCCCAGGTGGCGCACACCAGAATGAGCCGCACAATGTGCATTGGAGGGGAAAGTGTGACAAAAACGGTTTAATTCATTTAATTACATCATTACTTTTTTTTTTAAAATGAAATTTAATATTTTAAAGTGCTATTTTTCCCATTAAAAACACATTACAAGAAATTTGTTGTGGTTTTTTTTCGGAGGCTGTAGCCGATTAATGACATTTCCATTCATGTCAATGGGGAACGAACCTATTAGATTCTAGGCGCCTTTTAATTCACTATTTGTTTATTAATCATGAAATACATATCAGTTAAATACATTTCACAATGACAGAAAAGGGAACAAGCTATTTGTTTGTCCGCAGAGCCCCATTTTCTTGGTCAGTCGGGGCTCTGTCCCATTTGTTCCGAATACCAAATCACCACTGGTGTAACTAGTGTCTATTATTACAACTGTAAACACAGTCACGTTGTACAAGCTCAGCTGACATTGCTGCTGCCAGGCAGGATCAGTTTTTCCACTCTTCCTACTGGACAATGGACAGAGCTGCCCCTTTGTCAGTCTCTTGAAACCACTGAGAGGTTGATATTGTGCACAAAGTGCCATCTTTGCTTGTGTGTGAGGAAAAAAGATCAAGTTATGATTCTATATTATCACAAAAGTGAGTACACCACTCCCATATTTGTAAATATTTTATTAATCCTTTTCAATCTGAAGTATTCAGTTTACAGTTTGTATAACATTGTAACTATATTGCCCCCTTAAATGAACTGAACATACTGCCATTAAGGTTGAAACCCTCGTCAACAAAGGTGAGTAGCCTACACCCCTAAGCAAACATATCTAAATTGGCCATTTCCCCTCCCCAGTGTCATGTAACTTGTTAATGTTACAAGTTCTCTTATATAACTGGGGAGCAGGTGTGTTAAATTTGGTGTTATCACTCCAACACTCTCATACTGATCACTGGAAGTTCATAATGGCACCTCAAGGCAAAGGTCACTCTGAGGATCTAAAATAAAAGAACTGTTGTGCCACGTAAAGATGGCTACGGCGATGCGATGTTTGCCAACATCCTGAAACTGAGCGGCAGCAGGGTCGACGAGACCATAGCGCATTTTAACAAGACAGGTTCCACTCAGAACAGGAACAAACACGGTGAATGCCTGTGCCCAGTATCATCGCCAGAGGTTGTCCTTGGAAAATAGATGTATGATTGCTGCCAGAAACCAGGTGAGGAGTATAAAGACAAGTGTGTCTTGCCTCCAGTCAAACACTGCCAGCACTGGGAAGTGACAATTCCTTGATGGAACTATGAATGCCAGCATGTACTGTGACATACTGAAGCAGAGCATGATCTCCTCCCTTCAGAAACTGCGCCACAGAGCACTATTCCAACATGATAACGACCCCAAACACACCTCCAAGACAACCACTGCCCGGCTAAAGAAGCTATAATGGACTGGCCAACCATATTCTCCAGACCTAAACCCTGTTGAGCTTGGAGGAGTGGAAGAGGATTCCTGTCGCAACCTGTGAAGTTCTAGTGCACTCCATGCCCAAGAGTGTCAAGGCAGTGCTGTAAATTAAGGGTGGCCACACAAAATATTGAGACATTTTCACTTAGGGGTGTACTAATTTTTGTTGCCAGAGGTTTAGACATTAATGACTGTGCGTTGAGTTATTTTGAGAGGGCAGTAAATTTACACTGCTATACAAATCGTGTACTGACAACTTTACATTGAAGCAAAGGGAGAATTCTTCTGTGTTGTCCCATGATATATATATATTTTTTAAAAATCAAGAACTGACAGGAAGCAAGCAAACCCAAAGGTAGAAACAATAGCTCGTCAAGGCAGTTTATGCCTAATAACTGCATTAAACAACATTATATCATGATGATAAGAATCTGCGTAAAATTTGAAATTATTTGAACAGTTTAACATAGTCCTTTGCAAATAGAGTATGAAGTCTGATTTTGAAATATAGATTAATTTAAATTTAGGATTCCGCCTTTGATGTGTTGGTGTGTTTTGAAAGATTGAAATGCATGTTTGAAATCAAAATCTCATATCGCTGGTATTGGGCCGAAACCTCCTATGTCTAAATTTGGTCACATTCAGATTTTTTCACAAATCAATGCTATTGGTCAGTCTCCGCACATGGCGTAGTTATTTTTTCAAATTATTGTCTGATATAAAGTATAGAAATGGCTTTCGTTCTTTGACGATGCAATGTTAATGGCCCAACAAACATGCCGTTCTTTTGGTTTCCCGAAAAGTGATGGTTTTGAAGACCCGAGGTTTCCGCCCGATGCCAGCGATATTCAAGGATGACACTTGTCTCAAGTCCCGTAATTCTCTGGGGGAACCAGACATGATGTCATTGTCTATTCCCAATGGGAGGTCAGAGGTGTGAGACTATGCTGTGTATAGATGTGAGTGTGAGTGTGTGAGAGAGAGACAGTGAGAGAGAGAACAGACAGCATAGCAGAGGCTTCCCTCATAATATTTTGTGGTTCACTTCATTACAAAAACATTGCCTCCAGACAGCATGCAAATGTGCGGAACTTGTTGTTGGCTGCGAGTGTGTGTAGAAGTGTGTATTCATAGAGCACTTTGTTTAGAAAGAGATGGAAAAAGAGGAGAAAGGGAGGTATTTGTTAAAAGAAAAGGAAGAAAACAGAGGCGTAGATAAGAGCAATAATGTGGGTTGAGGGTACACAAGTGAAAATAACAACAACACCTTCAAGGGGCTGAATTCCAGGTGGGGAAAAGCTTAAAAGTGGTGGAAGAAATGCTGGAGGAGAGTGAAGGGAGGCGATCGGGCATAAGTGACGGTGAGGAAATACTGGGACACAAAAGGGGGATGATGGAAGAAGCGAGGGTGGGAGAGAGGATAAGAGGAAGTGGGGGAGAGAAGGGGTAAAAGGATGGAGAGAGATAGAAACAAACAAAACAGAGAGAGGGCGAGAGTGAGAAAGAGAGAGAGTGGGAGGGTGGGAAAAAAAATGTCCCAGATTCCCAGACCGTTTAATAGGGAGCAAAACCAAAGTGTGCTTCTCATGCAGACTGGCCGTGCAGGAGGCAAAGTGACAGTATGTGTGTGTAAGTGTGTGTGTGTGTGTGTGTGTGTGTTGGGCGTGAAAGACAACGCAGAGAGATAGAGTGCATGTACGTGTTGCTCTCTTCATCTGCATGTGCACACACAACATATGTGACAGCGCTCTTGCAGGAGCACATGTGACTATTAGCAAGATTCATGATGGACTTTTTCCACATAAACTGGAATTTTCCGCAGTTCTTCCTTTGATTTATTTTTTGGGGGAAATGATTATTATTATTTTTTTTTTCCCCAAACAAGAGGATACATCTATGTGGGAATTCATCCAGAGACAAATCACTCACTTTGCTTTGAGCTTTACTCACATGCCCACCGCTGTGTGGGCGGCGGGCCCACCTGGATTATCCTGAGCGTGAGTGTTAGTGGGACGCGCTCACACAAAACTTGGCTGAAAGACTGGATCAAGTCAGAAGATGTATCTGTACAAAGCAACATGCCCGGATATCCCCAACCCCAAGCAGAGGGCGTCCAGAAGGCAGAGCGTGGTCCAGCCTCAAGGCCTGGGTCAGGGGAGGCTTGTGGGTCAGACGTGTGCGGGATCGGGCTCCCGAGCCTGCGTGCCTCTGATGCTGTGGAGCGCCAAAAAAACGCAAAGTGCGAGAGAGCTCAAACAACTGGAAGAGTTTCTTAACTTCCACACACTGTCGCTGCACGACTCCATCAAGAGCCAGACAGGCATGGTGTACAGGTAACCCTCCGTGTGTGTGTGTAGTCTCCTATAATGTACAGTTGCTATTTCAAAAACTCCTTGTACATCCCAGTTTCAACAGATGGTTGTTGTGTCCTCCTGCTGTTGCTGCGCATGAATACAATGTATTCACTCCTTATTTGTTTGTGTTGATGCTTCCCTCTCAGTGGTTGCACTTGCTATTATTCAGTTGTCTATTGACAAGGGACTCTGTAATGCGGGGGGGAAAAGTTTTAGAAGAAAACATTAACAGTCGGCACGGTGGATGATGGAGTGGTATGCATGTCCACCTCACAGTTCTGAGGTTTGGGGTTCCAATCCGGTCTCTGGCCTTCCTGTCAACTGGTTGCTTTTTCCGACCGTGCTTTTGTGGACTTTCTCCAGGTACTCCGGCTTCCTTTCACATTTCAAAAACATGCACGTGAGCTTCATTGAAGATTGTAAAATGTCCTTTGGTGCGAATGTGAGTGCAGAGAGTTGTTTGTCTCTATGTAACCTGTGATTGGCTGACGACCAGTCCAGGGTGTACCGTGCCCTTCGCCTGAAATCAGCTGGTACAGGCTTCAGGTCAGCCGCAACCCGAATGTGGATAAGTGCTACAGATAATTCAAGGATGGATGGACAATGACAGTCATCTACTAAAACAATCTATTGTCCCATGTGCCTATTTTTAAATGGCCTGCTTGATTATGCAATGACCGCAGCACCACAAGGACTATTGATTAGTCCTCGTGTAAAACCCAGATGGATCAGTCTGTGAATCAGTCAATGTTGTACAAATGATTTTGTTATGGAAAATGTTATGTGCCTATGACTTCATTATTTGGAAGATTTCTTTCTTTCTTTATTTTTTAACCATAAACCTTGTGCTCGATATTTGACTCGATTTCACATTGAGGCAGCGAAATGGAACATCCGGACATACGCAGTAGCAGAAATGATGTTTTTCAGTTTATTCACGGACATCTACTTTTTGCAACCGAGCAAGATAGTGTAGGTTATGTTCTCTAAACTGTTCCTAAAATTTTACCTCCAAGTTATGTGCAACGAATCTCATCAGTCAATTCTGCCAATACCATAAAATTGGATAAAATACAGTCGATTGAATAATGACATTAACTGTAATATACAACGACCAGCTACAACATGACCACTCGCACAAAATAATGACATCCATTACAAATATAATACCTTTGCAAAGGTTTGACTCATGTAACTAAGGTAACCAAAGTACTAGATGCAGTACCGTTATCAACTGCAAAATGCAACCCCAATAATGAGCAGATGGTTAAATTAATAACTCTTTCACAGTGTGAATCTCAACAATATTATTACCACCGTAAAGGCAGAATATTCAATACAGCTCTTTTTTTTTTTTGGGATATCATTACATGTTGCAGTTGGACGGTGTATTTTGAACTGATAGCGTTTAACAAATTTTGTGTCCATATTCCAATTTGTTCAGTTAAAATGAACTGTATTTAAAGTGTATAGATTCCTGGAATTAATCGTTCTGTACACTATAAAAACATGAATACTTGATTGAGGTACAGAATTGCAGTTTATTTACTGCTGTATAAAATATAGCAACACTTACTGGTCGATGCAGAAGGGGAAGGACAGGAGAACTGATAGGACACAGGTGATAATGACACAAAGCGAGACATAGATGGGTAAGGCATCTTCAACCGAATCCTACCCATGAAGCAAACAATCTATGTTTCAACAAGCTTCATTATAAGGCCTATCAATTGTTGCTATGCATATTCTTCAGACATATTTGGCCAGCTATCAATGAGGGCAAAAATAACATGACCTTAACATAGTCCATTGTTGTGTTGGTGGAGAAGAAATGAGAATATGAGCCTGTAAAGCCCTCCATCGTGGAGGGGGCAGGGTGTGTTGGCAAGCTGTATCCCTTTTGGGTCGACCTGGCTTTAAGAGCTCATACGGCCATGCGCTGTTAGCGCTTCGCCCAGGGATCTTGGCATATGTGGGTTCAAGAGTGTCCTGTGTGCATGTGTGTATGTGTTGGAAAGATTGTGTTCAATGCCTTGATAACAATGTACACAGCATATAGCAAAGCAGCTGGATGCCCCACAGGCTTGTTTGTTATTGTGTTAATTCACATAATCTTTTACAAAACCACAGAGTGGATGTTAGACAGACTTGTTCTTTTAATGTATGCATAATATTCTTGATATGGTGCATCTGGGAGTAACGCAAACCTGTGTTCATTCCTCGGCCAGAAGAAGGCAACTATTATTGACAAATCAAGTTATGGCTTATTATTGCTTGGAGGTGTCCATGACAGTGATCCATGTAAAAGACGTATTTAGACATATGAAGTATTGCAATGGACAGTTTCCTTTTTTTTGTTTTAATGGAACTTCTATTCATGAATGCATCATAGCTAAAAAAAAAAAAAAAAAAAAAAAAAAAAAAAATTGCATTGTTACCACATTTGCGAGCCTTTTTCTGAAATAAACACAAATTCAACAAGTGGTCTATAGAGAAAAAGAAGAACGTGAAAGATCAGAATGTCCAGTTAGTGTTGCAACCTTTACTGTATCATCCTGTCTGATTCATCATTCGGGTTCCGAGAGTGTTTCCTTAAACTACAGTTATTTTCACACACCACTTACAAAATGTTACTTAAAACAGTTAAACCAGCGGTGGTTTATACGTCTGAATCACAGTCGAGCGGTCCCAGGTTCAAATACCGGTTTAGGCCCTCCTGCATGGAGTTGGCATGTTCTTCCCGTGCTTATATGAGTTTTCTGCAGCTCATCTCGCTCCCACCTATCCTAAAAAAAAGCTTGCATTGTACTTTGTACATAGATGGTGACAGTTTTGACATGTATTCCTTCCATCCATTTCCTATACAGCTTATGAAATATGAACAAATCAGAAGTTGACCAGAGTCACAGAGATTACATTTAAGAGATTCCACTGTAGAGCTCTTCTATTATGAGGATCATTTGTTCGGAGGTTTTAGTTAAACGGGTTGCACTCGGCATTCAGCCTTTTTGTGCCACCGCATTAGTATTGGCCAAAAAGGGACATGAATTAATTAAACAGAAGCACAAAGATTGTACATCCGCTTTTAACCTAAATGCTAATAGATGCTCAAATTATTGCATGCAGCTTAATTTTAATCACACATGCCAAATTAACGTGGACACCAATTCAATCAAGTTGCTGACATGGTTTGCTCACACAGCCATGATATTATTGGAAAAGGGAGCCTCATGTTAGTAAGGGCAGTGACATTGAGGGGATATTTAGACCTCCAGGGCACACTAGGTCACATTATAAAGCATATGTCGTGTTCACGTGTGTGCGTGCATGTGTGCGTGTGACATTCTGGATATTTGTAAATCCGTCAGATTAAATGACCAGTGCCGACAGACCCGCGTGTGAAGGTGACAATATTGTCGCCACAGTTGGTCTGTCTTTTACTTTGGTTTATAAGATAATTTTAACACCTTAAGTTGCAAATTTGTTTAAAAAGTAATGTCTTTCGGTTTGGTTAGCATTTTCACCTTGAGTGTCTGGGTGGGCTGCTGTTTGCCGGATGACCTCCTGACATCTTAGCAGCAGGACTCACCGGTGAATTCAACAAAGCATTTTGCAGTACATAACACGAAAAGTCGAGCAAATGTTCCTTTATTCTCTCGGCCACAGATGTCAAACTCAAGGCCCGGGTGCCTGATCCTGCCCGCCAAATCATTTTGCTAATGCAAATCCCTTGAGTCTACCTCATGTTTCTTTTTTTTTTCTTCAAATCTGTACCAAAATTGAGCCACCGAGAACTACAATGGGCTAACACAATTTTTTTTCATTTTGCGGGAGATTGATTTCTAATTTCAATTTTACAATTTGGGGGATTTATATCTTTGCAATGAATAATTCTTTGCATATTTGTTTTTACAGAAATGTAGCTTTTCCCTTAGATTTTGGCATTTTGATGAGATATAAGGACTCTTTTATTCACAGCTGAGGTACTCTCACCAACTTTCATCCAGTTTCATAGGTTGGCTACTAGTCAGTAACATCTAGGTTGCTTGAAAGAAATGAAACAATTTAGGATTAGAAAAAATATGGAGTGTAATAGTGGTCCAAGTCCAAACATATATATATGTAAGCTCTAGCAATATTTCCTGAAAGATGATAAACTTTGAGAAACCCCACTGTGGGATTGTGGCCCACTGTTGCGCTGATAAATCAGGAAAAGTGCTGAGTGACATAATAGTATGTAAAAAATTGGAACTAAACCTTCACCATCATCAAACCTTTCTTAACTGCACAGCAAAGTTTAATGTGAAATTTGAGCATCATACGGAAGTAATAAGTAGAAGTCACCCAGTCGAAGATACATACTTCACATCCATTTTCTATGCTACTTGTCTCATTAGGGTCACGGGTGAGCGAGTACAGATCCCATCTGGCTATTGGGCACATACTATATTGAGTTAGAAGTTTGACTTGGGCACGTGTCACACAACTTTATTCTTTGCGGTTTTATGCATTAAATGGTTAAAGTTTAAATAATATCATAACTAATCCCTTTTTATAGAGTTCATGTCATCATTAAAAATTCTCACACTTTAAAGATGGGCATCCTTGTGCGGCAGTTTCCAACTGTGATGTATCACCACAATAATTTGGTGTCATGTTATCTCTATTCCAAACATCTCATTGCTAAAGTATCATAAATAAATTGTGAGTGTCTGGTGGTTGATCCAAGAAGAGCCCATGAAATGTTAGGCTCTTAAGCAACGTTGAGAGAAATTACTTTTGACAGCAAGAAAGAGAGCACCGGATGGGAAAATCTCCTTCGAGTTTTCTGGCATGCTGTACTTAATTACTTTTACTAATCTTCTCTTTGGAGAGTCCAAGCAGAGCCAGTGACAATACAACCCCTCACTCAAATTTAGAATGAGGGAAATCAAGGCCTCCACATTATTCAAACTCAATTTAATCATGACTAATTCAAGAACCTTTTGTTGCCTCATTACTATTGTTTCCATGTGAATTTATATTTGCATTTACAGTACATGCTCACATCCACTTTGAGTTTGATATGTTAGAATCCAAAACAGTGAATGATCCAAAGTCCATTCACCTCCGATATTGCTTGTCCTCGTGAAGGTTATGGACGAGCTGGAGCCTATCACAGCGGGCTACTCCCTGGACTGCTCGCCAGTTAGTTGCAGGGCACATGTAGACAAACAAACAAAACAAAAAAAACATTGGCACTCACATCCACACCTATGGAAAGTGAGTCTTCAATGAACCTAACATGCACATTTTTGGAATGTGGGAGGAAGCCTGAGTAGCCGTAGAAAAGCCATGCAGGAAAAATTCAAACCCAGAACACCTTGGCAAGGCAGATGTGCTAACCACAGCCACACTGTGCTGCCTGCATTCAAAATGTGTATATTTTTAATTTATTAAAGAATGAATAGGTACAAACCAATAGACAGTACTACCTTTACAGCAGCACGGTGTGGGCTCTGGCCTTCCTATGTGTAGTTTGTAGGTTTTCCCCGTGACTGCGTGTGTATTTTCCTCGTACTCCAATTTTGCCCCACATTCCAAAAACATCAATAGTAGGTTAACTGAAGACTAAATTGTCCATAGGTGTGAATGTGAGTATAAATGGTAGTTTGTCTGTGTGTGCCCTGCGATTGGCTGGCGACCAGTTCAGGGTGTACCCCACCTCTTGCCGAAAATCAGATGGGATAGGCTCCAGCACATCCGCAACCCTCGTGAGGATAAGCGGTACAGAGAATGGATGGATGGATAGTTCCTTTACATTCATGAAACCATAAAAATGAACTGAAAACTAAAGAAGTCAGCTGGTATAGGCTCCATCTCATCTGAGACCCAAATGAGAAGAGGCAGGATAGAAAATGGATGAACGGATGGAATGAAAGTGTCCCCAGCTCCATCCTGATTTCTCTGTACGGATCTATAAAAGGTAATTGCTAATAGATGTTACTGAAGGGACAAAAGCTCTTCGTGCTTGCCTGAGGATGACATCTTGCTCTCCGACACTGCCTTGAGCCAAAAGGGATGGCGTAGTGCCTAGGTAAAACTTGTGCTCGCACACACACACACACACACACACACACACACACACACACACACTTTCTTTAATTGAAATAATTCAGCTCATGTTCAAGGTGACATTGTATCCTATAGATTTTGGCAAATCACACCTACGGCTTCTGCCTGTAAGTGTACACGAGATCAAAGTGATAAGGGCAGATGTCTCATTTGGAGTGATAAAGCAGAACAAGAGTGGTGCCATTAAGAATCTCTGAAGAGGGAAATGGAGAGGGTGTATGTGGGTGTCTTCAGTGGGCCGCTGTACACGTTACATTGAAATCATGAGTAGAGCGGTCAAAAGCCGCAGAGACTCACAAGGCTCTTATTTTGCTGCTTGTTGCGAGATGTGCCGTTAGAGGGAGCCGTGGACTTGCAACACATTGGCCTTGATGCTCGAGTGTGTGTTGTGTGTTTGGTGTTTGTGTGTGCATGAGCAGAGTGTGTTGAGTGTGTCAAGAGATTGAACAGCAGCTCTTGTGGACACGTTCGCTTCCTATGATTCATTTTAAAGGTAGATCTAAAATGAACACTGCGACAAATCCAAGATCTGATGCCCGTAGATCCTCGATATTCTCACAGACATCTCCTCATACAGGATTGGATATTTTCAAGCACTGCTTTGGCAGTGGTCCTATTGATTGGTCAACTCATGATGATGCACTGGTCTGGTCCTCTGGCGCTCTATGCTTGCTGGGAGAGGAGGAATTGTTTGAAAGTAAAATATTTTCAAAGGTGCTGGAATGCTCCACTCGAGTGTGACCCAATGTGGATTGAAGGAAGATCTTTTTAGTCATGGTTCAAGAGAAGGAATTGCAATACCCACCCAGACTCCTACCAAAGATAAAAGACGGTTACCTCCTTTTTATTCTTGTCTACTGAAAAACATTTGTGCTCCCTGTAGTGTGGCTATTTTCCTCTAGCAAAGTTTTCTTTTTGAGTCATCTTACCATCTTGCTTTGCTTGTTTCCATCCTATTTTGGTTCCTTTCCAATCTGGACTTTTCTAAGTTATATGGTCATACATTACATTGACTGGATTACTGTGTGGCCTTACACAGATGCAAAGTTTAAACTTGGAGTATCAGCACTTTTGTTCGGTGTGCCTTTCCAAACTGCAGTTGAAAAGAGCCTATGCCTGTTCATGCTCTTTGTGCAAGTGTGTGTGTGTGTGTGTGTGTGTGTGTGTGTGTGTGTGTGTGAGATTGGTTTGGCCTGAGTTATTGCAGCAATTCAGGACTGCTCACTACAGGCTACAGGCTTCAAAAAGCAAAGTCAAATGTCAGAAAACTAGAGATACCAACTTGCAACTGCGTTCCAAGATGACCCCTGAATATTTTAGGAACATGTAAAAATGTGTCTTTGTTCTTCTCTCTGGTCTTCCTTGTGAGCCAGCAAAGCATCTCATTTGCATCTTTGCAGAATTTTTGTAGCCACGGAATCGAGAGCCCACATTTTTTTCACATTCTGCCTTACAACCTTGCTTGTCGATTTGTAACACATTATAACACTAATACACATTCTGTGTGTTATGAAGACTTACACACTTAACGTGACACATTTTTCGTCTTCTGCGATTGGCTGGCATGTTTGCAACATGCCTCATGTTTTCAAACAATGAGGCACCAACACTTAACTTTCCTATTTTCAGAGGCTTCAATTTGACCCCAATCAATGTTTTGGATCTCTAATTCAATGATCAACATTTTTGCTTCATATTTAATGACATTTCTTGGGTAAAACCTAAATGAACGATATAATTTTCACGATCTGTATACACGGCGTACGCATCGTTGTTACGTTTTCTTTGTTGTCAATTTAATCCTAGGTTTTTTTAGTTGTATAAAACACAAGAAATATGTTATCTATTTACAAATGAACAAAGTAACTTCCCAACAAAGTCCTTCCTTCTTTGTTTAATTGCTGGGTTCAAAATGACAAAGGGACAAAAAAAATGACAAAGGGACACACACACACAGACACACACAGAGGAACATCAATTGCAAATTAAGCATACATGCTGTAAATATACTCGCAAACATGTACTGTATATGTCAATCCACTGAATCAGTGCCATTTGCGTTACCAGGAAATAAAATATATGAATGTTCTATAACATTAACAATGAAACACATTTATTTTTCTGTATATTTAATAATGTTTCCACTATGACAGGGGTGGTTAAAATCTCAGCACAGCCCTGATACCTAAATTATGATTTTGTTGTTGTTGTTGTTGTTGAATCACTCTGTGTCTTGTGTCAACAAGCTGTTAGCATAGCATAAATGGAATTTCATATACTGTAATTGTTTGTGTATAATGGGCATTTTTCAGTCAATACTCAAAAGTTATATTGCATTATACATAGGTATACGGAAAATAGAAAAAAAAAACTTTCACATTTTGTAAAGGTATACTGCCACCTAGGGGTGGTGGAAAAGGGGTACACTTGCATTCACATTCACACATTTATTGTGGATATACTACGGTAAATGGGCGCTGCTCACCGCAGCATCCCGATGTCCTCGTTTACGCCACCATATTGCTACTGTTATCTGTTGCTACTGCACTAGACGGCATAAATGCTCACTCGTGAGTTTGTTGCACCTTGAACCACAAAGGTAGGAAATGTCTACTAGCGGGGCTAGTTAAGGCATTGTCACACTGCAGTTGGCAAAGCGTCCAACGCCCTCGACTTTTCCATTCATTGTGTGTGCTGAAGGGGAGTCACTGTGTTTTGATGTGACGCGGCGCGTCATTGGATAGAATTATGTTCTATTCTGGACCTTTGACGCGGTGACGATAAGGTCGATAAGCTCCTCCAATGGGAGAGAGGCTGGCGGAGTGATTTCTGAGTGCTATTTTGGCAGAGTTGTACTTTAACTGGCAAGGGGTGAATGGCATAATAATACTATCTTTGGGCCAATAGAAAATTTATATTCCGAAACGCCCCTTGAAAGCTCCCTGCTCAACCTGAAATACATCTCCAAGTGCTCTTCCTGGAACTAGAAAGCTCATGAACGGGTTAAACTCCGAGATGCTGCCGTGAGATTAGAACAGGATATTCCCATTCCCTTTTTTGCTCTTTAATATAAGCAAAGTTAGTGGCCCCACCTGTAGATGATGAAATCCCTAAATTCTTTGGAATAGTACATTGAGGAACATTGTCCTTAAATTGTTCAACTATTTTCTCACGCACTTGTTCACAAAGAGGTGAACCTCGCCCCATCTTTGCTTGTGAATGACTGAGCAATTCAGGGAAGCTCCTTTTCTACCCAATCATGGCACCCACCTGTTCCCAATTAGCCTGTTCACCTGTGGGATGTTCCAAACAGGTGTTTGATGAGCATTCGTCAACTCTCTCAGTCTTTTTTGCCACCTGTCCCAGCTTTTGTGGAACGTGTTGCAGCCATAAAATTCTAAGTTAATTATTATTTGCTAAAAACAATCAAGTTTATCAGTTTGAACATTAAATAGCTTGTCTTTGTAGTGTATTCAATTGAATAGAGGTTGTACATGATTTGCAAATCATTGTATTCTGTTTTTATTTGTGTTTAACACAACGTCCCAACTTCATTGGAATTGGGGTTGTAAATGAGGTGTTTCAGTACAATAAAATAATGACATTTAAAAAAGAAGTTCCCAATACACATTTTGATTAGTTCAATATGTGTGTTATCAGATTAAGAATTTTAAACAGACAGAAACTTAAGTTTATTTTACAAGAGTTACAACAAGCAACTGGCACAGATTTGCGGGAATGGCCCATATGCTATATGTTTTGGGTGAACAACAATATGACATAGCATAATGTGGTACTGTATTACACTCGGGTGAAAAGAGAGGTGGAGGTGTCATCTGATAACCACTTGATGCTATGTTGGCTCCGTTGGTGGGGGAAGACACCGGTCTGAACTGGTAGGCCCAAACGTATTGTGTGGGTCAGCTGGTAACGTCTGGCAGAATCCCCTGTCAGAAGGAGTTTCAACTCCCACCTCTGGCAGAGAGGGAGGCGGGGGACAATGAGTCCAAGTGGACAATGTTGCACGCCTCCATTGCTAAGGCGGCCGACCGGAGCTGTGGCCGTAAGGTTGTCTTTGCCTGTCGTGGCGGCAAGCCCCGAACCCGTTTGTGGATACCAGCGGTGAGGAATACCGTCAAGCTGAAGAAGGAGTCCTATTGGGCCTTTTTGGTCTGTGGGACTCCGGAGGCAGCAGATGGGTACCGGCTGGCCAAGCGGAATGGAGCTTTGGTGGTCCCTGAGGCAAAAACCCAGGCTTGGGAGGAATTCGGTGAGACCATGGAGAAAGACCTCCATCAACACTGTGTATAGTGGGGATGGGGCACTGCTGACCTCGACTTGAGAAGAAGAAGAAGAATCACCTTCTATTGTCATGAACATGCACGCATGCACACGAAATTTGTTCGCTGCATTTAACCCGTGAGTCCGGGGGATGTTGACGGATGGTCCAGTCGGGGTCTTGAACCTAGATCCCCCACGGTGGTAGGCAATGATCTTAACCATTGGGCCACGGCTGAGATGTTGTGAGTCGGTGGTGAGAATACTTCGAAGACCTCCTCAATTCCATCGGCACGACCTCGATTCCATCGGCACGCCTTCCCATGAGGAAGCAGAATCTCTCAAGCGGGCTGTCCTATCTCTTGGGTTGAGGTCAAAGTGGTGGTTAAAAATCTCCTTGGCATGCCTTTACGTGAACATCGGGGACAGTGCCTCTGGATTGGCAGATTGGGTTGGTGGTCCCTCTTTTTAAGAAGGGGGACCGGAGGGTGTGTTCCAACTACAGGAAGATCACACTCCTCAGCCTCCCTGGTAAGGTCTATTCAGGGGTGCTCGAGAGGAGGGTCCATTGGGAAGTTGAATCTCAGATTCAGGAGTAGCATTGTGGTCTTCGTCCTGGCCATGGAACAGTGGACCAGCTGTATACCCTCGGCAGGGTCCTCAAGCGGGCATGGGAGTTCGCCGAACCAGTATACATGTGTTTTGTGTCCTTCGGGCAGTCCTGTGGGGGGTACTTGGGGAGTATGGTATACCGAACCCCCTGATACGGGCTCTTCGACCAGTGTCAGAGTTTGGTCTGCGTTGCTGGCAGTAAGTCGGATTTGTTTCCGGGGAGGGTTGGACTCCGCCAAGGCTGCCCTTTGTCACCGATTCTGCATCTCTGCGTTTTGCAGATGATGTGGTTCTGCTGGCTTCATTAAGCCGTGATCTCCAACTCTCATTGGAGCGGTTCGCAGCAGGATGTGAAGCGGTTGGGATGGAAATCAGCACCTCCCAATCTAAGGCCATGGTCCTCTGTCGGAAAAGGGTGAAGTGCCCGCTCCAGGTTCGGAATGAGATCCTGCCCCAAGTGGAGGAGTTCAAGTATCTTGGGGTCTTGTTCATGAGTGAGGGAAGAATGGAACGGGAGATCGACAGGCGGATCGGTGCAGCGTCTGCAGTGATGCGGACTTTGTATCGGTCCATTGTGGTGATGAAGGAGCTAAGCCGAAAGGCGAAGCTCTCAATTTAACGGTCGATATACGTTCCTACCCTCACCTATAGTCACGAGCTGTGGGTCGTGACCGAAAGAACAAGATCCCGGATACAAGCGGCCGAAATGAGTTTCCTCCGCAGGGTGTCCAGGCTTTTCTATAGAGATATGGTGAGAAGCTCGGTCATCCGGGAGGAGCTCAGAGTAGTGTGGCTGCTCCTCCGCATTGAGAGGAGCCAGATGAGGTGGCTCGGGCATCTGATTAGGATGCCTCCTGGACGCCTCCCTGGTGAGCTGTTCCGTGCACGTCCCACCGGGATGAGACCCCAGGGACGACCCAGGACACGCTGGAGAGACAATGTCTCCCGGCTGGCCTGGGAACGCCTCGGGATCCCCACGGACGAGCTGGAGGAAGTGGCTGGGAAGAGGGAAGTTTGGGCTTCCCTGATAAAGCTATTGCCCCCGCGACCCGACCTCGGATAAGCGGAAGAAGATGGTTGAATGGATGGATGGATGTATTACAATAAAGCCGCACAACTCTAAATTCAGATTTGCGTTTACACTGTAAAATCCCATTAAAAAAAACAATCAAAAAAATATGTGATATCGTGGGCATGTGCACAATGAACCAATATAGCGTGGGAACACTGTAGAATGTTTATCCAGTCTTTTATTAAGTGAGAGGAATTACAGATCAACCATTTTAAATAATGTAATTTAGGTTTCACCCCACTGAATGTTAATGGTGGATGTTATTCATTAGCATTACCACATAACAATGCTATTGTTTTGTTGTCCGAGGCAGTGGCCACATTCAGTATTTTCACTTCCAGTCAAAGTTGCAGCATAGGCATGTGTGTGCGTTTGCGCAGCGTATGACTACAATAAAAGTTGTTGAGTGGGAAAGTTTTAGGAAGATTTAAAGCATGATATATAAAAAAAAAAAAAAAAAAAAAAAAACGATTAAAGCCAAGTGGGGTTTCTTATACTCGGCTTTGCTTGAGCGCTGCCATTTGGCAAAAATGTATTTGCCGGTGTGTGATTTTATTTGCTTTGAAATTTCTGGTCTGTTAAAAATAACTGCCACTGTCTACACGCACGCACACACACACACACACACACACACACACACACACACACACACACACCTACACACACCTACACTTCCATATTGTTTCCATAGCAATGCTATTGCAGGGATGATGGCTTTCTGTGGTTGTTGCCACTCTTCAATATCAAGTGTCCATATCTGAAGACTCTTTAGCTGAGGCGTGGGAGTACATTCTCATTAGGCTACATGGTCCAAGTTGGAGAAGAACTATTACGTCAGGCATTTAGTCGCAAATGACACACAAGTTTGCCTTACAGAAAAGTTGAGCCCTGCAAATGTGCATTTACTGGATGTAACGCCAAATTATTTCATAGTGTGTAATTAGTAGCAGGGATGACTAGGAAACCGTAGGACAAGCTTGTAGCGTATTCATTTTTACAATGAAGAATGTTGACTCCTGTTAAGGAATGTGCACTTCCTGGTAAGCTACTGTGTGCCACTGAGATACAATTGGCAGCCCTTCTACATTTTATGTTTCAATTTTGCGTAAGATAATCACTCCCCTCCACCAATTAATTATTTCCTGTAGAAAATTAATAGAAAATTAAAAAGGGTAATAACCGAAGTCCATTAGTCAACCTTTCATATTGTCGTACTCGGTTCCACGTTTTCCTTTTTATTTTATCGCTTTACTGCGTAACAATTTTACACCCTCATTAGACACATTATGAAGTAACCTAGTACAATGTATGCCTCAAAAGTCAACCAAAACTTGGAATTCCAACCATAATCATGTGTGACATCTACCAGATGCCAACGCATCTGGTAGATGTCACACATGATAATGACTCACGAGATAGCTCAGTGAGCATCTAAAGGGTAAAACCACATTTGTTTTCCTTTTCCTTTTTCTTTGAGTTTGTTTTTTTGTGATGTGATCACAGAAGGATACATTGTGATGGTATAATAATAATAATAATAATAATAATAATAATAATCATCAGCATCTCATTGCGACCTTAATGAAGACAAGCCATGTAGGAAATGGATGTATATATTTATTTGTATTATATATATTATTTTTATTTGTATTCTTTTATATAAATAATTTTCCCATTAGTACCATTTTCTTTCTTCAGTCATTGAATGGGGGAAATCTCAGGCTTTTACTACCTTATAGTGAGGTGTGTGGCATCCATTTCGACTTACTAAATGGTTATCCGTACCCTATACACAGAAAGGATGAGTTACTTACTGTACTCTATATACAGATGTGTACACGTGGGGTCAGATTCTAATTACATTTCAACGGCTGGGTAATGATAACAAAAGTGCTGTTATGGATAAAGTTTGGGACACTTTGACTCCACTGTTGATCAGAACACTCAAGCCTGCATGACTTTTGCTCCTTTGAGAATAATGTCTAATTGGTTACCTTTGTAATTTTGACCAAGTGTGTATCATTGTGTTATCGTGCAGAGTTTTAATATTCAAGATTATCTCCATGGAAGGCACATTTGAGTAAATTGTAATTCTGTTTTTTTTATTTCATTCATGATATGACACCAAACACACTTTGATTAGGAAAAGCTTGATTGTGTTAGGGAGCAATGTGGTTTAATTTTAAGGGTTAATGTTGATAGTATATGTAAGAATTAGTATAGTATAGTATAGTATAGTATAAGTACAAGACACATTCTTTGGTGTTTTTTCTTGCTATAAAACAGGCCATTGCTCAACCACTTAATAAGAGTAAAAACTTCAATTTCAAGCTGAAGTGTAAATTTTTAGAATAGCCGTCAGCTTTCTTTCCACTCGAGAGTAGCTTACAGTACCTGCACCTTATTTTAATTGCCTTGCTTTCCACACCTCTATTACTTATTTAACTTCTCAATTTGTTGCCTCCTATATGAAATGAGCCACGATTACAGTCTATTAAACCCAATTATGCTGTTCAGTGATGGGTCACTGTACAATTTACAATCCTTCACGGGCTCAGTGTGCTCTGCCTGACTAAGATGCTGAGTTGGTAAGGGGAAGGAAATGAACGAGCCTCACTACAGACGCATGGGATCATAGCTTCAAAGCGTCCCAAGGCCAAGACCCATCAGTGTAACATGCTTACGGCTTTGGCATCCATGCCACATGGTGTCTCGGCCGTCATGCTTCATGGATACAAATGATCTGGGAGTACAGTAAATCTTCCCTGGAGTAATGTGTGACATCAGCAAGCATGTGCATACATTCCAACTGCCAAGGATGTATGCCCCACGAGTAACAGACAATTGCCGAGGGAATGCAATCATATACGAAGAAAGATAATATTGGAACATTCATTACAAGTGTTTTTTGCCATGTTCACACCTTTACATGCTGATGGATTTTAATGATAGGAATCAACTAAATCGCTCCATGTATGATGATTCTATGCCTCATAGCAACTTCGTTCAATTTACCATAAATAACTGAATAATGATAATAAATAAGAGAAAAAGTGGCCTTGGCCGGCAGGGATGTAGGTTCAAACTCCCTGCGGATGACTGCTTACTGGAGAGAGGCCATTTTTCTATCTTGAGGGCTGTCGAGGTGCCTTTGAGCAACTGCCCTTCAGCATGACAACGTGGCACAGGCAGGCCCTTCAATCTGACATCTATACTCTGTCTTATGTAACATTTCCCCTGTAAAAAAATAACACTCATTTATTTATTTACTTAAATTCAAACTTCACTTTCGTAAGTAGCTCTTGCCCCATATGTGTACATTGTGCCCATCCCAGTGTGCCTGAATAATTGGGAATATAACTTGTGTCATCAATGGTAATATGATGGTTGACAACCTGACTCTACTTAATATTTTTATGTCAAGCTTTTTTTTTTTTTTATTGTTCAATTCAAAAGAAATGTGTTAATGGTGTCTCTACTTAATATTGTAGTTTTAAACAAGCAAAAGACAGTATTGTGGAATGTGAGTGTGAATGGTTGTTTGATTGTTGTGCCTTGTGATTGACTGTTGACCAGTCCACCCTTACCCTTAGGTCCGCATACATTTTAACTAAAATATTAAGCTTTTAAGGTTTTAACATATCTGAACCCCAAATCTCAGTTGTAGATTTTGCAAGTTTTAATTATAATTTATATATTTTTTTCACTTGATACATTACAGTAGTCCACACTAAATGCTAACACCCCATTAGCCATTCTGCTGCCACAACCACTTCAGTCCATACAGCACAGTGAGAACAGTACAGCCCTTTGGGCAGTTTCCAGTGACATGGCAGACGGCCGACTGCCCGATGTTGACCTGTCTTCTTGTGTCATACAACTCCGAGAAGAGGCAGAGACAAAGGGACAAGCAAAGGGCATAGGCTGTGTTAGAGGTACAAAAAGAGACAGCAAAGAATGGTCACAGCCCGGGTTTCGCTTGTCGACCGTTCAAACCTCCATTACGCGGTTCTTTTATTCTGGTCAAGGTGATTCTTCAATGATTAGGCCGGATAAAAAAGTGTAACAATTTATTTCAAAATACAGAGTCAAACAATAATGTTGGGGAAGGCCCAGCGCTGGGATCTTATACACGTAGCTCTTAATAGTGTCCGTGCGAAAGAGAGGTTTTTTTAGTCATAGTCTCTTATAGTCCAAAGACTGCTTCCTGTCGTGACATCACGCAGTCTTGGACCAATCTTAGCTTCGCCTCGGTGTCTGGGTACGTTCGGAAATTCAGTCTGACGCTCTCACAGCGCCCCAAGATTGCGGTACTCAGAGACAGAGCGCGTTCCATTCTGGCTATTGGCAGGGATACGGCAGTACATCTGCCATATTGAATGTGTCAGTTCTACTTGTATCGAACGGCACACTCCAACAACGCCCCGAGTTTTCGAAGGTTCCGGGGTGCAGAGAGTGCACCTGCAGTGAACTTCCCAACGTACCCTCTGTTGATATTTTGTGCGGATGTTGTATCGGTGTGACTAAGTGTAATGCAACTATATGTTTATAAGAAGAGCTGGGTGTGTATCTATAATGGGATGTATCAAACAAAATGTGTATGCATTGTTGTGTAACCGAGCAGACATTACTGTAATTTCTATCAGCTGATGAATGTATGCATGTTAGCAATAGGTGGACCCCTGCCCTGGTCTGATAGTTTAAAGGATATTTCTAATGTTGTGAACATTGGAACTTCTTCCATAGTTGTAGACTTAAAAATGATGTCCGCAGAGAAAAAAAACAAACAATTTGTTTTCTGATGACATTTGATTTTCAGACAGATTTTGGCCCGCCAGTGTGGAATAATTCTCTGTAATTTCTACCGTTGGACAGCGGCTTGTGTCGTTTGTGCCATTTTTGCAGTGTTATAAACCAGCCTGACCTCAATGTGTTGCTCTGTTTTGCTTTGTTAGCTCTGCGTAGATGTATTCCACACACTCCAGCACAGTAACTCAGTCCGCATCCACAGACCACTAAGCACTTTTCTGCTTCTCATTTGGGGGGAGATGAGAGAGCATAATCGTAGCAGACTTGAGAATAAAGCATGTTAGGGTTCAGTGCAACATATGCGGATGGTTGGGAATCCATATCAAAGAGAAGGGATAGAGTGTAGCCATTCACTTTAAGTGCGATTGATATCTTGAGGCTCCGAACATGAGTGTACTCGGGTGGAGAAAGTCAGACAGGCAGGGGATTGTGATGATGTGAAGACTTTATTGTAAAGGACCGAAATTGAAGTTTAAAGAGTAGTGTTTTCCGAAGAGTATCATGTCTGATTTTAAAAAAGAAAAGAAAAAAAGTTAGGCATGGATGAAACAAAGAAATACAATGCTCTCATTTCTATTCACATCAATGCAAATATTGCAGATTCAAACAATAGACTACCATCCCCATTGTACACTGTCAGTGATCCCAAAGTTAAATACGTTATACAGTATACCAGCGCCGACTCTGACACGAATAGAGAGTGGCTGGATCCAAGAGCAGTCGGAGGCAGATGTGAAAGGATAAATAGTTTATTGATTAAAGGTAATGGCGGTGGTCCTAGGTGGGTTGGCAGGCGGCGGTGTGGACAGGTGGCAGACAGTGGTGAGGACAGGCGGCTGACTTGGCGGCAGGAATTACGTGGATCAGGAACACGGGGGGAAAACACACTGGAACAAGGAGACACAGGACTCAAAAAGGGAACGAGGAAAAGGGTGACTTACGGGAGGTAAATGGGCCGTGGTACCACTGAAAGTAACTGCAGGCAGTATATGACAGACCCCCTTCTTTGCCATGTTATTTTCTTGCTTTCAAGCACATTTTCAGCTGGCGCTGTATGTTCTTGCTTGTACTCATCTCCTCACTGCATGCTTGATGCACACCAACTTGCAAAACAGCTCAGAATTAACCACAATTGGCTGAGTCGTTTAAAATAATGCTGCTCGTTGGAAGGTATTTCCACTGCTTGCCTTCAACAAAACAGGTAGTGTAGTAATTACGAAATGACAATGTTGCTATTATTGTGTCCAATTAAAGAATCAACAACATGTAACACCACTTGTTATTGAAAGTCACGACAAAACATTGAACTACGCAGCAGCAGACCTCCGTAGCAGTGCAGAAACACTTGTTCTCCCCAACACAAACATTTCCTCTCCACGCACTCATCACCAAAATGTGACAAGGGGGACAATATCCTGCACTAGTTGCTAGTTAATCACAGGTAGTGATTGTGAATGAGCCGTTAAATGGGAATTGAGTCTATGTCAACAGCAAAAATGTCAGACATGGGAACCACTATACTACCAATGGCCCATTTCCAGCAATTTAGAGGAACTTTGTGGCTTTAAGACCTGCCACGGATTAGCCAGTCCTTGACTTTGACAGTGACACAGTGTCAACACCCTAACATTTTCTTCACAATATTTATTGACTGTATTGGTGGATCACACTAAATGTGATAATACTCATTTTTTGGATATACTGGAAAGCACTAAATATTACCATTGTTGTGACAACACCTACACTAAAAACACTGTGCTGTTTACTGTAGTGAAGCATGCATAAAAATAGTTGTGATTCGCCTCAGCCTGATTTGCTAGTTGCTTGAAGTCATTTTCTATCTGCACATTCTGAAACCTCCACACCTCCCCCAACTCAAACATACAACTCTCGCCAGTTCACTTTGATTTGTGGCCGCCTGTGAGAATTAGATGTAGAGCGTGTGTGAGGGGATCAGGAGAGAAAATGACAATTTAATGTTAACAAATATGTATTTTCTCTTGCACACATTGGAGTGGATTTTCAAGTCAAATTCTGGCTTGTGCAGCATGCGAACAAAAGAGGATTTTCTTTTTTCTTGCAAAGGATGATGCAGTCAATTTCTGGTCCACTCCAGGGGAGAGTGCCCACATTGCTCTTTGTACTTGGGAAAAAATAAAAAAGAGCGCAGGGAGTGCAGCAAGCAAGAATTAAGATAAATGCATGTTAGTTAGAGTGACTATTCGAGCCAAGAATGAGGACAAAGATGAAAAAGGCACAAATCGAAACACGATTGCTATGGAGAAAACGTGAGGGATTGTTTGAAAGCTATGGGGCAGTTGACAGAAAGTCACCAAGCCTTGTGAGTGAGACTGGTGCAGTGGGAGCTGAAGAGAAAACAGACAGAGAGTGGGAGTGGGAGGTGTATGCTGTAATGAAAACCTCCCACCTTCGCTGAAGGTGCGCTGTTGATGGCGCCTCTGAGGAAAACAAGAACCAGAGGGAGTGCTGGAAGGGCAACATCCGAATCTGGTGCAGGTTTTAGGGACAGTGGGAGGTGATCAAGCGGACAGGGATCCACCGTTTGAAGATTCTGAGTAAGGAAGAAGAAGAAGAAGAAGAAGAAGAAGAAAAAGAAGTGAGTGCGAAAAGTGCTGATGGCACATATGTAACTGTGCACCCTGGGAGGACCACAGCGTGACTCCCCCACCCCCATCTTGTTTCCTCTTTCCTCTCTGACCCTCTCCCCTCCACCCTCCTCCTCCTCCCTCACCAACGCTCTCCACAGTCAGAGCAGCGAGAGTGCAGCATCTCTTCCTCTCTCTCACTCTCTCTTCCTTCCATTGCTCCCTCCAACTCCTCTGATTGTCATTCTGCAGCTGGAAGCGGCATTAGAAGCATCAGACTGGAGAAGAGAAAGTCCATCGAGGGAATAACTTGGAGATTGCTCAGTAAGCAACCAAGAAATGCAGTCTTCAAGGCTTTTGATTGCTGACCGTTCCATTTCTTTTCCTCCTACAAAGAAAGACTTGATATGAGAGCATTAGAAAAGAGCAAAAGCTTTCTATTGCTGCACAGAGAAATGTGATGCGCATGGAGACGCAGCAACCGGAAACTCCATCAGTCTCCTGCAAAACTTAAGCCTGAACACCCGCACTTCCTCCAGAAGAAGCCGGGGATTCAAGAGAGTCTGATCTTACCCACCTGTACTTTTTCCTGCTGACCCCCCTCTTCTCCTTGCTGGAAGCTCAGTCATGCAGGTGTCCATCGCCTGCACAGACCACAACCTGAAGAGGGGCAATGGGGACCACAGCAAGCAGAGCGCCACCAGCCCCAGTGTGGTCAACCAAGCCAGGGCCAAGTTCCGCACGGTGGCCATCATCGCTCGCAGCTTTGGCTCCTTCACTCCACGCCACATCTCACTCAAGGAGTCCACGGGGAAACACACGGGCATGAAGTACAGGTGTGTGTGTGTCTATGTTTGGGGGGCTATGTAGAAACTTTGTTCCTATTTTTCTCAATTGCAAGAATTTTAATCTTATTTTTCCATTGACTTGAGGTTTGGACATTGTTATTAAGTATTAATCATATTTTTGATAAAAATGTAGTTAAAACAAATGTCCACGAAGATTTAAAAGACATAAAATTTCATCGAATAGTTGGTAACACTACAATGACGGTGCCGTTATGAAAGTCACAAAAATGTTGCAGAACTCTTTTTAAAGCTATAATCTGCGATTTTGGGCGCCCCCTACTGCTGGGATTCAGCATTAAAACAAAACAGTCCATCGCTTTGATATGACATAGGCTGTATCCAACTGTCCCCGTCTGCCCCTCTCCCAACCCCTCGCAGATGAATATACTGTACACCCACGTAGTGTATAGTTAGAGAGGTTGAAACCCGAGAGGTAAATAAAACATCTTTTAAAATGCTGTTTGCTCCCATGTCCTGATTCTGCAGCAATACATATATTTTTTTCAGGTAAATGCAGCGCGGTAGCAGTTACATCTCTTGTAATCAGTGTGATATTCTAAGATTCAAGTCTGAAAATCCACATTTTTGACGATCGCTTTTCAACGCCCATTCAAATGCCAATTCGAGTCCCTACCGATTCGTGCACAGCCCTAAACCTTACCATTTCTAACGAAGAGAATGCAAAGCAGTAGAGCTTATAATGTGCTCACTATTTGTTGACACCAGCAAGGAAGCGTCTCATTGTGTCAAACATGACAGGATTTATGAATACGTGGTCTCGATCGACACCTGATGGTTCTCATTAGCAAGCCATTTTTTTTCTTGCCTTCTGTCTATCAACTTCTTTTTCTTTTCTCACCACCTCTCTAATGTTCCACCTGCTTTCAAGGGCCATGAATGAAATAGAGCTTATATGCTTCTGCGTCTCTCCCACACGTCAAAAACACACCTCCCTGCCTTTTGCTGAGGTTTGATGACACAGATCTGCAGTGTGGGCAGAACGTCTGAATCCGATTTGACCTCTGCCAGCTTGTGTGTTTGACTCTGTTGGTCTCAAGCTGAGAATTCCGTGTAGAATGTTGCTATCATCTTCTTAAGTGCTATATACAGTGTGTGTGTGTGTGTGTGTGTGACGGGGGTTGACAGTTTGCAGGTGGAAAGTGGTGCTATGAAGTGCTTTTATGCTTGATGGTGGCTACCAATGTAACTCTTTACCATAGCAAGGCAGGGAAGGTACAGCAAAAGGCAGGGAAGGTACAGCAAAAGTATTGACAGTATTGACATCATCCATCCATTTTCTATACCGCTTGTTCTTATTTGGGTCGCTGGTAACTCGCTGGTAACTGGAGCAAATCCACGCTGACGTTTAGTAAATCACAGAGACATTTTAATCAAAATCAGGGTTTAGGCTTTGACATCTTACAGTACAGTGCCTATTGGGTTTGACATGGCTTTACTTGCTATAAACACTTTCTGCTGAGCAAAATCAGGGACCATGTCTAGTACTTGTAATGTATCTGCACTGACCTGTGATTGACAGGTGACCAGTCCAGACTGTACCCCATCTCTAACATAAAGTCAGCTAAAATAACCTCTGGTTTACCTATGACCCTGAACACGATAAGAGTAAAAAAATGGATGAATTCATATAAACTATGTGCATGTTTTTTTTTCTCTTCATGCAAAATAATGATAACTGTTATACAACTTCCAAGCTGGGAACGCTTTGGAAAGTGGGTCATTTTAGGGACAATTATTACATTGTCCACTCCTTTAGGGACCCTACTTAAATTACTCTCTGTGTGGACAATATGTAATCCAAGTGGGCTGTGGTGCAGCTGGACCAGTAATGAGGGCTGGGAGACAGGTGCCCAGTGTATGGGTTTGCTACCACACTGCCTTGTGTTTGATGCAGTGAAGAAAACACACAGGAACCAAAACAGGGAATGTTATTGTTTCATGGTGACTTCCAGAAAGACATTATTGGTCTTGTCAATGTGTTCATTGATCACTTTTTGTGTCTTTCAAAATATATTACTACAAACAATTGATTAATGAATTGTCACACAGAAGCCGAAAATAAATTGCTTTTGTGTGGCTCAGTCTCTCAATATGCATGTGAGTGACGTGATGGATGCGTGGAGCTGAAAGATTAAATGACATGTCCTGACAGAATGTAACTCGAGGGTTTATTGACCATTCAGTCTTGACAACAAATATGATTGACATGTATTAATATGGCTGCCAAGTGTTCAAGCTGTCTGAGCTCTCACTCAGATTTGTTTTCTTAAATATGAAATGAAAAAACATGCATAAATGTAGTTTTAGAATATAACTATATACTGTTAATATTGCTGCGATTCAAGCCCGATTAACACCCATTTGTTAAAAAAAAAAAACAATTGAATGACTAGGTAATAGGTGGTGATGACATCAGTTTATTTTCTGTATGAGCAAGAAGAGAGGTGACATAAGTAGAAAATTATGCTTGTGTAATAATTCAGGACTGCATTGTTTTGTGTAGAGAGTGATCCTTCATCAAGGAAACTACAGTAACATCAAGGAAACTACAGTAACATCTAAGTCTGCCTTCATCTACATCAATGAGTGAACTAGGGCTTGTGCACACCACGTGCATCCATAGGTAGCGCTAAAAATGTGCCCATACCAACTCATACAAACAGCAGTGGAGCTTGGACTAGATGATGTTGAATTACAGCAGAAGCATCATTTTGCATAATTTAATAGCGAAGTAAAATCCCACATTGGCTGACTTCATGCGCCGACTCATTCAATAAGGTAAATTCCTGTACTGCCAATTTCCAACCCGGTAAACAACATTAATGCCGTTGGTTGGATTGGAGAGAAAAGAAAGTAGGAAGTTGATTTAATATGCTTTGAATCTCTGTGTTTATCTCCTGGCTGTGAGGGGAAGTGCTGCAATCGTGGTAGCTTTGCATTTTGAATGTTCTCAACATCGCAAGAATAGGCAGTAATGGTGCCACATGAAAGTTGACCATGAGAATAAGTAAAAGGATAGTTCATGGCGGCAATCTTTAGGCCGAAGTTGGCATGCACTGTACTTTGTCTGGTGTGTATTCATGCATTCTGCCACTTGAAAACGCTGCCTTTCCTTTTCATGAAAGCACTTCCCTTACAGAAACCTGTCTGATAGTTAACCTCAATGGATTTTGGACATTTTAACCAGGAACACATTACAGCCGGGTGGTGGATAACGTCTGTTTGGTTGTCTGTCGGGTAGCTCTTGTGCGTCTTACCTGTGGGCCTTGTTGGCAGTGTTGTCCGAACACCCCCTTTGTCAGTTTAATGCTATTTTAAGGATTTCTGCTCAATAATACATGAATATCACGTTCAGAGCTGTTTTTCCCTTTCTGCTTCGACCAAAAGTCTGTTAGAAGAGGCAGTCAGCTGACAAGACTCCTCTTGGAATAAGTGCCCCTTTCCTCTCAATCCAGTGAGTAAATACTGTAGCAGCTAGATGCTATTTTACAAGGTGCGCTTCAACTTTGTGGGATTGAGGGTTGCACGATCCATCTCATGACAATCAAACAATGCCTCGAGGTGGTAAGCCACTAATGAATCCTGGTGGAGAGTATTGAGACTGTAATGTATTTTTATAATTCCCCATCGGGGCTGAACACACATTAAGAGTGGGTATCACAGAGTAACAATAAAACATTATCACAATGTTTTGCCAACACCAATGTTTGTGTCACAACGCAGTGAGTGTAAAGGCCAATATAAAACTAAATACACTGATGATACGAGTGACCCAACTAACGAGTGTTTCGGAATACGAACTGCGGTTTGGACGATTCTCTACTTTGACTTGCAAACAAAAATTTGGGATACGTGCAGTGTATGGTGACAGTGGACTCAACTGAACTTTCTTCAAAACAAGGGGCAGTTTGACAGATAGTGAGCAAGTCTGCAAAAAAGAGGCTTCAAGCTGCTTATTGACCACCCCAGTTGAGGTTTACTGTCAAACTAAATATAAAACAAAGAAAAATGCATGTTGTTTTTCAAATAACCATATAACTTTGCCTTAAGGTCCACTAGCTTAATACTAACACATAATTGAATATGCCATAGCTGGGCTAGTAAATATCATTGGTGCTGTCAGCAACGAATATCAGAACACAAATGGTGTAGACATAACAATACTCACAGGCATATATTCTTTATCCTCTGCGAAGAACGACAAATATTACTCCGGCTTACAGAGGAGCTGAGACTGACTCCATGTACAATATATCAGCATGCCTGTATTATAGTGCCCCCAGGTGGCCAATACACGCACACCAGAAGGAGCAGTGCAATGTCGATTGAATTGAAGCAAAAAATAAAGCCCAAAAGGTTTAATTACTTTACATTCGATGGAATAATGTCATTTCAGTATGTTTTTATGAAGTACAATATTATAGTGTGCTATTTTTACTATTAAAAACACGTTACGAACATTCTTGTTATTGCTTAATGGCATTCCCGTTCGTTTCACTGGGGAAAGATGATTTGAAATACTGGTGTTTTGAGGTACGAGTGTGGTGATGGAATCAATGAGGCAAGGCAAATAATTGAATACAAAAATCTAAAAAAGGATTTCTTATCACCATCAAATTTGTTTGACACAAGCATTCACTCTGTTGTAATTGTTTTTTTCATCGATGTGCGGTGCTAGTGTCAATGAGTAATTGTGAGGGGAACAATATTCATCAATGATGACTATAATGCCACCTCTTCTCTGAATGCAAACAAATGAATCAAAATGTAAATAAAATAAGCTACACAACTTTACCTTTATTGTTAACAATTTCAGCATTACATAGAAAAGTAGACTGAAAGAGCATACACCTTTTAAAAATTAACATACAGTTAATTTTTCAGAAGAGCCTTGTTGACACTTCCCCTGCTGAGATATTTGCACTGCATATTAATGTGAGAGGCCAGATTTCTGATGCATGTAAACAAGTTATCATTAGTGGATTAGTAGAGCAAACGAGCAGCAGCGAAAAAGTTCTATTTGATGGAACTACCTGAATCTTTTCCAACCTGACATCGCAACTACTGTAATAGTAAAGTAGTAAAACGTGGGGGGAGCAATTCTTTTTGCCTGCTGGACATGTTTCAAATTACCGCACAACTAACCAATGTTCTTTTCTTGGAAATAATATCCTTGACTCTTTTAGTTCCAATCATTCACTGCCTCCAGCTCACCTGTGACCCTGAACAGGAGAAGCGGTAGAAAATGGATAGATGATAACAAATCATAGCACAACCAAACGTGATTGTCGTTAACGGTCTCTCTAGCTGTGTCATTCGCTATCGCTGCACTTTGATGATTTTATTAAATTAGCCTGCGGTTTTTCCCGAGTTTTTGAAATATAGTATATTTTTTGACAATACCTTAAACAATCTATCCATCCTAAACCTTTAATTTCCCACACAAGCAGTTAAATCAAATGTAATATGCTTAATGACATGCAAGTATAAAAGTAAGAGAACCACTATTAATATTAGGACAAGAAAAACATTACAGTCAAGTCTTCCATGTGCAGATGCGTGTCTTTTTTAACATTGTTACTTTTCACATGTGTAAAACCACTGTGAAATGCAAAAAAAAAACCCAAACAAAACAAAAACAAACAAAAAGTCTTTAGCTATAACTTTGCTAATAAGTCATGTGTCACCTCCTGTATTATTCTTTACTTCTCATGTTCTTCTCTTAACACACCTCTATTGGCAGATCTTACCTCTACACAGCATAATACGGCCTCTGTATGTCTGCCATTTGTCTTACGGCCTCTGCTGATGTGCTCGTCATCTCAATGTTAAAACTCCAGTTACCTATGTCTGGTTTGACCAACTACCTTGGCTTAAACTGCTGCCTTCATTTCATTCTCTTTTTGGCACTCTTGTTTCATAAAAAAAAATCAACAGCAAAGAAACAAGTCAAAATTTTCCACCGTTTATGCGAGGGAGAATTGAAAGCCAAAACAGTACATATCATAGTTTTTACTGCAGGACTTTTAGCACTGATGTCAGAAGTACGGCTGTGACCCATAAATAAGCAATAATGTAAATTTAAAACAAATAGTTCCCACTGAATCTCACCAAGACACTTTAGTGGTGAGCTGGTAATATTGCGGGTGTGAAGTCCATATTCCTAATCATATTCTGGAAACCACTAGAACAATTTAAGTTGTGCAGTAAAGTACCACACAAGCGTACCCCAATAAACCATGAAATCTATGTTTACTTATGCTGATGTCCAGTGGTTTCACGTGTGTAAACTAAAGCAGGCCCACATTCTTACTTTCCGAATGCCGTAAGAAGTTCTTTTTTTGTGTAGTATTTCTGCTCTAATCCTGTTCAGCGTGTGAAAGAAACTGCAGAATGAGAGACATCCAAGATCCTAACAAACAGCGGCGTCTTTGTGATGTTTTAATGTAACGCCGCATGACTTCACTTTGATGTTCTGGCAAATATTATAATACTGAAGGAAGCAGACATGCCTCCCTTGTATCTATTTCAGTCCACCTTCTCCTACTTGTCTTCATTATTTTCCTGGGTTGTCATTCTGCTGATAATGCAATGCAGAGATTTACAGGGAATTAAGTGTTTTTGATGAAGCGATAAAGCTGAGAGTTTAAGGTCCACAGCATGCGCACGTGCGCAAATAAAATGTTAAGCATCCTAAAATGCTCTCTTAGCCTATAAATAAAGATAAAACAATCCAGATAAAAATGTTCCATACCATTTGAATTACAATAGAACTGGCATAGACTAGACTTAGACTTGAACGTAAGAGGCTAACAAATTGGATTGACAAAAACACAAAATGACGGTATTCTATAATTGTTAATAATTGTTATTTTTTTTGCTGTTTGGAACTGGAGCTGTAAAATATGTCACTGTCTTCATCTAACATAATAACCCTCTGTAACCCAAAGTGGTCAAAGACACATTTAAACCCCAGCTATCATCTTCCCACCTACACACAAACCACATCAGGGTTTACCATTCGTTACGGTATGCAGACTGAACTTCATCGTGTGAAAGGTGACGCAATAGATAGTTGAGGACAAGCGGTGTTGAAAATGGATAGATGAGCAATGCTTATTTCCTGTTATTCTACATACAAATCCATTCATCCATTTATTTTCTATACCGCAGGCGAGCTGAAGCCTATCCCAGCTGACTTTGAGCGAGAGCTCGGGTACACCCTGGAATGGTACAGTATGAAATGTATTTTCCATTTATTGATGCCCTTGTGAGTAAATAGACCTAACAATCTTACGAGGAGTTACAAAGAGATGCAGTGTGGCAGGAAGCGTCGAATGATTTGCAAATTGCACGAACCGTTACAACCTACAGATGAAAAAGTCCGAAAACTAAAATAAACAGAGAGCCAAAAAACAAAGAAGGTTTTTGAAACATGCATGTTGAGTGTGTGTGTGTGTGTGTGTGTGTGTCATTCCCCAGGCTACATTATGGGGAAAAGGCCTGGGTGTGTGTTTGTATCCATATGAAGGCCGTATAATTTACTTTCTGTCTCCATGGAGACGCGAATGACAGAAAAAGCTGCGAGCGAGAGGTTCTGTGTTGTGTGGGTTTTCTCAAAATATGTGTTTGTGTGTTAGCAGAGGTTTTGCGGTGGGGTTTTATGCACTGTGGATTTGCGGTTTAGTCTGTACAAACGTGGTGCCGGAAAAAAAACAATGTGTGTTATTTTGTTTTGGGATGGATGAGGTGATCATGCCATCTTTTTAAAAAACTGCTTGTGTGTGAGCATGCACACACTCACATACACACATATATCACACATCTTAAATCAAAAATAAATTGAAAAGTGTGTGAACGTATGTGCGGCATTAGAGACAGTGAGTGAAATGAGATGAGAGGAAGTGATTGAGAGCTGGGGTGAGATATATGAACATCTATTCAATCACACCGTTTGCCAGGGACCCTCTTTAGGTAATTGTCAAATTCCGCCCAGATTGATTTGCTTTGCTTCCTCTTCACTTTCTTCCCATCTGTCAGCACCTAAGTAAATCTTTCCGAGGAGAGTTTTGACCACGGCACTCATTTTCATGCATTGCTTTTGACATTAATGACTTTTCTTTCTTTCTTTATTTTTTAAACCCAGTGAATTCAGCTGACTTTAGTGAATAGACCTCCAGAGTTAATACTCAAGCTCATGAACATAGCTTTTTTTGGTATGGTTCTTAGAGGAGAACCTGGGGTCACAGAATGGACAAAAGAGTGGAATACATGAATAATTTCATACATAAATGTATACATAACTTATCCTGTTGAGGGTTTCAGCTTTTGGTGCTAACCCAACTTCTCTTCCTGAAGATTGTGTCGGGTATGGCCTGTCGATGTTATATTGGGACATTAAATGAAAAGAAAGAGTACTCTAGATAGCTTAAGGAATTCTAGTTCAGCTTTTTTAATAATTAAACAGCCTACGTCTGATCCGCTTAAGTGTCTTCCTTTTCCTACTTCAGCCTGTCCCACTCTTTTTCTCTGTCTCCAGCACTGTTCCTGAAGACAAAACATGTGATTTGGTCTGCATGACAACATCTTCTCACATGTTGCTAATTGCAGCTTTATTGAACAACCCCCTTCCTATCTCAAGCCCCCTTTTGTGGTATGTAATTATCACTCGCCTCCACCATTTTTCTGCCTTGATCTTCGGCCCTATAACAATGGGACGATGTGGGCTGGCAGACTTTTGAGATAAAAGAGCCGGAAAGGTGTAAAAAACAAAGGAGCTAAAGAGGTCACTAGAGATCCTGATTTGTTTATTTAGTTATGAGAAAATGGCTTCATTGAGTGGGCAGGGCATTATTCAAGTGCTTGCATGACTTCACTATTCATGCCAATTCGTTGGCAATCTAATGAGTACATTAGATCAACACCTGGAAAGACCACAAGGGAGGCACTAAGTCTTTCCACCATGTTCACTTTTTGACTGTTCCAAACACAAACATGGTGAAGTTCTCTGATCTGATGATATACTTTAAATTAGTTCCAAACATATGCAGTTTAAAGATAGAAGTCCAGCCCTCAAAAATGGCGGCGATTACTCGAGTACACTAATATCTATAGGATAATCGATTCTAAAAAGAATTGATAGTGACAACCCTACTTTAAATTATATTTAAAGTGCGTCCCATTTTATCCAATGTATTTGCCTCTTTGCTTCCCAGATGTTTTATATTATAATGCATTGGATCTTATTAGATTAGGCAGGTGTAGCGAGTGCAGTGACTGACGAGTGTACATGAGTCCAAACGGTTCAATCTAAAAGGCTGCAGTGGTTCTGTTATAATAACGGCTGCTGCAGTGAGCTCACAGCTGAGTGAGCAGAACAGCGATGTAGTGAATAATGCAGGATGAACTGGTGAAGCTTAACGTGGTCGGAGTCTATATGAACTCATTAGCAGTTTGCATTCACTGCATGTGGCAGGCCTCATTTCGCTGTGAACTTCGCATCGTTCTTGATTTGGCGGACTTTTTGATGGACTCATCGTGAGAGAACAAGACTGACATAGATTAGATGGAACAAAGTATTGGGAGTTTGGGACACTGTGCTAGCTGATTACAAGCACGGGAGGGAAATTCTAAAGAAAATATGGAATTGGACTCCCTATTGCAGTTACATTATAAGAGTCTGCTTTGCAGTTGTCCAAAATGCCCTAGTTCAGATGATGACTTAAGACTCGGGGGTACATGCTAAGATTTAGCCTTAACCTCCATTGGTTGATTAATTGATTGATAATAATAGATGTGTCTGAAGATCTTTTTTCATCAAAGTGCATTATGAAACCTAGTGAAGGAGAGAAAGAAAAGGTCAAATGTTCCATTTACTTGCTTTAAAAAGTTTTTGTTTGACTGGCCTGTTTATCCCTGAGGGGTCTTTAGTTGCCACCAAGATTGTATTTGGTTTTGTTTTGATCAGTGTGGCGTGTGGACAAAAAGTCAAATGCAAACCGTGATTTTGTAAATCCTAATGTTCTTGTAGAAGCTGGCTTAGTCCATTACAAAAGCCAAAAATACATACAATAATGCAGCTTGCTTCATGCTTTATATGCATTTGAATATGCATTATGCAGGCAGAAAAATTAGGCCAAACACTTCCGAGAAAAGTGTTTACTTTTGCAAATTATTGTAATGTATATACAGGAAAAACAACTTTTACCTTATTGAAGAGGATGGCTAATTGTTTCCCCCTGGAATACTTGGAATTACTACTTGTTGCATCACTGTGTATTTCTCTACTAGCAAAAAATGAATATAAAAAGCAATAATGAGTTATAGATCAATACTTTATTCATCTCCTGAGAGAAATTACTGTAAATATGTTTCAGAGAATCAGCACACTCTTGTATCGCTATCCGCAGTTAAACAATTGTTTGTGTGTGCGATTGTGCCGTACATACAATATACTGTATATTAAGGAGTCACGTAATGAAAATCCATCCAGCTTTTCTGCTCTGCTGTGCCGTGGGACTTATCGATTGTCTTCCCAACACACCAGCTTCTCCCCCGTCATTCACACCAATGGCCACAAAATGTGCTGACTCGGACTTTTCTCTGTGTCCCATGAGTAGATGAAGACTACTTCAATTGCCCTGTGAGAGAATGCACATGGTGCTTTGCTCTTTGTGGGCCATGCAAAACTGTGAATGCTTGTAAACCAAAGTGTTTGTCTTGTTAAATCACAGACGGTTTATTAATCGGTCTTTATATGTGATTGTTTGCATGTGGCGCCTGCATTACTATTTACTACTGTACAACATCACGGTATCATCTCTATATGTTAATTTTTATTAATCAGTCTTTTTTTGTCTCATTTATCTTTATGATGACTGAATGTTAATTGTGTCATCTCTGTTTCATTTTGTCTATTGAGCAAATTAATGTCACACGCAGATCGGACTTTTGAGGCGTAACCAACCATGAATTTTGATGAAAGGAATGCTCATTGTTTTGAATTGATCAGAAGCTCACTCTCATTGTTTGAAAGCTTTTGGTTTAGCATCTACTGTAAATGCTGCATTTATTACATCACTTGAATGGTGGATAATGCTGCGTGCGTTTATTGAAACTGTCATCTGTTTCTCTCAAATTCACTGACTAGAATACAAATGAATTTCTGTGTAATGGCACAATTTAAATGTTGATCGTATAGAGGTGTATATAATTCCATAAGAATTGAGTAAAATTATACAAAAATATACAAAGTAAGAAATAAATTACATTCAAACTGAGCAGGTCTTACTAATGTCGCTGCCATGGAAATACTACCTCGTTCCACTTATTTTGCCAGAACTTTCTGGGATTGTAATTTAATAAATGTGTAGAGTAAATGTAACTTTTTTAAGTAACCTCACCAGTTTTCTTCAAATATTCCAGTGCAATGTGTTTTTGTTTTTTGTATGTGCTAAAACTGTACAGGTGGTTTAATTGTCCATTAGTTTCCTGTGGAGTGCAAGTGGACAACCACGCTTGTTTTTGTCACTGATATGTGGATGTTGCAAATGATCATTCATGTTGTAATATTTAAAGGCAAAATCTAGAAGAGCTGCCGTGTGTTTAAATGTATTTGGATCTGACATGGGAAGTAATATTACATGATATTTTATGACATCCAGCAGATTGCCTGAGCAGATGGTCACATGGAAGTTTAATCACAAATCTGTTTTGGTTCTACAAAATGAGGATTCGTGGTTGGCGGCTGGTAAAGTAAAGAAAACAATGCAGAGACAAAAAATACAATAAAAACATTGATTTGGTTAACTATGTGTGGGCTTTTCAGCCAAACCTGACATCACTCAGGTTTTCATTAGGCTACGTGTTGGAATGTAACTTCGTCAAATACAGTGCTGTGAAAAAGTATTCTCAGATTCTTGTATTTTTGCATAGTTTCCCCACTTTAAAGTTTAAGATCATCAAACAAATGTAAATCACAAATATAACCCAAGTGAACATAAAATGCTATTTTTAAACGGTGATTTCATTTCAATCATTCATTTTCCAGACCGCTTCTCCCCACTAGTGACACGGGCGTGCTGAGGCCTATCCCAGCTATCTTTGGGCGAGAGGCGGGGTACATCCTGAACTGGTCGACAGCCTATCGCAGGGCACATTTAAACATACAACCATTCACACTCACATTCACACCTATGGGCAATTTAGTCGTCAATTAACCTACCATGCATGTTTTGGGGATGTGGGAGGAAACCGGAGTAACCGGAGAAAACTGACGCAGCCACCGGGAGAACATACAAACTCCACACAGGCGAGGCCGGATTCAACCCCGGGTCCTCAGAACTGTGATGCGAATGTGCTAACCAATCGCTCACCGTGCCGTGGTGATTTCATTTATTAAGGAAAAAAAAACGATTCAAAGTTAACTTGCCCTGTGTGAAAAACTAATTACCCCCCATGTCAAATCATCAATTAAGTGTGACTAATCACAACTTTTGGTTAATTTTCACAGATCATAGCCAAGCCTGATTACCTCCAGACCTGTTCAATCAAGAAATCACTAAAACAGAATCAGGGCCAACAAAATCACCAAAAACAAAAGATTGAAAAAGCTGCAACAAAATGCTACGATCCAAACAATTAAAGAACAGTTATTGACATCTATCAGTCTTCAAAAGCCATTTCTAAAGCTTTAGGATTCCACCGAACCATAGGGAGATCCATTAACATCAAATGGAGAAATTATGGAACAGTGATGAACCTTCCCAGGAGAGGCCACCCTAGAAAGATTACCCCAAGAGAACAGGAATGACTCATCCAGGAGGCCACAGAGGAATGCAGGATGACTTTTAAAGAACTGCAGGCCTTCCTTGCCTCAGTTAAGGTCAGTGTCCATGACACAACAATAAGGAAGAGACTGGATAAAAATGGCATCCATGGCAGAGTTCCAAGGCTAAACCCACTGCTGAGCAAAAAGAACATAAAGGCTCGTCTGCCTTTTGCAAAAAAAAAAAAAAAAAACATCTGAATGATTTCCAAGACTTTTGTGAGAATATGACCGGGTTGGATCAAATTGGAAATGAGCTCATCAGAGGGACAGTACAGGTTCGATGTTTTGGAGACAAAGTTAGAGAGAGCAGACTTCGATGTTTTGGACACGTCCAGAGGAGAAATAGTGAGTATATTGGTAGAATAATGATGAGGATGGAGCTGCCAGGCAAGAGAGCTAGAGGAAGACCAATGAGAAGGTTGATGGATGTCGTGAGGGAAGATATGATGGCAGTTGATGTTCAAGAGGAGGATGCAGGAGATAGGCTTACTTGGAAAAGGATGACGCGCTGTGGCGACCCCTAATGAGACAAGACGAAATGGAAAAGAAGAAGAAGAAGATTATATGGACCAACAAGATGATAGTTGAGCTTTTTGGAAGCTGTGTGTCTCGTTACATCTGCCTTGAATGTAGCACCAAGGGTTAGGGCTACCGACAGTCAAACATGGTGGTGGTAGTGTGATGGTCTTGGGCTGTTTTGCTCCTTCAGGACCTTGACAACTTGCTGCGATTGATGGAACCATGAGTTCTGCTTTTTAACAGAAAATCCTCAAGGAGAATGTTCAGCTATCAGTTGGTGACCTCAAGCTGAAGCGCTCTTGGGTTGTGGAGCAGGATAACCATCCAAAACACACCAGCAAGTCAACTTCTGAATGGCTTAATTTGACAAAATGAAGGTTTTGGAGTGGCCTAGTCAAAGTCCAGACTTGATATTGATTGAAATGCAGTGGCATGACCTTAAAAAGGCCGTTCATGCTCGAAAAACCCCAAATTTTTGCTGAATCCCAACAATTCTGCAAGGAAGAGTGGGCCAAAACATCTCCACAGAGATGTAAAAGATTGATTTCAGTTGTTGCTGCTGAGGATGGTCAGTTATTAGTTTTAGGGGGCTATTACTTTTTCACACAGGGCCAGGTAGCTTTGATTACTTTTTTTTCCTTAATAAATGAAATCACACACAAAAACTGCATTTTAAGCTCACTTGGGTTATAGTTGTCTGATATTTACATTGATTTGATGATCTTAAATAATAAAGTAGGGAAACTATGCAAGAATACAGGACTGTACATAAATCTGAGATGGTGGCCAATACTTTTTCACGGCACTGTATGTGACAGGCAGAGACATTGTGTATGATGGCTAATATTTAGACGCAGCAACTTTTTTTGAAATGCTGTGCTACATTTACGCCAGATGTAAGGAGACACACCTTCCAATAAGTTCAACATTCGTCTCGTCAGTCCGTGGAATATTCTCCCAAAATTATTGGGAATCATTTGAAAGTTTGTTGCAAAAGTAAGACAAGCCCTTATTTTCTTTTTGGTCAGCAGTGGTTTTCACCTTGGAACTCTGCCATGGATACCATTTTTGCCTAATCTTTTCCTTATTGTTGTTTCATGAACATTGACCTTAACTGAGGAAAGGGAGGGATGCAATTCTTTAGAAGTTGTCCTGAGTTCCTTTGTGGCCTCATGGATGAGACATTGCTGTTCTCTTGGGGTAATCTTTGTTGGCCGGCCGCTCATGGGAAGGTTCACAACTGTTTTCTCCATTTGAGGATAATGGCTCTTACTGTGGTTCCATGGAGTCCTAAATCTTTAGAAATGACTGTGGGACCTTTTCCAGACTGATAGATTTCAATTTATTGTTCATCTGTTCTTCAATTTCTTTGGATCGTGGCATTTTGTTGCAGCTTTTGACTGACTTCACTTTGTCATAGAGGTTTTATTTAAGGAAATGTTGAATTGTACAGGTCTGGGGATAATCAGGCTTGAGTGTGGTCAATGAAAAATGAACAAATAAACTCAGCTTTCCCAAAAATGTCATTAATTCCACAATTAATTAATGATTTAACAAGGGAGGCAATTACATTTTCACACAGGGCCAGCAGCTTTGAACACTATATTTTCTTTAATAAATAAAATCACAATTTGAAAAAAACTGTATTTTATGCTTACGTTGGTTACCTTTGTCTGATATTATTTAAAAAAAAAAAAATTTGTTATGAAAAAAACAAAAAAAATTAAAAGTGGGGAAAACTTAAAAAACAACAAAAAAGTAAGAATTTGAGAACGGGGCAAATACCTTTTCATGGCACTGTACATATATATTTATATACATTCAGTATAACCTTTTGAGCACAAGTGCCTGTTAGCGTCAGTCACGGATATTCAAATCAAAGTCCAACGACCCAAATGAAACTGGTAACAGCTCTACATGTGATCTGAATCCTCCACATGATGACTGACAATTATCTCCTACTATCATGTTACTGAAAAACTGAGTAACACTTGGTAATGGCTGGAGCCCGAGTCTGACTGAAAACAGTAGTGATTAAGCACAAGAGGCAAGCATCAGAGGCAAACCCAAAAGCCATGAGAAATACAGGACAAATGCTACGTTGGAAGGAAAAAGGAAAAAGACAGAAAATTCATAAATTTTCCTGGAAATTCAGGGGGAGTGGCCAGTGAGTGCCAGTACAACATAAAGTTGGATTAATTCTGAATTTAAAAACAGAAAAAAAGAAAAATGTTAAGCAGATTAGTGAGCTCTAGTGTGGACCACTGAGAGGTGTGCGTCCTGGTATATCATAACAAGGATATTTTATTTAAGCCTTGGTGGTGGCCAGGCTACGCTGAGCTCAGGGGGGGAAGCAGCAGTCGAGCTGAGCATACTCGATAATGAAACTGTAGGGAGACACCGAGCCGAATGGAAATCCAGAGCCAGGGAGGGACGAGGGCAAGGAGACATGGAGCCACTCAGGTGTTCAGTAAGGAAAAAGTGAAAGAAAAGTTTTACAAGGCCGCATCGACGACCTTGCAGGGAGGAAGTGAAAGGTTGTTAGAGGGGTCTCGATAATTGGATGTCATGCAGCTGGTGGGGCGCAGTGGGGCAGCTCTGGATTCAGGCACTAGACCAAGTATAATCACAACCAATCCCCTAATTCGCCTGGCGAGTTAGATTTGGCTTTCCCCGCTATCATAACCACTCACATAAGCAAAAGTAAGAAACTTGAGATTTCAATGGGTGTCTCAGTTTTTGTTATCATTATAGAATTAAAAAAAATTTTTTTTTAATGGAATCATTATGGAGTCATGGATTTACTGTATGAGCTAAATCACTTTCATGCAAAGACCTACATTATACACACAGAGAGAAGTGTTTATCAAGAGGAAACTGAAGTTACATAAACAAAAAGAACAGAACACAACCTTGGCCCTTTAGGACTCTCAATGCTTTGATACTTTCAGTAGTTCATCAATAAATGATGAACGTGGAATGTTGCAGACGACTGCTTCTAAATTGTTGCCCCGGGAAGTGCAATATTGTAGTTATTTAAGAGGGCAACTTGTTGAAAATGGATCACCATACTCTATGAAAGGTTCAAGTTGTCGCCCCCCCAAAGACCCACCCTCGCCCCCCACCTCATCCTAGGAAGAATGCTAGTGCCAGAGTATATAGGACTATAGCATTATATCATATAATATCCCAATTTGGTGGCATTACCTCTAAGTTGAGATCAAATCAATCGTGACAGGGTTCAGAATTACTTGGTCTGTTCCATAGGACACATATAATGCTAAAATTATAAACAGGAGCAGTTTCAGGAGCACAGGCAGCACGGTCTAATGGTTTAATGGTTATCGCGCGTGCCTCACACAGTTTGGAGTTTCAGGGTTCAAATCGAGATTCTGGAGTTTGTATGTTAAAGACTCATAATTGTCCATAATAGTAAATGTGAGCGGTAATCTATGTTTACCATTATGCCTGGCCCATGACGCTAATTGAGTACAAGAGCTGTAAAAAAAAAAAAAAAAAAGGATGGATCGTTCAGGAGCAGCATACGGTACACATTGTATAGTTAGGACTTTATAAATATATTTGCATGTACTTCTTAAACTTCTTTTCCTTTCGGCTTGTCCCGTTAGGGGTCGCCACAGCGCGTCATCCTTTTCCATGTAAGCCTATCTCCTGCATCCTCCTCTCGAACACCAACTGCCATCATGTCTTCCCTCACGACATCCATCAACCTTCTCTTTGGTCTTCCTCGAGCTCTCTTGCCTGGCAGCTCCATCCTCATCATCCTTCTTCCAATATACTCACTATTTCTCCTCTGGACGTGTCCAAACCATTGAAGTCTGCGCTCTCTAACTTTGTCTCCAAAACATCGAACCTTGGCTGTCCCTCTGATGAGCTCATTTCTAATTTTATCCAACCTGGTCACTCCAAGAGCGAACCTCAACATCTTCATTTCCGCCACCTCCAGCTCTGCTTCCTGTTGTCTCTTCAGTGCCACTGTCTCTAATCCGTACATCATGGCTGGCCTCACTACTGTTTTATAAACTTTGCCCTTCATCCTAGCAGAGACTCTTCTGTCACATAACACACCTGACACCTTCCTCCACCCGTTCCAACCTGCTTTGACCCGTTTCTTCACTTCCTGACCACACTCACCATTGCTCTGGACGGTTGACCCCAAGTATTTAAAGTCCTCCACCCTTGCTATCGCTTCTCCCTGTAGCCTCATTCTTCCCCCACCAGCCCTCTCATTCATGCACATATATTCTGTTTTACTTCGGCTAATCTTCATTCCTCTTCTTTCCAGTGCATGCCTCCATCTCTCTAACTGTTCCTCCAGCTGCTCCCTGCTTTCACTGCAGATCACAATGTCATCTGCAAACATCATGGTCCACGGGGATTCCAGTCTAATCTCATCTGTCAGCCTATCCATCACCACTGCAAAAAGGAAGGGGCTCAGGGCTGATCCCTGATGCAGTCCCACGTCCACCTTAAATTCTTCTGTCACACCTACAGCACACCTCACCGCTGTTCTGCTGCCCTCGTACATGTCCTGTATTATTCTAACATACTTCTCTGCCACTCCAGACTTCCGCATGCAGTACCACAGTTCTTCTCTGGGTACTCTGTCATAGGCTTTCTCTAGATCTACAAAGACACAATGTAGCTCCTTCTGACCTTCTCTGTACTTTTCCATCAACATCCTCAAGGCAAATAATGCATCTGTGGTACTCTTTCTAGACATGAAACCATACTGTTGCTCGCAAATACTCACTTCTGTCCTGAGTCTATCCTCCACTACTCTTTCCCATAACTTCATTGTGTGGCTCATCAAGCTTTATTCCTCTATAGTTGCCACAGCTCTGCACATCACCTTTGTTCTTAAAAATGGGCACCAGTACACTTTTCCTCCATTCCTCAGGCATCTTCTCACGCACTAGAATTCTATTGAACAAGCTGGTCAAAAACTTCACAGCCACCTCTCCTAGAGGCTTCCATACCTCCACAGGAATGTCATCAGGACCAACTGCCTTTCCATTTTTCATCCTCTTTAATGCCTTTCTAACTTCCCCCTTACTAATCATTGCCACTTCCTGGTCCACCACACTTACCTCTTCTACTCTCCCTTCTCTATCATTTTCCTCATTCATCAACTCCTCGAAGTATTCTTTCCATCTAGCAAGCACACTGCTGGCACCAGTCAACATATTTCCATCTCTATCCTTAATCACCCTAACCTGCTGCACATCCTTCCCATCTCTATCCCTCTGTCTGGCCAGCCTGTATAGATCCTTTTCTCCTTCTTTAGTGTCCAACCTGCCATACATGTCATCATATGCCTCTTGTTTTGCCTTTGCCACCTCTACCTTTGCCCTGTGTCGCATCTCAATGTATTCCTTTCGCCTCTCCTCGGTCCTCTCAGTGTCCCACTTCTTCTTAGCTAACCTCTTTCCTTGTATGATTTCCTGTACTGTGAGGTTCCACCACCAAGTCTCCTTCTCTCCTTTCCTGCCAGAAGATACACCAAGTACTCTCCTGCCTGCTTCTCTGATCACCTTGGCTGCAGTGGTCCAGTCTTCTGGAAGCTCCTGCCGTCCACCGAGAGCCTGTATCACCTCTTCCCGAAAAGCTGCACAACACTCGTCCTGTCTCAGCTTCCACCACATGGTTCTCTTCTCTGCCTTTGTCTTCCTAATTTTCCTCCCCACCACCAGAGTCATCTTACACACCACCATCCTATGCTGTCTAGCCACACTCTCCCCTACCACTACCTTACAGTTGGTAACCTCCTTCAGATTACATCGTCTGCACAAGATGTAATCCACCTGTGTGCTTCTACCTCCGCTCTTGTAGGTCACCCTATGTTCGTGCCTCTTCTGGAAAAAAGTGTTCACTACAGCCATTTGCATCCTTGTTGCAAAGTCTACCACCATCTGTCCCTCCAAGTTCCTTTCCTGGATGCCGTATTTACCCATCACTTCTTCATCACCCCTATTACCTTCACCAACATGTCCATTACAATCTGCACCAATTACGACTCTCTCTCTGTCTGGGATGCTAAGAACTACATCATCTAGCTCCTTCCAGAATTTCTCTTTCACCTCTAGGTCACATCCTACCTGTGGGGCATAGCCACTAATCACATTACACATAACACCCTCAATTTCAAATTTCAGCCTCATCACTCGATCTGATACTCTTTTCACCTCCAAGACATTCTTAGCCAACTCTTCTTTTAAAATAACCCCGACTCCATTTCTCTTCCCATCGACACCATGGTAAAATAATTTAAACCCTGCCCCTAAACTTCTAGCCTTACTGCCTTTCCACCTGGTCTCCTGGACACACAATATATCAACCTTTCTCCTCATCATCATGTCAACCAACTCCCGAGATTTTCCTGTCATAGTCCCAACATTCAAAGTCCCCACATTCAGTTCTAGGCTCTGTGTTTTCCTCTTCTCTTTCTGCCGAAGAACCCGCTTTCCACCTCCTCTTCTTCTTTGACTTCGACCCACAGTAGCTGAATTTCCAACGGCGCCCCGCAGGTTGACGGCGCCGGTGGCGGACGTTGTTAACCCGGGCCACGACCGATCCGGTATGGAATTCTTTGGATGAACGCTCATATTTGTTTGGCAAGGTTTTAAGCCGGATGCCCTTCCTGACGCAACCCTCTGCATTTATTCGGGCTTGGGACCAGGCCTACAGTTTGCACTGACTTGTGCCACCCATAGGGCTGCATTCATGTACTTCTTAAACACAGAGTGGAAATGGTAAACGAAATCAAATATTCTCCTATGTTGTAATTGGTTTGTTTCCCCACGTGTTTGTTAATAATGAATCGATGAGACATGTTTATGAGCCTCCAAAAACCAACAATTTGTTCTTCTTAGTGTCAGTGGTATGTGACTTATTGCATCTGTGGCTCATAGCGCTGTAAAACCACTGACTCTTACTGAAGGAATACAACTGGGTCACAAAACAGCTGAACACAGTCATTTCCACAAAGTGTTTATTTATTGGGTACTAATCCCAGGATGGCGCATATGGAGCTGACTCAACATGGATTTGAATGAGGGCCAGTTCATTGTTTGGCTCAAGAATGATGCCCACTTTGATTTTTGGTCATTTCATTGAATGTAGTGGACTGTTTAAACACAAAGTAACACACCATCTTTTGATATTCGGTCCACCAACTTGAGTAGTTATAGTATGAGTAATGGTTCCTTTCTTCTGTCACTGGAAAAAAACAACTCTCCAATTTACAGCTGCATCTTCCAATAACAGAATGATGCCTGTTGTCAGTCTCCAGCATGTATGCTTTATTTAATCTGTGTCTGTTTCAATTTATCATTGTCACATACTTTCCTTTTGTCATCTCTGCATTTCCTTTTATTTCACATTACCAGCTACACCAAGCCTACACCATATTGACGGCCTGTATGACAGCCGGGACTTTGCCAAGATAGAAGAGCTTTTTATATTGTCATCTGAATTGCACTAAATTTATATGATTGATGGTTGACTTAGTTTTAAGCAACTCATTATAGAGTCGATTAAAAATGGAGCAATAACTTTCCCAATCAGCATCATATTGCAATTTACCACAGATGTCTCTTAGTCGCTCTTATATGAAGTGTATATATTACTGACTTGGCAACTAAATTGGACAATACTATGATCTTATTTGCAGTGCAAGCTAAGTCGCTTGGAAATTGATGACGGTAGGATTTTATTGGTTTATTCGTGAAAATTGCAATGATTCACAAAAGTACTAGCAATATATATTTTTAAACCTTTAGGGGTCATTTAACAGTATTAAAAAAAAAAAAAAAACGGGGATGACAATCAAATATTGTCATCACAATCACACTCTATGCTACTGTACCCAATAAGCTTTATGTTTGGATCCCAAAGTACTACCAGCACATTTATGTTCCTTCTCTCTATAAAACATATGCGTACTCACTAAAAGGGAAAATTTATGGAAATCCATCCAAGCGGTTTGGAAAATGGATGGAAATGGAAAATTTATGAACAAAATTGTCCCCAAAGGTTCAGTAGTGTTCCAGGTAGTAGACTACCACCAAATATGAAGGTAAAGCTTTTAAAAGATGCAAAAGTACCGCCCCAGGGACAAGCCACTTTACCCCTCAAGTAACCTCATTGTACTTTCTTTTCTGAGTTTGTATTTTATCAACAGTCCTCCATAAATTAGAAAGCCATAAAGGTGGGGGGTGTGGGACCAGCAAGAATTGCTTCACACGCTGTGTGAAGCCAGAGGTGCTGACAGGCAAATTGAATTGTAAAGTCGTGGATAAATGATTAATTTTCAACATGCAGTATGACGTTTTGTGAGGTATTGATTTGGTGTGGAGCACATTAAAAAATGGTGGATTTGAGTTCGAGGTCTGCAAGTGTTGGAACGTCACCAGCGAAAACCAGACTGTGTTCCCAGACTTTTCGGGACATTCATTGTATAACACTGTAAACTGTTTGCTGTGGAGCTCAGGTGGCCGACAGCGTGCGCTCGCGCTGCTCTGTCAGCCCGATTTCCACTGGCTGGAGAAACGTTTCAGAATGTTTCTTGTGGCTCACCTCTGTTCTTTTTTTCCAGTTCAAACTGGTCACAAAAGTAAATGTTGGTTGAATTTTGGACATTTGAAACCTATAAAAAGTGTCTAGTTATGTTTTGAAAGTCTTCTAAGAGTTCACTCTCAGTCAGCATTTTTTTCACAATTAATAATAAACTTCCACAACAGGATATTGTCATCACCTAATTGGATGGCTTTCCAGAAACATGTAATCACTGGATGGTCTTACACTGTATGTTAATCATTATAGCAGAACCTTCTGTTTGTCACTACTTGTACACGTTAATCATTTGCTGTTGTGATCTGCCACCATTTTCATTCTGCAACTATAATGTCGCTGATAAAGCTCATTTACAGACTTGTTTATTTCTTGGCCAAGATCAACATTTTGGAATTGGGAATATGACTCTTGAGGGGGATTTTCCCACAAGTGTATCAAAAAGGGAGCTTTAAGCAATTAAAGGTAGCAGTTGCATTTGTGTACCATTTTTGCTCTTTCATGGACAAAACAATGTATTTGTTTTTTGTTTGTTTTGTTTTGTAAGGTACAAGAGTTGGCATTGATCATGAACAATGAATATAACTTAAACTTTATAACCCCTTAAAAATAGCAGAAACCTCTAGTTCCTTTCTTTATACAAAGTTGTTGTTTTCATCTGAGAATTTCTTGAGGAAAATAAGAAAAATGTTAAATATCCCAGATTTTGAGGGTGAAAGCTCACCGAGCTATAAAAGGATACTCTGTCTGTGTTCGAGTCAAAATAATCACTGACAAGAGTTTGATTACCTTTATTAGACATCCAATATAAACACATATGGTTTGCATCATTTGAGTATCGACTCAGTGGTTCTAAAATTACAGTTAGAGTAAGTGAAACTATCATTCAGCATTATTTGGTTATTTTACTCTGGAGCTGAGGAGCAGGCCAACCCCAGAAATTGTTTTGCACATGCAGTGAAAGGCGAATGTTGCGATCATTGCTGTCCATCATGTGGCAAATGAACGTCATGTTTAGGTGGAGATGAATAGCTTCATTGACAGTGAAGGCTTGTTATGCTAAATCTGTTTGGAAAAGCGATTACAGGGTTTAAGATTTCAATAAATATTTGATGGGCCAGGACGGCAGCACACTGCGGGTGTGTGTGTGTGTGTGTGTGTGTGTGTGTGCGCGCGCATGCACACTAGGCGGTGGTGGTGTGTGCCAGGCAAGTGTTTGCAAGAGCCTTTTGAGACAGTTTACAAATGAGGGCGATGATGACTTTCTCAATGCATCTACCAATTGGGAAATCTTATTTTCTTTCTTTTTGCGTCATTGCCCCTGTCTGCTCTGCTCATGATCCTGTTTGCTTCTTTGGTGTCATTACGCCATTCATCTTTCCATCTCTCCTACTCATGTGGGCTCAACATCAGCGGAACAAATCAGCTGACTTGAGAAAATGTATTGTAGTTGGCTTCTGATTTGGTTGCCTTCCCAAACAAAATTTTCTGTTGAACTTGATTCTTGGAAAGTGGAATAATTGCTATACACAACCCTTATTATTACAGTGTGTTAACCCTCTGGACTGTCCTGTTTCATTCATTCTTCGCAATACAATAGCATGATTTCACCAGGAATTGTTCTGTCCGACATCATTTCCCCAAATAACCACAGAGGGAGTATTTTATATCAAACTCTCCTGTTGTACAGCAAAACCTTTTGGGCAAAAAGGGCATATGGCTCCACCATACTGCATCACCAGGCAGCTAAATAGGACAAGTTAAAAATGTGGAATAATTACTTCCAGCAATCAAACCTGAATTAACTCTATAGCTAGCCAATGAATGCAGCTAGCAAGCAGCAGTGTAAGGAGGTATTGTAGCCAGCGACACAATGACTCAACACATCTTTGAGTCAAACAGCATCCGAATTCAAATCAGTCTGTTGTCGGCTTCAGCTGAGAGTCCTGTCAAAACAATGGAATATTCATCATGAAGGGTGAGGGTTAAATACAATTATTTTCAATTTTAGTTTGCTGGTCTGGCTTTATATTGATTTTCTGTTTTATCCAATAATGTCCACAATTTTGTAGTCAAAGTTGCTGAATTTGCATATTTCCTCTTCAAATACTGAGACGAGACGCAAAGCGCGGCAGCGAGCAACCGAGCGTCAACTCAATTTGCGCAATGCCTCACTAACTGGGTTTAGGAGGCTTGTAATTGGCAAATGCCTGTTTCGATTCTTTCATTGCGTCTTCCATATGATGTTTCCAGAGCTTTTAATATGCACTCTAATTGTCCATATAGTCAGGCTAGTGTATTTAATATTTGTGTGTTAAATAACTTAGGTTTGCTGATTGCATGAAAGAGCAGATAAAAAAAAAAAAAAAGCTTGAGGTGAGGCAGAAAGTACTACGCCTCACAGAAGGGGACATATGGGAGCACAATGCACATCACTAGAGAATGGGAACAAAAACAAAAAGTAAAACCCTCCGAAATAAAAGCAGTAACAACGCTAAATATGGCATAAATGAAGCAAACGTCTGTTCACTTTTGGTTGTCCATAAGTTACTTATATATGACACTGAGCAGACAGTTGAAGTGTCCAGGAGAGTTAATAGATTTGCTCTTAAAATATTTCCAGCACTTCAGATAGGTCAAAGCTAACATACCATGTGGGGACTGACCATTAGTATCGATTTGTGGAAAAATATGGAATTGGCCAGCAACAATATGCTGTTCTTAGCTACAATAGATGTGTAGGGCTGTCATGATGTAAATCCATCCATGTCCATGTCAAGATGAGATGGGATTAAACCCACAGCAACTGGCTTGCTGCCAGTATGTCTACATAGTTAAAGAACTGTCTTGTGGGGATGTAGTGCATCATCAAAATGTATTACCTTTCAGTGGTTTAATTTGGATGTCCAATTAACTATGCAGATATTCAATGATTCTGAAGTCATGTCAGGAATAAGTCACTTGAATGATTTTGACAGGCGAGTGAAACTGGGAGATTGGCGACAACTGCAGTTAATACGCTGTCAAGTAAACAGTGCACATTACAGACGCAATGTTGTCTGACGATGGGAGCTTAATCTTTACAGAAAGTTGGATTGACAGCCATTAAACTGCATTTCTTTCATTTGAGACATGGTGTGCACCCAGATAATTGTTAGCTGCATACTGTATGTGTTTTGACGTACCGCTGACTTAAGTCGTTTTCTTCTGTTTCTGCAGGAACCTGGGAAAGTCAGGTCTAAGGGTTTCTTGCCTTGGACTTGGTAAGTAAACTTCACTTTCTTCTTCTCTCAGTCAGTGAGCGACATACACATATTTCATATATCATAATATAATATTTCATAAGCAAAAGCAGTAGCTTCAGTCACACTCAACTAGAATGAAATAAAATGAAAAGAAAACAATTGTTACTATTTAAGTGACCCTGGCAGCAGAGCAGCAAAATCTAGCGAGGTCCTTCTTTTTGGAATAAGTGTCCCAAAAGGCCAATGAAAAAGCAAATTCCTTGGCCGTTATGACTGTGATAGCTTATAGCGTGATGTGCTTCACATTAGTCTAAGTGGTCTGCTTCATTTGGATCGAGCTCTGCAGTACAGAAAAGGTCAGTCGAATGCCAGCTGTCTGCTCCATGCTGCGCCTAGGGTGGACACAATGTTGACAGCGCGATAGGGGCTCAAGAGAAAAACTGAAGCTATGTTGCCAAGATCAATCCGGATGTATGTGTGAACTTGATCACAAAAATAGAAATTGAGACTTGTGGCTAATGTGGTACTGTTGGGATGCCCTTGTACAAGGCGCTAAATGCCCCCAAAGTGCTTAGGGGAGAAACACAGTTGAGCTGCCACCGCACTCTGACATCTCTCATTTGAGTGCATGTCCGTTAGATGCCTTGATGCATACTGCATTTGTGTCTATCTTTTTTCAACAAAAAGACAGCACAGTGTAAAAAAAAAAAGTCAGAGATCAGAGTTGTAGCATCAAAAATCAAATGCCCCAAAAGTCAACCCAAAATTGCCTTCAAAAGTTAAACGAAAGTTGGAGTTCAAACCACCATCATGTGGTAAACGTAGTAGTAAATGTAGTAGTAGTGTAGTACTGTAGTAAACGGTCTGGTTCCTCAGTACAATATGAACTGTAAAATTAACTTTACCTATGTAGATACTAATGGAAACACACTTATCGTACTCTAGGTTTATTGAGTCCAACAATAACAATTAATACTACTAGGTGCAAGGACGGTCATAGCTTGAATGGTACCCTGAGTGAACCCCCCCCACCCCCAACAAACACACACACACACGCACGCACGCACACACACACACACACGCGTCTAAGAAAAGCACACCAGCATGGACTTCAAATATATTTAATTGAAAATCAACCACATTTTAGTGGATAAATTGGGTAAAATGTGATCAGATTATACCTTCTTATATGACATAATATCTTCCATTTTCAGAAACAGATAAGTGGCAGCAACCATTCCAAGAAATGGCACAAAAAAAAATGACTTCACCAGGGGCCACCACCTTGAAATCATGGGAACGGAGGATGCGTTTTGATTGGCCACCTGAATTTCGTCCCTCCGTACATAGCTAAAATGGAGCGTATACGGTGAGACAAATATGTTACATAATCGTCTCATGGCCTCGTGAGGCCGAAAACTCAGAAAATTACAGGTTCACAATCAGCTACCTGCTGTGCAAACCGTCTCGAATGACTTCTTACGTACAGAACATTGTTACAACTGTGGTTGTTATTAAAGTGCGCTCTATAAAAATAATTTAGTTGAGTTTTTGCTCAGCAGATAGCTCCAGTATGCCCCAGGCATAAAGATTCACATTCCCTTTTAACGTGCACACACTGAGCTGATGTGTCACTGTGCATCTCTCCTGGAGCTCCTACAGACAAGAGGGTGCCTCCGCAGGGGGGGCGAAAATCCTTATCCAAATGCCAAGGTGTAACACATCATGCCTTTATGCAGTAGAAAACCATATCATGTAGCAAATAATGTTTGGGAGAGGTGGGGCCAGAATGCCCCACTATTCTCTCTACCTTCTTGTTCCCTCTTCATTATGTGTCTGTCAGGCATCTTCAAAGGATGAGTGGTTTTATTTTATGTCAGTTTTATTTTGTTCATTATTCAATGAGTAATTTCTCTTTAACTGTTACTTAAAACATTGCCTGTTAAATTAATGAAGGTTTTGCAATGGTGACAAGATAAGCCTTGAATGAATTAACTCCATCCATCCATCCATCCATCCATTTTCTACCGCTTATCTGAGGTTGGGTCGCGGGGGCAGTAGCTTTAGCAGGGACGCCCAGACTTCCCTCTCCCCAGCCACTTCATCCATGAATTAACTCACTTTATATGATTTTTTTAATTGTATTTTATCATTATTATTATTATTTTAATTGGAATCACTTGGAAGTCATCCAGTGCCACAGAATGGATGGTGTTCAACTTTATAGGTTCTGCTGTATGATGTCGATTTTAACCCTGAAACCCTGAAGTGAGTTTGATATTTTAGATAAAAATCCCCAAAACCTGCTACCACCCTATGGTATATGTACATTTAGCAAAAGGCAATATGCTAGAAAATTATGTTGTGACAGTATGACAAGTGCGTGGCTAATTTTGAAAGAGTGACTGCCTGGGCATTGGACTAACATTTAGGATGCAGGCACACTAAGATGAGATTTAGCTGAGCACTGCAGTGAAGTTGAAATACTTATTGCAATGAAAGTTCCATTCTAGCATGTTTCTTAGTATGCTAAATTACATTGTATGCAGCCACCCCCCACATATGGTGTATGAAGTTGTCTATTCTCCTCCAAGATGGAAGCCTCTTGCCGGCCCTGATTAAAGATAATATGTAACATCATACTTTATCTAAGGACTCTGAATGTGTCCCAAAAAAGTAAAGACGCAAATTATTACATTGCTTGGAGATTATATACAGATTCACGTTTGCATAACGTGAGTCATTGACAGCAATTAAAATTTCCTCAACAGTGAAACAACTTATTCCTCATCCGGCAGAACACCATCCATCCATCCATTTTCTGAGCCGCTGATCCTCACAAGGGTCGCGGGAGTGCTGGAGCCTATCCCAGCTATCTTCGGGTAGGAGGCGGGGTACACCCTGAACTGTTGTCAGCCAATCGCAGGCCGGCAGAACACAATTTAATGAATTCATTCGTAAAATATTTGGAAGCAATTTCCGTAATGTGAGTGAAACCACTCCCAATTTAAATGATATTGAAGTTATTATTTTCAACAATTGACCTTGGAGAGTCGGAATGGGTAATTAACATAATGGAATGATTTGTATGATCAGTAGGAACTTTATGCGCACCTCTTCTTTTACTGCAAATTAGGTTTAGTTTTAGCTCTTCACTGTGATGTCACCACACTGCTAATTGGTTGGGGACCATGCACAAACACCACCACACACATACACACACATGTTCATAATCAGCATTATCTGAACCATTAGGACTTGTACACCAGCTCTTTATTTTTAATTAAGTGTGCCATCAATTAGTGAATTCTTAGAATATTTCTCCTGGGTGAAAACACCAGTAGTGCAAAAAAGGCAGCGGGAGGATGGACTTGTGCTGTGAAAGACAATCGTTAACTGCAACTTCAGTTCATCTAATTGAGTGTCTCACTCATTGGGCTTGTCAATGTTCACCTGCACAAATTCTTCAATTTTTACGCTACCTAGGTTTTTACGCTACCTAGGTTCATCTGCAGAATCGAATTTGATCCATTTTTCTTAATTAAGATTTATGAGGGGGATATATTAGTAACAGCTCTCAATATGATGAAAACTAATTGTAAACTTCCAACTACAACAAAAGTAGTAAACCAAAATAACCGAGTGCGCCAATCACAACTGAGCAATAAGTATATTTATAAAGCTTCATTTTTGATGCAATTTAAATTGAACACAATCCATACCAAACTAATTGCTCTAATTTCACAACTTCTCCCCCCTCATAGTATTAATGGATTAATTTGTTCAAAGGTTCAGGCTCAAACTTTTGACATCACAAACCTTTATTTACTGTGCAAGTAATGTTTTTTAAAAAAAGTCATACAAGTAAGAAGAAAGGTTAACCACAGTATAATAAAACAAAATAAAGCTAAAATACAGTAAAACTACTACCCTTTGAACACACACCTAATGGCGTTTGACTTTGGAGGGCTCACTGTATACCTAATGGTGTGTCATGTGAATGTATAATAAACAATGTAAGAAATTAAGGCTCATAATCAGTAGGTTATATTAACACAAAGTTTTAGAGCTGTGACATGAGGTGAGGTGAGTTGAGCGGTGAAGTTGCTTCGTCAGCGTTGGAAAAAGGTTCAACATTATTTTTAACCTGGGTTATACTGTTTATGTTGTTCTCGCCGCCCTCGGAAAGCAGCAGCCGAAAAGCCGACGAGAAAGAAAGATAAATCACAGTAGTCAAAGGTGATTCAAGTGTTCTGAAGAAGTCAATACAAACTGAGGAAGCAGTACAGTAGACAGACACCTGAAAATGCATCCAAAGGATGTTGTGTGTTTGTGTGTTAGCGTGAATGCTGATGACTTTGCACTATTTACTAGCTACCATTAGAGAGACTAACATACACACACTTGCATACCCAGATGTATGCTAATGTGAAAAAAACCAAAAGAAAACATTTCTCTCTGTCTTTTCTGAGGTACTTCTGTCATCAATAGAAAGGAAACATTTTCATTTCATTTTCAACACCGCTTATCCTGGTTAGGGTCGCGGGGCGCTGGAGCCTATCCCAGCTGACTTCGGACGAAAGGCGGACGACACCCTGAACTGGTCGCCAGTCAGTCACAGGGCACACATAGACACGGACAACCATTCACACTCACATTCACACCGTCACTGAGTGGGAACTGATACCACGCTGCCCGCACCAAAGGCAGGCGAGTGCACTACTACACCATCAGTGACTAGGAAACAATGAAACTGTAAATAAAAAATAAAAAAAATAATTGTTACATTTGATCATAAACGTCCATCAGCCGTGTCCTCTGCTTATTTTACTTACTGAGTCTCAATCACAGGACCAAACGTAAAAGCAAAGAAGACAGAACGTCCCTATACCTGGCCACCTCCTCAAAGTGTAATTACAGCTTGGGGAGCACTGTGCCACCATTTGTTTTACTTGGTGAGGTGCATCAGTTGAAACACTTCACCAGAGAGATGAGTAAAAGTAGTAGATGTCTGGACCACTTCAACTTTCAATATTGAGGAGCACAAAGTCCCTTCCAAACGAGTGAGCTCCTCACCAAATCTTTAAGTGTGCCTTGGAGACACACAAAGCTTGTGACCAAATGTAAGAGTCAGAATGCAGATTAACCAGTTAATGTCTTGCCTTTTGGCTCAACTATCTCTTCGTCCAGACACTTCACGAGCCACCCTTTCCACATCCCTATTTGAGCTGTGAAAATATATCTGATTTAAGCCTCCGGTGGCTGGAATATATCCCACTGGTTCACCGCGAGGCTTTTTACGCCCCGACAAGAAGCGCTATCCAACAGCTAGCTCACAAGCGAGCAGGCTACCAGAAGCTGAACGGAGCTGATGCCACGGACAGGCAGTGGGCTAGCCCGCTGCGTCACCTCCTCGCTTGGTGTTGTATCGGTGTGTAGGTCTGCATAATACAAACACCTCAGGGAAAGTGCACCATTTATTAACACAGCGGCCCTCGTCATTTTGCCTGTGGATCACATAAAATGAGTTGCATACCCACCAAATACACAACATTTGGGAATTTAAATAATTACATTGAGCTGTTCTTTAAGTTGTGGCATCAAGGGAAGATGCATTTTCGTGGTGTAGGCATCATTGGCTTTCTAACTGCAAATTATATAGAGGGGGGCGGCGCACTCATGCCGATCTCCCAACCATGTGACTGGGCATGTGACTTATAAAATGGGGAGGGGCAATTCATGCCAGACACCTAAGTGCGTCACTTGGCACTGTTTTTGCCACACCTACAAAATCTGGAAAATTGAAATGGTGTAAATGTTTAACGATGTATCGACACAATTCAGTACTACAGAGTTGTCAAGACTTTACACATTTACAGCAGTTAACTTAAAAAATTTATTTAGAAAATCTCTCAATTCACTTTACTGGGGTCTACAAACTAGAACCATGGCCTCAGGTTTTAAGGTAGTTTCTTACCCTCGTGGCTTCACACTGAGCTGAAAAACCACCCCAGCACATTTTGAAGGTCATAACACAAAGAAGCAATCAGGACCACATCATGCATATAAGAGAGATGAGCTAATTGACTGGACCCTCTATTCTATTTGCCATTTCTGACAATTATGTCCAAAGAGATGATGAACAGAAAGGGCAATCACTGTAAACATTACTGCCAGCAATATAAACTGAGCTACTGATACAACTGCATCAGGAAACAAATATCTGGTATCAATAGATCCCACATCAGCTACTCCTGGGGACGAGGTCTGTTGACTGCTTGGGCAAATATCTCATGAACCCTTCAGTATGCCGATGAGCTATAGAGGTGGTTCAGTCTTTCACGACCAAGACCCTCCTGAATATGAGGTTCAAACATCAGTAGGACTCTCTCCTCCAGGTCTTCGAATTGATATCACACTGAGACCGGGGAGGTGGTTACCCTATAGTTTGACAGCACCCTTGGTCTCCTCTCCAGAGATCCTTGGAGAAATCCTTCCACCAATCAAGTTTGAACCTGCCTTTTGACTTTAAATGCCTCCCAGCTTCAGGAACAACCCTCACAAAGTTATCAGGTTTACAATTGTTGCATAGCAACCTTGAGTACATCCACCGGCAGTTACCAGTGGAAAGGAGCTGTTTGACGCTCAGACGAATTCAATTTCCATCAAAGAGCAAAAATTCTGTTGATCCCATATGTGCAGTGACACTCGAGCGCTGCAGGGTTTTCATCCCACACTGAGCCTCCCACTCAGACACAAAGCTGCGACTGGACAGCCGCAGCAGTGATTACAATTCCACCGAACCCGAAACAGCTTAAAGGGCTGACACACACACACACACCTGGCAGAAAAGTGTTCAGAACACACATTTCAGTAATGTGCAAAAAGTAGAAACGTACTGGAAAAACACTCCACTGTATAATCACATAATGGCTGTGGATAGCTGAGACCGTGAAGTTTCCATAGTTACTAATCTCAACAAGTTCTCAAATCAACCCCCATGCCAGTGATGATGATATCGATGTAATGCGAAGCACCTCTGCAGTTATATCGGAAGCAGTAAGACTAATCCCCATCTGATGAAAAATACCACAACAGATCCAAGTGTCATCCTCCGTAAACTACAGTTAATCGGACCTCTGAGGAGCTGTTTAACTAATGGCTTCTGCTGGCATAAAGCGGGCTTGTGGTCAACTTATTACACGTTGTCATCCCTTGATGACAGTGGAGCAACAGAAGTCAACTGTGCACTTACTGTATAAGAATTATTATGTGTACGAGTGTAATAATAATTTAAAAAAAAATACAGGGTGAGATTGCATTGCTATCCAGCCATCGTCATCATTAGGGTTGCAGGTGAGCTGGAATCTTCACCAGCTGACTTGATGACAGATGGGGTACACATTTCCAGTTAATCACAGGGCACACAATAACAAACAATTCAGACCTATGGACAATTTAGAGTCATCAATAAACCTAACATGTATGTTGGTGGAATGTGGGAGAAAATTAGAGTACCCAGAAAAACTCATGTAAGCACAGGGAGAAGCTGGAGGTGAAATACACACCCTGAATCTAAACTGAGAAGAAGACATTCTTTCCACTACAACACTATCAGCCCTCTAATAATGTTTTACATTATTAGCTTTTGACAATACAGTACATGTTTTTATTTTTAGGATTAGATAAATCATATAGTACCTTCTTTAGTTTTAAGAATATCTGACATGAGATAATTCAAGTAGAAAGTCGCTCTCCTAGCCACAATTTTCATGCAGATCTCCTTCAACTGCCGGGTTTATTTTTGTTAGAAAAATATAACTTTTCATTTAAAAAAAAAAAAGTTATAAGGATGTCTAACCCAAAATGTTCAAGGTATCCAATATCATATGACAACACATGTTTTCTTCCCTTAGTCATTATTGACCATTATGAATTCTGCCACAAAACAAGTGGCAGTGCAAACGTGCCAGGATCAGGAAGAAAAAAATAAATCAATTGATCTTGGTCTGCTTGATAGCTACAGTTTTGTTGTATAATGTATCACAATGTATGCTGTTTGTGTATGAATCTAATAAAGCACACAAGGGCTCGAAAAAGTGAAAAGAAAAATAAATAACAAGGGAAAAAGTGTATAAAATAGGATGGTGGCAGGTCACCACTCTGAGAAGTTCCAGCAGTAGCAGTCCTTATCTTGTGAAGCAGCCTCAATCCCCTGAGTAACACGAAAGCCAAGCAGCATTTTAAGGTTCGTAGCAGACACAAATTGGTGTTCCTGTCGCAGGCTGTTTTGTGGCACTGTAATATCCTCGATCACTGCAGCAGTTTTAGATGGGAAGTCGTTTTCGCCCACCACAGAGCTATTTTAATAATTCAGTGAGAGAATTTGCTGAGGAATTTGTCTCTTGCGCTGCTTGCGGTGGCTTAACCTTTTGTATGCTATCAGCATTGTTTATCCACTAATCAGCAGCACATATTCTGACATGTTCACACATTATGAACAATGCAGGATAGAGGGCACTCTGTCACACACATGCATCACTATTACAAAGCGCTAACAGGCAGTGTTAAAACGTGGTGATCATTCATCACAGGACAAATTGTTTCTCTTGGGAACATGGCAGGCTTTCTAGTTTACTCCCACATGACACAGCTCACAAACGGACGCACATTACACATCTAATTCATACAATTGTTACTCTGTATTTTCTCTCCAGGTACATGGGTGACGTTTGGAGGTCAGATAACAGATGAGGTATGATACATTTTCTTCTTACCTTTCATGCTTTTTTTCATGTAAATAAGTACTACACCCAATGAATGAGTAAATGAGCTTTGTCTATAACCACATTGTGAAAAATTGGTATATGGTATCCAACCAATCACATGAGTTCAGTTTATCTGATACATCATTATGAACACTTGGCCAATTGTCCCATGCAATGAGATGCATCCGTCCATCGAGCCACCATCCACCGCAAACTTGCCGCCAAACAATCGCAGAGCACATAAAAAAACAAAATAATAATAATTCACACTGACAATTTGTAATTTAGAGTCTTCAATTAATCTAACACCCATGTGTTTGCCATGTGGGAATTAGCATGTAACATGTAAACTCCACACAAAAAGGTCAGACCTGTGATTCCAACTCCAAACCTCAGAACTTCAAGGCATACATGCGAACCTCTAGTACACTGTGCTGTGCAATGAGCAATACATGAACTTTATAGAGGGGGAAAATACAGCTTTTTGGAGACTTCTTCTTTCTCATAATAACCGTGCAGAAATACAGTATTGTCGATGGTATGGACCAATATCAGCCGCGTCCCGGGGCCCCCCTACTAGCCAACAGCCAGCAACAGCTAGTAAGGGGCCTTATGTGGGGAATTCCTGTCATGTTCTTTCTACAGCATCTTAAGCAGTGTCATTGTTTTGTACTTATGGGTCAATGTCAGCCGTCACTCAGGGCACCCTTCAGCTCGGGGCCCTAGGAGATTGCCTGGGTTGCCTGCCTTGTTGTGGCATCCCTGCAAGCATGCACACATGTACGCACTCACGAATCATTCACACGGAGTGACACACAAGAGTAAACTTATGTAACTATTATTTGTCTTACCCTGAAGACTCAGTGCTACGGACTCACACATCTTCCTCGCAGCCATTATTCTCCAGTTCAGTGTCACTGGTCACACTTTGTCACGTTCCCAGTTTTGGTTCCAACCTGGAAACAGAAACGGTATGCTTGGATGTCCCCCACAACACCAAAGGAAAATTGGTCAGGATAATCTTTCAGAAACATGCGAGAATCAGATGTTTGCTGACTTTGATCCGAAAGGTGAACATTTTTTTCAAATTTGTCTTGATTAGTGTTGTGTGTCCAACCTGCTTCGTAGGCCGCCTTCTTTGGTTCGACATTTATGTTCACATTGACCGATCGACACTTTGTCTCAAGTCTGATTAGGTTTAATGAGGGACATACACACAAGCCTTGTTAAACCTGCTGACAATCAGACATTTCGATGATCAGTGATGACAGTTCACAGATGATCATTGGCTCAACATGGTGGACTTTACTGTTGGCCTTTAATTAAAGATCATTTTTTTCTCTGTTTATAGCTAAGCACTTGGTCAGCAGGTGCATGACTCCTTCTGCAATCCATCATGGAGAGTTCTCTAACCGAAAGGCTTGTCTAAACACATGGCTTATCTAAATAGCTTTGAAAAAAATTCAAATTAATTAACTAAAAGACATGGTTGACTCTGAGTGGGTTCCAATTGTTCAACATTGAGGTCGTTTTACTTCACTCCTTTATGAGCAGCTGCAGCAATCACAGACAATAGTGATGAGTTGGAAATTTGACTTGTTTAGACTGATGCAGACAGTAGAGGAGTATGTGTGGATGCATGTGTTATCCATGAAGCCGGGGTTGTGTGGGTTGCATGTGGGATGTTTTTTTTCTCATGTTGACTAAGAAAATATATTCAATGTTTTTCCTCACTGGATGGTCCATGTCTTAAAATTAAATGGTCGCTCAACACCTGTGAAGAACAGCAGCAACAACCTAAACAATAAGCCTCTCTGCAAATATCTCTGCAAGCTCACAATGCTTAGTAATTCTCTAGTGTTGAGTCAGTATACGAGCTGTGTCAGAAACATTCCAGAACAGGTGTCACGCAAGATATATTTCAAAACCAAACTACAGATTACAAGTTGACCCCTTCGAAGTAATCCCCCTGGAGTCGAACACATTTTGTCAGCCTTGTCTGACACCTCTTCATGCACTCCTGGAAGGAATCTTCTGGGATCCTCCGCAGCTCAGTCATCACGGCCATCTTGATGACACCCATGTCTTCAAAGCAGTTCACCTTGAAGACCTCTTTGACCTTGGGAAAAAGAAATAAAAACTCACACTGAGCCAGATCTGGGGAATAGGGAGGTTGCCCGAGCATGGTGATGTCCTTTTGGGACAGGAAGTGTCGGATGCTCACGGCATTGTGAGCAGACGTATCGTCTTGGTAAAACAGAGTTGTTTTGCAACACCTCTCGTGTCTTCTCACGCATTCATTTGGGTTTGAAAACATATTTTGTGACCCCAGTCCTGGAACCTTTCTGACACACTTTGCACTTTATCTTACTGGTATGTGCTGTGTAAATGTGTGCTGCGGGTTATTCATGTTCCTGTGTTCAGTGGAAATACACTTTATCTCCTAAATGTACGTTCAGACCTTGTCACCATAGTACTGTACATCTTAAGATACTAGTATGTATGATTATAGTTTTAATATTCAGCAAATATTCAAAATTGAAAAGTTCATGGGAATTACTGAATGAGACTTGCAAGGCTTTTTGAAATGTGGTTAATGTACCCTCTATGCTTCCATTTATTTCTCAGCCCATTGCCCAACATACACTAGAGATAGTGGACTGATAGCAATAGTATTAAAGCTGATCTTTCTGAGGTTTTGTGGTGCCAAAATTGTTTGTTGATAAATTCAGTTTTATGCTGCTCTTCTGGACAAGTTATGTTTATGTACCACTAAAATTATGTTTTTGTTTTGATTGATCTGGTCTGGAGAACAAAGAGATCTGCTGTGTTTTCCCCCCTGAAGAAGCAGATGTACACAGTATACAGAACAGTGTTGCTATTTCCGGTTCTCCTGTTAACTGGGTTTCATTGAAGCTTTTGAAGAGGAGATTAAAGTGCCAGGGAGAGTTGAGGTTGTGGTGAGATGACATCACACAGAGTATTTCATCATTGGCTCTCTAAAATTGATTTTTCAAGTTCCGCTTGTGAAGCTCCAACCACTCATGGGAGCAGTTTGGCTGCAATAATAACTTGTTAAGATAATTTTTTAGCACCCGTTTTTATGGACTGTTTTCATCCTCTGTCATGAACATATTTAATGGGAAGCCATTGAATTTTAGGGTTGATTCATTTGAAGTAATAACAATATTTTCTAATACTGCCACCAATAATCTACATTTAAATCTTTGGTTGAAGCCTTCATCTGTTACTTGTTGTGATCATAATGTTGAACTCACCAAATAAAATACAATTATCACTGCATCTCTACTTAAGCACATGCAGGGATATTTTTTTCATTATTTGGGTGTATATTGCATGCTGTTTAATTTGCTCACAGGTTAATAATAGTAATACATGCAGTATTTCTGATACACTCATATATGAAAGGGCACCTTCTTCCTTGGTGTAAAGACCAATTTGGGTACAGTGTCAGCCCTCCCAGTTAACATGGATATTTGACCTCTAAAGCAGTCAATGGCAGTAAATGTGTTAATGGATCATATTAATTTAAAAACTGACCTTCAAGCTGCTTCTTTTTACTTACTATGAGTGCACGCTTTTAGTACTCAAGGTTAAATTTGTGATGCCAGGTTGCAGAGCAGCTGATGACCATTGCCTACGAGAGCGGGGTCAACCTGTTCGACACAGCCGAAGTCTACGCAGGCGGCAGGTGTGTGTTGTTCGAGTCTCTAAGGTTTTAATGTGCACTTCCCTTCACATATGCACTTGCTCGTTTCATTACTCCTGAATACTGTCAACGGGAAAGGAGTTTTTTTTTTTTTTATCAGACTTTGCTCTTATTAAACAAAAATAAATAATAGTAAAACATTCCAATACATGTCATTGGGACACTAAATAATAAGAAGAGCATCTGTCATTGACATGGCATCTGCTGTCTTTATTCTTGTAGTAGTGAAAAATTCGTTATTCTTTTGTTTTTTATGTTTTTAAAATTGTCCAGGTTTTGCTCTCTGAAAATAAATGATACAAAAAGATTGTTTGGAATACCCATTATATAAAAACAAAAGCTAATACTTATTTTTTTGTATGTTGCCCATAAAAGTAAATTCTTTGAATGTCTTTGTGCTTCACCATTTTTTAGTATTCAGAATGTAATTTTGATCATATTTGTTTTGCTTTGCAGGGCTGAAGTGATTATTGGAACCATTATCAAGAAGAAGTGCTGGAGGTAAATGACAATACTTTTGTATACAAGCTCAGTCCATCATGCCAACATTAAAAACTATTCAAAGAGAAACAAAACAACAACAAACAGCCTGTGAATGTCATATTAATGACGAGAATGGCACTGCGACTATACATAAACAATTAGTGTCGACATCCAAATATTTCATTTGAACACTAAAATGATAAGTTACATAGAGAGAAACAGAAAGATGCTGCATTGATCCTGAAGGTAATTTACTACTCAGCTTAAAATCAATAAAACGACCATCTTTCGTTGTTGTTTTCATTTTCTGTTTTGCTATTTTGTAGGAGATCCAGCTTGGTCATCACAACCAAACTTTATTGGGGAGGAAAGTAAGTGAGGAGTTAGAAAGTCTCATATTCCTTCTACTCTGATATAGTTTTTCTATAAACACATACATAACTCTCTTATTAATATATATATTTTTTCATTTTGCATAACTTCATGTCACATTGTGGTGATAATTTGTTTACTTATGTTTACTTTTAACTTCTTCTCTTCTTCATTTGCCCACAGTTAAGAAATGTTTGCTTCTCCTATCTAGGACAAACTGTATATACAGACTAACAAAAAAAAAAAAAAAACATAATATATATATTTTTTTTTATTTAAATTTGAAAAATGTCATTTTTGTTCTACCCAACAGTTGGAAAACAGACAATTCGACTTCAGATGACCATTTGTCAATTGCGTGATGGGAGTACTGTAGTCGATAAAGCATGTTATTGTATGCTAATGTATATATTTACACATAATAATTATATACAAAAACTAACTAGTAATTAATCAATTTAGGTTATTAGGTTAGGTTACTAGATTAGGATATTTGGGTCGTACCTAAATATCCACTAAACATCTATTTTAATTAAAATTTTAAAATCAATGAATATGTTTTATGCCCTGCGATTGGCCGGCAACCAGTTCAGGGTGTACCCCGCCTCCTGCCCGATGATAGCTGGGATAGGCTCCAGCACGCCCGCGACCCTTGTGAGGAGAAGCGGCTCAGAAAATGGATGGATGGATGGATGGATAATATGTTTTATATTTATTTTATTGAAATCATGTCCGACCCATGTTTTAGTTTCTTCTTCCTCTGCCACTTCAAAATCATCAATTAGGTATTTCTTGTGAATCTGCACTGCCACAATGTTTTGTTGTTGTTGTTGTAAGAATGTATTTTGAATATGTTGTAAAATTTTTAATAATTTGCTAATGTATAACATAATTTATGCCTGTTCTTTGTGCTGCTATAGCTGGATTGACCATAATCTACTACTTTATTTGTAATATTACAAAGAAAATAAAAACGTTATTTTGTGTGTGCCATCAGAGCAGAGACAGAGCGAGGCCTGTCTAGAAAGCACATTATCGAAGGTATGGCTTAAACAAAATACCACGTGTTCGACTTCTAATAATGAAATAAGTAATTACATTTTGTTGTATAAATTAACACTGACACGTGTTCCCCTCAGGTCTGAAAGGGTCTCTACAAAGGATGCAATTGGAGTATGTTGATGTTGTTTTTGCCAACCGCCCTGACAGCAACACTCCTATGGAAGGTGGGGTAGCAACAGTTGAACACACCCGTTAAACCACAATCACTTTATTATGTCCACACAATAATACTTATCCATCTTGGCCATGTAAATTTCCCGTGCGTTTACACTCAAAACTGCCTTAAGAATGATCCAAAACAGGAGTTTAGACAAGTTGCATTTATAGTTAGCTAGCTAACTTTGGGCTAGAAGCAGTGTACACCCAGGACTGGTCACACGCAAATCGCAGGCCACGTCTAGACAAACAGACATTCACACTCCAATACACCCCAAAAGAAGAATTCATTCAAACACGTTTTAGAAGGAATAAAATGTACATAGTGTATTACAGTGTATTACTGTAAGTGTAACACTTCAAAAGGTATATAGAAAGTGTGAAAGTATAGAACGTGTTTAGACTGTAAAAGTATGGTAGAGGTTAATAGGAGTATGGAGAAGATTAATAAGAATCTTGGGAGGTTCATACAGCTTTAAAATATGCTTGAAAAATAAAAGAATTGAAAAATGCGGCACTACTTTGCAGATTTCACCCGTTGCGGGGGTGGCTAACCGGGATTACTGTAAAAGTAACAATCGCAGTGGTTGTTTCTTTTTTTTCAGTATTCTCTTGATATGTAGGGATGAAGCCATTCACAGTCATGTTAATATATGGAATAATATTACAACTTGGCCGGACCGTTTAAGTTTAACTGCCATTTTCTGGTGGGACAAAATTGTCAGAGTCAAATGACATACGGATCCAGGCAGCTGGTGGTAGATTGTTATGAATACTTATTTGGTGTATTGGCATGCCGCTGCTCACATGATATTGTGATTAAGTCTCAAATGCGCAGTGTGCCTTGCACACCTCCAACACACACGCACACACACACACACACACACAGACACACTTTTCCAGCGACTGGATGTTATGTGGACAATGACTGCAGTTAGTCATGGCAAATGAGTGGGTATAACGTTTATAGCGCGGTGATTAGCATTAATTTCTCTGTAGTAGCGCCTGCATCCCCAGATTGAATGTAAATACTGAGTGTGTAGGACTTAATACTCTGATACAGTATGTTTCAGGCTCCGTGTTTCAGGTTAATTAAATCTTATTATGACAAATAAAATCCATCCATCCATTTTCTGAGCCGCTTCTCCTCACTAGGGTCGCGGGCGTGCTGGAGCCTATCCCAGCTGTCATCGGGCAGGAGGCGGGGTACACCCTGAACTGGTTGCCAACCAATCGCAGGGCACATACAAACAAACAACCATTCGCACTCACAGTCATGCCTACGGGCAATTTAGAGTCTCCAATTAATGCATGTTTTTGGGATGTGGGAGGAAACTGGAGTGCCCGGAGAAAACCCACGCAGGCACGGGGAGAACATGCAAACTCCACACAGGCGGGGCCGGGGATTGAACCCGGGTCCTCAGAACTGTGAGGCTGACGCTCTAACCAGTCGCCCACCGTGCCGCCGACAAATAAAATTATTACAAAAATAAAAAATCAAATTGGCATGTAAAATTTAAACCAAGTCACTGATGGTGTAGCGGTACACTCGCCTGACTTTGGTGCGGGCAGCGTGGGTTCAGTTCCCACTCAGTGACGGTGTGAATGTGAGTGCGAATGGTTGTCCGTGTCTATATGTGCCCTGCGACTGACTGGCGACCAGTTCAGGGTGTAGTCCGCCTTTCGCCCGAAGTCAGCTGGTATAGGCTCCAGCGTCCCGCGAACCTAACCAGGATAAATTGAAAATGGATGGATGGATGAAATTTAAACCACAGGAATAATCATTTAAAATAAAAAAACAACAAAACAAAATTTCCATTCAGATCACAATAGTGCCTCTCAAAACAGACAAACATATTAAGAGAAGACTTTTTTTTCCCACAGTTCATGTTTCAAATAAATTGCCTCTTTTGTGCTATTCATAAATTATTGAGCATATTTGGAAAGGAAGAAAAATAGCACTATCTGCTGGATCGGATGGTTTGACTGCACATTTACGTCTAACAGTGTCAGTTTTCTGGTCCCTCGCCTCTGCGCTCTATCCTGTGTATTTCACACACAGTTGTTTACTTACAGTATGTCCTGTTGTCTGATATTATGCTATGTAGACAAAAGTATTGAGACATCTGGTTTTTACAACTGAAGAAAGTAGTAATAACAGCTTCTACTCATCTGGGAAGTCTTTTGATTTTGAAAGATTTTGGGGTGAAGGATAAAAATCTTTGTTCAAGTTCACAGTTGTTTGATGGCATTGAGTTCTGGGTCCTGTGCGGGGCAGCACTAGCTTATCTGTAAGTTTCTGGGCTTTGAAGCCAAGAGGGTCACAGGTTCGCACTTCTTTCATGCTGACATCCCTCCGTCCAGGCCTACATTGTATTTCATTTGGTTCACCGTGTGGTGTGAAACACAAAATATACAGCACAGTACAAGTGGAATTTCCCTCGATTTCTTTTGTAGAATTAAACCTTTAGTCCATTTTCTAAAGTTCTCCTTTTCTTAGTCTTTGTGCTTCCATCCTACCTGTTCCCTAACCTTCGTGTGACATTGCTTTGCTCAGAACGAGTAAAATAAGTGTGATGCTATCACTGAGGGAGATTGCGGTGTAATTAGAGTCAGGCTGGGGTGATGATGAATGGCCCTAATGACAGTCCCAAGTCTGAGATTTTGTTGGCTCCTGCTGTCAGCACTGTTTGAAGCTAATTGCATCACTAGACCTGTGGTACGCTTAAACATAAGCGTCAGTACGTGAGCTTGTTGGGTTGGTGGATTGGGATCAGTAATGAGTTGTCAGAAAACTACATTCAAAAATGCAGACGTGCGTGTGTGTGCTATTCCGTCTGTATTTAGTTGTTGTTGACTTCTTCTTTTTTTAGAGGCGATTCATTTGTAGACACATTACTAAATTTTAGTACTATTTATGCAAGACCAAAATGAGATTTATCTCCAGCCAACAGCCTATAGTGCGTCTGAAAGATACAGCAAAGAAAATACATGCAAATGAAAAACTTTTTTCATAGCAATAAAAGGAATTGATGGACATATTTTAAAATCCTTCAGTGATGAATAATTTTTAAAACACACACACACGCACACAAAAATTACTCTCAACACTCGGGGGGTATTCCAAAAGCCATCAGTGAAAACAATATTTTGGAAGTAAATATGTTTGAAATATGTAAGTATGTTTAAGTCATCAGTGATGAATACAATCAAACTTAATTACAAATTTAAAACACAAACACAAACTCATTTCAAAATATTATCCCACCCTCATTGCATCTACTGTAACTGATGATTTGCGTGTTTATGTGTGTTCGACAGAGATTGTCCGGGCCATGACCTATGTGATCAACCAAGGAATGGCAATGTACTGGGGAACGTCTCGGTGGACGGCCATGGAGATCATGGTAAGCATGGGGGGGGAAATACTACATATATATATATATATATATATATATATATATAACAAAAGATTATGTAATTCATGACAATTAAAAAATATCCAGCCTTGACCAAATAAGTTTCTGAATATTGACTTATTGACTTTAGTTAACATTTGAATTAGTGCCTGATTGCCACCATTTGATTAGCCCTCTCTCATCCATCGCCCTTCTCTTGAAGTCTGCCAAATCCTCCTTTAGTTATTTCCCCCTTCCTTATCTTCTATAGTGACAAAGAAGCAGACTAATGAATCCATCTGGCGTCCCAATTCTTGGTCCATCTTTGTTCTTGCAGGAGGCATACTCGGTGGCAAGACAGTTTAATCTGATCCCTCCGGTGTGTGAGCAGGCGGAGTACCATCTCTTCCAGAGGGAGAAAGTGGAAGTGCAACTGCCTGAACTCTATCACAAGATAGGCAAGCATTCTTTGCTGTCATCCTGTCATATTTGCTACTTCCAACAATCCTTCTGTTGACATAAATTGTCATGTTTGTTGCCTCCAGGAGTTGGAGCGATGACTTGGTCACCGCTGGCGTGCGGCATCATTACAGGGAAATATGAGAACGGCATTCCTGAATCTTCCAGGGCTTCCATGAAGGTATGCACACTAATTACATGTATGTGTCTTGTGTGTTATTGTGAGGCAGTGCTTTCAGGTAGTGTTTATTGGGTCTGCCTCACAGTCAAGTGGTCCTGGGTTTGAATCTTGACTCTGACCCTCCACGCTGGAATTTGCATGTTCTTGCCGTGCTTGCGTGGGTTTTCTTTACTACTTCGGCTTTCCCCCACATTCCAAAATGTTAGATTCATTTGAGACTAAATTCCTCTAAATCAGGAGTATCCAAAGTCTGTCACAGGGGCCATTTGTGGCCCGCTGCTTATTGTAATAATAAATATTAAACTTGGCCCTGCAGCAGAAGATTAGGAGGGAAAATTAAAATGTTGAAATTTATCAAATATTTTTTAATTACAAAAACAAAACTGTAAAAAAAAAACTTTAATCTAACAAGAACACACTTTTTAGATTACATGCAAAATGAATGAAATTTTAATGAAAATTTTAGTTGTTTTTTTAAACTAAAATAAAAAAATGTTAGAAAAACCTCTTATTCAGAATTTTTAGAAATATTGGCTATTCTTTTTATTCCAAAATTGAATAAAAGGAATAGTTAAACGTTACAAGATACAATATCGCACATGTATTTAAAATAAAATATTTGATTACATTTTGAATGTTTTTAAGATATCCTATTAATACTAATACCGTAACTCTTTGCTTTGTCACCAATAAAACAGAGCTTCAGTTGATGAGTTTCCCTCCCCCCCCAATCAATATAACTGTTTTGCATGTTTATTTTCATCGTATTGGATTGGCGTTAGCATGTTTCACAAACACAAGATGAAGTGGGCTTCCTGCTCCTTGCATGTACGTATAGTATGTGGCCCTCCGTGGAAAACATTTGGATATCCCCGCTTTAAATTGTCTAAAGGTGTGAATGTTAGTGTGAATGGTTATTTGTCTATATGTGACCTGCCGCTGGCTGGGGACCAGTCCAGGATGTACCCCACCTCGTGCCCAAAGTCAGCTGGGATAGACTCTGGCTCAGCGTCCAACCCTAATGGGAAACAAGTGTTATAGAAAATGGGTGGATGGAATAATCCCCAAAATTTAACAGAGCATTAACATAATTGTAGCATTTTTGTTGTTGTTGTTGTTTTTATCTCGCGCTTGTTAAAATATACACACAAGAACAAGGATGTGAGATCACATTTAAAACCTGTCTTTGCCTTTTCTCGCTCTCTGTCTTTTGCTGCTCTAGTCATATCAGTGGCTGAAAGAGAAAATTGTGAGCGAAGATGGACGGAAGCAGCAAGCCAAGCTGAAAGAGCTCAACCACATTGCAGAGAAGCTGGGATGCACGCTACCTCAACTGGCTGTGGGTGAGTGAGACTTCCGTCGGTCTCCTGCACTCGTGATTGCCACCTTTACTGTACTAAAGGCGCCAAGTAAAACAAGAAGAGCCACATGCATACAGTATGTGTTGTCAAATACACTCCTGTAGATAGTGACCTGACTCAGAGGCAGTCCTGGTCTAAATGGCGTCCTGTGTGCGGGACATCAGTTGTGCCCCCTTGGCCTACTGTCAACGGAGGATTCCGCCCATATGGCCCATATCAGAAACCGCCACTTCTTGAATTATGCTCGGATGATTTACTTGCGAGATTTAAGATTCATGTGCTAGATGGTGGCAGTGAATTCAACACTTTTCATCAAGCAGCAGTTTTGTATATTGGAAACAATTCTTTTTTGCCTTATATTAAAGTCCAACAGCGTAATGCTAACACACAATGCAAAAACACCATAGACAGGCTAGGGAAACTAGTATTATTACTAGGGATGTCCCGATCTGATCTTTGAGATTGAAAATCAGTCCGATGTCTGCAAAAAAAAAAAAAAAAAAAAACGAGTATCGGACCCAATCAGACCTGATCTCAAATATCAGTTTATACCACTCTTATTCAAGCAGTCCATTCCATGCTCCGCTCCAGCACTTTTATCCAGCAGCGCCCAGAAGGCGTGCAGTGCCCAGGTGATCAGAACAAAAGGTTACTAAATTGCTGGGAAATTAAATCTGACGCTGTCACTGTTGCCTGAGGGTGCCGTTTTCAGAGAGGCAGAGTGTGCTCCATTTTCCATGACTTTACGAACGAGCGTGTTGGACATTGGCAGTTTATTGACACTCCAGTTGACGTTCACTGTAAAACTAAACATACATAACAAAAGAGTTACACCTATTAAAAATAAAAAAAACAGGCTTCGTTTCTTTCTTTCGTTTTTGTTCACAGAAATGGCTAGCTCAAAGCTAACACACAATAAATGGAAAACACCGTTGACGAGCTAACGATAATTACCACTCAACTCACGGCACTTTTATCTATCAATATAACTAACATTTGTACACAAATGCAGTATAAGCACTTACAAACAGGCAAGACACCAGTAATATTATACATATATTCTTCAAACTTTGAAAAAGGAGTTATAATAACAATATTCGATTGTGACGTCTACTTTCTTTGTTACTGCAACTGTGTATTTCATTGCGTGCACCACACTGTCGCTCAGAGATCAAGACGTGCACTGCAGGAACAGTGATTGTCAATAAAACTCAACCCCAGTTATTTCAAAAGTGTATTGCTGCACAGAAAGCAAATGGCCTTCCCACCATATACTAACAGTCAAAAATAAGTAAAACTTTGTTATTTTGCAATTTAAAAGTAGAATTTGAATTTATAATTTGTTGAGATTATTTTTCATGGTTTTCTAATTTATTTCTTATTTCATCTATGCAAATGTGGAATATGCTTATGTTTAAGTTAAGCAGTGGTTATGCTGCAATTTAAATATGTATTTTTCTTATTGGTTTTATTGACGTTATTATCAGTATGTCCCAATAACATTTTTATTTATTTTATTCAAATGTAGTACATTCCTGTGTTTAAAGTTACTTTATGTAACCCATTGGTTAATAATAAATGGGTCCGTTTTTCTCATCCCTACTGTTGCTGACAATTGTTCTCTAATATCACTTCATCAAGCCTTTTCGAACATTCCATACTACAAAATAATGAAAGCATGTATGATTATTGCTGATATCAGATCGGACTGATATTGGTATCTGCCAAAATTCAAGGCTGCGATATGGGTATTGGATCGGAAATTTAAAAGTTGGATCGGGACATCATTACCCTATAAGCAATGCATACTTGAACACAAACAGTGCAGCTATACATGTAGACAGACAGTATAACAATACTCACAGGCATACATTCTTTATTCTCTGCAAAAAATGACGAATATTACCACAGCTCACGGAGCAGTTGATAGTCATAGTTTGTATCTGATCGGATATATTATAGTGCCTCCTGGTGGTCAAGGTGCACACACCAGAAGGAACAGCACAATGAATTAGTCATAATGCCTAAACTGTTTAAATGTTTACCTTCAATTTAATTATGGTATTACTATATGCTATTAGTACTGCAGAGTACTGTACAGTGATATTTTCATTATTATTTATTGGTGTTTTATCAGGGGCTTCAGCAGATTAATGGCATTTCAATTCATTTAAATGGGGAAAGATGATTTGAAATATGTGTTTTGCGTTACGACCATGGTCACGGAACAAATAAAATTCTTACGCCAAGGCCCCGCTGCACTTTTTTTTCAAGGTTAAGAGAGCGCAGACCTCCCTCAATGTTCTAATATTTGATCTTTTATTCTAAAAAAAAAAAAAAACACATCTAAACCAGATAATTGCACTCAGACAATTATGAAAAAAACATGCAGATGATTGGCAGAGGTAATTCTATTGGGGGGGAAAAAAATCTACTGTAACTTCAAGACAATAAAATTAAAAGTGTGACACCCAGTGGGAAGCAACAATGGATGCTGCAGCATCTCACTCTTCCACCTCGTCCTCTGTCTGCAGCATGGTGTTTAAGGAATGAAGGCGTGAGTTCAGTCCTGTTGGGAACATCCAACCCCGAGCAGCTCACAGAGAACCTCGGGGCCATACAGGTGAGAACATGCACACATTTTTGCACATTGACCACAACATGACTGGGATATATCCCGATGAGTCGTCGCAGGGCTTTTCCACGCTGCGACAATGAGGCGCTCTCAAGTGGCCGCGCAAGCCCGAAGCCACTCTCAGCACGTTGACTGTCACAGCTGACTTTCCTTTCTCTCACCCTTCCGCCTTCTCTCCGTGACGTGCATGCACTCATGGCCAATAATGAGGTGCTCTAAAGCGGCCACTGGACTTGATGGGGAGATGAAGTTTCGGACTGTTGCCATAGCTAGTTAGCTAACTGAATATTGCAATTACGCTGGATAACGGCTTGTGCAAACAAAGGCGCTCAAGTTCTTAAATAGTGGGGGAGGGGTGACTTACGCTAGAATCCAAAGTGTGTCACACTGCACCATTTTAGCCAAACCCAAAAATTAAGGAAAACTGAAATGGTGAAAACGTATTACATAGTTCTCAGTCCATGCAATTATCTCCAAACATGTATTATGTATTTAGAAACATATCTCTAAATTCACTTCACTGACTACATTTTGTCAACTCCACATTTTACAAGCCTCATTTGAATCAATCTTTATTTCTGTACATTTCTCACATCTTCTTGGTGTCGTGTTTCTCACGTCCAGGTCCTTCCCAAGATGACCTCTCACGTTGTGTCTGAAATCGACCACATTCTGGGCAACAGGCCGTACAGTAAGAAGGACTACCGCTCCTAGATCTTGCTTGTAGGACCAGCAAGAGGTCAAGTTCTCCTACAGACTTGCCATACCGCTATCATGGACCTACTGTGGCCTGCCTCAGACTGGAACAGACCCCGCGTTGCATGACATGGTCTGTCTGAGCCGTCCTGCCGGGTTCCGCGAGGCTCACTTCGGGTGCGAACCTGTTCAGTCTCTCTTTGATGCTTCTAGTTTACCTTAGTCCACGTGGCCTGTTTAGCACCAGTCCTGACACGTGGCGCAGCCTGTTAAGTACAATATGTCTAAAGCAGGGGTGGGCAAACATTTGTGCTCCAGAGCAACATTCAAAGTTTAAGACTCTCCACACTTCGCTTTATAGCCACAGGTACAAAATTATCGTGTTATAGTAAAACTATATGTGTATATCTACTACTGTATATACTGAATTGGTATTGCGGCGCCCGTCTGGATCTTGCGTCGTACCTGGAAATTGAATTTTGTAGTGAAAGCTCTTGTGATATTTTTTGACAGGTGATATTAATTTTTGATTGGCCGTTACATCTGCGACATTGCAACTGCCTTCATCTGATGGTCGGCCACTTATGAACACTAGCTGCAGAACCATGCACACTGCGCGACAGCTCAGTCGCGTTTGTCAGCGTCGCTCAGTGTGTGGTGGGAAAATGGGCCAGAGGAGGAAAAATGTGAATGTAAAATTATCTAAAGCAAAACAGTTTATTTTAATAATAAAATAATAATTCATGCTCATTGCAAAATTCTATTATTAATAATTAATTAGTGGTAGTGTAGTGACACAGATGGCGATTCCCAGTCAGTGCCCCAATACCCAGCCACTGCTAGTCCCAAGTCTACTTAAAAATTGCATGGGTTGTGTCAGGAAGATCATCCAGTGTAAAAACTGTGCTGAACAAATCATGTGAGTGACTCACTGCGGTGAACCCAGATGGGAAAAGTTGCAACATAATGAATTCAATTGTCATCGATGAACTAATTTTTTAATTAAAAAAAATGCACATCCATCGTCAACACCGCTTATCCTGGTTAGGGTCGCGGAGCCTATCCCAGCTGACTTTGGGCGAAAGGCAGACTACACCCTGAACTGGTCGCCAGTCAGTCACTGGGTACATATAGACACAGACAACCATTCGCACTCACATTCACACCGTCACTGAGTGGGAACTGAACCCACGCTGCCCGCACCAAAGTCAGGCAAGTGTACCGCTACACCATCAGTGACTTGGTTGAAATTTAATTTAAATATTTATTTTTTACTTTTACCAATTTGTTGAGTCGTATGTGTCCCACAAGCCATACTTTGCCCACCCATGCTCTAGAGCGACCTCAACATGACGAGCGGCACATCAGGAGCGTTTCAAGAAAAAGTGCCTTGCTTGAGAGCAACTTGCAGGTCCAGTAGGGGAGCAAGTTAAGCCTCTTCCACGCAGAGACGCCACGAAAGAGCAGCATTAGAGCCAGAACAGAGGAGCCTGCATTTCTACACCTTTGCCTTTCACAGAACATCCATCCATCCATCCATTTTCTGAGCCGCTTCTCCTCACTAGGGTCGCGGGCGTGCTGGAGCCTATCCCAGCTGTCATCGGGCAGGAGGCGGGGTACACCCTGAACTGGTTACCAGCCAATCGCAGGGCACATACGAACAAACAACCATTCACATTCACATTCACATTCACACCTATGGGCAATTTAGAGTCTCCAATTCATGCATGTTTTTGGGATGTGGGAGGAAACCAGAGTGCCCAGAGAAAACCCACGCAGGCACGGGGAGAACATGCAAACTCCACACAGGCGGGGCCGGGGATTGAACCCCAGTCCTCAGAACTGTGAGGATGACGCTCTAACCTTTCACAGAACAGAACTTTGCATAGTAAAATATTGACATTATTGTGTGTGCATTCACAGCAATTTGGCATCCAATCAGGCAAACTTACAGTGGATAGAAAATGTCTCCATACCTGTTCAAGCCAAGTTTTTTGTGATCATGCTTTGGGACTGTTTTTCTTCAGCTGGAACTGCATGGGGCCTTCGTCAAGGTGGAGGGAATTCTGAAAAGTTCCAAATACCAGCCGGTGTTAGCACAAAGCCGTCAGGCTTCAGCGAAAAAGTAAAAAAATATTTGTGGTTAATCAGGGGCACTTTAAATGTTGGCAGGTGTGTGCTGACTCTCATTCAAGTTTCAATGTTATTTCTGAACACAGCCACACCTCATTATCTAAGTTGTCCATTTTTATTTACCCTCTCAAAAATATTTCCTCTTTTTTTTTTTTTTTTTTTTTATTGAGTTGTAGTCATAGGACACATTAATGGTAGAAAAAGTTTTGTCATGATTTGTCTTCGCCTCATTTTTAATAACACAAAAAATAGCATTGGATAATGGGTGTGTAGTCTTATTTATCCATTGTATGTGCCTAAAAAGAAACCTTTTTGAACACCAAAAATTACTTTCAATACAACACAGGCGAGGCGAGCTCCGAAGGTGGAATATTTATGCCTTTGTGCATGTAGAGAAGTGACAAGGTCTTTTACAGGCAGTGTGAAAGGGGCTTTCATTTCAGTGTTACACTACCCACTTGTTTGCTCCCGAATGACTCAAACCCACTTAGCTCATTTCACATTGGTACATTTTAGCAAAAGTCAGCATTGTTTTGGATGCAACACACACACACACAAACGTGAGTGACGGTGTCTCAGGAAAGTGGTTGTAATAGCCTATGGAACAATGGAGATTAAAAAAAAAAATATATATATATATATATATATATGATACTTTTACTCCAAAAATACCGAATTGTGTACTACTTATTTAGTAGATTGACAACAACTCTGCTATGTAAGCCTAATATTAACATAATAGATACAAATTAATGCATGCATGGGTTCACTGTTGCTTGGGTTCAACAAAGCACACAATTAAACCGTATATTACTAACGGGGGTAGGGGGCTCGCTCCAAGTTCCCCTTGGCCAGATGGAAAGATGTCGCTCTCTTGTGGTCAATCGAGGAACTGAAGGACAAGAGCGAAAAGAGTGCTGTTCTTTCCTTCCAGGTGCGTTTATTTTCATATATTTCCCCATTTTGTTTTCTGCCGATCAGCGAATACTGCATTGCAAATGGATGGAACAAACACAGCTATTCACGTAATAATTCTTACTGATTTCATGGAAAATGGCTTACAGGCTTAAGTATTTTGACATGTTCTAAAAGTATTCCTTCTGAGGGACTGTAGTGGCATTTGGAGCCGTAGTTTAATGGGATGTACAGTATTATAGAATGCTAGGGTATGCCTTGTAACATAAATATCCAGAAGGCTCGTGCATTTCAGAACTGTATATGGACTGGTTGATTTATGAGTATGATGTAAATAGTTATTTTTCAAGTTGCATTGTTGAGTCACTCATTCTGAAGGACAAGTACATTTCATCTTCAACAATAAACAGCTCAAACCAAGTACTTCATTTGCCAGATTTTGAGGAGAAAAGATTCACCGATATGTTCCAACTGACTAAATGGTCAACTCTGCTCTGGTGGTTGCTCTTGTGGGGAATAAAGCAAAACATAAGTCAAATTACATCTTGTTCATTATATCGGCACTACCCAATTGGGTCTAGAGCTGTAGCTTGAGGGTCCACAAAATCATTTCCACATTACTGTATGTTGTATCATTTAAAAAAAAAAAAAAAAAAAAAAAAAAAAACAACATAGTACCTACATATGGGGTCATACATACTGCATAATGCACCAATAAAACAAACACTCTCTTACATCTCCCTACCTTAGCTTTGGGCCAATTAAAAGCTCTGATATGACTGCAATACATCATGTAAAGATGGGATCCTTGCATCAGTAACTTTACTTGAGAATCATTTGATGGATAAAGATTCAAATTCCATCCATTTTCTCCCACTCATCTGGGGTCGGGTCACGGAGTTAGGAGCCTTAAGCAGGGAAGGCCAGACTTCCCTCACCCCAGCCACTTCGTCCAACTCTTCAGGGATCTCGAGGCATTCCCAGGCCAGCCGACAGATGTCGTCTCTCCAGCGTGTCCTGGGTTGTCCCCCCAGGGAGGCATCCAGGGGGCATCATCATAACCAGATGCCCGAGACACCTCGGAGCAGTGGCTCAACTCAGAGTCCCTTCCGGATGACCGAACGTCTCGTCCTATTTCTAAAGGAGACCCCCCTGCGGAGGAAACTCGCTTCGGCCGCTTGTATCCGTGATCTTGTTTAGACTGAAAACATGTCACCATTTGTGGATGGAAACCTGTCTTTAGTTGAGGCCACATGCCAACCATAAGCATGTTATTTCCCCTGCATAACATTTATATGTAAAAAATGTGATCCCAAATAAATGCTTTGCGAATGGAAATAACTATTTTTTTTGTAGTTGCAGTTTAGTATTTCTAATCAAAACTAGCAATCCAACCCAAAACATGAGTAAAATTAACACACAGAATGAGCAAATACCATGGGTTATTTTTATTGTTACAAAAAAAAGATACACCTGGAGCAAGTCCCTCCAGATTTTTTATCATGAATTTCATGAAGTTGAAATGTGATTGTTCCCCATTGCCAACTTTCGTGACTCAACCCAAATATCCCACTCTTCCTCCCTCTTATCACCATCCTCATCTACTTGGATCCAGTGGACAGCAGTGCAATGAGTCCGGAGGAAGCGCCGATTGACAAGATGTAGTTGCTAGAAAAAAAAAAGGTGTGTTAAGGCAAAAGCTAACCTTTCTGTTGGTTTTACATGAAACACTTGACTGAACCGTTCGAGCGAGATGATCAGAAAGGATACACAGCGGGGTTGAAGTTCTTGAGCAGGAAGAAGGAAGCAACGATGACAAGCACCAGGAAGAGAGTGTTGTTGTAGAAGATTGAGAAGGTGGTGGCCTCGTAGTCAGCGACCTCGTTTTTCTTCCACAGGATTCTGAGCCAACACAAAACAGAAGCTTAACTATTGCAGTAAGGAACGATATAGTCTGCTTTTTATTTTACTGTACATAAAAAAAAAAAAATCCGGTGCAATTTGTGAAGTCTTTCTTGAACGCATATTTCACCTCTCGTCTTTCTCCTTGCGGGACATCTTGCGATTGTCGGCCTCTGACAACTTCCTGGTCACCTCCTTGGAAACGGCATCCTCGCGTTTCTGAGCAACTCTGGAAGGATCAGTGAAGACAAGTTGATGAGAAATGGTGAGAAAGATTGTTTCCAGCACTATAAAATAACAGCTGCAAATGGTAGTTTGTGCCCTAAAAACAACCCAAACAATTGCAACAAAACAAGCCTCAGAAAAAAATTATTGTGGCTGTTATCAGCTTCACAACAAATGCTACTACCATGTGTCATGGTAGATGGAGGTACTACAGGACACCACACCACAGAGCAGACATGGCATCTGTAAAGCTGATGTTTACAGTTCAGTTACAGATAAACTGCGGCTGTACGCGGCATGAAAGATATTGGTACAAAAAGCTGCTAGACATTTCGACATGACCTGGAAAGACAAACTGCATTACACTGTAAAGAAGTGATTCTCAACTGGTTGGTCAGGACGCAAAAGTAGGCAAAAAAAAAATGACAGGGGGTCCTTAGAGTACCGACATACAATGTTTCAAGGTTACAAATGGCACACAATGAACCAGTTTGCATGCTGGCGTAAGAATACGTGGTCACGTGGCACAAGATGCCAACCACACTTACTGTTTTTCATTTAATTGTTTTTTTTATTAATCAAGGGTTTTGTGAAATTGTGATTTTAATCATTTTTGTACATGAAGCTGTCATGATCATCCTCGTTTTGTTAATAAGGGGCTCTGAAAGCCACTTTGAACATGTAAGCATGTGTTGCTATGTTTAAAACTCGGGTATGTATATGTTTTCAAAGACCCTTGTTGAGCAATGAATGTTCTTTATTGTACTTCACTTCTGTAAAAGTGGGTCAATGACGAAAGTGAATGAAGGAAAATGCGGGTCCCCAGGGTGATAACAGTTTGAGAAGCATTGCCGTAAGGCCTGTACAGATAATAGAGACACCCCCTGATAAATGCCTTACTTGAATAAATAAGTGTTCTTGGCCATAATTTGAGGAAATACAGCATGTTGTATCGGGTGCTTTAAGTGCAAAATCCAATGCAATATGCTTCAAATGTCTGATCGGTGAAGGCTGGCCTGCCAACACCACCCAAAAGAAAAGAAAAAATGTCAATCTGGGTTTCAGTCAATTGAATAAATCTGTGGAGGCCCTAAACGTTTGACAGCAATGTGGAGTTATTATATCGAGCTCACGTGAATTTTACAAAGCACATCATTCTTTACATCACAAACGTTGGAACTCATACTGAAGATGCTATTAGTTAATAGCCCAATTCAATAAAATATCGATGAAAATGTCCTTTATGTGTCCAGACTTTAGGGTCAAAGTGGGAAAAACAGCGTTACGTCTGTGCATCTTACTTGTGTTTGAGAACAAACTTGACGTTCTTGTATGCGAAAGCCACCAGGTAGGTACTGGCCAGCGTCATCACGGCGTACAGGAACGCAGACTGGACCAGGTCCATGTGCCAAATCCTCCAGAACAACCCTGAAGACAACACAGGAACCAAATCAAACACCAAGTCATACTGATTATGTCTCACAGGTTACACTGAGCTACAACATTTTGTGATGGAGTAACACAGCTACGCTAACGTTAGCCAACGACAATGTAATAGCACCCTTGTGGCTAACCATTCATTTTATTTATGATTTCTGGCACCGTGTGAAACTTCTTATTTTTTTTGATTGACTCTCGATGCTTGATTATAGCTTCGAGTTGCCGTTAGCAAGTGAGCAGCAGCCAAGTACTCACAGATGGGGATGGCAGAAACTATGAGCGCATTTGCGTAGAACAGCGCGGTGGACTTCGTCGAGAGGTTTCTGCTGAAGTCCTGGAGGAGAAGGTCTTCCTCTGACTGCTGTTTCATGCTGACTTTAGGCGCCATCAACGCGACGAGAGACTGGAGCGCTCGGCTGCCGACACAAGAATACTGACACGTCGCGAGGAGAGCTCAAGAGGGACGCGTCAGCATTCATCCGGAAGTACAACGCTGGCTTTCTTCTTCTGACAATCTCACAGGAACGACATTACAGCGTTCACTTGCAACATTGCCCTCCACGGGTCAACATGATTATTGCAAATGAATAGCAAACGATAAAGGCAAATAAATAAATACAAAAAATGCAATCAGTTTTGTAAATTAGCTGACAACAACCCTTGAGTAAAAGTACAAGAATTAAAGTCTTAAATCATATGACATTTTCTGTAGGCATCCAAAAGTGAGTGTTTATTGTTTTAAATTGTTTGTATCAATTTTAATTCGACTTGAATTCAAACAAGATGACTAATGGAAGAATAAAATAGCAAAGCAATGTGTTAACATGACACAGCGGATGGTTTGTTTCTCTTCTCTGTAGAAATGTTACTTCATTATGGTTCATGCTTATTTTCCTGCTACATCAACTGGTATTACTGCAAGATCAACATCTTTTGATAAGCACTGCCTCCCTTCAGAATTTCACTTTGACAGAATACATGGTTTTAGAGCAGAAAATAAACCTGATGCTTGCATGACGCAGTTCATTTCGGCAGCCAGTCATTTATCAGCTTCTTCCTCTTCTTCTACCTTCCCAACATATTGTACACTACTTCTCTTTTTTCATGTATTAATGAAGAAGTGTGCCTCTCTACTTCTTGCTACTCACATTCCACCAACTGGAAGTTTTTAACATGAAACGTGCAAGGTGAAGTCAAATAGTGCCTAGTGACAAAGAAAAAACATGATCTTATATATCACTTTAAGGGCAAGTGGGGGGCCATTTATGCATAATTATATAGTTAACTCATTGGTCTGTTTGTTTGTGTGCAACGTCCTGTTTTTTTTTCATGACGAATCTATAAAATTATTCAAATTTAGTGTTACCCATTGGCATCCATGACATTTTTTTCTCCTCCTTCAGTTGTTTCACAGTGGTCAACCACTTAATATTGAAATTTACCTGACTAGAGTGATATATTAATAATGTCATCTTAGCATTTAGTTTTCGTTTCTTTTTTCAAGCTTGAGTTAATGTAAAAAAACATTTTACACAGCTCGGTGACGAGCGTATGTATAGCATAGTTTCAGCTTCATTTCACTCTAATGCTAAATTCAAGGAAACTACAACTGACTGGGAATAATTCATTCAATTTCTATGAGATGCAGAATTCTGATGACAAAAGCGAATACGAAATGTTGATTAATAAATGATATTATTTGGTTCTACGAGATGGTAGTCACAGTGATATACTGTAATTTCTCATTTATAATGCGCACCCATGTATAATACGGACCTAAAAATTCTGGAAAATTTTTACAATGCATGATTTTGCTTCTACCCATATGATCAAAACATGAAGTATTACCTGTATTTTGTTAGTTTTTTCAAATAATTATTCTGAAGTTAAGCACTTCATTTGAACACGTAATACTTTGTTTTTATTTACTTGCTCTTCTTTTGAAATTCACAGCCCTACTTTTATTTAGTAAATGAGAAAACACACAGTTGTGCTCATATGTTTGATAACCCGGGGAGAATTTTAGGCATATTAGAATGAAAGTGGCGGCACGGTGGTCGACTGGTTAGAGAGTCAGCCTCACAGTTCTGAGGACCCGGCCCCACCTGTGTGGAGTTTGCATGTTCTCCCCGTGCCTGCGTGGGTTTTCTCCGGGCACTCCGGTTTCCTCCCACATCCCAAAAACATGCATTAATTGGAGATTCTAAATTGCCTGTAGGCATGACTGTGAGTGCGAATGGTTGTTTGTTTGTATGTGCCCTGTGATTGGCTGGCAACCAGTTCAGGGTGTACCCCGCCTCCTGCCCGATGACAGCTGGGATAGGCTCCAGCACGGCCGCGACCCTAGTGAGGAGAAGCGGCTCAGAAAATGGATGGATGGATAGAATGAAAGTGTACACCTTTCTCATAAACTCTAGGTGGCGGTGGCATATTGAAATTAATGCGTACCGCTTTTTCATAACCTCTAGATGGCGGCATACATTTATATAATGGCAAAGTTTTTTTTCATTTTCCCCTATGCCTATGTATAAGCGCACCTTTGATTTTTGACATTTTTTTGGGAGGGGGGGGGGGGTGCGAATTGTACACGAGAAATTACGGTACTAGCCTAACGTGGGTTGTTTCCACTCAGTGAGTGTGAATGGTGGTTACGTTGGGTTGGTGAAACAGAGTCATGCGACACAAGTCTCTCTGAAAAAAACAAACAAAAAATAGAATGTGCAAGCAATAATAGACAAAAATAAAAGTAACAAGTGAAATGTAGTTCATTGTAACTGGGTTAAAGTGGTGTTTCTTCTTGACAAAAAATGTTACAGTATTAAATCAAAAGTAATCTCCATTAAAACTATTATGACAAGTACAATTTATTAGTTACTAAAGTAAATGTAATGAAGTAACATGGTACTACAGTCTCTTTGGCTAGGCGACAGCTTATTTAGGTCATCAGCTATTTTTGAAATTGAATTTCAACCAAAATGCTTCAAGGTCTGACCTTTTAAGCACCAAATGGGATATCTTCTACTATTCAGTTATCTCGAGTGCAGGATTGCGTACATCCATTTTCTGAACCGCTTATTCTCACAAGGGTCGTGGGAGTGCTGGAGCCTATCCCAGCTATCATCAGGCAGGAGGCGGGGCACACCCTGAACTGGTTGCCAGCCAATCGCAGGGCACATACAAACAAACAACCCTTCTCACTCACATTCACACCTACGGGGAATTTAAAGTCGTCAATTAACCTACCATGCATGTTTTTGCGATGTGGGAGGAAACCGGAGTGCCCGGAGAAAACTCACACAGGCATGGGGAGAACATGTAAACTCCACACAGGCGGGGCTGGGGATTGAACCCCAGTCCTCAGAACTGTGAGGCAGACGCTCTGACCAGTCGCCCACCGTGCCTGGATTGCCTACAGTATTACACTAGCTATTGATCGAAGTGGAAGGTATTCATTACAAGGGGGTTCTATTGTGCTTCATGCAGAAGAATATGATTTTTTTTTTTTATAAATGTTCATATATGCTTGACGTCTCCTGCGGTAGGAGCTAATGTCACATCTTGAGTGTAAAAATAACTCCCAAACATTCCAGCAATCATTTGCACGAGGTGATCATGCAGCTGCACGAGTTGTCCCTATGACCCCATGTCGTCATCCGAAGCTTGCCACAGACTTGTTGTTTGCTGCTGGAGACCAATTGAAATGAAGCAGACAGATAACTGACCTGCTGCTGCCCCCCACATCATAGCTTAGCCCCCCGCTGCGCCGCTCTCTTTCTTAACTCTGTTTCCAGCAAGCAGCAGGAGCGTGTGTGCGTGTGAGCGAGTGTGATGCATCAAGGCAGGTTTGCGTGATGTCCCTGTCTTTAAATGGGGGAAGAGCTTAAGGATTAAATGTGCACTTCAGGGGTGCAAGAAGAAGGAAACTAGGAGGAGCAGGAAGAGATCCCAAATGGCCTGCCAACACAATGCCAGATTCATTCACTCTCCCTCATGTTCATTACTTTGGCTTTGGTGATACCGCAGGCACACAGACCAACACACACACACACACACACACACACACACACACACACACACACACACACACGCACACACACGCGCACACACACACACACACACACACAAACACACACACTCAACATCCTCTGGATGGTGTGCCTGGCAAGGCTCTGACTGTAGCCTGCAGTGTGTGCATGACAAATCACCGAAAGTAGAGCCCTTGTCTTCCTTTTCAATGACTTTGTGACACTTGCCTAAAGCTAAGCTGAGGGAGTCCTACTTTCCATCTGCATGCCACTGCACTGTGCATGTGTGTGCGTGTGTGTACTGTATGCGTGTTTCCGTGTGGTGGCGTGACATGAGCTTTCTCAGGCACTTGTGATGTCAATTTAAAGTGGAACCGGAAGGTTGATCGACCTCTTATTTGTTTGGCTTTTGATTTTTGACAGTTTTAATAAATATGATAAAAATGTGACTTTAATGTCAAATCTGTGCTTGTTAACTGTTTATACTTGGGAATAAGTGATGATTAAAAAAAGGCTCAAAAGCCAAAGGAAAATCAAAACCATCATATGAAGTTACTCCTTTGATGCTCACTGAACTGAACTGAGTTGACACGATCGCTGACCATGATGTCACAGATGATGGTGGTTCAAACAGTTTTTTCCCTCTGAAATTTTGGTCAAACTCCAAATTGTATGACCCCTGGGACATTTGCTGTCCCACTGCTTCGCAGCAAGTAGTAAATTGTTAACCTAATAGCGTAATTGTCTCAATCATTTTTAACTTCCTGTCACAGTAGCAAACAAATACCAACATCCATCCATCCATTTTCTGAGCCGCTTCTCCTCACTAGGGTCGCGGGCATGCTGGAGCCTATCCCAGCTGTCATCGGGCAGGAGGCGGGGTACACCCTGAACTGGTTGCCAGCCAATCGCAGGGCACACATAGAAACGAACAACCATTCGCACTCACAGTCATGCCTACGGGCAATTTAGAGTCTCCAATTAATGCATGTTTTTGGGATGTGGGAGGAAACCGGAGTGCCCGGAGAAAACCCACGCAGGCACGGGGAGAACATGCAAACTCCACACAGGCGGGGACGGGTCCTCAGAACTGTGAGGCTGACGCTCTAACCAGTCGGCCGCCGTGCCGCCAAATACCAACATGCTTGCTAAAAAATATTTTCTTCTTGATAACTGTGTTTATTGTCAATCATTTAAGTCATGGTAATCCGCAAAGGTTGAATTGAGGCTACTGGACTCTTCTGTTGAATTTTTTTTTTTTTCTTGTTTTCCTAAAACATTCAAAAATAACTTCGGCAATTATACTATTAGGCTAACGAAATATGCTTCATTTTTTTTAGTGTTGTCCCAGAGGTGTGTTGATTGGACCAGAACACGTTCCTTCAGGAGCAGAAGCATTGAACTTAAGAGTGACATGCCAACGCTAATTTAAAATGGCATTTGTCTCGACTCCGAGCTAAAGATTTTGCACATTTGGTTTGAAATCCAAGGGAGCAGTCATGTGGTCATATGCGCCCTTTGATGGTTTGAAGCAGAATAGCATTTGATTAATGTTTTCTCGCTGACATGTGGCATGTGTTCAAAAGTGAAAGGGTTCACAGAGAGGGAGCTCTTGGGCATGTCTTTTGTTTTTCTTCATTTCCTCTCTGAGCTGCATCTACAAGAATGGGAGCATTCCACAGTGCACAGTTTTCTTCTCCCTATTAAAGCTGAAATGCGTCAAAGGGGCCCATGACTGTGACTTTCCTCATGAAATGAGACTATAACTAGATCAGAACAAGCAACATGTGTTTCTCGCTCAAACAGCAACGAAAATTACTTTATATTGAACTATAACGTGTCACATTTGCAGAGCTTTGCACGATTTTATTTAAGTAAGTAGAACGGAGTGTGCAGTGATTTCTCCCAGACGTGCCACTTAGTGTTTGACAGGGGTGAGCACAGACAGAAAAGTAGGGAAAGGCACATTGCTTAAATACTGCAGAATTGTATTTGTGCATGTTTGGGTGAAGATTGCCATTTTATAACTTGAACACAGCAATATTACTGTTACTTTGAAATGTCCTGCATGTGACTATTGAAGTCTCTGTTGGCTCAAAGAAAGGAGGACATGATTGACGTGAGGGCACATGGTGTTGGTCTCAAGTGTAAACACAAGACTTAAAAAAATAAAAAATAAAAAAATGTTTTTCCCCCAAATTGCATGACCTTATGGACAGTTTAAGAGGTTTCACTCGATTGAAATTTTGGTGCAGATAAAGTTTGTGGCGGCATTGTGTCCTTGTGGTTAGCATTTCTGCCTCACATTTATCAGGTTAAGGGATCAAATCAAATCTGTGTCAAAGCTCAGATTTAAAAAAAAAAAAAAAAATTTAGTCTTTCCAAAGCTGATGCTTGTGATTGGCTCGCTCTTGTCATGTGCCATTCTGCCCACATCTCAAACATGACAAATATGACCTTGAAGCATCACCTTCTGGTGCAATCTTAGTTTGTCTGAGATTTGAAAAGTCAAGACTCATAGTTACACTTTTGTACACACACACAAAAAATTGTTTCATCCAGTAACTTTCAACTTTTTTTTTTTTTTTTATAGAACATTCACTCTATCTATGTTGTCATATAAAGCGATCGTGTCAACTCAGTATGGATAAAAAAATAAAAGAAGAGAAGAAACGTCTATGCCCTATGAGGTTTGAAATGAAAAAGCTAAATGTGACAGATGTCTTTAGATCCTTAAACAGTGCCGCTAATGGCCAACGTATCAGATCATTTTACATGTTCCAAAGTAACCCCCCGACACACACACACACCTTTACAGTAGTCCAGTTTGGCCTAAATGGTTGCACGTTGCAAATTCACATTTGTAGTGTAGCTCCTTTGAGTCCTGTGATTAATAACCGCTCAATGTTGTTTCAAAGCGAAGAGTACGTGATCTGCTGCAGTTGTTTCTGTTGGTGCTGGTGGGGGTTCTTTGAGTGAATTCAAGGGGAGGAAAGGGAGTGAAATACTTGTCCTTTAAAAGACACGTGTTTACACTTTGTGCCCACTTTTGCCATAAAACATTTCCTCACCCCCTAGCTGTGTGCGTGTATGCCAGCACAGTGCACACACATGTGCTGTGACCACAGTGAACAAAAGTAAACACACGCACACACGTAAAATTGCCACTCAATCTTAAAACATTTCTGGAGCAGTCCTTGAAAGTCCATTGTACTCCGGAGGCGTTTCATTTTTAACAAAGCAAAAACGGGGTTTTTTTTTTTTCTCCCCTACTTCAGTAGTGCTTATGTGTTTCAGAGGTGTGACTCATACTGTGTGTGTGGAGGTGTAGAGATTATTTATTGGGTCAGCCAGACCTGGGCACTGAGATACATAACTATCCGGACTGCGATGACACATACTCAGCTTTCTGCGAAGTTATGGTGACCCTCCAGGCAGAGCTCAGTCCCAAAACAAACTCTCACATGGTTCCATTCCTTCGGTCCGATAAACCCCAGATTTCACTGTGTGCTCATACAACAAGTAGATAAGAACGCCCTGCTCTGTTTTTGTTTGCATATACAGACAGTCAATGCAAACCAGTCAATTTTCACAATCCTTTGCTCTCAAATTAAAATATGTGTGATGAAAGATAGCCTTCAACAAATCAGTCAGTTCTGTGTCAGTTGAAATGTACATGGAACTATTTATTTTTTATTATCCAATATTACATTTGTTGAGTACAGTTCAGCTGTATTTAATATTTAAGTACAATACATTCTCATTAACTCTTTTAGAACTGTTTTTTTTTAAACATTCATTCAGGTACAATTTTATTTAACTTGAACTTCATACATTGAACTGAATCATTATTTAAGTACAGTTTTTCTATATTCCTATGTTTAAGCACAGTGTGTTGTTACAGTGGCAATAGTAATAATGAATATACTTAAAAACCTGCACCTCGTTTATTGATGAACACTTGGCCAATATGGTACTATATTTTAATGTTGGTCATTATGTTGGTACACAGTACACAGTTTTTTGTAGGTGGTTCCTGGTGTAAAAAGTTTGAGAATCACTGAACTAGACAGTCACAAAATAAATTATGGGCATTAAATCGGAATTGTGTTCTTGGACTGTAATCCAGCCATAGAGTAGAGGCTATGATGTGACGAAATCCTTCCACTTTAATTCTTATCCTCACCAAAATTTAAAAGAATCTTACTCGATACATGTTCCACCCTTCCTTAAAGTTTCACGTAATCTGGTTTGGTAACAAACAGCAATTTAAACAATTCCTGTAGTCCTTGCACTTTCATGCTTGGAGATGCTCTGCATGGAATGTGTTGTGTGTATGTAGACAATGAGTAGCGACATGAGGGCTAACCTGCTGCCAGCTCAGTTTGCATGAGAAGCAGAGTAGCAGCAAAAGATGTTGACATTTTGGCAGTGGAGCATTTGGCATCTGAAAGGTCACCGCAGTGGATTTGGGAGCATTGTGTTAGTGTATTTGTGTGTGATTGTGGCGACTTGTCTGCCAAAAGCATTTTAAAATGTGTGTCTTTCTTATCAATTTCGTGTGAAAAGAGCAGCAGAAGGTTAGAAACAAAGAAGCAGGAAGTGCTGGACACAGCCCAAACAAAATAATAGGGATCCTTGCCAAACACACATGAACGCACAAACCGACACAGTCCATACTTAGCTCGTGCTAGTATCTTTCATAAAACAGTGCATCATACAGTAGTTAAATGTGTTTTTACTATAACATAGAATTCAAGACAAGGTCCAAGGAAGCAAGATGGTTGAGTGGTTAGCACATCTGTCTGACAGTTCTGAGGTTGGGCATTTCTTTGTGGAGTTTGCAAGTTCTCCCCTGGCTTGCGTGGGTTTTCTCTGGCTTCCTCACACTTTCCCAAAAACATGTTTCCTAGGGTAATTGAAGACTCAAAATTGTCTTGATTTGAATTCTTCGTTTGTTTGTCTGGCCACCAGTTCAGGTTGTTCCATGCCTCTCGCCCAGTCAGCTGAGACAGTTCAACTATGACCCGAATGTGTCACGTGTGTGTGTATGTCTGTGTGTCTGTGTGTGTTCCAGGTTTTGTCTTCCTCTTCCTCGTTTCTCACACACCTGCTCCTGTGAGCATCTTCACCACCTGTGCCTCGTTCATACCTAATTACAGATTGTATTTAACCTCTGGTCTCATTCCCTCTCGTCGCCAGTTCGTTGTACCTTGTCGTCACGTTCCAGCAGTCCTTGTCACAGACTCACAGTAAGACTTTGACCCTGTTCCGATTATCAACCTTGCCTCTTTGCCTCATGTTCTTGGATACTGTTGCCTTTCTTGGATTGCCTGCCTGTGTACCGACCTATGCCCGTCTATTAAACCTCTCTTTTTGGAAACTGTCCATTTGTTTTGGAGTCTTGCATTTTTGGGTCCTATCCTCTGTTCCGTTCATGACAGAATGACGATTAAGCAATACAAAGAATGGATAGCTGGCTTGACTTCCTGTATGAAAATGAAACCTGGAAGTATTTTTTTTTTTTTAAACTACAAGTTAATCATTCAGATTTGTACACTTATTTTAATGACTGTTACCATAGAAGCCTCGATAGGTAGAGACCTATCTAATGAGATTCTATACGAGAGCAGTATTTTAAAAAAAAATGCCTTTACAAAAATAATTACGCCTTGTTTTTAATTCTATTTTTCTAATTCTATAATTCTATATAGTAATTGAACAATATTGTGGTGGTGGGGTATTTAGTTTCATAAAAAGGACAATTGATAGAATTCACAATATGAGTGCTAAGTGCGAGAGGACTTTGCATCTTTTTGCACAATTGTCAAAAAATAAATAAAAATTTACCAGATGACTAGTAACCCTTTACTGCTCAGTGACTGTTTTTTTTTTGTCAATGTCTTTCTGTCTCCAAAGTGTTCTGTAAATTGACTGTCTGTTGTCGTACTAGAGCGGCTCCAACTACCGGAGACAAATTCCTTGTGTTTTTGGACATACTTGGCAAATAAAGATGATTCTGATTCTAATGAAGCCGTGCATTTTCATACAACTGCAAAATCCAATTAAAATAATAATCATATTGTTAAATGATGACTTTATGATGATGACAGTGCTAGTCAAAAACTGCATTAATATCATCTCATCAAAGATCACACTTTTAACGGTGTGCGATATTTCAGTGGCGTTATCTTTCAATTGCAGCCCCATTCCATCATCACTGAGAAAAACTAGAACATCTGATCTCAATGTGCAGTGACCAGATTAGTGGACTTTTTGTAAATTATTCGCTCTGTCTGTGAATGCAGCCCTATGGGGGGCACAAGCCAGTGCAAAATGTAGGCCGGTCCCAAGCCCGGATAAATTCAGAGGGTTGCGTCAGGAAGAGCATCCGGCTTAAAACTTTCCCAAACAAATATGAGTGTTCATCCAAAGAATTCCATACTGGATCGGTCATGGCCTGGGTTAACAACGTCTGCCACCAGCGCCGTCAACCTGCAGGGTTGCGGTGGAAATTCAGCTACTGTGGGTCTAAGTCGAAGAGGTGGAAAGCGGGCTCTTTGGCAGAAAGAGAAGAGGAAACCACAGAGCCTAGAACTGAATGTGGGGACTTAGAATGTTGGGACTAGGACAGGAAAATCTCAGGAGTTGGTTGACATGATGATCAGGAGAAAGGTTTATATATTGTGTGTCCAGGAGACCAGGTGGAAAGGCAGTAAGGCTAAAAGTTTAAGGGCAGGGTTTAAATTATTTTACCATGGTGTAGATGGGAAGAGAAATGGAGTCGGGGTTATTTAAAAAAAAAAAAAGAGTTGGCTAAGAATGTCTTGGAGGTGAAAAGAGTATCAGATCGAGTGATGAGGCTGAAACTTGAAAATGAGGGTGTTATGTATAATGTGATTAGTGGCTATGCCCCACAGGTAAGATGTGAGCTAGAGGTGAAAGACAAATTCTGGAAGGAACTAGACGAAGTAGTTCTGAGCATCCCAGACATAGAGAAAGTCAAGATTGGTGCAGATTGTAATGGACATGTTGGTGAAGGAAATAGGGGTGATGAAGAAGTGATGGGTAAGTACGGCATCCAGGAAATGAACTTGGAGGGGCAGATGGTGGTAGACTTTGCAAAAAGGATGCAAATGGGTGACCTACAAGAGCGGAGGTAGAAGCACGCAGGTGGATTATATCTTGTGCAGACGATGTAATCTGAAGGAGGTTACCGACTGCAAGGAAGTGTAGGGGAGAGTTTGGCTAGACAGCATAGGACGGTGGTGGAGCGGAAGATTAGGAAGACAGGCAGAGCAGAGAACCATGTGGTGGAAGCTGAGACAGGATGAGTGTTGTGCAGTTTTTCGGGAACAGGTGAGACAGGCTCTCGGTGGACAGGAGGAGCTTCCAGAAGACTGGACCACTGCCAAGGCAGGCAGGAGCGTACTTGGTGTATCTTCTGGCAGGAAAGAAGAGAAGTAGACTTGGTGGTGGAACCTCACAGTACAGGAAATCATACAAGAAAAAGCTAAGAAGAAAGGGGACACTGAGAGGACCGAGGAGAGGTGTAAGGAATACATTGAGATGCGACATAGGGCAAAGGTAAAGGTGGCAAAGGCCAAACAAGAGGGATATGATGACATGTATGCCAGGTTGGACACTAAAGAAGGAGAAAAGGATCTATACAGGTTGGCCAGACAGAGGGATAGAGATGGAAAGGATGTGCAGCAGGTTAGGGTGATTCAGGATAGAGATGGAAATATGTTGACTGGTGCTAGCTAGATGGAAAGAATACTTGGAGGAGTTGATGAATGAGGAAAATTAGAGAGAAGTGAGAGTAGAAGAGGCAAGTGTGGTGGACCAGAAAGTGGCAATGATTAGTAAGGGGGAAGTTAGAAAGGCATTAAAGAGGATGAAAATGGAAAGGCAGTTGGTTCTGATGAGATTCCTGTGGAGGTATGGAAGCATCTAGGAGAGGTGGCTGTGGAGTTTTTGACCAACTTGTTCAATAGAATTCTAGCGCGTGAGAATATGCCTGAGGAATGGAGGAAAAGTGTGCTGGTGCCCATTTTTAAGAACAAGGGTGATCTGCAGAGCTGTGGGAACCCTAGAGGAATAAAGTTGATGAGCCACACAATGAAGTTATGGAAAAGAGTAGTGGAGGATAGACTCAGGACAGAAGTGAGTATTTGCGAGCAACAGTATGGTTTCATGCCGAGAAAGAGTACCACAGATGCATTATTTGCCTTGAGGATGTTGATGGAAAAGTACAGAGAAGGTTAGAATGAGCTACATTATGTCTTTGTGGATCTAGAGAAAGCCTATGACAGAGTACCCAAAGAGGAACTGTGGTACTGCATGCGGAAGTCTGAAGTGGAAGAGATGTATCTTAGAATAATATAGGACATGTATGAGGGCAGCAGAACAGTGGTGAGGTGTGCTGTAGGTGTGACAGATGAATTTAAAGTGGGACTGCATCAGGGATTAGCCCTCAGCCCCTTCCTGTTTGCAGTGGTGATGGATAGGCTGACAGATGAGATTAGACTGGAATCCCTGTGGACCATGATGTTTGCAGATAACATTGTGATCTGCAGTGAAGGCAGGGAGCAGGTGGAGGAACAGTTAGAAAGATGGAGGCATGCACTGGAAAGCAGAGGAATGAAGATTAGCCAACGTAAAACAGAATATACGTGCATGAATGAGAGGGGTGGTTGGGTAAGAGTGAGGCTACACGGAGAAAAGATAGCAAGGGTGGAGGACTTTAAATACTTGGGGTCAACAGTCCAGAGCAATGGTGAGTGTGGTCAGGAAGTGAAGAAACTGGTCCAGGCAGGTTGGAACGGGTGGAGGAAGGTGTCAGGTGTATTATGTGACAGAAGAGTCTCTGCTAGGATGAAGGGCAAAGTTTATAAAACAGTGGTGAGGCCAGCCATGATGTACGGATTAGAGACAGTGACACTGACACTGACAGGAAGCAGAGCTGGAGGTGGCGGAAATGAAGATGTTGAGGTTCGCTCTCGGAGTAACCAGGTTGGATAAAATTAGAAATGAGCTCATCAGAGGGACAGCCAAGGTTCGATGTTTTGGAGACAAAGTTAGAGAGAGCAGACTTCGATGGTTTGGACACGTCCAGAGGAGAAATGGTGAGTGTATATAATGGTGAGGTAGAAGGATTATGAGGATGGAGCTGCCAGGCAAGAGAGCTAGAGGAAGACCAAAGAGTAGGTTGATGGATGTCGTGAGGGAAGACATGAGGGCTGTTGGTGTTCGAGAGGAGGATGCAGGAGATAGGCTTACATGGAAAAGGATGACGCGCTGTGTCGCCCCCTAAAGGGACAAGCCGAAAGGAAAAGAAGATTCGCTCTCTCTGTGATTACAAAAAACACAACCACAAGGCAGTCATAGAGTTTTTGTGAGGATGTTCTGGATGTCATCAATTCAGACATAATTACACTTCTCTGGGTCTTGAAAATGTCAGAATTTCAAAATCATCTGGGATCTCATTATTTTAATCTGCATGCATTCTTCCAGTGTGCTGTAACCTGCTGTTCCCATTTTTTTTCAATGTACTACCATAATTTGTCATCTTTTTAGTTCCTGTTCATCTGTGGCGGGAAGTAAAAAAGTACAAATACTTCGTGCAAATACATTATTACAAACCTTTTCATCTCTCTACTTGAGTACATAAATTATATTTCTGGACTCTTTTCTTTTTGTTAGTCTAATCGCATTTTTTCCTAAATAACTTTTTAACATGCGGCACGGTGGACGACTGGTTAGAGTGTCTGCCTCACAGTTCTGAGGACTGGGGTTCAATCCCCGGCCCCGCCTGCGTGGAGTTTGCATGTTCTCCCCGTGCCTGCATGGGTTTTTTCCGGGCAGTCTGGTTTCCGACCACATCCCAAAAACATGCAAGGTAGGTTAATTGCAAACTCTAAATTACCCGTAGGTGTGAATGCTAGTGCGGATGGTTGTTTGTTTGTATGTGCCCTGCGATTGGCTGGCAACCAGTTCAGGGTGTACACCGCCTCCTGCCCGAAGATAGCTTTGATGGGCTCCAGCACTCCCGCGACCCTAGTGAGGATAAGCGGCTCAGAAAATGGATGGATGGATGGGATATTCTCTCTTAGGGCCAAATGTTGAGAAAAAACACAAGGGCCTGGCTTGCCGCCTCTGTTTTACTTCATCCCAAAGATGTTTGTTGGGTTCAGGTCAACGCTCTAAGGTTCTTCTGCACCAAAATAATCCAACCACAGATTTATGGTGCTTTCTGTTGGTATGGAAAAGGTCCATCCCAAAGGGTTAAGAGGTTTCTCCGCAAGACTTTCTGCATTTTGTTAAATGTTAACAGATTATAGGATGTTAATCGTGTGTGTGTTTGTTTGCAGCTGTGCTGTTGGCTATAATTTCTGGTGACTCTACCAACATGCCTGTGATGTGTTGAGCTCTGATGTGTGCAGCTCACCATATGGAAAGCCTCCTCATCTGATGCTGCAGTTGCAGAACATGTGTGAGATAATAGAAATCTTCTTGAGTTATTACTTAAGAGTAGTCTGCAGTTCTGTGTGCTATGTAAAGTACTTCAATGTGGATCTTTTACTTAGCCAAGTCAGTTGAACATCAAATGCTCAGCAACAAAAATATCAGAATCTACAAAGGCCTCTTTTACACATGCTGGTGTACAAAAACATTATGCAGAATTTACCAAGAGGAGCGTCATGTTCAAAGTCATTCAGATCAGCATTGAATAGCCTACAAACAACAATTCACTATCACAGTCACACCTACAAGATATTTGAAGTATTCAATGAACCTAACACAATTGTTTTTAGATGTGAGTAGCTGAGGATATGCAAATTGTAGCTAGGGATATGCAAATTATCAGACCCAACAGTTTTCCACTAGGTGGAAGTATGTACCATATCTGTGTCTGAGTCAAGGATCAGAGGTTTGTGGGTGCTGAGCTCATGGCCAGGCAAAATAAATGTAACTGTTCTGTAATTTGTACATTTTATTGCAATTAAGAGGCAAGAGAAGCATAACACCTTTGGGGAAACTCTGTGACTAAATCATCAAATCTGATAAAGGTTATTATTTTTTAATGATTGTTATTATCTAAATGTTGAGCCACAGCAAAAGAGGAATGGATTGGCTTTATTAAACAAACATATTGTAACCAAATGCATTTTTTTCTGATGCAAATCAGTCCCCTAAATGAACACTGAAAATACCCAAAATTATTATTTTGGGGGTGGGGGTGGGGGTGAAAGGGGGCTTGCAATGCACAATATTTAAAACATATTAAAGTAAATTGACTTTATTCTAATATATAAACTCCTGTCCTTGCACCTCATTCTCTCTGGGTCCTATAGGAGTTATACTGCTGTGTAATTTGTTTTTTAAATATTACTTTTCAACCGTATGGTTCTGCACTTTTCTACCTTGTTTCTAAAAGACATACAGTAAAAAAAAATTTTTTTTTTTAATTATAAAATTTGAGGGTTCCTGGGATGCAATTTAGGGCTGGTTGGGCAAACCCAGAAATAGGCTACAAATGCCTATATGTACCTCATCAATCTTCGAAGTGTGCCAAAGTGATACCAAATGGGTATGTATGGATGTGGATGTAAACCACTGCTGGTCATGTAGAAAGGCCATTGCCGCGTCACTGTAACTTTAGGGAATACACAGCTAGGAATGACAAAAATAAACAAGCTTACACTGATAGATTGTCTTGGCTCTGGATGTGGTCGTATTATATTCTAGTCACCACTTTGCTGCAGTGGCCTGTTTTCTTGCTGACCTCAGTCTCCTCTTGAATACAATTTCTCCCCTCACTGCAACCAGCAGTCACATGCTGAGAACAGAAAACCTTGCTTTCAAGTGGGAAAACCGGTGGCCCCAAATCGACCCAACAAAGTGGAGTTGTGCCAATTTTGTGCATTTGAAAAGTGACGTCATTTGACTATTATTCACCGAATGAGCCCAGGTCATAGAATATGCAACTAGAGTTTTGCATGTCAAAACATCACCGAGAGCAAATGTGTGCACAGTGGAATGAGGGGGCACAGTAATAAATACTATGAAGCTCTCCATCCAGGTTCATCAAAGATCTTGAATTGACTCTATCTGCTGGTGTGCATGTGTGCCACTTGGACTGGATGATGTGTTCAAGGTGCATGTGTGAATCGAGACTTCATGTCCAATTCCACCGCGAGAGGTTGCCATGTTTGCATGAGAGAGTATGAATATGTGTGCGTGTGTTACTTATTGAAACAGAGGTTATGCTCTCATAGGAGTGTTGTGCATGTTTGCATGTCAGCATGCAGGGTATGGGCTGCAAAATGAGGAGTGGGTTAGAAGTTGGCCCAAGTGTGCAAGTGCTTGTGTGCATTTACATGTGTGAACGGTTGTCCTAATGAAATGTGAAAGCCCTCCAAATCACCTCTGCCAACCCCCTACCACTGCTAAGGCTGTCTGCGCGTCTCTTAACTCACACACACAAACACACATGCACGCAGGGCTTGTGTTAACACGGTAGTGTTAGCGTGAAAGAGGTGGGTCGCAGCCCCTCTCTGTCTGTCCTGTGAGGCGATGCTCTCCCTGGGCATGTTGCTTGTACAGCTGGCAGTTCTGGAGCCTCCAGACACACACACACATACATGCATGCAGACAGAAGCACGCTAGGCAGTGGGTCATGACGCTGCTGGCGTGAAGAATAGACGGGTCTGACACCAGAAGAGCAGACAGTGTTTCTGACATGCACGGGAGACTATAAACAAGCAATAAGAAGCATGGCGTTGTATTGAGGGACATCAAATTTGAGCTTAATTTAGAAGAAAACGATGAGTTGGAAGTGGCGCCTGCGTCACTTCCGGGTTATCGTAATTTTAAATTACAGCGTTATATATCAAGATCTTTGATACATATGACGGGCACGTCATATTTTTACAAGTTTAACTTGAGGCGAAATGACGACAAACCTTTATAATCAGTCTCTTAACGGAAGGTGGCTACATTTTAGGAATTTTGAGTTCTAGACTTTCTAGAGGTTTCGTTCCGAACCCAATCACACATATAATCCATGCAAGTGGTGCATTTTATAGAAAATGTAATAATAAAAATGGGTTTCTACAGGATAAAACACAGACAAACCCAAAACAAACAAGATATCTGCGAACATTGGCAAAGGAAGGGATTTGTGACGTGAGATGAGCAGAATGGGCGTGTCGTGAATGCATATAGTTGAGGACTCCTGGTCTCGTTAATATAAACCCAAATATGCACTAATCCGTAGTTTTAGTAGACCGGGATTTACATGTCTGGAACACGTTTGAGGCAGACAAGTCAGGCTCCCGAGTGTTCGGCCGGCCCGGTTCGCACCGATAACAGGTGGATTCGACGGGAGGGAGGAATGGAAAAACAAGAGCAGCAGGAGGCCAACGAGTTCTCAGGCAGGATGTCTCGGGTGACGTTTGGAGCGGGCGCGCTGCGTCCGCTTCCGTTCTCTCAGACTGAGTTCGCCCCCCAAGCAGGGTGGCTCGAAGCGCTTGCAGGAAGCGGCAGCCCGGGATTGTCCGATGTGTCCTTCCACCTCGGGTGAGGTGGGCGTCCTGGCTGGCGCGGTCGTCGGCGAGTTTGTCGGAGTGACCAAAAAGACTTGGACACCAAGACTCCAAAAACTTCTCAACTTCTCCCAGCTCCGGCGCCTTTTACGGCCAGAGTGGGTCAAACAGGGGGGTTTACCCCACTCCTTTTCTAACACCTTCGCGAACACCGAGGGGCTGGAATGCCTTTTGGCATTATTTTTCCATTCTAGGATTATTTTGTGGTTTAAAACCAGTGGAATAAAATAATAATTATTGGATTTAAGTTAACGAGACCATTTCCCCACCCTGCATTGTTCCACGCACATTCTCTTTCATACCTGTAATGAATGTTTCAAATGTTATGTGGTGTGGAGAACATTACTATTTTCAAGTGACATTTGTGGCATGGGGTGAGACATTCCATCTGGTTCAGATAACAACAGATTTGACGTGAGACATTAAAGTTTGCAGCAATACAGTCACTAGTGGCGTTCATGTTTGCACAATGCTAACTGTCATTCAAGTTCTTAAAATATTGACTCCCAGTCGAGTCGCAGACTGTCTTATGAACCCCTGTCTGTAGTGTCGTTCTGTCGCCCGTGGGTGTCGCTGTTGCCTGTTCCAACTCCCAAGTAGCAAGTCTCAGCAGGGTGGAGGCGTCGCTGCGAGTCCAATCCTTCGACTGGCGGGGAGTTAATTAACTTAGCGTTCGGAGGCGAACCCAGCATCCGTGGGTCTCCCCTTTGAAGTCTCAGGCAGACGTGATTCACTTAGCCTCGGCATGGCAAAGCAAATGTCTGTGTCTTGTTGAAGATAGTTTGTTGTGTTAATCCGTTTAGAGTCTGCGTGTGACTCTGGAGTTACAGACTACCTCGGCGGGGAGCGGCGGTAGTGCGAGGCTGGGTTGCCGGGTGGCATCTTTTGCGTGGCATGTCCGCTACAGCCTGTTTCATTGAGACTGCGTGTGTGCAGACACATTAAGGCTGGAGAAGTTCTATTGAGGAAGACAGAAGAGTAAACCCACCCATCCATCCATTTTCTGAGCCGCTTCTCCTCACTAGGGTCGCGGGCGTGCTGGAGCCTATCCCAGCTATCATCGGGCAGGAGGCGGGGTACACCCTCAACTGGTTGCCAGCCAATCGCAGGGCACATACAAACAAAAAAAACATTCACACTCACATTCACGCTTACGGCCAATTTAGAGTCATCAATTAACCTAGCATGCATGTTTTTGGGATGTGGGAGGAAACCGGAGTGCCCAGAGAAAACCCACACAGGCACGGGGAGAACATGCAAACTCCGCGCAGGCGGGGCCGGGGATTGAGCCCCAGTCCACAGAACTGTGAGGCAGACGCTCTAACCAGTTGTCCACCGTGCCGCAGAAGAGTAAACCATTTTATTTATTTGAAAAAGGGAATCTCCTTTATTTGTAGATGATTATGCGTACTAATTGATTTTCACACAGACACACACACAAACAAACACACGCATGATGTGAGAGAGTAGTGAGCCCAAAGTCAGCTGGGAGAGGCTCCAGCTCACCAGCGGGCCATGACCCTCATGACTGGGATAAGTGGTATAGGAAAGGCCAACAGTAAACTCCACCATGTTGTGCCAGTGATCATACTGTATCTCTCAATAAAGAGTCTTGTTGCCAGGTACTGTCTAACAAAGCTTGTGTCTATTATCCCCCTTAAACCTAATCAAACTTGAGTTAAAGTGTCGATTAAGCTATGTCAAGAGAAATGTGGAACCAAAGAGAGGGGCTTGCTAAGCAGGGTACACACAGAACAATGATCAGGACAAACATGAGCTTTCTTTCCTCAGTTGCAATCAAAGTTTTCAAAGGTCCAATTTTCAAGGTATTCACCACAACCAAAATTTCCATCCATCCATCCATCCATTTTCTGAGCCGCTACTCACTAGGGTCGCGGGCGTGCTGGAGCCTATCCCAGCTAACATCGGGCAGGAGGCGGGGCACACTCTGAACTGGTTGCCAGCCAATCACAGGGCACAAACAATCATTTGCACTCACAGTCACACCTATGGGCAATTTAGAGTCTCCAATTTATGCATGTTTTTGGGATGTGGTAGGAAACCGGAGTGCCCGGAGAAAACCCACGCAGGCACGGGGAGAACATGCAAACTCCACACAGTCGGGGCCGGTGATTGAACCCCGGTCCTCAGAACTATGAGGCTGACGCTCTAACCAGTCGGCCAACGTGCCGCCGACCAAAAATTCCAAACCAAGAAAAAGACCAGATAAGCTAACAGTCAGTCGCCACCATGCTGTCTCTCACAGGTCAGTCTCAGTAACACGACAGACATGGTTGTGTGTGTGGTGCGCTGTGTTGGTCGTCTTGAGGACACCATACGCAGGAATAAGAACAGATGTGGCTCCCCCCCCCCCTCCCTCATCTTGTGTGGGTTCCATCACATTGAAAAAAATAAATTAAGATGTTAAAAATCATTATGTCACTTAAGGTTAAGGACCTTTTGCTGTGCATTAGAATTCAGACCAATGTAAGAGAGGTAAGGTCAGTATGACAGTTTTGTTTTTTTAATCTTAATGGCCTCAGTAGACCCAGTGTCATAGTTCTCATTTAGAAGATAAGAAAGAAACTTGTTTTTCTTTCTTTTCCTTTGTCATTACTCATCTGACTTTGGAGAATATGTGAGGCAAACACTAACAGAGCCATCTTACCAGTGATGCAGGCATATAATTTTGGGAGGTATTTTTTAATAAAGACAGACAGAGCCTGCCTACATGAAAAGGCTGTCGAATTTGAAAAGTGGCATATCAGGTTCTGGTCTTTGTTCTTGACAATTTGCATACTTCCCCTGGAATGAAGATGTGGTGACTCTTGCGCTTTGAGTGAACAAATGTAGTGTTTCAAAAAGGATGTTGCACACTGTAAGTGGTTATTGAAGGCATGACAATGCCACCAAACTAGTTGAGAGACTTGGATAAATCGTGTTGTTGTTGTCCAAGCATTATTAAAGGACAGTTAGTTGATGATGTCAGGTTGTGGAGTCATCGCCAGAAGCCACTGAAAAGAGCGCCAGCAGAAGGACTTCCACGTCTCCACACGAGAGCAGAGAAGAACATACCGGTGTGCACTTTCAGCTCCGTTGACTAACTTGATGCATGATGATGTGTTATTTCTATCGCTTATTTTCGCCTGTTGGGGATATCCCAAGTAGTTCATGTGCAACAGCTACACAATCTCAGGGGTTTTCAGGAAAATACTGCGATTGTTTGGTAGGGGTTGCCAGCCTTTTCTTTTTTTTTTTTAAATGAACAATGCAGACAAATCTTTAAAAAATTAATGATATGTATAAATAGATGCTTTACAATAAAGGTAGATTTTGTTTTTTGTAGTATCAAATCTGATATATTGATGCAATTGCTTTATATTGATAACATTAGTGATAGCAAGTTACTCCGTGATTCCTTCTCCCACAATTTGGTCGACTCTGCATTTTAATGGTGCATGCTTTGAATCGGCGGCACGGTGGGCGACTGGTTAGAGCATCAGCCTCACAGTTCTGAGGACCCGGGTTCAATCCCCGGCTCCGCCTGTGTGGAGTTTGCATGTTCTCCCCGTGCCTGCGTGGGTTTTCTCCGGGCACTCCCATTTCCTCCCACATCCCAAAAACATGCATGAATTGGAGACTCTAAATTTCCCGTAGGCATGACTGTGAGTGCGAATGGTTGTTTGTTTCTATGTGCCCTGCGATTGGCTGGCAACCAGTTCAGGGTGTACCCCGCCTCCTGCCCGATGACAGCTGGGATAGGCTCCAGCATGCCTGCGACCCTAGTGAGGAGAAGCGGCTCAGAAGATGGATGGATGCTATGAATCGGATTAAGTAGTGCTGTCTGGTGGACAAATGTGTCAATTAAAAGTCGAAAGCGTTTATTCTCTAAAAAGGAATACCCACTGGCAAATTTGACCTTTATTAATTTAACACAAACAAAATGAAAAAAAAACAAAAAAACTTTAATGGCATAAAATGCCCCTTATGATCTCTTACAGCCTAGAAAGGCAAGCTGCAACCTTCAACAAGTTATGGACCAAGCCTGAGCAACAGAATATAAATCAGTGTAATCACTTATGAATATTCACCTTACACACATCCAAATACTGCAGCACATCTTGGATCCAACTTAATCTTTTTCAGGCCAGCCCAGACCTTTTTGAGTGTGGGGGGGACATGATGAAAAATGTCCTCTCTGGAATCTTTTGTTGGTTTGCTGTAGAATTAATTACACAGCAAAAAACGTTTTCGCTGAAACCCACAGAAATATACACTGAGACATATTGCTGACTGCCTAACTGTTAAAACCTCTTTGTTTATCGGGACATCACTTCAGCTTCCTAAAGAGCCGGTTACAAGATACGAGTAAAAAGGTGTACAGTATATGTAAAAATACATGTTTGTCAATTTCTACGACCATTTTGGAGACAGAACAAGAGACGGAAAATCATTTGTAGTGATAGAATGTCCAGACTGCAAAGAGTTTGAAAAGCCTTTTGCACCCATTAAAATATGAACATTTATTAATATGGCGGTATTTTCCACATTTTTGAAAAAAAATCTTAAATTATGTCTGAAGGTCAACACTCCACATCTTGATTGTTTAATATAAATTTAGGATGGCCTAACAGATTTGTAAACAGTTGTTAATTGCTGTCTGCCTGTCTTATTTAGTCTATCTATCTATCTATCTATCTATCTATCTATCTATCTATCTATCTATCTATCTATCTATCTATCTATCTATCTATCTATCGATCGATCTAGTTAGGTAGCTAGCTAGTTATCTGTCTGTTAAGACAAAATCAAGACAAAAACAATTTAAAGAAATTACAGTATTGTACTTGAAATGAGATCAAATGTGTGATTTACGTGTGTAAAAATGAAATTTAAAAAAAAAAAAAAAAGCAGGTAATAAAGGTAATATCGCCTATTTGTTTCCTATTTGTTAAACCCATCAGGCTGAGACAGTTTCCTTACACCATCTTGAATGTTCCTGGAACCCTCCCAGAAATTCCCTGAATGACAGCTAAGGTTGGGAGGTGAGGGTCAAGTGTTCCAACGGTGTGTATCGACTGTCTAATGTGCGCATGAGGATGCTGAGGTAAGGAATCTGATTGGGATTGTATCTCACCTATCGCTTGTTCGTCCATCCGTCCGTCTGTATTCATTTTAACCCAAATTGTATAATGCCCTCATACAGCCCTCAAGTCAACTATATACCGGTAGTAATAATATGGTACAATGCTAACTGTCATAAAAATGTAAAAAGAAGTTAGCCACACCTAATTTGAAACTATTTGATACAAAATAAATTAGAAAACGTCTTTTGATGATGTCATCAGACTGATGGTCGGGTGGGGTATGATATCATGCATGACAATGGTTAAAAATGGCTCCACCGTTCATATACATTTTTCAAAGGGGTCACTACCACTCGAGTGAATCGTGGGTTTCTTTGACTGAGGCTTTGCACAAAGTCAGTAGCAGGCAACACATTTTCCACATTACCGCCTCCTTCCTCTCTATTGCTGCGTTCACTCCCACTCCTGTCTCTATTTTAGTATCCTCCTCTCACATTTACTGCACACTTTAGAGAGATATTTTCCTCTCTGTCTATTATCTAAGCGCCCTTTGAGGTTTTTATATCACATAATCTGTCATTTAACTCCTTCTAGATGTTTCGTATTTATAAATGACAGAAGGTCATTCAATTAACAGATTCAGTCTATCTTGAGTAAAAAAAAATAAAAAAATAAAAGACACTGACAAGACAAATAAATGATGCAGATACAAATAATACCATTTCACTCTATCACTGCTTGAAATATAGTCTTTTTTTTTCAGGACATTATGGAAGAAACATCTGTTGAACTCCTGACAGGAAATTTCCAATTTGGTTACAGTCGTTATTGAATAACAGTTGTTCTATTCCAGGATACAGTCCAGTGTTGACTGCAAAACCTCCTGTTGCCATGCAAGGACAGAGCGTTCGATTCTTGCTTCCTCCCTCTGTATCTTAGCAAGGGCCACAGTGTACACATACAAGCATTGTTCTCTACATTGTTCTGTGTGTGTTGGTGCCTGCATGACAACCAGTGTTAGATATTAACTCAGAGCGATGGAGCAAAAGGTGAACGGCCACACGTGTTTGAACATGTTTTTGTTTAGCACATGGATGACCGCTGGTGTATCTGCACACTGCTTGGGTTGTCGAACAGCTGACCAGATAAACGTGTTGCACATGATCTTCTGTATACGTTCGCAGAACATACTGCGTGTGAAACACATTTACCTGTTGTGTCACAGAAGTCAATAACCTCTTTTTCCCGGCAGTAGAGTGCTTTGTGTGTACATATGTGTTTACTAGACAAGTACACAGTTTTTCCAGTTACAAACTTAAAGTGCCATCTACCATTGCTTCATCAGTTGATATACAGTGCCTAACAGTTCTTCCATTTTTGCATAGTTTCCCCACTTTAATTCAAACAAATGTAAATATCAAACAAGATAAATGAAGTAAACATAATGTTTTAAAATGGTGATTTTATTTACTAAGATAAAAAACAATAATTAAAAGTGAACCTGGCCCTGTGTGAAAAAGTAATGGCCCCCCTTTTTAAATCATGAATTAACTTAACTAATAATTTTTTGGGGTTCATTTTCACTGACAAAACCCAAGCCTAATTACCTCCAGACCTGTTCAATCAAGAAATGACTTAAATAGAACTTGTTTGACAAAATGAAGTCCGCCAAAAGGTCTCAAAAATCTGCAACAAAATGCCACGATCAAAAGAAATTCAAGAACAGATGAGAAATAAAGTAATTGACATCTATCAGTCTGGAAAGGATTAAAAATCCATTTCTAAAGCTTTGAGAGGAATTATCCTCAAATGGAGAAAACATGGAATGGTGGTCAACATTCCCTGGAGTAGCCGGCCTAAAAGAAAACCCTCAAGAGCACAGCGACGACTCTCCCAGGAGGTCACAAAGGAAGCCAGGACAGCATATAAAGAACTACAGAGCTCCCTTGCCTCAGTTAAGGTCAGTGTTCATGACTTAACAATAAGGAAGAAACTGGGCAAAAGTTGCATCCAAGGTAGAGTTCCAAGGGGAAAACCACGACCTACCAAAAACAATATAAAGGCTCATCTTACTTTTGCGAAAGAGAGAGAGTGAGAGAATAGTCAATAGTGTTGCTAGTTGAAAGTTGAAATTTTTGGAAGGTGTGTGTCTCGTTACATCCATCCATCCATCCATCCCTTTTCCTCCGCTTATCTGAGGTCGGGTCGTGGGGGCAGCAGCCTCACCAGCTCTTCCGAGGGGATCCCGAGGCGTTCCCAGGCCAGCCGAGAGACATGTCTCCAACAGTTAAACATGGTTTGTCGTGTGATGGTCTGGGGCTGCTTATTAATTCAGGACCTGGATGACTTGCTGTGTTTGATGGAACCATGAATTCTGGTATTTCTCAGAAAATCCTGAAGATGAATGTTCATTAATCGGTTTGTGACCTCAAGCTCAAGCGCACTTGGGTTCTACAGCAGGACAACGATCCAAAACACACCAGCAAGTCAACTTTTGAATGGCTTAAAAAAAAAAAAAAGCTTTGCTTAGTAAAAGTCCGGAATTCAATACGATTGAAAGGTTGTTGCATGACCTTGAAAAGTCCGTTCATGCTCGAAAACCCTGTAGTGTTGCTGAATTAAAACTGTTCTGCAAGTACTCATTGCCAGTTATAGAAAACGCTTGATTTCAGCTGTTCCTGCTGAGGGTGGCCCAACCATTTATTAGGTTTTGGGAGCCATTACCTTTTCACACAGGGCCAGGTAGCTTTAAATATCTTTTTCCCTTAATAAATAAAATCATTTGTTTGATGATCTTAAACATTAAAGTGGGGAACGTATGCAAAAAAATAAGAATTTGAGAAGGGGGCCAATATTTTTTCACGGCACTGTACATGAAACAATATCACTACCCAAAGGCTGTTTAGCTCTCGTTTTGCTCTGCTTTTTTTCTTTACATTGAGACTGATGGATGATGGTGTGGGAGTAAGACAAAGAAATATAATATGGTAGTGGTGGGTCATACATTTGGTACCTGGGCCTTCAGTGAGAATTTACCCAACTTATTCCAACTTTTACAGTTTTTCTCAGTACGTTTCCCAGATCAGAATTTAAATTCTCAGAACTGCTTGTTCAAACTTCACATCATTTTGTCACTTGGGCATGTAAAAAAAAAAAAAAAAAAGCAGTTTCTCTTTTCTTTGAGCACATCTATGCAAATGATTTTGTTCAGTTATCTGTGGTTTCTGATATTATTAATTGCTTATATTATGTTGGTCCAAATCTATTAGAATGGGTCTCTCTTGAATAGTCTTCCCCCCCCCCCCCCCACACCCCCACAACATTTTGGTATTTGTTCATCGTCTACATGTGAAATGGTTGAACAAGGTACTGCGATATGTCAAGCAATTTCTATACAGATAGAGACTGTGCATCCGATTTATTTCCAGGTGAATGTTGACTTTCTCTGACAAGGAAATGTGTGAACAATGGTACAATGTCTGGCAATGGAAGGACAAGGAATTGGACAGGGTTAACAGCAAGAGAGAAGAAGAAGAGGAAGAGGATTGAGGCTGCTTGGCGAAGGAGTTGCGAGACAAAACAGACGAAGAAATAGAAAAGCCTGAAGACAAATGTCCATTCCTGATGACATAAGAGCCACACTTGTGGGCCACATTCTCAATCATGGGTTTAGGTGTAGGAAGACTGCACTGTAATTCCTACTGCACTGCATGTAGAGTTTTCCCTTAGGATTGTCCTATGTTCACATTTCTACTTTTTTTTTTTGTCTTTGTGCTTTTCAGTGTTGTCTTCAAATTACAGTGAAAACAGTAAAAACAAAAATGTGAATCTTGTCCAGTCTCTTGCAATCAATCTCCCATATACAATGAGGTGTGACTTAAATTTTAAAATAATTGTCATTAAAACTTTAGCCAGATTTTACATCATGACGAAGCAATCTGTTTTATCGGAACATAAAATGACACACGAACATGTCATTCTGATGGCACTGACATGCTCATTGACATATATTTCGTTTTGAGAGATGAACTAAGGATTATGAGTCAGACACAGGATTTTGGTAATCCATGGTGTTTTTCTTTGTATGAAGTGTTTTGCGAAATGCACTTATTGTTTTGCAAATGACAATGATCGAGAAATGTACCAAAGCCACTAAGAAAAACGATACCACCACTATCACATCAAAATTAGAGAAACCATTAATACTATACAAAAACACAACATGACAACACGCAAGTGTGACATGTACATCACAGAGCCAATATTCATCCAATAACAAGGCAAAACATAAAAACAATTATATGAAATATATCATTCTTGCCAGATGCATTAATTTGTGCAGATTGCTACAGACTTGTTTTGCTCATCAAAGTTGGCTGTAACATGTTTTGCTCTTACCACCCAATCAGAGGACAAAAAATGCTGATATCATCCAGCGTCATTTTGCTGATATTGGGAGGATGAAGAATTAACTTCACAAATAGGTTTTGTGTTTTCTTTGTCTTTTTGTCTGTTTCTTTTCAGATTTCTGACCATTAAAAAGTACCAGTGATGGCAAAGAAGAAAGTGTGATAATTCCCATGAATAGGAAACTGACCTTATTTGTTATGTAGCGGAGGCGTGTCGATGAAAGTGGTCCCATTGTCTCTCAGGCTACCCAGTGCTAATAAGAATTAATAAATAAGAACGGGACGTACTCCCCTCCTAGGCACAAGCAGGCATTTCCTTCTGCACAACCACGTGTCACATTAATGGTGAGAACAGGAGGTCCTTGTTTTGTGACGGTCCCAACGTACGACGTTTCGTGCTTACAAACACTGACTGTCTGAGAATGTAATGAATAGAGGCGTAGAGTAGCCAAATATTATACACAAGTAAGAGTACTGTTACTTTAGAATAATATGACTCAATTAAAAGTAAAATGTAGCCCTCCAAATATTTACTTGAGTAAGAGTAAGTACTCAGTGAAAGACCTACATACTGTAAGTAAAGAGTAACTCATGAGTAACTTCTGATTAAAAAATAACAAATCAGAGCATGAATGTCAAATAAAATAAAATAACAATAATAATATATGGGAGTCCACACATACCTGCCACATTTAAATTTTTAACTGCCCAAAAAACAACAACACATGCATTGGGCCCTACAGAAACACTTTGCTTTTTACACTTAAAAAAATTACTGAATGAAGAAACTTTTTGCTGACCAGACTTATTGATAATTGGTGTGTGTGTGTGTGTGTGTGTGTGCACGCGTGTGTGTGTGTGTGTGTTTGTGAGAGAGAGAGAAAGAGAGAGGGAGGGAGGGGGAGAGAGCAACCGAGAGAAAGAGAGAGAGAGAGAGAGAGAGAGAAACGTGCAACTTAGCGCAAGGTGTTTTCTCAAGTTAGAAGTAGGCTGAAATATACCTACCCTGCATGACAAAGTGTTTTTTTTTCTGGGTCTGTAAAGTAAACACTCGCACAGCTGTTTTTTGCCCCCCCCCCCCACCCCAAATGAATCACTTTAATTGGCCCACGAAGGGTTTGTGTGCGGTCATGTCTGATTGGTGAATTGGAGTCAAATGACACCTAGTGATCACATTGGATTGCTGCAACGGCGCGCTATGAGGAAGTGGAAGATGAAGTCTAAAAATAGATTGTGCATGCAATAATGAATAAATAAATGTAGCGAGCGGCATGTCGATCAATGTCACTGAGTAAAAGTATTGATTCTTCTTCATATAAATGCTCAAGTAAAATTAAAAATTATGTTGCATTTAAACTTACTCTGACAAGTACAATTTAGCCAAAATGTCACTTGAGTAAATGTAATGGAGTAAATGTAACAAGTTACTACCCACCTCTGGTAATAATTAACATGAGTCGGATTGAGCACAAGCATTATTGTGTCGTCCAATTATGGTCAGCAAGAAAACAACCAAACTGAAGACCATAAGGCCAAGCAACCAAATGAAAATGGTTTTCTTGAGATCATAAAATGGATTTTGGATATTGTATGTTCAAATAATAATAGAGTATATCTTCTTAAATCTGATGACCCTTGGACTATTGATCTTGTAGTTATTGATTATAGATATTAACTCCAAATACAAAAGGTCAGTGGGTCAGTAAAAGCTTTACCGAGTATTACAAAGTAATACCAAACAAAAAAACACAATCAAAGGTCTATAATAAGATTAAACTCATCATCACTCATTAGATTCTCTTTTGGCTCAATTGGGTGAGCTTTAAACCCCAAATAAACAGATTATGTCTGAAATTAATTTGAAAGGAAAAATGAAAGGCCAGTGTTAGTGTCTTGTTATATATTCTTTTAGAAAAATAGTCATTTTATACTTGGAATGACTCAGTGCTGCAGGGGAAGTAATACAACAAGCTTCACTTTCACAGTCAAAGCAACTATCACAGGCAGTGCATTATCTACTGCTGATTATATTCTGAGATGTTGAAGATAATAACTCTCTCTATGAATGTTAAGACAAACAAGTGAAACAAGGGAATAATGGGATACCTTTACTGTTTGAGGAGCTAAAAGAAGCCATATACAGTATCTTATTAATTATTCTCCGATGACATGGATCAGTGGACCCTCGGTACTCAAAATGTTTGGCAATCATAAAGATAATAAGATTTTAATTTGAAAAAAGGTCAAGCAACATTGAAGAAATCTGGTAATAATAGGGTGAGATGAAAATGATGATATGCAAATAGATGCAAAATAAATGTATAAAAAAAAATATAATTTAAAAATACACAAGAAATATTTGAGAGCAGCTCTTATGAAGGTAAGGTTTGTTGTTGGTAACTATAAATTTACTTCTAATTCCTTATTTCCTATGGATAAATCATTTCTAAATCCAGGAGTGGACCGTTTTCAACCCTTCCACTTAATTTCCTTTGGGGTAAAATAAAATCAGCTTCAAAACAAGTAAAAGGAACGGCCTGCGATTGGCTGGGGACAACTCCAGACTGTACCCTGCCTCTCACCCAAAGTCAGATATGATACCTAATTAGAATTTATTATTACATAATTATTATGATACCTAATACCTAACCCTAATGAGGACATGTGGTGTAGAAAATGGGTGGATATAAAGAACGGCCTCCTGGCTCCTGTGTTTAGACTTCTAAGGGTCCACTGTACTTTAAGTAAACAGAGCACTGCACCGGGGTTAAGGAACATTTAACAAAACTCACACACAAGCACTGTGGAGTCACATGACCCCAGGAACTTTGAACATGCTGCTAGCCAAATGACGAGAGTCTAAGTCAGTTGGCGAGCAGAATGAAACAGAGCGAGTGAGGCTTGCCAAGGTCTGACTGGGAAAGGAAAGCAGCAGATCATAGTGCGTGACACATCCACACACACTCGGAACAAAGTTAAGCTTGTGGAATCAGCTGATGGGAAAGGAAAAACTAAACAGGAAACATTGGCTGCAACAACAGAAACGTGATTAAGGGGGTCTGCTAAGCCTATTAAAAACAGCAAGGTGGACAATGATGCTACAGTACTCTTAATGTGGCTTTTAAATGACACATTTACAGTAGGCCAACAACTGGTGGAGTCCATGTAAAGTAATAGATGTATAGAGGAGGAGAACTGTGGCATTCCAGTCATACACCTGCTGGGCTGGTTTGTGGGTCATTAAAATTCCTTTCCTTCTCTCAGTGCCTGGCTTATCGGAAGCCTCTGTTTGTTCCCTAAGCGACATGTTGGCTCATGTCCACCCACCTGCCAGGCCTCGCCTTCCACCTTCAATGTGTTATCTTCCTGTCCCAGCGCACACTGCGTTCTGTGAGTCTCAGGAAGTTTATACACCAGTTCCACATGTTGTACTTACTGACAAATGGAAGATTTCCCCTTTTGGATTCTACACCCAAAGTTGATCACCACTTATTTTTACCTTCTTTCATTCTGTCTTTCTGTTTTCTTTGCCATTTTGGTGTCTGTTTTGTCTCTGTCTCCACTGGAGCATGTAAGCCGTATCATCTTTTGTGTCACTTTCTGTGATAAGCAAGTGAGCAGGCAAAGTTTTGTGTCCGTGGTCCTCATCACAACAAAAACAATGGCATTAATAGGATGAAGAATGGAGCTGACAGTCGTTATTGTGTTTGAATAAACCAAGTGCCAATTTATTATCCATCCATCCATTTTCTGAACCTCCTATCCCCACTAGGGTCGCAGGTCTCAGCTGACTCAGGTGAGAGGAAGGATGGGTACACCCTGAACTGGTCGCCAGCCAATCGCAGGCCAATTGATTATTGTCTACAAAGAAATTGCAGTGAGTCTGCTTGAGGCATGCAGGTCAAACTCGTGTGAGTACAGTAATTGGACAAAAAAAGTATGAATTCAGCTGAATTCAAATGTCAAACATACCATATAGTCCTTGTTTTTATGACCTTGTAAGCTTTGTGTAAACATGTCATTTTAATTTTCTATCTGTCATTAAAAGCTGAGAGAACCATAAATAGGAGACTTGCATCTTACATATTTCATTTTCTTAAACCTTTCAAATCATTAAACATACAAGTACTTAAACAACACACAGTGATGGGGAAAGGTGGATTTACATTTATGCTGCCAAATAATATAGCACGTATTGAGTTTTTATGCAACTTTTAAGTTATTTCTTTGTATATTGAATTTTTATTTGGTTTAAATGTTTACATTCTTCACTTGTATCACTAATCGCTGTATCACGGTATGACTACTGTTGTTGGCTAAATATTGCAACAATATTGTACAGCAAGTGACTCCACGTTTCCCCCCTTACATCCTTATTGTGACACATCCCGTTTTAAACTGTGACATGACCAGTGAGCAAATCAACATATCAATGTATCAAACAAGTGTATTTCAATAACAAAGCTGCATTTTTCTTTTCACATTTGAATCTGAAAATAATGCATCTGTATTTTCTTTTTCCGTGACAATTACAAAAGAGATAACACCAGTAAACGGTTAACATGTGATAGTCTTCAACTGTTCAACCTCTCGTTATTCCAAAGAAAGTCACTCAAAAAATAGTAAATATTCTAAGTCAGTGCCAAGACCATCCACAAGAAATACATTAGAGTATGGCTTTAAAGTTTATTTACTACAGTATAACCCATAAACTAAAATGTTGACATCGTAAGCATGTAATCAATTAATGCATTTACAATAACACCTGTGCGGGACGTTTGTTTTTAACTCAATCAAACAAGCCATCAGAATGTATGTAATCCAGTCTTTAATTATGGTCATATCAAAAGTATTGTGTTGACTTGCTTCAGGGGCATTCATCAATTTAGTTTTTCTGTGCCTTTGAGTGCCACCATAACCACAAGACCCAAAGCCGATCTCCTTTGTACAAAAATATAATACATACAAATACTGCATGTATGAAATGTAGTGTTTTAAAGCAAAAAGCAACCAACAATGTCCGTGAATTTTACCATGGGAGGCAGTGGGATCAATCTCTGTGGGAGTTAAAGGGAGTAGGATTTATTTTAAACACTCACTTGGGAATGGGAGGGCATCGGATCAACCTATCTGGGAGTGGGAGTGAGCGGGAGTCAAAACCCATTCCCGTGTCAGCCTCTACGCCACCTAAGGTTGCGGAGGCCGAACTCATGTATGTTAAGTGGAATTTCGCAGAGTATAGTGTGAAAAAGTGGAGAGATTATTTATATGTGCATGTAAACGTATATACCAATTTCTGAACAATAGGCTTTGGTGAAATAAGACGGACTGATCCACGCCACACCACAGACACACACACACACACACACACACACACCCTCCAGGGCTAATCTTCTATATCCCACCCCCACCTCGACCCAAAAGTCAGACCATGCCTTTGATCAACATTGTGAAGGCACACTGGGTGAGAAGGGGTTGGGAGGTCCCAACCTGCGAAGTGCCGGATATTGTTTTGCTACTTCCTACCCTCTAAGCTATGACCCGCGGAACCTCAGGCAAGGAGCCTTGTGTTTAGGTGACCCTCAACCTCTGCTGTGCTCCTCCCTCCCTCTCTCCCTTTCTTTTCTTTTCCTTTTTCCCTCCTCCTTTCTTCCTTTCACTCATTCCTATCCCCTTGAACCTTAACTATATATTATTAATACTATCCTATTGGAGCTGATCATCTAAATACCACCAAAGTGAAGGCACACAAGCACACACACACATTCCTGCATGGTCTCCATAGCAGCAGAAATCCTTGATAGCATGCTTTGAACCTGACTTGGGTGGGTAGGTCACCGGGTCCCTCCACAAAGGGACAACGAGATGGTCCCACCGTCTGTTTTATGCACATTAGAGGTCTTGTGGTGGGCAATAAAGGTCATGTGCTCACTCAACATGAGACGAGGCAGAGATCAGCACTAAAAGTGACCCTTGCTTTTTCATTTGTAAACAACCTCAGTACGCATGGTTCTCCATGTGACTCCTTCTATGACACGCACACAGACAATACCTGCAGAAACTGTTGTTGCAGGATTCCCTACACACCTCTTGGACTTGGATATTGTTACTTTAAGTCATAGGTGAGCGTCATTTCCAAGTAGACCAACTGGCTTGATCACAGTAAAGCTTTTGTCTCGTGTCAATCAACAGTGGAACCTCTAAGATCATACACAATGCAATCTGGGATACTGGTGAAAGTCAGATTTATTTAGATTTTTGAAATAAATTTTCCCATCAGAAATAATGGGAGATAGGGCCAACCCATTGCCTTCATAAAACATGTTTTATGAATACAGCCAGTGTTTCAAGTGATATTTTACCATTCTTAACTGCCATATAAGTGTAAAAAAAAAAAAAAGTTAACCTTTAATTCATTAGTTCATCTACCGTTCTGCTTATCCTCACCAGGGTCGCGGGCGTGCTGGAGCCTATCCCAGCAATCTTCTGGCGAGAGGCGGGGTACACCCTGAACCGGTCACCAGCCAATCGCAGGGCACATATAAACAAACAACCATTTGCTCTCACATTCACACCTACGGGCAATTTAGAGTATTGAATTAACCTACCCTCCATGTCTTTGGGATGTGGGAGGAAACCGGAGTACCCGGAGAAAACTCACGCAAGCACGTGGAGAACATGCATACACCACACAGGCGGGGCCGGGATTTGAACCCCGTTCCCCAGAACTGTGAGGCAGATGTGCTAACCAGTCACTCACCGTGCCGCCTAAAGTTAACCATTATTTATTGTAAAAGAATAGTACCATTGCAGTTACACCATAATATAGTTGTCACAAATGCCAAACCAGAAGCCAAAGAAAAAGCAAAACACACGGCCAGGGATAATTCTTTGATGTTTGCTGCTAAGACAGTTGGCATGTGACATCATGTATGATGATATACTGAACTGTGTTTTGTAGAGGTGCATTTTCCGCAAACATTATTATATTTGACAGGTATGACTAAGGGCGGAGCGGCACGGTGGACGAATGGTTAGAGCGTCTGCCTCACAGTTCTGAGGTCTGGGGTTCAATCCCCGGCCCCGCCTGTGTGGAGTTTGCATGTTCTCCCCGTGCCTGCGTGGGTTTTCTCCGGGCACTCCGGTTTCCTCCCACATCCCAAAAACATGCATGGTAGGTTAATTGACAACTCTAAATTTCCCGTAGGTGTGAATGTGAGTGTGAATGGTTGTTTATTTATATGTGCCCTGCAAAATGCTGGCAACCAGTTCAGGGTGTACCCCGCCTCCTGCCCGATGATAGCTGGGATAGGCTACAGCACGCCCGCGACCGTAGTGACGAGAAGCAGCTCAGAAAATGGATGGATGGATGGATGGATGGATGGATGGATGGTGGACGACTGGTTAGCACATCTGCCTCACAGTTCTGGGGACACAGGTTCACATCTGGCCTCGCCTTTGTGGAGTTTGCATTTTCTCCACATGCTTGCGTACTCCGGTTTCATCCCATATCCTCAAAAAATGCATGGTAGGTTAATTGAAGACTCTAAATTGCCTGTAGGTGTGAATGTAAGAGCGAATGTTTTTTTGTTGTTGTTTATATGCGCCATGCGATTGGCGACCAGTTCCGGGTGTATGTACCCGCCTCTCGCCCAGAGTCAGCTGGTATAGGCTCCAGCACACCTGCAACCCTAGTAAGGATAAGCGGTACGGACAATGGATGGATGGATTGATGTTAACTTGTATGAATACGTGGGGAAATGGTGGCTACTGTACAGCATGCTATATTGTTATGCATTTATATAATCGAATGAAATGTATTAAAGTTGCTATCAAAATAAAACTAATGCTTGATTTTACCAAACACTGATACCATGTTAGTTTAGTGGATATTGCCACGCCGAGCCTTATTGCAGCACATAAACTCGTATTGTTCACAACAGTGCTGACATCAACGGGGCTGTCACTGGCACAACTGACATCCTTTTGTCAAACACGCTGATGCAGACAGGCAGCATAAGGTCGCTCACACACTCTGTTCCCTCCGCATCATTTTGATTGCAGCCAGCAAACCTCCAGAACCAAAGAGAACTGTAGTGAAATGTGTTGTGTGGAGGGCAGGTGTGTGGACACCAATGCAGATATTCAGCAGCACTGAATATCATGCTTTACACTCAGATAGGTATGCATGTTCTCAAGCATGAATAAGGAACAGATAAGGTCCAAAATCCACACAGGTGAGACCAGATTTGAACACAAGTCCACAGAATTGTGAGGCAGATGTGCTAAGCAGTTGGTCACCGTGCCGCCACAAGTTAACGTCTTTTTAATTGACAACTTTTAGAAAGGTATTCATTTGACAAAATGCTTTTTCAAGTAGTGTATCATACTGAGCGGCCTTTCTAATATTTGACCATATAACAGGGGCAAAATATTAAACACATTTGATGTAGTGGTGTATGTTGTGGCCTTTGAGAGTATTTCATAGACACTGAGGCCTTTACGTTTTGTTTCCATTAGGGCCAGGACTTGAGTGTGTTAATTTTGATGAATTAATTACAGAAAAATCAATGTGTTTTTTTAAACACAGTTAATTGCACTGCTATATAAGTGCCCTAATTCCTGGCATGCCGATAGCACTGATGCAAAAGATGCACTGAGTGACATCGGTGCACTAGAACATACTAAAGACATGATGAAAGAAATGAGACCACATTTCTTGGTCCCCTGGATGGAAAGTTTATTATTGGAAAAAATGCTCAATGGAAGAATAGAGAAGAGCATGGTGCTGTTGTATGCCAATTGTGCAACAAAGACGTTGCTTATCACTGACATACTTCAAGCCTATGCTATCACCTTTAATACAAAACACTGCAGCAAGCACGGACACTAGAGCTAACATTAGCGTCAAGAGTTCTAGTGCGGCCAAGGCTAGTATGTCTTGATAACTAAAAGAAAGAAACTTGAATTGTGAGCATAATGGATTTGTTATGAAATAACACTGAATGTTTATCAAACTGGTATGACCTATATTACAGAGTTTTGGCACAATAGAGGGATATAGGACAGGGACTGTTTCTGTTTTTTTGTTTTTGTTTTTTTACCATTTTAGATTATAGATGGAACATTGGTTTACTTTTGGTCAAGGATATTTTTGGGTTTTCTACTGCTGTGAAAACAAAATCAAATGTGCTTCCAAGACACTGAAAGTGTTTAGGTTTATAAGTCAGTTCAAAGCTTGAATAGCCACCTCAAATTTATGAGTTACAGCCTTGTGAATATTGTCAGCTAAAAATACAACTTGATAAATCAAATTCCTATATTACACCTTAAAAAGAATGCACCAATCTGTTTTTGTGTGTGATCTCCTACAGAAGAATTCTTTTTTTTTTTTGTAATCATTGTTTACGTTCACATAAGCATCTCTTTGTTTGCCGTTTGTATTTTAAAAAAGTGCTGATGGTGCCAAAATGTTTCTATTCAATCAAAATGTGATGAAGTGTGATTAATAATTGCAATGCCTCATAGAGCCCCATCACTATTTTCCATAGCACTGAACTGTTTCAAGCATAAAAGACATGTCAAGGCTGAGGGCCTGTCACGTCTACAATAATAATAATATGTGCAGGTATGTGAACAGATCAAAAGAGCTAAACATCCATCCCATCCATCCATTTTCTGAACCGCTAGGGTCGCCGGTGTGCTGGAGCCTATCCCAGCTATCATAGAGCAGGAGGCGGGGTACACCCTGAACTGGTTGCCAGCCAATCGCAGGGCACATACAAACAAACTGTGAGTGTGAATGGTACACTCACAGTCACACCTACGGGCAATTTAGAGTCTCCAATTAATGCATTTTTTTGGGATGTGGGAGGAAACCGGAATGCTCGGAGAAAACCCACACAGGCACAGGGAGAACATGCAAACTCCACACAGGCGGGGCTGGGGATTGAACCCCGGTCCTCAGAACTGTGAGGCAGACCCTCTAACCAGTCGACCACCGTGCCACCAGAGCTAAACATGTCAACCTTATTTAAAAAAAACAACAACAACAACAAATGCTGCCTTTTACTATTTCTATTTGCAAACCGGAAGCAGTTTACTCATCTTTTGTATTCTGGTGTGTAGCCACTGTGGCTTTGACATCTAACCTAATTTTGCTTCACTGTTTGACCCCCTTCTCAGACTGATGCAGCAAATAAAAAGGTCTGCATGTTATATTGTATGCCCAGCAGTGAGCTTATTGTTCTACCTGTGCTATGACTACAATATCTAAATATTAAAGGATCATCGCGGTGCTCTATTTTGTTTTTGTTTTTATTTCATGTGCTCAAACTGCTAATTGCCATTAGGAGATAGAGTGTCCTCTCAAACAAGTTGAGGCTTGAACAATGGCTCGTCTTTTAGGCATGTCAGCCAAGGAAGACTGCTCCAGATCTGTCTGTACGCATCCAGGCAATTACTCTTTTATACGTCAGCTGCTCTCTGTTTAGAATGGGCAAGCCTGTACTTTCCCAATGACCAGCTTTCATTTCCACTGCTTTGACAGCATCAGTATTTTTCTCGAAGATAGCTGTACACCATTGGTCTTATTTCTGTCAGATCAGGCTGCAATTTGTGCAGATAACATCATGTTCATAGCAGGGAGGGTTGCTTTAAAATCACTGTGACACAAGCAGAAAGTTTTCCCTTACCTTTACAGTTCATGGGGTTAATAGTGGGGATGTTAAAACGTGTGTAAAAGGTGCTTAGGGTGTTTTTAAGATCATGTTAATCTTATGATTTGTTTCATCCATGCCATGGACACAGGATTACAGTAGTACCACACAACTAACTAGGTAGCCACTGTCACTTGTTATCAAAGGAAGAGTTTTCATTGATTTCACTATTAAACCTGTTTAACCTTTTTTTCCTGCTCCCTCCCCCCACACACACTTATATGCCTGTTGAGAATGTCATCATTAAAATACAGCCTTTAAGTAATGTAATTGTTTCATGATGCAACAGATTGACTCTGGAACAGATTCATTTAAATTTCACATTTTCCTATAGGTGAAAAAAGTTCAACTCAGAAGAAAATCTATGGGATTGTGAGAAGTTCTACTGTATTTAGTCTCATGTAGTATTCATACATTGGAACATATGGTAGTTGATTTGCGATCTTTTAGAAATACACATCATTGTTGTGGTTGGTTTCCCAGAATCTTCTCTGTACTTTCTGATGTATGGTGACACAGCTATTAGTTCAGCATTTATTTAGTACTCATTAAACAATTCCGAGAGAAATTTGCATTTTAGAAGCCGCAGCTGTTTGGTGGAGCTGGCTTGTCGGCAAACAATGAAACTGTGGCGACGAGGCCATGCAGCACAGCAGGTTCCTGAAAAAGAAGAATGACTTCTAGTTTAACATGGAGTAAATGGAAGCTGACTCGACACACAACCAGTAAACATTGCAACACCACTGAAAATGAAATACACTGTAGGACTCTTTCACGCAACAGTCCTCCAATTAACATGACAAAGTTATAAGAACTCACTAACTTTTTTCAATTCAACTTTTCATCTTTTGTTGGTTCTTCTTTAGAGATGTATGATGGCAAAAGTGTCATTAATTTTGATTAAACCTGTTGGCTCCTGAACTAGTAGTTTCTAGGTCTGGTAATACTAACTGCACAGTATTTTGGATGTGTGTGTTTTGGTGAACAACACTAACTCTTTAAAAACAAGTGAAAATATATTTGACTATTTGAGAAGTGTTGCCCCAGCAAATAATCCAATATTTGACAAATAACCTTTTTTTCAGTTGCTACTCAAGAACAAAATAGTTGCACTATACAATGCATTTTCTATCTTCATCTGTATTTGTTTACGAGCAGAACTTCCCCCAAATTACGCCGAGGTTTTCCTTGAAACTTGTTGGACTGGTGGTGCATGTACAAAATAATAACCCAGTAGATGTTGCCGTTTATTTATTTATTTTATTTTTTTAGATAGTTAGGTCACATTGTTCCATGGCTGTTGTGTTAAGAATGTGGGCAACAGTGTATGAGGGATAACCACGTGTGCATCACAGTTATAAGGTTCAGGGTTCGGCCTTCCTCTGTGGAGTTTGCATGTTCTTGTGACTCAAGCTCGCATGTGATCTAAGGAGGGCAGGTGTCATAGAAAATGGATGTAAGGATCCTAACAATGTTATTGTATGTTTTTCTGTAAGCTACATAATGGATGTATGGATTTCATATATAGAATTGTGTGTTGACATATTTAGGCCAACAACACCATTCTAAAAATAGTTTTCCAGGAAAACGTGGTCACGTTTTGAGAATTATTCATGGTGTTAATTATTTGGACTAATTTGTGCACTTATCTAACAGCGGTTTCAAATTCAGCATCAGTAGTACTACTCATAGACCAGACAGTTGCCCATTGTGAATGCAGGAGTGGGAACAAAGGCACCCGCTGGCGCCCACCCACGTGCAACTTCTTCCGGCCACCGCTAGACGACTCTGCCCTTGCTCCGTGGACCTCGAGCCCGGATCTCAAGTCCCACCCTCCAGTAAGTTAGGAGGCGGGCCCTGTCCCGGCAGAGGAGAGGCAGCACAGCGATTCCTCTCACAGCTGAACTTCGCTCGTTGTGCTCGCTGATCTCTTTGCTTTGACGAACGGCTCAAGGATACAAAGAGACGGGCGGACATGCGGTAGCGACAGAGCATGAGAGCGACGGCGGCAGCGGAGAGAGACGACGAGGTTTACCCGGACTACCGTCTTGTCTTATCGGCGTACGGATATTACTGTGGAGCTCTCTGACCGGGTTCCGCCGATGTGCTCACCGGTTGTAACGTACCAAAGACCGCTGAGACCTGATAAGGGCGACTTTATCGCACAGGTAGGGCGTATTATTCTCTCTCTCTCTCTCTCTCTCTCTCTCTCTATCTATCTATCAATCATTTTTGTTCTTTTTTTCCTGGCGTACCCTCGACGTTGTCGGAACTCTGGATGTTGCGCTGTTGTTGTTTTGGTGGATGGCCACTAGCTACGTAGGCCCATAAAGAAGTCCCGTGCCAGGCGAAGAAACGTATCTTCTTATTTGATGCGGGAAAGCTAAGCTAGCAAGGTGGGTGGAAGAGGAAGGCAGCGCCCGGTGCTCTGGTGTGGTGCTCTTTTTTTGGTCGCTGTTCCGCCGCAGTGGATGTGTGTGTGTGTGGGGGGGGGGGGGGGGGGGGTGTAGGCTACGTGCAAAGTAGCGTGGGGGCAGCGACGTGTGCGCTGCACGTAGACGACCCCGGGGCTGCGTATCAGACTACCGTGATCAAAATACAACGTCCCGGGAGAGAGAGAGTGGTAGTTCCGTGTCACAGCCTTGATTCTATCTCTCTTTCATGGTGGAAGCACAACACCGGTTATTTGTATGGCACCCACAACGTTCGAATAAAAGCGGCATTATACAATTATCACGAGATAAGCGAAGCTGGGTGATTGTGACTCCATCCCCTCCTTCATTTGGCTTGGGTAATATATTTTCCGTTTCGTTTGCTGGTTGCGATCAATTCGTTTTTCGAACTTATTGCTTGTACGCAGGCAGGCAGTTATGTTGCCCTTATTATTCAAGTGCAATCCACTTGGTTGTTTCTTCGCCGTGTCGCAGGCGTTACACGCAGTACAGGTTTCGTTTCAGCACATAGACGGCGCCGGCTCTCTTTCCGGGAAAGGAAAGGCGCGTTAAGCGCTATTAATCATCACTTCATGCTACAGGATGACTTCACCTTGGGAAAAGATTAAGAGATTACAGGCATGAACCTATGATGACTACTTCTTTATCTTATCTTTCCCCCCAGGACCACAGAGGTGTGCAACATGGATAAAACTTTGCACATTCTCCAGAAATCCGCAGACGGTGTACCGACTGGGATCTCGCTGGATGTGAGTTTAAACGTGGACGAAGGGGAGGACTTCACGGAACAATCGATCGTGGGACTCTCGGACAAAATACCTCTGGTGAAACCTTATTTCAAAAAGAAGCCGAGGAAATTAGACGCCAAATGCCTTCACCGCGCCTTGGAGGAGCCCATCCTGACCACTCTGCTCAGCGGCGACATGCCGGGGGACGGCGTGTTCGTGCCGCGGAGTCAGGCTGGACGCACGCCGGGGAACCTGTGCGCGGCGGTCGCCGCTAAACAGAACTGCATCGTCCCGGTGTGTGGCCTCAAAGACACGCCGGCCGCGACAGCGGGCACCGGAGATGTGGAGATGGCCGATACTACTGCGGAGTTGGAGGAGACAGAGCGGCGAGGGGAGCGACCCAAGGCGGGCATCAGGGCTGCGGGGAGCACGGACACAATAACGTCAGCAAGCAGGGATGTACCTCCCATAGTCGCACCCCAGGCTTCTCACCAGGAGGGAGCCATCAAAAGCAATGACCTCTTAACTCACCCCAAACCCCCCCCTACTAAAGACTGCACTTCCCTCCAGGACGCCCACCCCCTACTCCTGCAATCCCCGCAGCCTGACAAAAGAGTGCTTTTTCAGAATAAAAGTGAAGAGGCCTCCCTCGACTTGGTGTTTGAGCTTCTCACCCAGCTTCAGTATCACACACACCAGTCAGACTCCGTGGACATTTGTGTGGATTTCCTCCAAGGACAATGCGTGTATGGCAGTGACTGCGCCCACCACCACACGGTCCTGCCCTACCACTGGCAGATCCGCAGGAGCGAAACTCAGACGTGGCAAAGCATAGCGGATGAGTCCCAGGAACAGCTGGAGCGACTGTACTGCAACCCAGACAATGACCAAGTCAGGCTCAAGTATCAGTAAGTGTCATTCCCACTTTCAAAATGTTTGCTTGTAACTGCAACCAGAGCAACCAGATTGTGTTGTCATTGCCACGAGTGCCTTTGTGTTTTTGTGAGATCTTTTTTGTTTTGTGATGGGTAGATATTCACTCAAGAATTTGCCCTTTAAGCTTTGTTGACAATCCACAAATTGTTAACAAAAATGTTAAGCACAGGGGAAAAAACCTTTTGATATGTATGCAGGGTCAAAAGCTGTAATGTCAAAACAAGTTTCCACCAGATCTCATCGCCATCCACAATTTAGCATAAATGAATGATATATGCATATAACATTTTCAGCCATGTCAAAACTTGGCAGATCTGATGATGTAATGTAATTGGTGCTCGTGTGGAATCTAAGCAAAAGGGCGGTAATGTTTCTTCCATATCCTGTTTCTTCTCGAGCTAAGGCAGAGTTTCCCAAACTTAGGTTGTTGTTGTAGGTTGTTTCACGGCAAATGACTTTTTGAGTTATGTTTATAGTAAATTATTGTCTTTTGTGTTCTACAAATAGTTTATGTTGACATTATGGCACTGATACATGATCTAGTTTCATAAGTTTGGGTATATGGATAACAATAGAGGTCGATAATGCGTTTCAAGTGCAGTTGGTTGCTGCTTTACTCGATACTTGAGAGTTTTCAGTATTTCTAAAGGATACTGTTTGGTAATGGGATAGGTGCCAATGTCATGACAACACTGGTGCAGTAAGCTGATATGCCGTTTGTACCCAATAAGCTACTTCTCATTCATTGTGTTTGAAACGTCACACGCTTTCTTCTTTGGTTGCATCGGTGCTGACAAACTGGGGACTGGCATGTACACATGGAGTGCAAGTGTCCGTTACATACAAATATGGGTTTTATTTCATGCCTGCATGTGTGAAAAGTGACTTAATAGCTTTTAATACAACTTATGTCACTAATTTATGTCTCTGAATATATGTGCTTGTTCTTTCTGTTATTGTGTGCAAAGGTAATCTATCAGCTCCTCACCATATGACTTCCCATCTCCCCACTGTGATATTTGTGATTCATTTCCTGTAAGTCAGCCCTCTGCTTGGCTGCAGCTCTGTCCTAAGCAGACTTTAGAGCACTCATGGCAGAGCGTGGTGAACTTCTGTGACCCCCCTGTGCGGTCACTGACACAGCCGCACTTGGCAGCTTCCATCCCTCCCTCAGTCATAGACATGCACACAATAGAGCACACACATACTTACACACACACACACACACACACACACACACACACTCTCTCTCTCTCTCACTCTCGCTCGCTCGCTCTCTGCTCAGCACGCAGATGCTCACACGAATGAGAAGAGAGAAGCTCAGTGGCTCGCAGCGCTCACACGCACACAGTTTAGCAGACAGAGATAAACCTCTTTTTCACTCTCCTCTCACATGCCCACAGTTACACACACACACGCACACATGCAAGCACTTGGCAAACCATGGTGGGGTGACATTAAGGAGCATGCCGTTTCCTGCGGAACAGTACTGTATGCATGCATCGCCAAACGCAATGAGAACATGCACGGTGACCTTGTTCTAAATAGGAAAAGTACCTCTAAGAAGCCGTTTACACTAGTTGTGTCTTGTTGGTAAATATTACTTTGTGTGCTAGATGTAGCAGGAACAGCACATCTTTAGTTAGGTATGCTACACCTACGCAATCTGACTACAAGAGGTGCCAGAAATCTCTACACAAGGCACTGTAATTCTGCCCCACTCCAACAACAATAATGAACATTTTGTCAAATGAGTGACATTGTCAAACATAATTATTCTAATATTCTAATCTAAACTTTTGGAAAATCATCATTACGTTGTGCAGCTACATCTTATGTAGTGTATTTACCTCAACATTGGCACATGGTTTTCATCAAAAACTGCTCATTTTCTTAGTGGACCATCGCAATGGCTGTTTTCCTTGTGGGTTATATCCTCGACACCTTGAGCAAGACACTGAAGCCCCAGTTGCTCCTGGCGCTGCGTCATCAGTGTGTGAATGAGCTGTTACTTTCCTGTTGCGACTATTATTTCCAGGAATCGTGTGACTGGCTGAATAATGTGACAATGTAAAAGCACTTTGAATACCTTGATGGCATAAAAGCACTATACAAGTGAAGCCCACTTGTAAATGTACAAATCTACGCCATTTCTTTAACGTAAGATACACATTGCTAAGGCTTTTTATCATATTACCATTCTACTTTCAGTTTGTCCAAGTCTTCTACATCCCCTAACCACATCACCTGGGGACCAGTCTCACCAAGATAGATTTAAGGATTAGGGGAGGAATTTAAGGTTCAACCCGGGGTTTGCAGTATTAGGCAGGATGTGCACTCAAGTCAACTTCTACACTTGTAAACAGGTTAACTCTACTCTGTATGGTTACCTGTATAGTCAATTATACTGATAAATCAATCAAAATTCCTAGAAGACTATCTACCTCAGTGTCCTTTAAGCATCTCAGATGCTTTGGTTCCCTAAAGCAACTGAACTGGACAGTGGCAAACCCACGGTGCTTATGAGGCGACTGACCCTCACACATATAAAGCAACTCGCTGCAACAGAAACACTGTGACCCCGGTGTTCTTACCAACAAACAGGATTTTGAGGTGCCACATATAATTTACTGCACTTTTTTTCAATGGTGGCGGCTGGCTAAATCTCGCTTTTAAACACAAACATCTACTTTGGGCGTGAAACCTCGCATGATATGACATGGCGTTTTTGTCTGTGACGTTATGAAGCCATTCATCATCAATTAAACTAATGACCGACAGTCGACAAGTTACCAAACTGCACACTTGTGCGACAGTTCAGTTGGTTTTGGCCGCCTCGCTCAGTGTGCGGTGGGCCTAAGGAGCTTCTTCTATTCAAGAGGCTAGTGCTTTATCATATGAACCCAAGGGCCAAATCGGTGAGCCACTGTGTGCCTTTATCTTAATAGACCCCAGGCAGTTTCAGCTTTGCATGTACGTACAAAGATTCACGTCAGTTGTTGACTTCAACTGAAGCTCTATGCAAAGTGCTCTTCAAACAGGATATGCACCTGGTGATGCCAAACTAAATTCGTTTGTGAGTGTCTTCGGCTGTGAGTGTCTTCCGCTCTGATACAGTCAGACAGGCTCATCTGGCTCCCGTGATAGAAACTGCAGATGCCACAAAGATTGAAGCAATGGCATTAAAATACACACTTTTGTTGTTCACAATCTTCATGCATCTTTTCTGAGCTGTACATTTGTTGTTTGGCTTGGGTTTTGTTCATTCATGCAGGAAGTAAAAAAAATATAAATAATGGCTTCAATCCCCGGCCCCGCCTGTGTGGAGTTTGCATGTTCTCCCCGTGCCTCCGTTGGTTTTCTCCGGGCCCTCCGGTTTCTTCCCACATCCCAAAAACATGCATGAATTGGAGACTCTAAATTGCCCGTCGGTGTGACTGTGAGTGCGAATGGTTGTTTGTTTCTATGTGCCCTGCGATTGGGTGGCAACCAGTTCAGGGTGTACCCCGCCTCCTGCCCGATGATAGCTGGGATAGGCTCCAGCACGCCCGCGACCCTGGTGAGGAGAAGCGGCTCAGAAAATGGATGGATGGATGGATGGAAAAATGTTCCTTTAGTCCAAACATTCATGTATACAAAATCCTTAATAAATTAACGTTTTGAATGCTCAATGTTTTAACATCATAAAATGAGCCATAAAGCAGCATGGCTCAGCTGGTCCATGTCTGTTGTCACTTCCCCTCCAGCTTTCACAGTCTTTTAACATGAATAGTTGTACAGGGGATCTAAGGCAACTCTGCAAAATATTCTTCCAACATGTCAATAAATCACTGCTTTTGCATCATGTAAATCGGCACCATGTCTTTGAAAATGTTCAGCATGACTCTGGGATTGTCTTGCACTTCTTTCTGCTCTTTTTTTGTCCAGAAAAACAATGCATGGATGTTTCCCCTAATTTTGTTTGTTTTCTGGAAAGTATTAAAGTCTGTTTAAAAAATAAATAAAAATAAATAAATAAAAGTCGCCAAATATTGTGACAACACTGACTGTGGTTTTGTAAACTAGCTCCATTCTGTTCACAGCCATGTTTTTAATAGAAGCAGTGCACATCAGCAGGGATGCACTTTGAACTAAGGAAGCCGCTAAAAATTTACATATTTTCTTTTCTCCATCAAATACTCAAATTAATCAATAAAAGCGATTAGTCACCTAGATGAGTGCCTCTCTGTTTTAATGTTCTGAATTTTTTAGGGGTATAACGAGTCATTCACGAGAGCAACATTTGGATTTATATCTCTACGATCCAACTGCTTCAATCTGTGCTCTGTAAATTGGCCTGCCAGATGAATTAGATCGATTTAAAATCATTCTAAAAGATAATCCAATGATTGTATTGCTACTCGGAAATAACACATTGGATTTAAGCACAGCAGCCTTTATATATATTAGAGGTGCAACGATTAATCGACAACTGATTGATTGTCAAATTAATAACGATTTTTGATCAACGATGAATTGTTTATAGACCTTGTTGAACTTAAAATCTTCAGAATTTAAGCCTCTAAACAGTATATATGAATAAAATTTTACAGTATTATAATAATAAAGTAGTACATGTTGATAATTATCCATCCATCCATCCATCCATCCATCCATTTTCTGAACCGCTTCTCCTCACTAGGGTCGCGGGCGTGCTGGAGCCTATCCCAGCTGTCATCGGGCAGGAGGCGGGGTATGCCCTGAACTGGTTGCCAGCCAATCGCAGGGCACATACAAACAAACAACCATTCGCACTCACAGTCACACCTACGGGCAATTTATAGTCTCCATTTAATGCATGTTTTTGGGATGTGGGAGGAAACCGGAGTGCCCGGAGAAAACCCTCGCAGGCACGGGGAGAACATGCAAACTCCACACAGGCGGGGTCGGGATTGAACCCGGGTCCTCAGAACTGTGAGGCTGACGCTCTAACCAGTCGACCACCGTGCCGCCATGTTGATAATTATTCATTCATTCATTTCTGAGCCGCTTCTCCTCACTAGGGTCGCGGGCGTGCTGGAGCCAATCCCAGCTGTCATCGGGCAGGAGGCGGGGTACACCCTGAACTGGTTGCCAGCCAATCGCAGGGCACATAGGAACAAACAACCATTTGCACTCACAGTCATGCCTACGGGCAATTTAGAGTCTCCAATTCATGCATGTTTTTGGGATGTGGGAGGAAACCGGAGTGCCCGGAGAAAACCCACGCAGGCACGGGGCGAACATGCAAACTCCACACAGGCGGGGCCGGGATTGAACCCGGGTCCTCAGAACTGTGAGGCTGACGCTCTAACCAGTCGACCACCGTGCCGCCATGTTGATAATTATATTTAATATAATTATAAAGCAGTTGTGTTTCATCAAAATAAGATTAAGTTGGCCTGTCTATGACATCATCGTCTCACACCGGCAATGCTGGCAGACATTAAAATGTAGCATGGCGGATGTCTATGAGAAGCCGGCAAGCCTGAAATTATCAAGCCACCATTATCATTATGGTCCAATGTGTGGAAACACTTTGTCATTTACAAAGACGGAGATGTTCTAACAATCGCTGTTTCGCTAACCACCTATGAAGTTGCCATGGGATTTTCACATAACGCTGGCTGTCCAGGAAACCCCTTGCAGTGGTCCTTCTACAGCAGCAGCCATGAAAGCTATAAATAGTTTTCACTGCACATTAATGCTGCAAAGTTTACAACGGCATAGCGTTTGTGTGGGTAACATGACTTCCAGAACAACAATACCAAAGTACTGTCACTTTACAGTCAATCGCGTGCTTCAGGCTACACTTTTGACATATTGGATCCCCCCATGTATGTATCTCAGTGATTGATATTACACTGTCACTATCAAAATCTCTTTAGAATCGATTATCCTATAGATATTTCGTCGAGTACTCGAGTATTTTTAATTCTTCTTTTCCTTTCGGCTTGTCCCTTTAGGGGTCGCCACAGCGTGTCATCCTTTTCCATGTAAGCCTATCTCCTGCATCCTCCTCTCGAACACCAACTGCCCTCATCTCTTCCGTTACAACATCCATTAACCTTCTCTTTGGTCTTCCTCTCGCTCTCTTACGTAGCAGCTCCATCCTCATAATCCTTCGACCAAAATACTCACTATTTCTCCTCTGGATGTGTCCAAACCATTGAAGTGTGCTCTCTCTAACGTTGTCTCCAAAACATTGAACCTTGGCTATCCCTCTGATGAGCTCATTTCTAATTTTATCCAACCTGGTCACTCCGAGAGCAAACCTCAACATCTTCAGTTCCGCCAACTCTGCTTCCTGTTGTCTCTTCAGTGCCACTCTCGAATCCGTACATCATGGTTAGCCTCACCACTGTTTTATAAACTTTGCCCTTCATCCTAGCAGAGACTCTTCTGTCACATAACACACCTGACACCTTTCTCCACCTGTTCCAACCTGCTTGGACCCGTTTCTTCACTTCCTGACCACACTCACCATTACCCTGGACGGTTGACCCCAAGTATTTAAAGTCCTCCACCCTTGCTATCTCTTCTCCCTGTAGCCTCACTCTTCCCCCACCGCCCTTCTCATTCATGCACATATATTCTGTCTTACTTCGGCTAATCATCATTCCTTTGCTTTCCAGTGCATGCCTCCATCTTGCTAACTGTTTCTCCACCTGCTCCCTGCTTTCACTGCAGATTGCAATGTCATCTGCAAACATCATGGTCCACGGGGATTCCAGTCTAACCTCACCTGTCAGCCTATCCATCACCACTGCAAACAGGAAGGGGCTGAGGGCTGATCCCTGATGCAGTCCCACCTTAAATTCATCTGTCACACCGACAGCACACCTCATCACTGTTCTGCTGCCCTCGTACATGTCCTATATTATTCTAACATACATCTCTTCCACTTCAGACTTCCGCATGCAGTACCACAGTTCCTCTCTGGGTACTCTGTCATAGGCTTTCTCTAAATCTACAAAGACACAATGTAGCTCCTTCTGACCTGCTCTATACTTTTCCATCAACATCTTCAAGGCAAATAATGCATCTGTGGTACTCTTTCTAGGCATGAAACCATACTGTTGGTCGCAAATACTCACTTCTGTCCTGAGTCTAGCCTCCATTACACTTTCCCATAACTTCATTGTGTGGCTCATCAACTTTATTCCTCTATAGTTCCCACAGCTCTGCACATCACCCTTGATCTTAAAAATGGACACCAGCACACTTTTCCTCCATTCCTCAGGCATGTTCTCACACGCTAGAATTCTATTGAACAAGCTGGTCAAATACTCCACAGCCAGCTCTCCTAGATTCTTCCATACCTCCACAGGAATGTCATCAGGACCAACTGCCTTTCCTGTCACGTTTCGGGTTTGGTCGAAGGCGAGGAACGCAAGGCAAGAACATGGAGGACCCAAGTGCAGGGAAGCAGGGAGACAAGGCAGGAGTGCGGGAGTCTCACAAAAATTATATTTAATCTTCAAAAACAGCCAACAAGGAACGGGGATAAAGCAAAACTAAACAAAGTCCCACAACCAAACCAAAGTAACAAAGAAACACTTAAATAGCTAAAACTGGAAACAAACTATCACTGGTGAGTAGGACGTAGAACAGATAGGGACAATGACATACTGCAAAGACAACGACAACGACAATGAACCGGCCAAAACTTTAAGAAACCAGGGAACTAAATACAAACAGATTGAGGAGACAACGAGGAACACCTGGTCAAGACACGAGTGGCTGGAGAAAGCTGATTGTTTGACACAAGGAAGACGAGAACAGGTGGACACAACAACCTAATGAGCACACGACAAACATGGAACACAGGAAAACATGGAACAAAACTAAACACATCCCAAACCAAAACACAGACCATGACATTTCCATTTTTCATCCTCTTTAATGCCTTTCTAACTTCCCCCTTACCAATCATTGCCACTTCCTGGTCCACCACACTTGCCTCTTCTACTCTCCCTTCTCTCTCATTTTCCCCATTCATCAACTCCTCGAAGTATTCTTTCCATCTCGCTAGCACACTACTGGCACCAGTCAACATATTTCCATCTCTATCCTGAATCACCCTAACCTGCTGCACATCCTTCCCATCTCTATCCCTCTGTCTGGCCAACCTGTATAGATCCTTTACTCCTTCTTTAGTGTCCAACCTGGCATACATGTCATCATACGCCTCTTGTTTGGCCTTTGCCACCTCTACCTTTGCCCTATATCGCATCTCAATATATATTCCTTTCGCCTCTCCTCGGTCCTCTCAGTGTTCCACTTCTTCTTAGGTAACCTTTTTCCTTGTATGATTTCCTGTACTGTGAGGTTCCACCACCAAGTGTCATTCTCTCCTTTCCTACCAGAAGATACACCAAGTACTCACCTGCCTGCCTCTCTGATCACTTTGGCTGCATTGGTCTAGTCTTCTGGAAGCTTTGCCTGTCCACCGAAAGCCTGTCTCACCTCTTCCCGAAAAGCTGCAAAACGCCCATCTTGTCTCAGCTTCCACCACATGGTTCTCTGCTCTGCCTTTGTCTTCCTAATCTCCCTCCCCACCACCAGAGTCATCTTACACACCACCATCCTATGCTGTCTAGCCACACTCTCCCCTAACACTACCTTACAGTCGGTAACCTCCTTCAGAATACATTGTCTGCACAAGATGTAATCCACCTGCGTGCTTCTACCACCGCTCTTGTAGGTCACCCTATGTTCCTGCCTCTTCTGGAAAAAAGTGTTCCCTACAGCCATTTGCATCCTTTTTGCAAAGTCTGCCACCAAGTTCCTTTCCTGGATGCCGTACTTACCCATCACTTCTTCATCACCCCTATTTCCTTCACCAACATGTCCATTACAATCTGCACCAATCACGACTCTCTCTCTCTGTCTTGGGTGCTCAGAACTACTTTGTCTAGCTTCTTGCAGAATTTCTCTTTCACCTCTAGGTCACATCCTACATGTGGCGCATAGCCCTTATCATTTATAAGGGCTGGACTTCTATCCTTAAACTGCATATGTGTGGTACTGAGAATTTGAGACAACAAAATCAGCTTTTACTAAACGGTTAGCATCCGAAATTAGCATTCATACGCAAGGCATTATCATTTTAGGTTTAAAAAAATTCTAACTACCATTCAGCTCACTCATGCATCATGTTATATGTACATTACGGATGTAGTAGTGTCTTAAAAATCACTTACAGACGCTCCTTTGTAGCTTTTGCCATTGTTTTTAATTGGCCCAACAGTGCATCCTTCTGCAACAAATGTCCATGCGGTAAACATGGACCGTGGTCAAATGGTTCTGGCGGCGTAATTTGGTTGCAGGTGGCGCAAATATGCTTTTATTGATATTATGTATTGCCTCATGACAGAAATGTTTGCGTCGACCAATTTTTGTGGTCGTTAGCCAATAAAAAAAAAGAGAGAGAGAGAAAAAAATATATATATTTATTTATTTTGGCGGCACGGTGGACGACTGGGTAGAGCGTCAGCCTCACAGTTCTGAGGACCGGGGTTCAATCCCCGGCCCCGCCTGTGTGGAGTTTGCATGTTCTCCCCGTGCCTGCGTGGGTTTTCTCCGGGCACTCCGGTTTCCTCCGACATCCTAAAAACATGCATGAATTGGAGACTCTAAAATTGCCAGTAGGTGTGAATGTGAGTGTGAATGGTTGTTTGTTTGTATGTGCCCGGCGATTGGCTGGCAACCATTTCAAGGTGTACCCCGCCTCCTGCCCGATGATAGCTGGGATAGGCTCCACCACGCCCGTGACCCTAGTGAGGAGAAGCGGCTCAGAAAATGGATGGATGGATGGATGAATGTATTTATCTTCCCCCACAGCCCTAGTTGGTATATTCATATTGTCCACTGACCCGGTGTAATAAAATCAGCAATTTGTTGTTCATCACTATAATGTGGTTGTGACGAGTATTAACATTTATGTACATACATGACCAAAACCATATTGTTCGTTTCTAGGGCTGATGGTGGTAAATTGTGTGTTTTGGTTGTGTGCTTATTGTGGCTTTGCGACTTCAAGAGTTGATCCTGAGAGTTCATCACAGTTCTGGTCCATTCAGCGCTTGGTTCTGTCAAAAGCATTTTGCTGTGCTAGCCGGGAGCCGCATCTCTTTGATGATTGTCTATTGAGACTCAATCCACCCAGTCTATTCATGAGAGCATGCACCGGGTGAACACTGTGGTTACCTCAGTCAAATGATAAAATAGACAGCGAGCTCAAGAGCAGTAGATGACTGAACAAGCTTGACTGTCATTATAGCGACACTAACACGCTTTGTCGTCTGCCATGCTGAGCTCTTTCTGTTTCTGCTTATTATGTGCCCCAAAGTTCAGTTTTAAGTGTGAGTTGTGTGCTACACTATTCCCTTGTGTGAATTATCCACAGCACAGGTTAATCCCAACCATATGATAAACAGGAATGAAGGGTTTGCTTTATCCGCTTTAGTTATGAAGTCAGCAGTGAGTTGGGACGTTGCCGTGATTACCTCTAGTTAGACAAGTTACACTGTAATAATCCTCGGCAGTCCAGTTATTGGTTAACAGCACTGTACTGCTGAACATGTATGTTTTTATATGCAAGAGAGGGGTTCTGTACTTTCTGTAATTCCTCCCATGAATAGAACACAGCATGCGATGGTAGATTTAGAAAACAGAACGTCTCAAGCCTGTAATTCCTATAATAAATTTGTGTGTAATCAGGCCGTATTTTGGGACTTGAAAGACTGCTTGCTAATTTTGCATAACCTCGTGACAAAGCGCACGTGTGTGTCTGTGTGTGTGTGTGTGTTTCAGTGTGTATTTGCAGGCAAATGACAGTTTGAGATAGGAGTCTTTGTTCGTCAGGTGATAAAAGGCTTGCTTGTCATTAACTGACATTAAGAGTCACAGAAGACGAAGGGCAAAGTGACCTGACACCACGTGTGTGTGTGTGTGTGTGCGTGTGTGTGTGTGTGTGCGCGTGCGTGTGTGTGTGTGTGTGTGCGCATGCGTATGCGTGTGTGTGTGTGTGTGTGTGTGTGCGTGTGTGTGTGTGAAGTCAGATTGGTATCTTCTCTCATTCTGTGTCATGAAGTTTATATAAAACTCAAGATGGTTTTGTCTTTTGCGTTTATGCTATTGTGTGTGTTGTGTGCAAACATAAGCTGTGCGTATGTGTTCTTGCATACCATTAATCAGCAGGGTGAGGTCAAGGTAGTCAATATAGTCAAGTTATCAGTCAAGAATAGGGATGGATATTCAAATTACCACCGGTAACGTCCTTGAAGGAAGATCAAAAGATAGATATCCTTAATTATGCTTTATTATTGTTATCATCCATCTATTCTCTGTACCGCTTATCTTCACTATGGTCGCAGGTATGCCGGAACCTATCCCAGCTGACTTTGGGCAAGAGGTGGGGTACACCCTGAACTGGTCGCCAGCCAATCGCAGGGCACGTAGAGACAAACAAACATTCACTCACATTTACACCTTACGGACAATTTGGAGTCTTCAATTAACCTACCATGCATGTTTTTCGAATGTGGGAGGAAACCGGAGTACCCAGAGAAAACCCACTCAGGCACACGGAGAACATGCAAACTACACACAGGAAGGCCAGATGGGCTAACCAGTCGTGACACCACTATTACAGTGTTATTAAGCTATAAAAATCCTTATTGCTGTAAGAGCTGCAGATCACAATACTTTGACTTACTGTTGTAGTTTCTTCTGCAGCCCGTTGAGAAGAATTACTTGTTTGGTCAGGAGTAAAACAGGAATTGCTGTCACCAGGGATTCAATGAATACAATCTATCAGGTTGTGGTAATTGTGACGTTGCAACACGTAGAAAACAGATGAAAGTGCTGACTTACCGAGTGCTTCATCGGTTTCACATGTACGCCGATAGGTTGACATCTGATAGCTCATTTTCTGCCCAAGATGCTCCCTTAAAACTTGGCTTTTTCTTTTCTTTTTCACTAGAGCTAAATACCAATGTTGAGTTATTTTGCTCTAGTCCTATTTCGCCCACTTTGCTGTACACCAAATCTTCCTTTTTACTCTCTTGCAACCAATAAAATAAGAGACCAATTAAACGTTGTTTTACACATTTTTTCCCAGTTTTTAGTTTGAAAAGAGACCGAACAGGGGGGAAAGATAAAGATTAGAAATTCATCAACTTATTTTGCTCCAGAGAAAGTGATTTATTGGTCTGAAAGAAATCTAATTCAATGAACAGAACGTCAATATCAATCAAATTGTACACATGAACAAAATTCCTTGTGATCAAAACTCTGTAAATTGATTTTCATGCAAATCGCTATTCAGCTGTTTTCCTTGATATCAGTGTTAAACTCCAGCCACATATCTTTCATGCCTAGTTCGTTTGTGATCTTGAAAGGGACGCCTGACATTTGAATCTGTTTTCATTATCAGTCTCTCCATTGAAGTGGATTTCTGTCAGCCAATGAAGCTGACTAATTTCTCTATCTGCACCCTACATCGCTCACATTTTGTACCTCGGCTGATTTTAGACTCTGAAAGCCCTAAAAACTGAGGGAGGGGACATCCTCAACCATGAGCTTAATGTTTTGGTGTAGAGCAGAACAGGAACATGCTCTCAAAGGAACAATCCAACACAGGCAGAAGACGTGTGCATTCCTTCCCCTTTTCTGTGTTTTCAGAACCCGAAATGCTTAAAAATTACAATGCAGTATCACCGAGTAAGGTGCAGACCCACCAAGGCCAAACAACCAAATGCAACTGCCCCCTAATTGTGCTTTTACCAACTAAATTCTTAAGCATATATTGTCACTGTCCATTTATAACCTGGTATGTTAGGTGAAAGCAATTTGCTTTCGTCGTTTTCGATTGACTTATAAACCTGAAACAAACTGTGGTGACTGTTTTCTGACTCTTCTCCCTCAGACAAACAATGTGTTTGTACCTCTTTGAACACTTCTGTCTGCCAATGAAAATAGTCATTGAAAACACTGAAACATGTTTTTATCTGTGGTTCAGCTAAGCTGTGTTTGAAAACATAGAGGACAATACAGATATTAAGCTGTAGGGTAGAATATATTGTGATTGTCTTCAGAACATGCAAATAAAACATTTTTGTTGTTTTAACGGCACAACTTGAATACACGTTCACATTATGTTATTGTCAAATAGCAACCATATACAGTTATAATTCAAATGTGACTATATTGGATTTGATCAAGTTTACTGTGAAATTGTGTAAAAACGTCCTCAATATGTTAAAATTTTCCCCAAAAAACAAAGCAGCAACTTTAACCATCAAAATCCTCATTTAAATGTTGCAGGTTATCATTGTCCAACCCTTCTGCAAAGTTTTGTGGACAAACAAGCAATGATTAAAACATAATCTCTTTCTACAAGGTTATAAAAATGTGACCTTTTCAAAACCGATAACGTGAATAACATGACATCAGTCTGTTTGTTTGTGTGTGTGTGTGTGTTTCTGTATATATTTGTGTGTGTGAAAGAAGCATTCGTCAGCAGAGTTTATTGACTGTTTTATCCAAGCATGACTGGATGAGGCTAGCATGTGTGTACATGAATCTTGTCTCAAGAATGTATGTGAGTGAGCGCTCCATTTTGTTTTTTTATTTGTCTGTGACGTTCACACTAGCATGACTGATGCTGGTATGCAAGTCCTTGTGTGTGTGTGTGTGTGTTTGTGTGTGTGTGTGTGTGATTGTGTAGCCGTGAGAAAATTGCAAGGCATATGTGTACGTGTAGGGGCGGGGTGGTGGCAGTTGGGGTTAGATTAACACCCTTTTTGACAATGTTGTGAGTTTTCTTAACTTTTTTTATGTGGGGGGGGAAAGGCTTGTTCTTTTTCCAGTAACAATCCCGCCTCGCCCTTCGCATTATGACTGTGAATGTTTACCTGCTTGGTACAGAGCAGGTTTGGCAGTTTTTTTCTTCATAGCCCGCCTTCGAGTCCACACCTTTAGAACACTTCGTTCCAGTCAGCAAATGTTTCACTTTTTTTATTTAAACGTGTAATGCATCAGGCTGGCAGAACGGTGACCGACTGGTGAGAGCGTCTGCCTCACAGTTCTGAGGATCGGGGTTCAAATCCCGGCTCCGCCTGTGTGGAGTTGGCATGTTCTCCCCGTGCCTGCGTGGGTTTTCTCCGGGTACTCCGGATTCTTCCCACATCCTAAAAACATGTGTGTTAGGTTAATTGAAGACTCTAAATTGCCCGTAGGTGTGGATGTGAGTGCGAATGGTTGTTTGTTTATAAGTGGTCTGTGATTGGCCTTCGACCAGTTAAGGGTGTACCCCGCCTCTCACCCGGAGATAGCTGGGATAGGCTCCAGCACACCCGCGACCCTAGTGAGGAGAAGCGGAATGGAAGCTGGTTTGTTGGATCCACCAGACTGACCTTGCCAGAGTGGGTGCCAAATACATCTCTTTCCAACTTTTGATTAGCCCCTGTGTCCAAAGCACCCCGTTTGAGTGCACTTAATTTAACTGCCGGAATTTTATTTTTAGAACATTACAAACCAGTCGGGAACGAGGGAGGGCAGAGCTCAGTGAAAACTCTATGAAAATCTCTGAGTGTCCTGTCTGCTGTCCAAATATTTGTCTGTTCGGGCCACACGCTGGGTGACACAAAGGGGATCAGGGAGGCGAGGCAGTCGGCTTTTAATGCCACAAAGTGCACTTTGCATGCTCATTATAAAATCTGAATAAGTGGTTATTCAACTGAATATACTGTATGTGTCAACTCAGTGGGTGTGTTGTATGTGTGTCGAGGGGGGAGCATGCAGCTGCATCCGGAGGGCTTTCATACAGAAAACAAAAGGAAAGAAGCAGTCAGTCAAACCACAGAAACAATTAAGAATGTACTTTTATCTGAACCATTCTGTTGCTGGACATTTTCTAATATTTCTTCTATTTTTAATCCAGCTGGATCCTTCCTCTTTCTCAGTCCACAAGCACAGCACAATTCATCTTCGATGTTATCATCACAAATTTTGAAATTACTGGAACATGGCTAGAGGTTTTGCATAAATGTGACAATACATTCTCTGGCTTTGACTGTTTTGACTCTGCACGTGTTTCGTGTGTTAAGTCCAGTTTTACTTCCTCTTACAAACATTCAGTCACACTATGACTAAGTAGAAACAGACTGCAATTACATATATACAGTTGATTTAGAATTGTGTGCAGGGATGACTCAGCACCTTGGTTTGTCATGCTCTTGTGTAGTGTCCAGTAAATTGTATTTGCATTCAACACACCAGGTCACAGCACTCATACATATTATGAACAGGTGCATTTTAATAACATGGAATTAATTTGATGATTGTAGCTTACAGCTTTTTCCATTTTATGTTCTTTTTCATTTTCTTTTTTTTCTTTTTTTGTGGGGAGCCAACCCGGAAAATTCTTATTGGTGGTTTATCCCAATTTATTCAAAAATATTATGGGGTTAAAAAACAAAATTCAATGCAACTATAATGGCTGTTAATTATCTGTGGATTTTCGCTATTCGTGGTCGGGCGCAGTCCCTTTACCCCGCTAACAGTGGGGGTCCACTATATTACATTATAAAAAGTCAAAATAATTCTTGATATATAAATGAGGTAGAAATTACCGCCTTTTCTTTTTGTTAATAAACAGTTTTACCATACAGCTGTCAAAACTATCCCTCAGATCTAACAACTAAAAATACTGTGTTGAATAGTTGCCAATGTCACATTGTGAAGAAAGCATTTGTGCATGTCCTCTCGAAAGAGAGAGTCTTTTCCATACCAGTTCCTGGTACATCACTTTTTTCCCATCTTTTAACCAGCTACAGTACACAGTTCTCTATGTAAAATATCTATGCTGGATTGAGGGTTGAAGTGGATCCATGTATTTGCCGGCTTCCAACCTAGTTTCAGAGGCGAAACACCAGACGCTCCGACTAGGGTGTGAAGTTTATTATCAGAAATTCCCTACACACGGCCCTTTGCGTTGAAAGCAATTGCTGCAGTCTCATAGATGTTGCCACACATTTGATTTTCTTATCGGTACTTCAGACACAGTAATGTCTTGGTTCGGGGAGTTTGTCTCAAAGGGACAGTCAAATAAATCCCCCCGTTGTTTTGTTACACCTGTGATGCACCAATTTACCAGAAATGCAGTGTGAAAACAGCTTTTAAGTAGACCACCTGGGCACAGTGACGATGCAGTAAATTTTCACATTCATTGAGAAGCTGTGCTGTTTTAAAATGTTTGTAAAAAGCCACTGTTTATAAGTTTTTAGTTAGAAGATAGCCTTGCACAAACAGCCCCTTTTATTTGCACTTTCTCAACTTCCCAACAATTGGGTTGGATTTCAAGCTTTTACATGCTTTCGGACCACACAGTCTTTGCTTTTAACACACTTCCTGACAAACACACATCACTGTTAATTAGGCTATGTTCACACTGCAGGCCGTGATGCCTAATTCAGATGTAGTGGTACACTCGCCTGACTTTGGTGCGGGCAGCGTGGGTTCAGTTCCCACTCAGTGACGGTGTGAATGTGGGTGCAAATGGTTGTCCGTGTCATATGTGCCCTGCGACTGACTGGCGACCAGTTCAGGGTGTAGTCTGCCTTTTGCCCGAAGTCTGCTGGGATAGGCTCCAGCGCCCCGCGACCCTAAACAGGATAAGCGGTGTTGAAAATGGATGGATGGATGACGTATTTGGAAATGCCTGTGCGTGTGTGTGCGCATGCATGCATGTTTGCTTGTGTCTCACCACTGTCTGTGGCGTAGCGTGCCAATATATGCTGCCTATATTTATGCAAGTGTTATGTCTGACCCAGAAACACTATTTGCCACAGGCCATATGGAAGACCAATGTAGATAGACTGTCACCTCCCCCACAACACACACACGCACACACACACACAAACACACTCTGAGGCGATGACCCATACTTTTTGAGACAGAGCGGGTTTAAGAGAGGTCATGCACTAGCTTACACTATTTTCCTCACTAGCCGCTAGATGCTAATGCATGTGTACTGTATGGTTGCACAACAATCAAACCGGAAAACAATTTTGTTTGTATTTTCCAAAAACAATGTTTGATCAAATTAAGATGTGTATGATACCATTAGCTTAGACGGTGCTAGCTCAGCTTAGCAAAACTCAGAAAATGGATGGATGGATGGATGGATGGATAGAAAAATGATCAATTATGCCATGCCATTTATTGTGTACAGACTCATATTAACTTTTGTTGGACATCAGACAAAGGAAATTAATTGCTTATCAGGATACAATAAATGTTTGTAAAATATGTGGTCTAGCTGGTAGAATTCTCAGAATAATCTAAATGGATATATAGTGCTTTGGAAACAAGATTTGCAGCATCATTACAGTGTGTGTAGATTTGACTTTTCCATCAGGGCATTCATGGTTTTCTCACTTGTTTGCACCCAAGTAATGTCTTAAGTCATGTTTGTCCAGACTGACTCACTGGCTGAGTAATTATAGGTCTGGTCATGTTGCTCCAGGACACCAGGGTTAATATGCTTGCTTCATTAACAGTGACCAATTTATAACAGAGCCACATATTCTGTGAATGCAAATTACCAAGATTTGTTTTCAATAACATCTTTATTTTCCGCTGTATGTTTCAGGGGGTCAGTGTTTTCCCTGGACTTTGGAGCCATGCGGGTTTGTGACCTGAAGTTTGACCGTGTCCGCCGGCTGACCACTCCTCCCAATCCTCTCGCCATGCCCGTGACGAACCCAAACCCCACCCCTAGCTGTCACACAGTGTGGAAGTACTACTGCAGAGACAACTTTGGCTGGAGGGAATACTCAGAGGTGAGGCACGCTCATGACCAGAAGGCCAGACACATTAACTCTGCCCCGATCAATCAGTTAGCCAGCAGCTGGGTTGGGATCAATGCAGTCTCTTCTGAATACACTACAATGTAACTTGTAACACAACTGTCATCATCCATTTGCAATTTTTTCCAACCAAATCATTAACCTCTTGTGTGAGGTCATTATATCTTCCCCTTTTCCTCTATTGATTGCAAAAAAAAAAAGCCATCCCATGAATCTTAATGGTCTCCTTTTCCATGTCCATTTCCTTTCCCTCCACTTTTCCCTCTCCAATAGCCCGTGGTGAAGCTTATAGAGAAGGCAACTCTCAGGGGTCTCAAGGAGGTGCGATTCATTACACTCCAGAACCAGTATATCCTAAACATCAGGGAGGGCTTCCAGCAGAACGCCATGTTTGGGTTCAGGCGTCAGATCAAGAAGCGGCCCATGTTCATGTCCTCGGTGATGCTCGCACCACACCTCGAGTAAGTAAAAGATTAGACTTGATATGAACCATCCCTGAGCTGTGTTTGCTGTCCAAACTACACCATATCACAGAAATCAAGGAAGAACCGTGTTGATACAGAAAACTTGCTTGACGTATGCTTTTAAGCCATCTCAATTAGGGGTCGGAGAAGTAATACATTAGGAATTGATTTATACATTGTTCTCATTGATTATTAAATGTGGAATTGTAAAAGTAGAACTTGGAAGTGTGGAAGTGCAATGGTCAACAGACAGTATATCGTGCACATAACAGAGTTGTAGTCCAAGTAAATGTACAAGTGCATACATACGAACTTGCGTTCTTGCATGTGCACAACAAACAGTCAGAACAGATCAATGGCATGTCATTCACCGGTGACATGCCACTGATCATTCCACATTTAGCTTTTAACCTTGATAAGTTTGAACGACACAAGTAGACCTTTCAATATGTGTTTTTTGGCGGGCGGGTGTTATCTGTGAGTGAGTGGACAGAATACTGTGTGTGAATACCAGCGGTCACCAAATATGATGGCGTCTATAAACTCCATTAGCAGTGATTCGTATGAGGACACTTTAATGGCCTGTGTAAAGCAAAGTGTCCTGAGAGTGCACAGTTGGAAAATAGCGCAATGAGACAGAAACAGACAAGAACCTAAAACAAATTTTTCATGTGAAAAAACAGGAAAACAAGAATGGAAATAAGCGGCTTTCAGGAATCGCACATCTCTCTGCAGCCATTTTCTTGAGCAATGGAATGATTACTGCCCCTCGCTGTAGTAGTACTCCGGAAGAATGTGATGCCAGATTCAAAACAAGTGTCATCTCACCTCATTTGCTGAATTTTTCACGTCCCCGGCAGAGCGCCAGTCATCTGCTCTCGTCCCACACTGAGCAAACGAGAACGAGCTGTTCGTACAGGACCTGGCAACTATGAAAAGGGAAAATGTAGGAGTGTCAGAGATGGAGGAAAGAAGATGAGATGGTGGTTACAAAGTACAGAGAGAGACAGTCAGTGAGAACGAGAGACAGAGAGGCGCACAGCCAAGAAAGTGAAAGATGGAGGGCGCTAAATGGTTTCCAGACCGGTTGAATGGAGTGTGAAACGTGACTGTGAGCTGGAATTTGGAACGAGGCAGTTTGTTCCCAAGAGTTTCCAGTGAATGCAACGTCCCAAGTTTTTAGTGTCCAAAACAAGTGTGTGTGTGTGTTTGTGTGTGTTTCAAGAACAGTGTGTGCGAGGCTTAAAGGTTGAGGACATTGGTTTAATTGACACTCTCCCTCCTGTCCACTCTGCCAGTCTCTTGTTATTGTTTCATTTCTCAATTGCTTCGTGTCAATTCTTCAAAGCCCAGTGGGTATCGAGATGTCGATCGCGGAGCAAGATCAAGACCAGACAGACCGGACGAGCAAAACTGTCAGTGTGACTCAGAGTCACACTGATCAAAATCTCCTAACAACACACACCGGCACATGTTCTTATAGCAGATGGCACTGGCTCCATTTACAGTGGTACGGCAAGAAATAGACAGAAAATATGCTGTTAGTGACCCACAAGGACAAACAAAATGGGTTTTTCTGACACCATGAACGCTCCGCAATCTGCTATTTATTTGTCTCTCTTTCTTGTCTGGTGGTTGGCTTTCTCGGCTCTGTTACACATTGGCGCTGTCGTTGACAGCTGGAGGGTTATATTGTGGAAGGGCATGCATGACAGTTCATCAGAATAACCAGATAACTAGGGTTTTGGCAACAATGAAGCTCAGATTGGGAAGATAACGAGCAGTGGGTAGAGATGAGCAGCCTGGTGTCATGGCGCTGGCAGTCAGTTGGCCTGATGACATCACTGACACAGGTCAGAAAAGATGATCACAATGAATTTTCGGTGTTTGTAAAAAGAAATGGCTACTTTCTTCAGTTTTTATTACATATTTGGAATTCAAAACTTTTAACATTTGACTAATCTGATCACTCTTGGGCGGAGTGGTGGACAACTGGTTAGCACATCTGCCTCACAGTTCTGACCCTGCGTGGGTTTTCTCTGGGTTTCCTCCTACATTGCAAAAACATGCATGGTAGGTTTCTCACGGGAATGTGAGTGTGAGAAAACCCACGCATGCTCAACACCGGAAGGCCGGAGCCGAGAATTGTCGGATTCAACCTCTGAATTGTGAGACAGACATGCTAACCACTAGCACAATTAACTACAAATAAAATATATTATGACTGATTTTATATTCCTTTTTCCAATTTTTCAATCACTGTCAATGCTTATATATAGCAGGTTATGAAATACCATTGCTTTTTAATGCATATGAAATCCGCATTACCTGACACAAGTGAGTTGAGTCTGAGCGGTAATGTAATGGGGGATGGGATGTTAAAGCACTTCTCTCTTTTCTATTCAGGACTTTGGGTGGCATTTCTTCATCTCCGCTGCCCAGTTCTTCCTCCTCTTCCTCATCAATGGATCTCACAGTGTCGCATCCGCTCTCCCCCACGACCACCAACCCGCCGAGCCTTTTCCCTGAGACGTGGTTGCCCATGGCAGTGAGCCAGGACTTCCTGCAGGTGCCCGTGTCCCGAGACGACCGCAGCTACAGGACCGTATACAGTTTGTTCCACAAAACGGTGGCCGAGACCAAGTTCAGGATCATTAAGATACTCCGGGTACAAAACCCCTTCCTCTGGGAGAAGTACAAAAGGTGAGTCGTGGATATCTACATCAACCCTTTTCATACAGGTTTTCCAATCGATATTAGCAGGAAATTGTTTTATAGAGTTAAGGACTCCTATGGATATGTTTCACTGCTGAACTCTATATTTATATAGCAAAGGGAAAACAAAAAATGGCAATATGACAAGGTTTATCAAACTTGGGCTTGGAACCTAGAATGGGTAATTTCATTGGGTTGCCAAAGTACTGTTTTGTTGATCCTCAAGCACTTTTTTATGGTTTGTTAATGTACAGTATATGTTAGTGTTTTGTGCGTAGCGCATGGTCTTTTTATGTAAACTTGGATTAGCAGGTGGCTTATGCAGAAAAGAGTTTGGGAGTCGCTGCAACAAGATACAAGCACAAAAATATGCCTTGTCATTGGCATGTGTAATATGGTGACACCTCTAGTGTTTGAAGTAAGGCCATATTTTGCTGTGACAAGAAAAATTAAATGTCCCAACTCTCTTGTTCACATTTTCGTTGTTGTTGTTGAGCTTGCGAGCGTTTCACACTCAGTTTGAGTTTAACATAGATGTGATTACATAGCGAGGGATGTGAAATACTGCGAGGGGGAAGAGGAAGAAAGGGCAAATGAAACTAGCTCTGGTGGGGCTTCGTGAGAACGATCTGGCGTTTGTGTGCGAATGAAGCGGATGGAGTGATGTTTGGGTGGCGGTGATGTTCCCGTTTTGAGCACAGTGGGCAAACCGCTGCGGTCAGTGCAGGGCGAGTCCCATCAGCTGTGACATACACACAAACACACATACACGCACAGACTGGCACCGCAAGTGTTTCACAATGACTGACACTGTGTCATTCTGAAAGCAATGCCCCATTCTGAGCACCACTTGATTACATCCTTCCACTCATGAGATACCCTTCATGGTGTGTGTGTGTGTGCGTGCGAGCATGAGTGCGTGCAGTCTGGCAGACGTAAAGGCTCATGCTGGAATGCATAGTGCGCCATAAAATTTGATGGTAGCCAACTGAAGTTTCTTTATATGTGTGTTTGGGCGTGGTTGCTTGGATGCGTGCTGTGGCCCTCTGTGTCAGGTCACAAAGCCGCGGCATGATGGGAGGTCACGCCCGGGTCACCGTCGAGCTGGCTTTCGCCTGTGCATGCCTGATTGATCCGCTCACATCAAACGAGTTGCGTGTGTGTGTTGCTCAAGAAACGGATTAGGCTGAATGTTCTTGCTGGTTTTACCGCAAACAAGGTTGTGATCACAACTTTTGGATTTGAGCTTTTTACTAATTCATCACCTGCATTAGTGCATGTTTTTATTATTATTCCTTTTTCATACTTTTTAGTGAGGCTGCATGGTGGGGCATGTGAATAGCGTGTCTGCCTCACAATCAAAGGCTCTGTGTACTTGAGTTTCCTCCCACATTCCCAAAATATCTATTTTGAAGACTAAATTTCCCCTAGGTGTACATATGAGTGTAAATGTTTGTCTGTGTGCCTCGTGGCTTACCTGTGACCATTCCAGGGCGTATAGCGAACATAGCTGATGTAAATGTATGACTGATCCTCTTTGTCCACACCAACAGGAAGAAGGAGTACATGTCCAGGCGTATGTCCGAGATGGACCGGCTGCTGAGCGAGCGTCATCTCTTCCATGGCACCTCAGTAGATGTGGTGGAGGGCATCTGCAAGCACAACTTTGACCCCCGGGTCTGCGGAAAACACGCCACCATGTTCGGCCAGGGGTCCTACTTCGCCCGGAAGGCCGTTTACTCGCACAACTTCTCCAAGCGCTCGCCCAAAGGAGTCCACTGCATGTTCCTGGCCAAAGTGCTCACTGGCAGGTGTGTGTTTGATCATCAAAGCAACATGTTCCACGTTTATGGAAGAACCATCTTTTAATTATCTTCAAAATTTGTTATTCACCCTTGAGGCCTTTTCACACTGCATTTGGTTTTCTTGATGTTTGCCGCAGGGCAGCGTGCAAGGACGACATTGCTCCGGTCCAAGCTTGCCCATATTTGGAAGTGCATGTGTAGAAACCAACCAGGAAGTCGCTGGTTGTTCTACTACTGTTAGCACCCTGAAATCACTCCACCAGTCCCTCTCCTATTGGATGCACCTTCTGACAACGCTCTTGAATTGAAAATTTTTCAGTTCGAGGGCATATAGCGAGTCGCACAAATGCCCACCTTGCGCAACGTGACACGGTATTCCGTCCTTGCGCCCTTGCAGCACATAAACAATGAATAGGTTCGTCGACGGCGTGTTGCTGAGTGCAGTTTGAAAAGGCCTTAGCACATATAACCTAATGCATATGTGTAAACTAGGGGTGTTGTTTTCTTTGCGGGCCAGATCATAGTTGTGGTTGCCCTCAGGGAGTGGTTATAATAGCAAAACCACATAAATGTGTAATTGCTAGGGGTGTAAAGGTAGGCCCCAAATCACGTTTCTGTACATTCCTTGGTTTTAAGGTCATGGTTCAATTCAGATTCGGCGCATAAGGGAATGAAAGGCAAAATGAACTGCTTATGTTTTTTAACAAACACAAAGAGATTATGTGACAAGGTTTAAGGTTGACATCTATGCTGTTTGTCGATTTAATACAAAAGCCAATAAACAGCTTCAGGTTTGCAAAACGGGTGGATGTGAAATGGCCAACAATGTGATGTAGTTTTGTCAATGAATATTCAAGTAGCTGCCCACTTCGTGGTTGGTACCCACCCACTCAGCACAGCTGAACGGCAACGCGGCATTTCCAGGGTTTAAGCAAGCGAGTCTCAAGCCACACAAATACAGTCTATTACATACTTATGTTGCCGCATCAGTCACCTTCCAAAGCAAGTAAACAGAACCACCACCACAAAGTCAAGTGATCCAAGACAAGTCAACTATATGCTGACGTTCACTCTAATGCCTTTAAAGTGTGTCGTGGTAAATGTCCTCGATGCATCCATCCATCCATTTTCAACACCGCTTATCCTGGTTAGGGTCGCGGGGCGCTGGAGCCTATCCCAGCTGACTTCGGACGAAAGGCGGACTACACCCTGAACTGGTCGCCAGTCAGTCACAGGACACATATAGACACGGACAACCATTCGCACTCACATTCACACCGTCAATGAGTCGGAACTGATCCCACGCTCCCCGCACCAAAGTCAGGCGAGTGCACCACTACACCATCAGTGACTGTCCTCGATACAATCTATTTTATTTATAAAACCAGAGAGCGGCGCAAATATTTATGGTTTACAACTCTTTAGGCTTGCACAAACAAGGTGGCATGGGCTCATTTCATATACGTTCACCACATTAGGTTAATGCTCTTACATGAACCCACATGTTGATGCTTGTATTATTCAAGCTTCCTTAAGCACACAAAAGAGCGGCAGCCTTGTCATCATTAAATTTAGACGAGTCTTCTTCTAGATGCTGAATTATTCCGTAACCCTCCAGACAGAAGTTTGTCTGAAAACCACGTATTGCTCTTAATTGTCTACATGGACTAAACATATGCCCTCATCTCTGTGCAGGTTTACTGTAGGAAACCCTTCAATGCGGCGACCGCCACCCATCAACCCCCGCGATGCCTCCAGTGACCTGTATGACTCCTGTGTGGACAACTGGGTGGACCCTCAGATCTATGTCATCTTCAACGACGATCAGAGCTACCCGTACTTCATCATTCATTATGAGGAGGTGCCCAGCACGGTACCCCTCTGAGCACACTTTGTTTTAGGCTGCTCGGGTGGTTAGTCTCACCTAACTCCACTTAACGGCTTAAAACACATTCTAAAAGACACTTGCAAACGAAGCTGTCAACTGGACTCGAAAGGACTGGACTCTGCAGTCAAGAACCACAGACATGTCCAGAGCAGACTTAACTGGGTACAACTGGACAACAATCTATGTCACTCCCTCAGTACGTTCGCATGCACTGGAGAATACCCAATGACTGTATTACTTAATAATTGGATTGGAATTCTGATTGCTCCTTTTACACTTCAGTCGATCCAAAACTGGATCACAATCAATTCACAAGAGACTGGTAGAAGGGTACATCCAGTACATGGAGATTAGGAACTACTACTTAATGAAAGTGTGCATGTAAACATACTGAGCATTCAGTGGTGGATGGCAGCTGGCAAGATTCGCGCTTGGCTGTAATCTTAAACCACGTTTACTTAAATAAAACTTTCTAGAAAATCAAATGTTATCGCCCTTATCTTTTTGACTTAGTCGTTTGGCTGTAAATGAACACAGTGCCGTTTGCAGGTCACACCGTAGTAGACGGTTGGCATGTTTGACTTTAGTATTTCAAGTAAGCAGCAACCAACAAATGTAGGCTTCCAATAACTCGGACCACGCTATTCGTTAAAAACAATAACAACAACAAAAAAACCTTGTGTTTTCCCAGCTGCTGGCCTGTATGTTTTTTAAATTTTAAGTCGATGTGTTGCGTGTTTCTATATAGTGGAAATAAATCTCGGGGCCTCTTCAACCGGTCAATGGATGGGAGTTTTGAGTAAGACTTTTTCCAAATGGACATCTACGTACTGTAAGCCTTCAGGCAGAGAACTTAATACGAAGTTACAACTGTTCCTGGTTGTCGTCGTTGCCTTGGCGCCCACCACTTTAGTTTCTGAAAGGGGGAATTGAAGTACATAGTTTTAATGTTGAGGCTGCAGCATCTTTCCCTCTCTCTCTCTCTCTCTCTCTCCCCCCCCTCTCTCTCTCCCCCCCCTCCCCCTCTCTCTCTTTCTTTCTTATTCCCTCTCTCTGATTGCTCATAGGCAGCACGGTGGCCGATTGGTTAGAGCGTCAGCCTCACAGTTCTGAGGACCCGGGTTCAATCCCCGGCCCCGCCTGTGTGGAGTTTGCATGTTCTCCCCGTGCCTGCGTGGGTTTTCTCCGGGCACTCCGGTTTCCTCGCACATCCCAAAAACATGCGTTAATTGGAGACTCTAAATTGCCCGTAGGCATGACTGTGAGTGCGAATGTTTGTTTGTTTCTATGTGCCCTGCGATTGGCTGGCAACCAGTCCAGGGTGTACCCCGCCTCCTGCCCGATGACAGTTGGGATAGGCTCCAGCACGCCCGCGACCCTGGTGAGGAGAAGCGGCTCAGAAAATTGATGAATGGATGGATGGATGATTGCTCATGTTCATTGACAGTAGAAAGGTTTGATTGAGACATACTGTACAAACGTTCTTTGTTTATATTTGAACTTGTGTGCCTTTTGTTCATAAAAAATGTTTATTTATGTTAGTTTAATGTTACATTGATTGAATAAAAAAAATGGAAAAGCAAATATGTAATGTGGTTTATTCTAATATGTGACATTAGCAATGAGAATTTCAGCATTTATACATATATATATATTCCACTGATTATACAGTGCTAGACACATTTGTTCATAAGAACATCATCCAGCATCATGAAGCTCTTTAATGCACTCTTTCCATTACACAGTACTCCCTTACGTTTTACCATTCTGAAACGAAATATCAGTTCAAAAGGAATTTACCTTTTACTATACGGTACCCAAATTTGAGCTTTTCTGAGGAGTGAGAAACTATACAAGCCTACAATTCAACCCCAAAAACCTTCAAAATTTCATAATCAAATAACATTTTTTTTTCATTTTTAACAGAACATTTCAGAATTCATGGAGGGATTTTTGGATGTACGTAAGCATCCCACTAAAATTTTTCTTTCTAAGAACACGAACTAGTTTAGATTGAAACAACAGTGCCTTAAAGATGCAGTATATGATTAATCAACAATAAATTCCCTTGTACTTCTGCACATTGGCATAACAAACAAAGTAAGGCTAAGTTATTTGGATTTTTTTGGGAGACAAACACACTAACTTCCCAAACCACTCCTCTTTATGCTCCTCCATTATTTATGGAAAGCTATGCAGCTGTCATGTTAACAATTTAAAAACCTTTAAAATGTCCTTGCCGTGACACGATACTCTCGGAGCTTTCTGGGAGATTTTTTGGTCTGATTACTGGGTCGTTTCTGTCAGTGGAGAACTCTTCTCCACCCCAACACACACCCTTTTCTACTCTACACCCAAATCTGTACTCAGCGGGGTATGACGTGAGTGCCGTGTCTAATGCGGTCCAGGGGGGAAAGCCGTCTGTCCCGGCACAACAGGACATGTTGACGTGGAGGAAGTACAACCTTTTCTGGGTGTACAGAAAGAAATATGTCCAAAAAGCACATTGCTTGTTATATTGTAGTTTTTTAAGCCTCAAAAACACAGTTCGTATATGGAACTATACATGACATTCTACAGACACAATGGGGAATAGTCATCATACTGATATGTAATTGTATTGTTTGGTTATTTACCGAAATAAGAAGGGTAGTATATTAGAATTACATTCCTGTCGTTTTGCTGTTAAATTGCTTTATGGCGGTGTCAAAACGGAACTTAATCACACTGAACAAGCATTATCGACAACAAAATTTTCAGTTGACTTTAGTTAATATTCCAGTCTGACAATGGATTTAGTAATTTGATACGGTTTGCTGCAATTTAATGGAACAAAAGGTATAACCATGACAAGAAAATTAAGGTATGGGTTTACTGTGCTTAACTGATGAAATGCAATTATGTGGAAACAGTGGCTGAAAAAAAATAGTCAGTCACTGTCATGTGAGACTGTCGTGCTGAGCTTCACTTTTTTTTTGTGATGGAGAGAGGGAATGAAGGGGTGGGGGTTTAGGGAGCGGGAGCTTGAGTTATTTTGCTCTCTTCGTGCCTCCTCACTGGGCTGCGTGCCTGTCTGCTCCTCTCGTGTGCATGCAAGCTTGCGCAGGTTGCCCTCTGTTTGCCCCCATCTCCCTCTCGTCCTCGCTCTGTCATCCCCCAGTCTCTCTCTCGCTCTCTCGCCTCACCCCTCCCTCTGTTAATCTCACACCCTGCCCTTCTTTCGCTTTCCTCTTTCTCCCACCCTCCAATCTCTCTACCCAACCTGCCCTCTCTTATCGGTTCTTAACTCCTTTTTGCCCTCTCATTTGAACAATTCTACCCCTTTCTCTTTCGCCTTTTTCTCTCCCTCTGTTTTAGTGCCTGCCTCTCCATGAGTCATTCAGCGGGCACTGCCTGGGTTTGTTTGCCTGAATGCCCTCCAGGAATTGCTGGCGGCACACAGAAGCACTACTTTGTAGACCTGCTGGCTGAGGTTAGGAGAGCAGAGCAGGAAAAGATGTGCAAGAAGGAAAAGAGATACTCGATGGGTACTGGGTTGCATGCCTTTGCGCGTGTGTGTGTGTGTGTGTGTGTGTGTGTACATGCCTACGCGCATACGAGACGTGATGTGCGGGTCAGCCTTCCTGAAACTGAGTTGAAATGAGTTGTGTGTGAGGCACATCTCACGTCCCAGCACCCAACAAAAATGTTACAAAAAGTATTTCTCCTCATTCCAGAATGTGAGGACATTTTCTCTTCGCCATTGAAATCTCAAATAATGCATGCACAAAATACAGGAACATGCTCTTGTTGAGTAAATGAATGTAAATATCAGTAACAGCGCTTTTTTTCTCTGGTCTCTCCTTCTTGATGACCAACTTAAATATCGAATATATCAGCTATAATTAGTTTTAAATCAGCTGGCTTTGGTGTGATTACCTTCTTTGTAATCACATACTGTAGGTCAAATAGCAGTAATTATGGCCTGAAGTTGTTTCTTTCAACTTGCACGCATCCCTCTTACTAAATATTTTTTTATCCATCGAGACTCCATCCATCCCTCCATTTTCTTCCGCTGAGCCGAGGTCGGGTCGCGGGGGCAGTAGCTTTATCAGGGAAGCCCAGACTTCCCACCCCCCAGCCACTTCCGCCAGCCAGTAAATAGAGAGCTTCGCCTTTCGGTTTAGCTCCTTCTTTAGCACAACGGACTGATACAAAGTCCACATCAATGCAGACGCTGCACCGATCCGCCTGTCAATCCATTCCGTTGCATTTTTCCCTCACTCATGAACAAGACCCAAAGATACTTGAACTACTCCACTTGGGGCAGGATTTCATCCCCGACCCGGACAGGGCACTCCACCCTTTTCCGACTGAGGACCATGGTCTCAGATTTGGAGGTGCAGATTCTCATCACAGCCACTTCACACTCGGCTGCGAACTGCTCCAGTGAGAGTTGGAATCACAGTTTGATGAAGCCAACAGAACCACATCATCTGAATAAAGCAAAGATGCAATACTGAGGCCACCAAACCCCCTCTACGCCTCGGCTGTGCCTAGAAATTCTGTCCATAAAAGTTATGAAACGAATCTGTGACAAAGGGCAGCCTTGTCGGAGTCCAACCCTCACCGGAAACGAGTCCGACTTACTGCCGGCAATGCGGACCAAACTCTGACACTGGTCGTAAAGGGACCGGACAGCCCGTATCAGGGGGTTCGGCACCCTATACTCCCAAAGCACCCCCACAGGACACCCCGAGGGACACAGTCGAACGCCTTCTCCAAGTCTACAAAACACATGTAGACTGGTTGGGCGAACTCCCATGCACCCTCGAGGACCCTGCCGAGGTTGTAGAGCTGGTCCACTGTTCCATGGCCAGGACAAAAACCACACTGCTCCTCCTGAATCTGAGATTCAATTTCCCGACGGACCCTCCTCTCCAGCACCCCTGAATAGACCTTACCAGGGAGGCTGAGGAGTGTGATCCCCCTGTAGTTGGAACACACCCTCCACCACCCCAGTCTGCCAATCCAGAGGCACTGTCCCCAATGTCCACGCGATGTTAAAGAGGCTTGTCAACCAGGACAGCCCTACAACATCCAGAGCCTTGAGGAACTCCGGGCGAATCTCATCCACCCCCGGGGCCTTGACACCGAGGAGCTTTTTAACACCTCGGTGACCTCAGTCCCAGACATGGGAGAGCCCGCCTCAGACAACCCACACTCTGCTTCGTCGTGGAAAGGCGTGTCGGTAGAATGGAGGAGGTCTTCGAAGTATTCTCCCTACTGACTCAAAACGTCCAGAGTCGAGGTCAGAAGTGCCCCAACCCCACTATACACAGTGTTGATGGTCCACTGCTTCCCCCTCCTGAGACGCCGGATAGTGGACCAGAATTTCCTCAAAACCATCCGGAAGTCGTTCTCCTTGGCGTCACCGAACTCCTTCCATGTCTGGGTTTTTGCCTCAGGCACCACCAAAGCGGCATTCCACTTGGCCAGCCGGTATCCATCAGCTGCCTCAGGAGTCCCACAGGCCAAGAAGCCCCGGTAGGACTCCTTCTTCAGCTTGACGGCATCCCTCACCGCTGGTGTCCACCAATGGGTTCAGGGATTGCCGCCACGACAGGCACCGATTTAAGGCCAAAGCTCCGGGGATTCTCCCAGACGTTCCCAGCAGACCCTCACTATACGTTTGGGCCTGCCAGGTCGGACCGGCATCTTCCCCCACCATTGGAGCCTACTCATCACCAGGTGGTGATCAGTTGACAGCTCCGCCCCTCTCTTCACCTGAGTGTCCAAGACGTGCGGCCGCAAGTCCGATGACACCACCACAAAGTTGATCGTCGAACTGTGACCTAGTGTGTCCTGGTGCCATGTGCACGTGTGGACACCCTTATGCTTGAACATTGTGTTCATTATGGACAATCCATAGTAAGCACAGAAGTCCAATAACAGAACACCGCACGGGTTCTGATCGGGGTCGTGCGTTCGTTCCTCCCAATCACGCCCTTCCAGGTCTCACTGTCCTTGCCCACGTGGGCATTGAAGTCCCACAGCACAACGATGGAGTCCCCAGTGGGAGCGCTCAGCACCCCCTCCAAGGAGGGTGTGTACTCTGAGCTGCTCTGAGCTGCTGTTTGGTGCATAGGCACAAACAACAGTCAGGCCCCTCCGAAACAACACTATGGCCCTTCCCACAGGTGGTGAGCCCATGGGAAGGGGGACCCATGATACCCCTTCGGGCTGTGCCCAGCCGGGTCCCATGAGCGCAGGCCCGGCCACCAGGTGCTCACATTCGAGCCCCACCTCCAGGCCTGACTCTAGAGGGGGGCCCCGGTGACACACGTCCGGGCAAGGGAAACTGATCTCCATTTGTGTTATTCATCATAGGGGTTTTTGGAGCCGTGCTTTGTCTGGTCCCTCACCTTGGACCTGTTTGCTATGGGGGACCCTACCAGGAGCCTGAAGCCCCAGACAACTTAGCTCCTAGGATCATTGGGAAACACAAACCCCTCCACCACGATAAGGTGAGAGCAAGAGAAGAAAAAGTGAGCTCCATGACTCAGCAGAAATGCCATTGAATTCCTCTGACCATAGGGAAACTTAAGGTAAGTCCGCTCTTCTATTTTTCCAGACTATTTTCAATGTTTTAGCCTTAATGGAATGTGTCACTCAAACCAATTTAACCCTGTTACTCATTTTTTCAGTTTTTCTTTACCAGTTAGCACAGCAGCTAACACAGCTAGCATGTACTCTGGAGCATTAGCATTTATTATTATTACCAACCCTGTTAGTGTAGTTAGAGTAATACTCAAATTAGATTAGTATCCAAATAACATGTCCCTTTTTAAATTTGTTTGAGTTCTTCATTCAGCAATATTTTTGATGAACTTAGATGAACCACAAAGTTTTGATTCTGTTGTATCAATGGCAACATGTGGATGCACAGGTGAATTGCACTTTCTGCAATCTAGCAGAAGAAATGTTTTTTTTCTGCCTGTTACTATACGTGGTTGGCATAGATAGATGTTTAGTTCTGGTTCTTATTTGAGCTGGCCTCAACTTGAAAAGCCTGAGAAGTATGTAGGACAAGTTTATCAACTAATTTTTTTAATCTTCTCAAGACATTGTGTGGAGGTCAATGGTTCCAACGGTGTGGGTACTGTTTGAGGAAGGATATTTTATGGTCTTAGTGCACACAGCGAGATAAAGGATGAGTTTGGTGTAAAATAAATTGACTTGACCCTAGACCTCAACACCCCATCCAACATCTTTGGGATCCACGAGAACAGACATTGTGCGCCAGGCACTCAGGCCCAACATCAAGTGAGCTCTAAATTGTGTTCCATGTTCAGTTGCTGCTGACCAGATGTCTCATTATTTTTGCCCAAAGTGTGATTCCGACATCTGCCATTGTGTCATACTACATCTTAAGCGAATGAAGACTGCTTATCCAAATCATTCCAGGTGGATTTAGAATTCATTTTGATCTCACTCAGCGCCTCCACTTACCACACTCCCCAATCTAAATGATTCCATGTTTCCTGTTTTCCTAGAAATGAGAATGAGAAACACTTCTCGTGTTTACAGACTGCAGAAAAGACTCCCACTGACCCAATAAGAATACCAATGTTGGCAGCTATTGCCTTGTGACTTCACAGTTTGACCGTCTGCTTCACACCTGAGATGTAATTCACTGGTGTGTCATACAAACTATGCAAGTTTAGCGAAATATAAAGTATCACATAAGAAATGTTTTCCTTTAATTCTCTTCTGTTTTTTCCCCATGCATTAATGATTTGGCAAAGGTCTTTCTGGTTTATGGAGGATGATGTAATGTCTTACAAGTAGTAGTATTTTGTTCAGGGTTAGACAAAAAGTGGAGAATTTGATCCATTCATGTGTTTCCTATAGTGAATGTTCTTATTTTGTCACGGGTGAGCTTGTATCCATCTAGCTGACCCAAGACTGGTTGCCAGTCAATTGCAGGGCACATATAGGCAAACAACGACTCACGTTCACACCTATGGACAGTTTAGGGTCTTACTCTTTAATGAACTTGCACGTTTTTGGCATGTGGGAGGAAGCTGGAATACACAGCGGAAAGTCACGCAAGCACAAGGAGACTCAAAACAGGGGGACCTTAGCTTAGATTCAAACCCAGAGCCTCTTGACTGTGAGGTAGACGTGCTAACCACTAGGTTACCGAGTTGCCCCTTTAGAGGCATATATTTCCCCCAACTGGACTCTATGCATGCAGTTCCAAAATTGGTGACATTCCACTGTACAGTATTCCTAAAATGTCAGTGACACATCCATCCATCCATTTTCTACCGCTTATCCGAGGTCGGGTCGCGGGGGCAGTAGCTTTAGCAGGGACGCCCAGACTTCCCTCTCACCAGTCACTCCATCCACCTCATCAGTGACGCACATGCCCACATATTATTTCCTCGCCCCCAAATGCAATGAAATGGTCCCAATGTCTATTTCCCTTTTGCTCACATATATCCATAATTCACACACACACGCACACAAGCCGAGCCCAGGTCCACATTGCTTCAACAATGCCCAGCTGGAACCAATGAACATTCCAGATGTTGTTGTTTTTTTTTCTCCTTTTCTTCCCCCTTCCCTCTCTATAATTTCAATTTTCAGCTCTAAGCCTTTGAGAGGCAGCAGCCAAGTATGGTCAGGCTTGTGTCGTGAACTTTGAGGGACCTTCTAAACCGACATAGAGATCGTGACCTTTAAGACCCACCCCGGGGCTCAGCTTTAGGCACCATTATGCACAAGCACGGAAAAAAGTCTCACGGGCCGAAGTGTGAGCCTTATGTTGTACAAGTTCAAGAGCCAGGAAGCAGTCCGCTCTGACCACTAAACGCCTCTTTTTACTGTTTGGACATCCTCAATTTAGAACTTCCTAATTATCTCTAACACATCTTCTTATGTTCTCATTTTGCCCTGTGCTCTTTTAATACTTCCTCTAAGTGCAATAAAGGAAACCATAGGAAACTGAGCACTTAGGCACCCAGTTGTTCCCTCCAGTCAGCTGTTTTTTAATTTCCAAACAGGTGCAACCTGACACCTTACAACTAACAGACATGCACGTTGTGGCAAAGTATTGGGACATCAGGTTATTAAACAGTACAGTGAACCTCTAAGGCCTTATATAATCTATTCAGGGGTGATTGGATTTGGAAACAATTTATCCCACAGGAAATAATATAAGTTAAATGAATCAGTTTCATCAAAAAATAAACTGTGCAGACCGGTACAATTTTGACATATTGTGCCATTTTACCACAAATGAAAACAGTTCCCAGGAGTCGTGTTTGACATGATTTATTCAAAACACCACAAGGATGAGAAGATCCCTGGAAAACATTTATTCACTGTAAGGGGTCCTTGGACTCAAAAGGTTTGAGAATCCCTGCCACACAGTGTACATTGTATTTTAGGGAAATCACACGTTTCCAAAAAGCTTGTCTTCCTTTTTTCCCTCGTTACATCTAAATACAAGCTAACCTGAGCTGGACTGACACTTCCTTCCAGTTCATCCACTGTGCCACACTTGAGAACTCCAACTATGATGGAATGACTCATTCACTTGTTCAGTCTCACTCTTGTTTATCTGCAGATACAAGCGCAAACCTGTCTAATTCTTCCACAGTTTGTATGCCTCCTCTCACCATAACCTCTCTGCTCCACCGGCCCTGCTGTCATCTCCTGTTTCAATAATTGGGGTTCACGGGATGTGAGTCCGGCAGGAGCCTTAGATGTGGAGGATGATGATGATGAGGAGGAGGGGGAGCGAGGAGGCAGGAGCAACATGAGTGACAAAGAGACTGTTGGAGCAGACCTACTAGGAGGCCAACAGGTGGAAAGATTCTAATCAAATTGAAGTAATAGGGCAGGTCTGCACTGTGGAGTTAGTCAAATAAACCCATTGTGAGAATGTTTGTAAGATAATGTCATGATGTTACTATGGAACATGAGACCACTGGAACACTACATGTTATGTGTAACATGTAGGACAGCCTTCTATAAAACTGAGAGTTGGGATCAGCTTTTCATTGAAGCTACAGTGGGGCGAATAATTGTTTGATCCCTAGCTAAATTTGTAAGTTTTCTAATTTTTGAAACCAAAAAAAAACAAACAAAAAAACTTTTATGGTTATTTTGTATTTATTTATTTTTTTATTTTTTTTATTGTGGAAATAGACAGAAACACTTAGACAGACATAGACAGAATGATTAAAATTGTTTTAAATAAACAGAGGAATATTTCAAACTCCATTGTTGCACAGCAAAACTGTTCCAGCACAAAGGCATACAGATCCACCATTCTGCAAGCCGTTGCAGCTGAACAGGACAGGTTATTAAAAAAAAAAAAAAAAAAAAGGTGGGCTTGAACATGCCTTCTTGAACTTGGGGACCTTGCAGGCACTACAATACTTCAGTCCATTACAGTGCAATGTGATACCAAGTGTTTTGTTTTTTTTGGCGGCTGAGGTCCCAATTGCTTTCAGATGATCACGAACAAGTTCCTGCCATGTAGTTAGAAGCCGCTCCCTTATCTTACTGTAATCATTGTCACTCCACGACGCAACATATTGCATGGAGCTCCAGACCGTGAGAAATTGATGGTAATTTTGTCTGTCTTGGAGTTTCCTCACCTGCTAACCAAACATTTTTCTGATGTTTTTTTAACCTATTCCAGCCTTTTGCAGGTCTACTATCTTGTCCCTGACATCTTTGGACAGCTCTTCAGTCTGGTACATGGTAATATACAGTAGAGATGGGAAGGTAAGAAATTGATTTATAGCACAGTTGTGCCATGTTCACATGACCATTTGAGATCAGGAGAATTAGAAATCGGTTTGATTGTACACAGCTGTGTGGCACATGAGCACCAGCCAATCTGTGGGAGCCAGAATTTTGGCTGAGGTGTAGAGGAGCAAATACTTAAACCACTCAATAAAATGCACAACATACATCACTTTTGTATTGTGTGTTTTATATGCATCTTCTAATTCTTTCAAGTACCATAATCAATTAATCATCATAACAATTTGAGAAACTGTTAATGTCTTTGTTAGTGAGAAAATCTACAATCGTCAACGTAATCGACATCTCTTTGCGCAATTGTCAGAAAAATAAAATGTACCGGCATTACCAGATAACGAGCAACCCTTTACTGCTCAGTGACTGTTTTTTTTTTTCAATGTCTTTATGTCTCCAAAGTGTTCTCTGTCAATTGACTGTCTGTTGTCATACTAGAGCGGCTCCAACTACCGGAGACAAATTCCTTGTGTGTTTTTGGACATACTTGGCAAATAAAGATGATTCTGATTCTGATTCTGTAATGAGTTGGAATCTCACTGTCTAATTTGACAACTTGTACTCTTTGTTTATGAAGTAGTCTTAATCTTTAAAACACCCAGTTACAGAGGTAATTAAGCTTTTCATTTTTTTGCGCCCTCACATGGTTGCAGCTGTTCTTTTTCAAGAGAATCCCATCGTTTCTGCTCTCGCCTATCAAAGTATGTGTCATGGCGTTTTAAGGAGGCTTCCAATCAAGCATTTATTTGGGAGTCTTTAACATAAGCAAGCAGCGTTGCATGTTTAAGTCCAAGCATGTGCGTCTCTGTATGTTCATGTGTGCGCCCCTCAGACTGTGTGTCTGTGTGAAGTTCAAAAGGTTAATTGTGCCATATGGAGCGTGCGTGCATGCAGGCGCTTGTATGCCAGTGTGCATGCAAACCCAGCTCGTCTGTGCTGAGTTGAAAAGGTCAGTCGTGCTGCAGCGCTGTGGATCCTGACTCAATAATTGAGGCTTAACAAGCACGTTAAAGCATCATGATCCTCTCTCTCGCCGCCCGACTCAATCATGAGAGCAGGAGAAATGGGTAAAGTGACGTTTTTTTTCTTAGTCATGTGGAGGATACCTTTATATTAGTCTAAATATACTCCCCAGCCACAACATTAGGTACACTTGCACAATCTAATACAAGAGCTGAAGCCAAATTCTCCCTTTACAAAGACAAAAATGTAAAATTTTGATTGACAGTGTCATAGAGGTACAGTATTTATTTATCAATATGTGTATTATTGCTGTTTTAGTATCTTCACTGCATCATACAGAAAAGTTTTCGTAATATTTTCCCCCTCTCATGTAGTCTAAAAAAGTGACAGAAATGTTAGAAATAGCTCTCAATATATATCATTCAGTGCAACATATGGTTAAATTAATTCTTTAGGGCTGCACTGAAAATATCAGAAATATCAGAAAATATCCCAACATTTTATGGGTAAAGTTATGGCTTTGTTCTCCTAACAATACTTGTTATTTCTTTTAAAAATCTGTCTTTTTTATATTTTCTAATGGACTTGTGATGTATTATTTATGTATTATTATTTTCTAATGTATTCATGTATTATTTATGTATTATTATTTTCTAATGGACTTGTGATGTATTCCATCCATCCATCCATTTTCTGAGCCGCTTCTCCTCACTCGGGTCGCGGGCGTGCTGGAGCCTATCCCAGCTGTCATCGGGCAGGAGGCGGGGTACACCCTGAACTGGTTGCCAGCCAATCGCAGGGCACATACAAACAAACCACCATTCGCACTCACAGTCACCTACGGGCGATTTAGAGTCTCCAATTAATGCATGTTTTTGGGATGTGGGAGGAAACCAGAGTGCCCGGAGAAAACACACGCAGGCACGGGGAGAACATGCAAACTCCACACAGGCGGGGCCGGGGATTGAACCCCGGTCCTCAGAACTGTGAGGCTGACGCTCTAACCAGTCGGCCACCGTGCCATCTTGTGATGCATTATTCGAATAAATTGTGGCATTCTTATAACAGTATGACTTTTTCTCACAAAAATACAACTCTATTTTTGTAATATCATATCCATCCATTTTCTATCGTGCGTGTCCTCATTAGGTAAACTATGTGATGTTTGATTTCTGCAAGTCACATCTTGATAAAGTTAACTTTGTATAACACTGAGTCATAACCAGCAGGGCAAGGTTTACATTCAAGAGGAGTTGTGAGTAAGCAATGACATTAACAACAAATTTCAAATGTGTCTACTTCTTCTCTGGCATTTATTATCTGTTTTTAATTTTGGGTAATAATACAATGTATCTTTTCTTCGTGAGCCACTGCTGTGAAGAATGCAATTAAAAACCAGTCAAGTCATCTCACACGCCTCCTTTGTATACAATGAAAACTTTCGGGTGACTCCCGAAAGGGGGTATTTATTTTATTATTATTAAGGTGTGATTACTGTATGAGTCACTGATGGTGTAGTGGTTCATTCACCTGACTTCCATGGAGGTGATGGTGTGAATGTGAGTGTAAATTGTTATCTCGGTATGTATGTGTGGGAGGAGTTCAGAGAGGCCATGGAGAACGACTTCCGGACGGCTTAGAGGAAATACTGGTCTACCATCGGACGTCTCAGGAGGGGGATGCAGTGCACTATCAACACTGTGTATAGTGGGGCTGGGGTGCTGCTGAGCTCAACTAGGGAGGGTGTGAGTCGCTGGGGAGAATACTTTGAAGACCTCCTAAATTCCACCGACATGCCTTCCCATGAGGAAGCAGAGTCTGCAATCTCTGAGGCGGGCTCTCCTATCTCCCGGGTTGAGGTCACCGAGGTGGTTAAAAAGCTCCTCGATGGATGTGGTTTTAATTCTGGTCGTGCAACAGTGTACACCCTCGGCAGGGTCCTCGACGGTGCATGGGAGTTTGCCCAACCAGTCTACATGTGTTTTATGGACTTGAAGAATGCTTTCGGCCGTGTCTCTTGGGGAGTCCTGTGTGGGGTGCTTCGGGAGTATGGAGTACCGAACCCACTGATAAGGGCTGTTCAGTCCCTGTACGACGAGTGTCAGAGTTTGGTCCACATTGCTTTCAGTAAGTCTGATTCGTTTCCAGTGAGAGTTGGACTCCGCCAAGGCTGCCCTTTGTCACCGATACTGTTAATAACTTTTATGGACAGAATTTCGAGGCGCACCTGCTTTTTGCAGATGATGTAGATCTGTTGGCTTCATCAAGGCGTGATCTCCAACTCTCACTGGAGCGGTTCGTGGCCGAGTGTAAAGCGGGGGTGATGAAAATCAGCACCTCCAAATCTGAGACCATGGTCCTCAGTCGGAAAAGGGTGTGTGTCGGGGTAGGGGATGAGATCCTGTCCCAAGTGGAAGAGTTCAGGTATCTTGGGGTTTTGTTCACGAGTGACAATTTTGACAATTACGACTTTCTTCCTGGCCGACTGGTTAACACATCCGCCTCACAGTTCTGAGGACCGGGGTTCAAATCCCGGCCCCGTCTGTGTGGAGTTTGCCTCTTCTCCCCGTGCCTGGGTGGGTTTTCTCCGGGCACTCCGGTTTACTCCCACATCCCAAAAACATGCGTGGTAGGTTGATTAAAGACTAAATTGCCCGTTGGTGTGAATGTGAGTCCGAATGGTTGTTTGTCTGTATGTGCCCTGTGATTGGCTGGCGACCGGTTCAGGGTGTACCCTGCCTCCCGCCCGAAGATAGCTGGGATAGGCTCCAGGAGCCCGCGACCCTACTGAGGATAAGCGGTAAAGAAAATAGATGGATGGATGACTTAATTCCCTGAATGTTTTTCTCGTAATATTATGAATTTATTCTTAAAAAATTACAAACCTCCCAATATTACCATATAATTCTCGCCAAATTAGTAGCAGTAGTAGTATTACTTTATGCTCAGAAATGCACATTATTTCTTGCAATCATATGATATCCATCCATCCATTTTCTGAGCCGCTTCTCCTCACTAGGGTCGCGGGCGTGCTGGAGCCTATCCCAGCTATCATCGGGCAGGAGGCGGGGTACACCCTGAACTGGTTGCCAGCCAATCGCAGGGCACATAGGAACAAACAACCATTCGCACTCACATTCACACCTGCGGGCAATTTAGAGTCTCCAATTTATGCATGTTTTTGGGATGTGGGAGGAAACCGGAGTGCCCGGAGAAAACCCACGCAGGCACGGGGAGAACATGCAAACTCCACACAGGCGGGGACGGGGATTGAACCCGGGTCCTCAGAACTGCGCGGCTGACGCTCTAACCAGTCGGCCACCGTGCCGCCCAATCATATGATATTCTCAGAAAATTGCAACTTTTGTTCTTCAAATGAGCTGATGTAGTTCATTGGAAAGAATGAGTTCAGCATGGCCAAAATGAAAAGCACACTAGAACTGGACAGAGAGGAAAGGAGAGAAAGAAAAAAAAATCGGTCAAAGGAAGTATGCCGGAGGAAGATTGGGTACAGATTTGGGCGGAGGGTTTGAGACGTGCGTACGTGCGGTGTGATGTGTGAGCCTTGGAGGTCGGAAGGGGCTGAGTGAGCAGGATGTACAGCCCCTGAGGAATGTGTAGAGCTGTGTTTGCATGGACGCGAAACTCATCCCTCCCTCCTCTTTCTTGCTTGCGGTTCCCTGTCTTTTCCTTCAGTCCCCTCCTTCTCTGCTACCTCTTCCCCCAAGCCCCAAACCACTCCTGTAGCACGAGACAGTGGTCACATAGGCAGGCACGAGGCCGATCTGTAAACTGAGATAGTGCGGCAAATAGAATGAAAGCGATTGAGGGGGGAGGGAGGGAGAGAAGGAGGGAGCCTGTGGGATTTGGAGTATTACACAAAAAGGTCAGATTACCTTTGAAGGGAGAATAGGCGATCCCATTATCACTGTGTGCCATCAAACCCTCTGTGACAACTCTAGCAGTGACTCCACACTTGAATGACATACGTAATGTTACCGCTGCTGTAGCATGATCTGCACAGTGTCCACAGAGGTGTCTCAGAAGGACCGAATGACTAAAGCTTGCCCCTCCAGATGCATAGGAGGACTTCTTTTTACACCTGCGTTTTCTACAGTACGCCAATGATGCAGCTCCGATGTAGCAAACATTATTTATTTCTTATTTTTTGTACATGGCCTTGGGCCTGTTCCTCGCCCATTCATTTCAACCACTTTCTTTTCTAAACTCGGCTTCGGCTTCCTATGCTTCACTTTACACCCCAAACAGCTGCTCTCCATTCAGCCTTATTATCGCAGAGAGCAGAGCCTATACGAGAACAACCCAGTTAGTACTTAGCAGCATGCAGCTTAGCCCAGCACGGCTAACTAGCCACAGCAGGCCTGCATTCCAGCCCTGTGCAGTCAGCCTGTAAACTTTTGTAGCATACTTAGCAATTTGTGACTCAGCTTTCATGCACTCCACCTCATGGTTTACAGGGAAAAGGGAATTATTTCCTTTTAGCCTGCATGCATTCACAACAAAAACATAATGTGAACTGAAATGAATGCTAATATGAAGCATTAGATTGATTCCAATGATGCAAAAATGTGAAAGGTAAAGGTACACTTCAAAAACATAAATCGAACCAAGATTAAATATCTCAAATCAAGAGATCAGATATCTCTAATTATCCAGAGGTGTGACGTTTGCTAAGGGTGATTATTCCTCCACGATCTGCTCTGACAGTCAGGGCCAATAATCGTAAATCGAAATAATAATAATAATAAAAAAAGTTCAATATTTCAGATCGCTAATCCTTATGTGTGTAGTCATCATTGCGTTTGGCTGAGTCACCGACTCCGTGAGAAAAGGAACAACAGCTTTTCTTTTTATTTTCTGGTCGTCTGGATGCCCTGTGGCACCATGCTGCCTCTCACAGCTCAGTCTTGGTACTATGCCATAAATCTGGTTTGGGGGTGGAGACTTGTAATTGGCGGAGAGAACATTATGTGTGTCATGTGTTGTGTTGTTTATCTTGAGTACGGCACTCACTATAGCAGTAAGTATACACATGGTGTTATTTGTGAGGTCTCTCACATTTCCAAAGTCAGTTAAAATTGATTATACTGTATGAACCAGAAAGTACCCTGTTAACTAACAGAAAGACAAACAAACAAAAATATGACAATATACAATTCATGCAAAGTTGTGTTAGAAAGGTTGACAGTGCAATTTGGTGCCAAGATCCAGGATTGTTTTTGTAACTATATCACCGTGAAACAAGAATAATGGCAGATACAACAGTGGAACTTCTAAGGCCGAACTCAATCCATTCCAGGATGTTAGTAAACCTCCGTTTGGTTCTGATTTTTCTCCCATAGGAAATAGCAGTAAAAGTAATAATAATAGAATGATGCTGTTTCTGGGTCCGATTGTTGCCATTTCAGCAGGCAATTGTTACATTGTATCTTTAACATTCTAACCAGTCATACAAGTGTAAAATATAATTAATACATATTTATATCTGATATATAATTATTGAAAAGGTATTGAGCAAAAAAGACCTCTTTCCTTTATTATTGACCAACTGTCTAAAAGTTCATAGTCACCCTTATTCATTCAGTACTTTACCGTCTCTGTCATAACAACATCCAATTTCATCCACTTATACTGACATTTGCCTGTACAATGCCACTCATTGGTTGACAATTTTTCTAGTCAAAGACATTATCAATGTAACAAATCAGTAGTAAGAGTCTGATTTGGTGGGCATTGCTCTGAGGGTCGCATGCAATGTAGGTCACATCTCCCTGTTCAAACCAGCTGCTGCTAACGCTTAAGAAGCCGGTGACGGATTGTGGATCTTTTATTTGTCTGCAGTCAGTGTTTGTTGCCGTTATTGTTTCTCTCATATCCTTGGCAACTGGCCTTGGTGGCACGTTCGTCCCTAATCATCAGATATCGTCTTAGCAGTCAGCATGTTCCATCTGATTCAGCTGAACGCAGCCGCGCACAAGCTATTGTTTGACAGGATGAAAAAGGTGGTGGGAGTGGGAGGTGGATACAGGATAATGGTGGGATCACCGCTGTGATGCCTGCTAAATATCCTACACACACACTTCACACGGGAGATGGAGGGAAAGAGAGAGCGAGACAGACAGAGAGAAAAAGAGAGAGAAAGAGAGTGAGAGAGAGAGAGAGAGAAATAGTAGAGCTGAAGCAACAGATCCTTAAATTCAAGGGGGAGGGATTACCTGCACAGCTTGAAGCTGTTTGTATTGCAAACTGCTGTGGAGGTCATTTTTCCTGACTCAGTCTTAAGATTTTTGTACTTATTCGCCAACTGATGTTTACTGCCAAACACAGCTGCACACTAAAGGCTTTGTTTTTTTCTTCTTCCTTTTTTTGTTCTCTGTTTGCTAGGTCAGAGCAGCTTTAAACCGCGATAAACCTTTTTGTGTGTGTTGTTGTTTTTTCTTTTTTGGGGGGGGCGAGGGGGGGGGGCAACACTTTACACAAGAAGGCATAGCCTCAACAGGGGGTGTCAAGAGAAGAAAAATGTAAGAAGAGAAGAATATACATCGGAAGCTGCATCCAGCAAAGCCAGGAACACATACAGTATATTACCATAATCAGCCAATATTGAGCCTGTTTCATCCGTTCTGATCAAAGTCAGCAAAGCCTTATTTTGTGATTTCTCTAAATATTCTCCTGGGCAATTATTCTTTGGTGTCGGGTTTGTAAAGTGTTTCTCTCTCTCTCTCTCTCTCTCTCTCTCTCTCTCTCTCTCTCTTTCTCTCTTCTCTCTCTCTCTCTCTCTCTCTCTCTCTCTCTCTCTCTCTCTCTCTCTCTCTCTCTCTCTCTCTCTCTCTCTCTCTCTCTCTCTCTCCGTGAGCTGGTCCGAAAATGGTCGGCGCCAAAAGTCACATATTTGGCCATATTTTGACCTATATACATTTTCTGAAAAGGCATTAAAGATGCTATAAAAAGTGTTTTTTAGTTTTACAATTAACAGTTTTAAACAACTTTTAATTTCCTTTGATAACTCTGAAAAACAATGTTCACCACTTCCTGAAAAATTGTATCTCTCAAATGAGTTTCCGTTCCTGGAGATAGATTGACCCGCAATGCTGTTGTGACCTTGGGAGCAGGTGGGAGAGTCGCGTCCGTCCCGTGGTCCGTCCTCCGCCTGTTCGGATTTCTGCACCTGCGTTATTGTGGCTCCAAGGCAAACAAAAAATGGAAAGAGCAGCAGGTTGTCAAGGTAACATGGGACACTCATACACACAGGTGAAATGTCCAGATTGGTGTGTGTACATATGCATGTGTGAATAGAATAAGTCACTGCTGACAGGTTGCAGTTTGACTATAAGCTGGGCCTTTTACTGCTTTCACTCATACGTGGTCACTACATTAGGTACATCTGCACAATCCAATGAGATGCAACACAACAGTCATATCAAATTGTGCCTTTGCAAAGATAATTCCATGTTTGATTGACTGGACAAAATGTTCATGATCGTGGTGTAGAACTGCATTCTATCACATTGAGGTGTTATAACAAGGTCCAATTAATTAGAAACAGCTCTCAGTATGTTGCAGTCCAGTTCTACATATTTAATAGTAATCCTCATAATACATACAGTAACTAATTACTGTATATAGTCATACATTAATAAGATGATGTTGTTGTAATGTTTTTAACATTTCTTGTATTTCGATGCCATAGATTGTATGGGTGTACTTAATGAAGTGCCCTGCCAATTTCTAACATTTGCAACAGTTTCCACCCAAGTTTGTTTCCACATGGAAATGAGGTAACAATTGTTGCATGTCATTATTTATTTGAGTTTGCAGTCAGTTCAAATGTGTTTCTTCACATCATTCAAAAGCCCCTTTTTTCTTCTGCAAGGGTGAAGAATGGATTTTGAATGCTCTCTGGAGGTCCCGTAGGTTGAATGTTTAATGCGTAACAGCAAGGCACAATCAAGCGAGACTGAAATAAAATATATAATTGAGCTTTCAAATAGCACTCACGAGACTACAGAAAATATTGCAAAAAATTCGAGACAATGTCAACTTTATGATCACCTTTTGCTGTAGGGAATGCATATAAGGCCAGCTTGGGGCTCTGATTTTTGTGCTAACGTGCCTGAAAATACTGAAATACTGTGCAAATTTCTATAATAAATAAGCACATACCCTAGGCTGTTGTTTCTCGAAAAAAATCCTTATCTCAGAGCGTGGAATTGAGGAAGGAACTGCCAGCACTGATACAAAGCGTAGGCCTCATGAGGGTGAGTTGACATGTTTTAATTCATGCCATTTTCCATTAGCTGTCAAGTTTGGAATCCAAGGTTGTTGTTTGTTTTCCGCACACAAAGTAGCTCGCGTGTGAAGGTTTCTTTCAATATCCATTGTGTATAAAGTACTTACAAAAATAGGTACACATGTGCTATCGAAGGAGACACAGTATTAAGAGCTGCATTAAAAATAAAACAAATACTTGAATTTGTCTTCTGGCTGAGAGTTTGTGTAGGAGGAAAAAAAAAAGACACTAATGCTGTTATTAAAATGAAGTTTAGTTTAGTTGCTAACGAGACTATGGAAGATTCTAATCTCCCCTCAAACCACAACTTCAAAAATTATCAGTGGATTTGCAGTATTTGTGTGAAATAAATACGCAGGATGTATTATGTGAATTGCAGAGTTTCCCGCAGCTAAAATAATAATTTTCCGTTTTGCCAATAGCCTGTAGCATCAGGAACATTTCCCAAAAATTTAATTGAACTAATACTTTATACTGCAACATATGATAATGTTTGTGATAATGTTTTTAATTATACTATAACTGCACATACAAAAAAATTAAATAAATAAAAACAAAAAAGGTGAAGATTTTTGGCAAGAGGACATCACGTTATACATATTGGATGACTAGTCGGGAGCTGAGGAGAAGCGGACGTGTTAAAGGGGACATATGTTGCCAAACCAACCGTCTCTACGGTGCCTCAGTAAACGTGAATTGAAATCGTCCACGCATTCCTGAATTGCAGACGTTTTTCTGACGAGAGGCCTGAAATCAGGTCATTCGAATTTCTCGAGTTTATCTACGTCACTAGCAAAGATCCCCGCCTTCCCTTTCCGCTCCCAAACCAGCACTGTCGACATAACAAGAATGTGTGCTCTCACAAGTGAATCTTCTACACAGAGGCAACCAATCACAGGAAAGGGGGCGGTCTTAGCCAAATATGGACAAAGCGGATACAAAACTGGGTCAAACACAAGTAGCTGTCAGAGGGGACCTTTCTGGACACTCGTATGACAAAACCAAGGTGGTTTTTTAAATGAAATTAACACTTTTATACTAAATCTATGTTAGAGAGTCACTCAGTGGAGGTCTAAATAGTCAATATACGGGACCCTTAATGAATGCTGATGAATGACAGATAAAGCAAAGACATGAGTGAGTGGCAGAGGACATAATACACTCCTGTGGTGCACTCCTTTGCTTCAGCAGGGGTGGTCCACTGGCGAGATAACCTCAGCCAGACAGCCGTGGGTGATAGACATCAGATTAAGATGTCAGACTGAAGTTCTGCTTGCCTACACATGCACTCACACATACACACACACGCACACACAAACGCACGCACACACACATTCGCTTTGAAAATTCTGCAATAGTGAAATTCTTCTGTCCATATAGGGCTACATTTTAAAGGTTGCTTTTTAAAGGCCCTATCTCACTGGCCTGGAGACAAGTTGGTGACCTGATGGCGAGGTAAGGTACGTTTTTTAAATTGGATGGCACACGCTTCTATAAGGCAGTCAGTGACGTGCAGTAAGGTTCTTGGCTGGTGAGGCGCTGATAGTCATCCATCCATCCATCCATCCATTTTCTGAGCCGCTTATCCTCACAAGGATCGCGGGAGTGCTGGAGCCTATCCCAGCTATCATCGGGCAGGAGGCGTGGTACACCCTGAACTGGTTCCCAGCCAATCGCAGAGCATATACAAACAAACAACTCACAGTCACACCTACGGGCAATTTAGAGTCGTCAATTAACCTACCATGCATGTTTTTGGGATGTGGGAGGAAACCGGAGTACCCAGAGAAAACCCACTCAGGCACACGGAGAACATGCAAACTACACACAGGAAGGCCAGATGGGCTAACAAGTCGTGACACCACTATTAAAGTGTTATTAAGCTGCAAAATTACTTATTGCGGAGTGCCCGGAGAAAACCCACGCAGGCACAGGGAGAACATGCAAATTCCACAGAGGCGGGGCCGGGGATTGCACCCCGATTCTCAGAACTGTGAGTCAGACGCTCTAACCATTCGTCCACCATGCCACGTGCTTTGGCTAAAAAATTACAAATTTTTTAGCCAAACAGAGTGGTGTCATTAAATTAGCAGCTGGTGCGCTCTTGTGCCCCTTCAGTGAGGCAGAGTAGGCCTATTGTATGCCTCACATAGTGCTTTTTTTATCTGTGGTTTTATGGAATCAGCCGAACTAAATATGTAATGCACAAATATTAAATAAATTCGTCTGACTAATGGAAATTTTGAATGCATGAAAACAATGTCTGAAAACATGATCGAAACTGACACTTTGCCAATTGGAGGCCTCCTTAAACCCGGTTAATGAGGGAATGCGCAATCTCAGGTGAGGTGAGGCTGTTCGCTGTTGTATTTTGCGTCTCGCCCATATATTTGAACAGGACAAATCCAACCAGCAATTTTGACTATGAACGCTCAATACAAATCCCAGACCAAAGAACTGAAAATGAAAACTCTTCATGATGTCTTCCCTGACTGCACATCCCTGAAGGCAGTAGAATCATGTGATTTCCCATATCCAAATATAAAAAAGGTGCAAATGGTTTTATTAATAAACAACTACAAGTCGTAGGTGAGACGACTTTATATTGCATCTACTGTACCTGTATATTTCACCCATTACCAGACTACTGTAGAGCCTTACTCGAGTGACCCTCGACAGCACGCTGGAAGCAGACTAGCATCTCTCCAACAACTATGAATGATTGTGTCCATGATTACCATCCAAAAGTCTTACACGACCATAAAATTTGTTTTTTTTAATAATGCCACAATGACCACTGTCCCATAATATCCATGTACTGTATGTCACATTTTAATAAAATTATACAGCAACCTATTTCATACGACTACACCACAGACTATTTCTATTAGGCATATTTTGCACCAGAAACAAATGCTGGATTAATTAATTCCAGTTGCTGTGTTATCAAAAATGTGGCAGGCAAGAATTCTATCACGGAACCTTCAGTTTTCATTGTATTTTCAGCTCTATGTGTCCAATTCCAATTTCAGTTTACGCATACATTCAACCATGTCCACTCACTGGGATTGCAGTAACGACTGGACACATGAAACTAGAGGCCCAAAATGCAACTGCACAAGTGTCAACACTAGGCAGCAACAACACGGAACTAAACAATATTAAATAAGAACAAAAATATTTAACAGTACATAGGCTACCGTTTTGTTGGCCTGGACTAACTCTTCCCCCAATGTAATCTCACAATTACTCAACTGCCTGTCGACACGCCTCTAATGTACCATATTTAATAATATTTTATAATCAGTCGGGTGGTGCCATTTTGGGCGGTGGGGGGGAGGGCTGGTCATTGATGCCATAGTGACAAATAAATAAATGAAAATTATTATACAGTATATTACTGTATCTGCACCTTTATGCAGATCCTTACCAAAATTTTAATCTTTTTTTTTTTTTTAGTCTCCTACTGTAACTGGATCTGTCCTACAATTTATTTTTTACAATGTCAAAACATATGCTGTGAAAAAGCTAATTGAAACACATCTGGTATTTTAAAAAGTACATTACTGTATTTCTCTAAATAAACATGCAGATCATGGAAGTCACACACATAAGCATTGTTTTATAAAACAGTCCGGTCGACTTGATGTTGAGTTCACACAAAACGTCATGCTAATTGTGTTTTAAAATGCTTTCAGAGAGCAAGTTTACCACCAAAGCAGACCCCCATTCTGTCGATGACAGGTGCCTTTTTCTCTGATTATTGCTCTGATCATCATGGCTTGTCGTCGTTTCCTTTCGTTCATCCATCATATGGAAGTTATGGTACCTCGGGGGATTCATGGAGTGCTGGCAGACTGAAAACATGCAGCTCAGATTGGAATATTTGAGCTAAGGGTAAACGCCTAGTCACCAGATAATGTATTTTTTTCCACTTGACCATGTGTGTGTGCGTGCGTGTGTGTGTGTGTGTGTGTTTGTGTGAGAGAGATCCCACGGATCATTGTCTCCGGGTCCAGACGGCACCGACTCAGGTTCTCAGTGTGGCTTCACTAATCTGCGGTAATTATGTCTCAAAACCAGCTCACTCCCAGTCATGCACATACAACATGGCCTCCCCTCTCTCTCTCTCTCTCTCTCTCTCTCTCTCTCTCTCTCTCTATCAACCAATGTTGTGGCTTCCTCTGCACGGCTAGCTTTGCATGTGTGTGTGTGTTGTTGTGTGTTTGTGTATGTATGTTTTTGTGTGTGTCATTGTATCACCAATGCAAGTTATCCTGCCATAAGGATGCTCCCCCCACACCTTCAGCGTGGAAGAAAGACACAAGTTAAAAATACTTTGCGTGAGTCAACGTACAGTAAAACATGTCCAGTGCGTGATTCATGCACGCGCCCATGGCATGCCACTTCCCTTGTCCCCCCTCTGTGACGCACATTTTTCTTGTTGTTTATAAGCCGTTGTGCCTCTGACTGCGTAGTGACTCACAGGCAGCGTGCACTTCCTAATTCCAGACTACCTGACCGAATTCACAGGAGCACCACTTGTAGGGACCACAATATTATAAAGCCAATATTTTTTCAATAAATAATAAATCTGTTATTCGTAGAATATTAAAATTATTTTAGAATGGTGCTTTGTTGCAGTTACGATTCAATTCCCAAAAGGGAATTTCCACCAGTATGGGATGTTTTCATTGTAAAGGGTTCCAAATTATCTGATTCATGATGTGACGAGCTTTCTTCGGAGTACCCGTCACAACAAGGTGGAGCTTATCATGCTGTCTGGCCAACGTGTATAGATCTTTTTTATCTTCTTTTGCGCCCAACCTTACATTCATGGCATCATAAGCCTCTTGTTTGGCCTTTGCCACCTCTACCTTCACCCTGCCTCTTCTGGAAGAAAGTGTTCACTACAGCCATTTCCATCCTTTTTGCAAAGTCTACCACCATCTGTCCTTCCAAGATCCTTTCCTGAATGCCAAACATACCCAACACTTCTTCATCACCCCTGTTTCCTTCATCAACATGTCCGTTACAATCTGCACCAATCACGATTCTCTCTCTGTCTCGGATGCTCAGAACTATTTCGTCAATCTCCTTCCAGAATTTTTCTCTCACCTCTTGGTCACATCCTACCTGTGGGGCATAGCCATTAATCACATTATACATAACACCCTCAATTTCAAGTTTCAGCCTCATCACTCAATCGCTCACTCTTTTCACCTCCAAGACATTCTTAGCTAACTCTTCCTTTAAAATAACCCCTACTCCATTTCTCTTCCCATCTAAACCATGGTAAAGTAATTTGAACCCTGCCCCTAAACTTTTAGCCTTACTGCCTTCCGACCTGCTCCCCTGGACACACAATATATCAACCTTTCTTCTAATCATCATGTCAATCAACTCCTGAGCATTTTCATAGTCCCAACATTAAAAGTCCCCAAATTCAGTTCTAGGCTCTGATCTTTCCTCTTCTCTTTCTGCCCAAGAAATCGCTTTCCACCTCTCCTTCGTCTTTGACCCACAGTAGCTGATTTTCCACCGGCGCCCTGCAGGTTTACGGCGGCAGTGTTAGACGTTGTTATTTGTTTGGCAAAGTTTTAAGCCGGATGCCCTTCCTGACGCAACCCTTTGCATTTATCCGGGCTTGGGACCGGCCTACAGTTTACACTGGCTTGTGCCCCCCATCAGGCTGCATTACATGCATAGGGCTGGTCACCAGTCAATCACATGGCACATACAGTATAGACCAACAACCATTCACATTCGCATTCACACCTATGGAAAATTATCCATCCATCCATTCTCCATTATGCTTATCCTCACTAGGGTCATGGGTGTGCTGGAGCCTATCCCAGCTGACTCTGGGCGAGAGGCGGGGTACACCCTGAACTGGTCGCCAGCCAATTGCAGGGCACATATAAACAAACAACCAGTCGCATTCACAGTCACACCTAGGAACAGTTCAGAGTCTTCAATTAACCTACCATGCATGTTTTTGGAATGTGGGAGGAAGCCGGAGTCCCCTGAGAAAACCCATCCAGGCACAGGGAGAACATGCAAACCCCACACAGGGGAGGCTGGATTTGAACCCGGGTCCTCAGAACTGTGAGGCAAACTTGCTAACCAGTCAATCACCGTGCCACCCATGGACAAATTAGTCTTCAATAATTTAACATGCATGTTTATGAAATGTGGGAAGAAATACCTTGACAAACCCAATGCAAATTCCATTTAGTAGGGCCTGAGCCAAGATTTTGACTGTGAGGCAGACATACGAAGCACTTTATTCCCTCAGCAAACTTTATTCATTTAATTTTGATTTACCTATAATTTTTTTCACCTTTTAATTTTGCTGTGGAAAACTTTCACTTTCACAGCCTTTCTGTCAGGTCAGGTTTTCGAGGAGTGGGAGGCAAGACAAAACTGAAGGCTGGGGTCTACCCATCAGGGCTAGTCTGGAGGCCGTCCAGGATGCCAGACGTGCAGTACTTGGCTGGGCCCTTCAGGAGGTCAGCCAGGACACCAAGCACAAGGGTTTCTATAGTGCTGTCCAGGCGGACGGCCATGATGCTGAACCCAACGGCAATGCAGGGGCCAGGCAAGAGCGTTGGGTGACGGGTTCGGGTTACAGGTTCGGGTTACGGCCGCTGGATGTGTGCCGCCGGAGCAGGGTCAGGAGGCGACGGCACAGGGTGCGCTGCCAGAGCCGGCAGCTGCCGAGGAGCCGGAACGGGAGCCTACTGCAGCTGCCAAGGAGTAGGCACACGGTCTGCATTGGCTTTTTCAGCCTGCCACGACAGAGGTTGGGGAGCACATGTAACGGGGAGCGTGTTCAGGAACTAAGGAAGGTGAACTGGGAAAAAGGGTGGTACAAGACGAGGTGAAGAATTTGGAACGGATCGAGGTGACTTGGGGGCTGGTTTGAGAAGACGTGAATGGACAGGCATGGAACGAGGTGTGGAGATGGGTAAAAAGATTTTGTGACTTTGAAACAGCGGCGGAAAAGCGTGACAATGAAAACTTTTTGACCTTAACCTGACCTTTACTTGGGCGCCTCTGTTGGCCACCGCCGTGGAGGTCCCGGATAGATGGCCAAATGGGTGCCCATGTGACCAGTGGTCTTCTACGTTGTGTCGGTTTGAGGAATGGGGTGACACCGGGACTTTTTTGGAGATGATCTCCTTTTATTCTGACAGAATAAACAACAGCAGAACCTCCGTATAAATTTGACTGTCCACTCGAGCTCTTCTCCCACAGGAAGATTGTACAAAAGGCCACCGCGACTATGCGGTAAAATCCTTATACGTAATAAACCACAAATTCAACAAAACATATCGGACAGAATAAACAACAGCAGAACCTCCGTATAAATTTGACTGTCCACTCGAGCTCCTACACAAAGAAAATACAAATGACGACATCGGCAACCCGGAAGTCAGTTCGGCTTGTCACAGCGTTAAGCCAGCGGTCTTCAACTGTTAAAAATACTATTTTTAAATGAAGCTCCGCTGACATGTACCCATTATGTGACAGGAAAAGACATAACAATAACATTGAGACTAAAGATGCATAATAAACCAAGAGAAACATTAGGATGGTTCAGGATTACCAACTGAATGAAATATGGTCACCCACTTCTCCCACATGAAGATTGTACCAAAGGGCAGAGGCGGGGCCGCATTAAACATTTTTAGTGTGGAGCACAGAAGAAGAAATTACAGGAGGAGGAGCACTGAGCGACATACACACAGTTTACACTGGATCGGGAGGCATTTTCTTGTCAGGCAATAACATATTTTGTGTAATTATATATAAACTTCATTAAACACACAGATTAACCCGGTTACACCCAAGCACTGAAGGAAAGGACTTGGGTGTGGAATCACAAGGATCGGAAAGGGAAAAGGTGGCAAAAACTGACTAGGGTGAGAAGAACCAGGGGGAGAAAAAAAAATCAAAATTAGTGTCAGAATCACAATCGGTCAAAAAGTTAACTAAATCAGGGCAATCTTCCTAATCTGAAAAATCTGAATCCAAAAATGAACTACTTCAGTTTCATACTTCGTAATTTAAAAAATTTAACTAAGTTCACTGTTCCAAAAAAGAACTATTTCATAGTATTTAGTATTTAGTATTTACATAGTATTTCATAGTTCTTTTTTGTTTTCAGTATGTTGCTGACAGGCTATTACCCTCAAAATATTGGCATTACATTTTCTCACCCATTCAATCCACACTAGTAGCCAGCTGCAGCATTCACCCTACAATGTCAAAAACATGAGAAAAAACTTTATTGCTTAAGTAGTCTTTTTTTAATGAGGAATTAAAACAAAAACAGGACTTTTGTCCTTAATGTGCAAACAAAAACACGCAACGCAGTATGACTGGAACTATAGTGAAAGGACAGTGATAATTTTGTATTCCTTGCAGCTCTGGATGTCCATATTCACAAAATATTTTATCACATCTGTTCTTATGTTACAAAACAAAATAAATTCCATATTATGACAGTGTGATCACACAGTGTTCAAACGTAAGCATTCTGATACAAATAATTTTCCTAGTAATTAGTTTTTACAATGATGTACACATTACAAAACAACCAAAGAACACATTCAATCCTATTTACACATTGTACCTAAATGCACCTTGCGCACGGAGGTTGCCCAATGTATACATGAATGGCGGTTGCCAAATACGGCCTTCAGCCCTGACATATGAAGGCTCGTATATCGTGTGTCCAGATGTGTTTTGTCCTGGAAGTCCCTAGCATAACCTGTAACTGTTGAATCGAAATGAACATTCGTTGAAAAAACGCTTTTTGACACCAGAATGAGCGCATTATCAATTATGTTCATTAGGCAGAAATGAACTAAGTTCAGTTCAGGTCACGTCCTGAACTGGTTCAGGTATAACACCACCCGCTGGGTCCTGTCATGGTTGCTCCATTCTGTCAAGGTCGGGTTTTCAAGGTGTGGGAGGCAATACAAAACGTGGAGGACCCAAGTGCAGCGAAGTAGGAAGGCAAGGCAGGAGAACAGAAATCTAAAAAAAAAAAAGGATTTATTTACAATAACTAAATGAGCTGACAAGATATGAACATGTGACACAGGAAAACTTGACAAAGGCATGAAACAAACTAAATCTAGTCAGAACCAAGTCAACCAAAACACAGACCATGACACTTACAGAGGGCAAGAGGAGTATATTCCAAAAGTTGAACTCTTTACATTTTTAACTTAGTTTTAAAAAAAAAAAAAAAAAAAAAACTTTTTTCCAATGTGTGCTACGATAAAGAATTCCGGCTTTCACATTACGTACTGTTTGCTGACAACTGATACCCCACCCCCTCTCCAAAATGAAACTCTCTGACAATCTCACAAATACTTACAATATACAATACAATGTCAACCACAACTACTTGTACTGTATTTGGTATGAACACATACATTCTATTTGACAAAATATTTAGGTATAGAGCCTAAAAATACCAAACTCAATTTGATCCACAGAAGGTAATTCGCTATCCCCAAGTACACCTGGTCTGTGACTGAGAGACTTCCCAGGCAACACAACCAGGATGAAGTGTTGGTCATTGTTGTGCTCTGTGCTCATTCATATTGCAGTGACGTGCAAGTGAACTCTGTTTAACCCCATGGCAGCCTTCATTTATTCAGAAGGCTGCTTGGTCTAACAGAGCAAACCTGTTCCTTCCACTCTTTGGATGGTTTAACTTGACTAATGGCGTGTGCGTGTATGTGTGTGTGCGTGTGTCAATGCTATTGAGCTCATTAAATTGTTACTAGCGCTCTCTTCCTCTCTACCAAACCTCCAAAATATATTGCATGCTTACTGGTTGAACACACACGCAGAGGCACACTCCCTCTCACACAAAGCCTCATAAAGCTTTTTTGACTAAATGCGTGACTGGCTGCTTGCTTTATAGCACACACGAACACACACGCATATACACATGGCTGCAGCACGGCATTCTTATTTAAACTGATGTGAGTGCTGTCACGACATCCGACTAGTCCTATTTGTTCCTCAGAAGCCTTGGCGTGAGAGAGCAGGCTCACCCCACTGGCTCTCATGCAAATCCATTCAGTGCACACACACATGCGCACACATACACACACGCACACACACACATGTACACACACTCACACATACACTCTTAATAGTCCTGCAGATAAGCAAAAAGACAGAGAGGGACAGGCAGGCAGGAGGGCAGCCGTGTAGAGTCCTGAAAACCTGTCAGCAGTCAGGCAAATCAAACGAATGAGCAAAGTCAGATATGAAAATGCATTTTCATAAAGTGTGTAATAAACAAATCAGCCCACAAGTCCTGATAGCCTCACATGGCAGCATGATCCAGCTGGAGTTATAATATTACTGTGATCATTATGCACCTTTCATTGAACCATACACTCCATAACCATAACTGTCTTGTGCTTATTGGCAGGTTGTGTAAATGTTCAGCCAGTGATAACGGGCCAAAGTCCAGCTTGCTCTAACAAGATGACCAGATCAGCATGTCGGAAGGTAAGTTACTTAGTTGTGTACTTTTTGTACTCTCCATTGTCACGTGTTTTAAAATAGTTTTGACCTCACGTGACAGTGGCAACATTTGATTCATCCATTCGCGTTCCTCAGATTAATCAGTTTGGCTCTAATTTGTTGTAAGAAAGTCCTGTTCTGATGCAGGACGATTTGTGATTTATTCTTATTTGAATACCCTTTTTATATGAAATTTGGCAGGCATTTCGTTTATGAGTAGACCAACAAAACAGTCACAACAACCAATCCCTGACAAACAGGAAATCTGTTTATTTTTTATTTTAAGATAATTTGGGTATTTCCACGAACCCTTCAAAAGTGAACTTGTCTAAGAGATTTTGTCCTATTCAAAATTGTAACTCCTTGTACTAGACAGTTGGATGATGTTACATTGCCCAAAAAAATGTTTTCATCTATGCATCTGTGCAGAGCATAGCAGCGAATTTTCTGTGGGAAAAATGTTTCGGATTAAGAAAAAATTCCACAACAGCTGGTTGAAGAGGAAAACACAAAGATGGAGCTGCTGAGTCGCTAGCTGAACACAATCAAGTGCTTAATCATAATATCAAATGTAACAGAAAATTAAAGAAGAATACATTTTCGGTTGAATTCTGAATTATAGCTCCTTTCTGAATTATAGCTCCTTAGGGGCATTAATATTGTGAGTTTCCTTTGTATTCTGAGGTCTTGCTTAATGAAATGCAAGACAGGATTTGGGCTCCAGAGCTGCATATGATTGTTGATGTTTTTTGTTGTTTGTTTTTTTTAAATTGAAGTTGTATTCCAAATTGTTTGACGAGTGAGCCGGTCAACTTTTGAGTTTCCACCGTATATGGGAAGTAGGTTTGATAAGTACTGTACATTAATCGTCACGATTTTAATGAAATGGTTGGAATTTTGTGGGGGAGCAAAGAAGTAAATGTATTTTGGGATTTTTGTTGTGACAAAACACCAAGAAGCTTACCCCTAAGACGATTGCTGATTATGGTCATAGTGACATATTTGTTCATATTTAATACAAATCACAACATCTGTTGTTCACTAGAATATCACAGATGGGTTGAGGCATTTTCATTGATAATGATTAAATGTTTTGGAGGATTTTATTTGTAGGTTGGCTTTAGCTTTTGCTTCAATTATGACTCATATAATGCTTCAGTATTTTTTGTTTTACAGAAACGCTCTGAAAACAAAACAAAAAATCAATAACAGCATACAGAAATATGACTCATTTCGGCCGCTTGTATCCGGGATCTTGTTCTTTCGGTAACGACCCACAGCTCATGACCATAGGTGAGGGTAGGAACGAAGATCGACCGGTAAATTGAGAGCTTCGCCTTTCGGCTTAGCTCCTTCTTTACCACAACGGACTGATACAAAGTCCGCATCACTGCAGACGCTGCACCGATCCGTCTGTCGATCTCCCGTTCCATTCTTCCCTCACTCGTGAACAAGACCCCAAGATACCTGAACTCCTCCACTTGGGGCAGGATCTCATCCCCGACCCGGAGAGGGCATGCCACCCTTTTCCGACTGAGGACCATGGTCTCAGATTTGGAGGTGCTGATTCTCATCCCAGCCGCTTCACACTCAGCTGCGAACTGCTCCACTGAGAGTTGGAGCTCACGGTTTGATGAAGCCAACAGAACCACATCATCAGCAAAAAGCAGAGATGCAATACTGAGGCCGCCAAACCGGACCCCCTCTACGCCTTGGCTGCGCATAGAAATTCTGTCCATAAAAGTTATGAACAGAATCGGCGACAAAGGGCAGCCTTGGCGGAGTCCAACCCTCACCGGGAACGAGTCCGACTTACTGCCGGATATGCGGACCAAACTCTGACTCCGGTCGTACAGGGACCGAACAGCCCGTATCAGGGGGTTCGGTACCCCATACTCCTGAAGCACCCTCCACAGGACTCCCCGAGGGACACGGTCGAACGCCTTCTCCAAGTCCACAAAACACATGTAGACTGGTTGGGCGAACTCCCATGCACCCTCGAGGACCCTGCCGAGGGTGTAGAGCTGGTCCACTGTTCCACGGCCAGGACGAAAACCACACTGCTCCTCCTGAATCTGAGATTCGACTTCCCGACGGACCCTCCTCTCCAGCACCCCTGAATAGACCTTACCAGGGAGGCTGAGCAGTGTGATCCCCCTGTAGTTGGAACACACCCTCCGGTCCCCCTTCTTAAAAAGCCAATCCAGAGGCACTGTCCCCGATGTCCACGCGATGTTGCAGAGGCGTGTCAACCAGGACAGCCCCACAACATCCAGAGCCTTTAGGAACTCCGGGCGAATCTCATCCACCCCCGGGGCCCTGCCACCGAGGAGCTTTTTAACTACCTCGGTGACCTCAAACCCAGAGATAGGAGAGCCCGCCTCAGAGAACCCACACTCTACTTCCTCATGGGAAGGCGTGTCGGTGGAATTGAGGAGGTCTTCGAAATATTCTCCCCACCGACTCACAACGTCCCGAGTCGAGGTCAGCAGCGCCCCCATCCCCACTATACACAGTGTTGGTGGTGCACTGCTTTCCTCTCCTGAGACGTCGGATGGTGGACCAGAATTTCCTCGAAGCCGTCCGGAAGTCTTTCTCGATGGCCTCACCGAACCCCTCCCATACCCGAGTTTTTGCTTCAGTGACCACCAGAGCTGCATTCCGCTTGGCCAGCCGGTACCCATCAGCTGCCTCAGGAGTCCCACAGGCCAAAAAGGCCCAATAGGACTCCATCTTCAGCTTGACGGCATCCCTCACCGTTGGTGTCCACCAACGGGTTCGGGGATTGCCGCCACGACAGGCACTGACCACCTTACGGCCACAGCTCCGGTCGGCCGCCTCAGCAATGGAGGCGTGGAACATGGTCCACTCGGACTCGATGTCCCCAGCCTCCCCCGGAACATGAGCAAAGTTCTGTCGGAGGTGGGAGTTGAAACTCCTTCTGACAGGGGATTCTTCCAGACGTTCCCAGCAGACCCTCACAATACGTTTGGGCCTGCCACGTCGGACCGGCATCTTCCCCCACCTTCGGAGCCAACTCACCACCAGGTGGTGATCAGTTGACAGCTCCGCCCCTCTCTTCACCCGAGTGTCCAAGACATGTGGCCGCAAGTCCGATGACGCGACCACAAAGTCGATCATCGAACTGCGACCTAGGGTGTCCTGGTGCCAAGTGCACGTGTGGACACCCTTATGCTTGAACATGGTGTTCGTTATGGACAATCCATGACGAGCACAGAAGTCCAATAACAGAACACCGCTCGGGTTCTGATCGGGGGGGCCGTTCCTCCCAATCACGCCCTTCCAGGTCTCAATGTCCTTGCCCACGTGAGCATTGAAGTCCCCCAACAGAACAATGGAATCCCCAGCGGGAGCGCTCTCCAGCACCCCCTCCAAGGACTCCAAAAAGGGTGGGTACTCTGAACTGCTGTTTGGTGCATAGGCACAAACAACAGTCAGGACCCGTCCCCCCACCCGAAGGCGGAGGCAGGCTACCCTCTCGTCCACCGGGGTGAACCCCAACGTACAGGTGCCGAGCCGGGGGGCAATAAGTATACCCACACCTGCTCGGCGCCTCTCACCGTGGGCAACTCCAGAGTGGAAGAGAGTCCAACCCCTCTCGAGAGGACTGGTACCAGAGCCCAAGCTGTGTGTGGAGGCGAGTCCAACTATATCTAGTCGGAACTTCTCGACCTCACACACCAGCTCGGGCTCCTTCCCTGCCAGAGAGGTGAGATTCCACGTCCCTAGAGCCAGCTTCTGTAGCCGGGGATCGGATCGCCAAGGTCCCCGCCTTCGGCCACCGCCCAGCTCACACTGCACCCGACCCCTATGGCCCCTCCCACAGGTGGTGAGCCCATGGGAAGGGGGACCCACGTTAACCTTTCGGGCTGTGCCCGGCCGGGCCCCATGGGTGCAGGCCCGGCCACCAGATGCTCGCCTTCGAGCCCCACCACAGGCCTGGCTCCAGTGGGGGGCCCCGGTGACCCGCGTCCGGGCAAGGGAAAACGAAGTCCATTGTTTGTCGTCATCATTAGGGGTCTTTGAGCCGTGCTTTGTCTGGTCCCTCACCTAGGACCTGTTTGTCATGGGTGACCCTGCTAGGGGCATAAAGTCCCAGACAACTTAGCTCCTAGGATCACTGGGACACACAAACCCCTCCACCACGACAAGGTGACTGCTCAAGGAGAGGTATTTCCACAATCAAAAAAAAAAAAAATAATATATGCCTTAGTCATTCAAGTTTACACTGAGCATTGTATTGTTTTTAAGTCTAAACCACAATTCCAGTTGTGGACACTGTCGAAAACATAAATAAAAACAGAATACAATGATTCACAATCTTTTTCCATCTATATTCAGTTGAATACACTACAAAGACCATATATTTAATGTTCAAACTAATGAATGTTATTGTTATTTGTTTTGTTTTGTCTATCCATCCATCCATTTTCTGAGCCGCTTCTCCTCACTAGGGTCGCGGGCGCGCTGGAGCCTATCCCAGCTATCATCGGGCAAGAGGCAGGGTACACCCTGAACTGGTTGCCAGCCAAGCACCCCCCACAGGACTCCCTGAGGGACATGGTCGAATGCCTTCTCCAAGTCCACAAAACACATGTAGACTGGTTGGGCGAACTCCCATGCACCCTTGAAGACCCTGCTGAGGGTGAAGAGCTGGTCCACTTTTCCACGGCCAGGACAAAATCCACACTGCTCCTCCTGAATCTGAGATTCGACTTCCCGATGGACCCTCCTCTCCAGCACCCCTGAATAGACCTTACTAGGGAGGCTGAGGACTGTGATCCCCCTGTACCTGGAACACACCCTCCACCACCACCCCAGTCAGCCAATCCAGAGGCATTGTCCCCGATTTCCACGTGATGTTGCAGAGGCGTGTCAACCAGGACAGCCCTACAACATCCAGAGCCTTTAGGAACTCCGGGCAAATCTCACCACCCGCCTTGCCACCAAGGAGCTTTTTTAACCACCTCGGTGACTTCAACCCCAGAGATAGGAGAGCCCGCCTCAGAGACCCCAGATTCTGCTTCCTCATGGGAAGGTGTGTCGGTGGAATTGAGGAGGTCTTCTAAGTATTCTCCCTACCGACTCACAACGTCCCGAGTCGAGGTCAGCAGCGCCACATCCCCACTATACACACTGTAGATGGTGCACTGGTTCCCCCTCCTGAGACGCTGGATGGTGGACCAGAATTTACTCAAAAGCGTCCAGAAGTCGTTCTCCATGGCTTCACCGAACTCCTCCCATGCCCGAGTTTTTGCCTCAGCGACCACCAAAGCTGCATTCCACTTGGCCACCCATCATCTGCCTCAGCTTGACGGCGTCCTTTACCGCTGGTGTCCACCAACAGGTTTGGGGATAGCCGCCACAACAGGTAACGACCACCTTACGGCCACAGCTCTGGTTGGCCGCCTCAGCAATGGAGGCACGGAACATGACTCAATGTCCCCCGTCTCCCCTGTTCATGTGGGTGAAGTTCTGCCAGAAGTGGGATTTGAAACTCCTTCTGCCAGACATTCCCAGCAGACCCTCACGATACATTTGGGCCTGCCAGGTTGGCCCGGGATCTTCCCTCACCATCGGTCCCAACTCACCACCAGTTGACAGCACTGTCCCACTCTTCACCCGAGCATCCAAGACATGCGGCCGCAAGTCCCATGACATAACCACAAAGTGGTCATCGAACTGCGACCTTGGGTGTTCTGGTGCCAAGTCCACATATGGACACTCTTATGCTTGAACATGGTGTTCGTTATGGAGAATCTGTGATGAGCACAGAAGTCCAATTATACCCACACATGCTCGGCGCCTCTCACCGCGGACCACTCCAGAATGGAAGAGAGTTCAACCACTCTCAAGAGAACTGATACCAGAGCCCAGGCTGTGTGTGGAGGCGAGCCCGACTATATCTTGACTATATTTAATGACCTCACACACCAGCTCGGGCTCCTTCCCTGCCAGAGATGTGACATTCCTTATCCCTAGAGCCACCTTTTGTAGCATGGGATCGGATCGGCAAGTTCCCTCCCTCCGGCCACCGCCCAGGTCACATTGCACCCGACCCCTATGGCCCCTCCCACAGGTGGTGAGCCCATGGAAACAGGGACGCACGTTACCCTTTCGGGCTGTGACAAGCCGGGCCCCATGGGTGTAGGCCCGGCCACCAGGCGCTCGCCTTTGAGCCCCACCTCCAAGCCTGGCTCCAGAGGGGGGCTCCAATGACCCGCATCTGGGCAAGGGAAAATGTTTTCCTGTATTTTCAATCTTTATAGGGGTCTTTGGAGGTGTGCTTTGTCTGGTCCGTCACTTAGGTCCTGTTTGCCATCGGTGACCCTGCCAGGGGCATAAAGCCCCAGACAACTTAGCTCCTAGTATCACTGGGACACACAAACCCCTCCACCACGATAAGATGACAGCTCAAGGAGGGGTGTGGCCCATTATGAAGAGCAAAATACGACAACGGTGACTCCCGATTGTTGAACTTAAATTGTACATCAAGCAAGAATGGGAAAGAATTCCACCTACAAAGCTTCAACAATTACTCTCCTCAGTTCCCAAATGCTTATTTAGTGTGGTTAAAAGGAAAGATGATGTAACAGTGGTAAACATGCCCGTCCCTGCGTTTTTGCAGTTCAAATTCAAAATGAGTGAATATTTGCAAAAAACAATGAATTTTATCAGTTTGAACATTTAATATCTTGTCCTTGTTGTGTATTGAATTTAATATAGGTTGTAAAAGATCTGCAATTGATTGTATTCTGTTTTTATTTTTGTCCCAACTTCATTGCAATTGGGGTGTGTATAATACTAACAGATGTTTATTTTTTACATTTCTATGACAATTCACAATGGTAAAATGATAATTAAAATTTTGCCTGTACAGTTAATAGAGGTTTTATGGTGGTTAAAGCTTGACCCTGCCTTGGATTATTTCTATTTCCATTTATTTGTGTGGGGAAAACAAAAATACGGATTACAAATGAGTGCCAGAACAGTTTATGTTTAACCTTACAGGTTATACAAATTATGGAGCAACAAATAAAGATGAAAGCAGAGTGCAAGAGATTCGCTGAGTAGCTGGCTAAACAATCAAGCACTTAGACACAATGAGACAATATAACATGAAAATAACACTGTGTTACAGACAATGACACAAAGTTGTATTTGGATCCTAGACAATGAGGCATTTTTGAAATAAAATGTTTAGGAAAGTCAGTAAAACAGCAAGTGAGTTTGCAGTTCATTTTGAATTGTGCAGAAGCATTTGTGTTCAGAAGTTCAGTCCTTCAAGGGAACCGGTCCTGCCACATACTATAGTTTGGTGACATCAACCGGCGTGGTTTGCCATCTGATTTGTCCCTCATAGCCAAGCCCCAGTCCAAATATGTCAAGCGTGACAATATTAGTCATTTCATGCTGCGGCTCCCCAAAAAAATAATTGTTGGTTGTATTCAATCCCCCCTCATCAAAAAGCCTTGTATGCATCCATAGACACACAGACACTTTTCCCTGTAACGCCCCTGCTCCTCCTCCTACTCACCAAGCCCCCACCCCTTGCCACACACACACACACGCACACACACACACACACACACACGCAAGCATGCTTCATTATACACTTGTCCACATAGCGTGCCGGAAACAGACTCAATAGATGCCAAGTTCCCATCCCTGCAGGCTCAGTGCCCCTAAAACAGTGGATGCACCTTCCCAAATTAGGTTAATTTGTTTTCGAGACGGCTCAAAACACAATACTGTCAAATATTTATTGTCTTAAACATTAAATATTCCAATCGAATTAGAGAATCCTGAAACATAAATTAGTTAAATTGAAATGATAACTACAATAGAGGATATACTACTGCACATGTGAGACAACATTTAGAGTTACGATAAACTTAGAATGCTACTTCATACCTGAGAGTTGTGGTACAAAGTGGATGCAAAATCAATCCGTTTTTACTGCCTTAAAACTGCAGTAGGCTATGAACCCTTTGAGTGCCCTTGCCGCAGTGGCTTTTTTAATGTTGTTACACAGTTTGCAAAGGGCTAAGGGAGACAAAGAGGAGGAGAGTTCAAAGTTATTCCCTTTACCCTCTTCACCATGGCAGGGTGTGAGGTCTGATTGTTGTCTGCCTGACTGTAGCATTCCGCCCCCTCTGTCACGTCCACCAGTCTCTTCCTCCTGCGGGGAATGATAAACAAGCACGGAAGGTAGGCTAGACTCGAGTGGGTGTGTGTGCAACGTGCATCCCAGTCTGCACGATTCATTGACGGCTCCATAAATAGCACGGCACGCAACCCAAATGAAATCATTTCATATCTCTCGCTCCCTTCTCTGGTTGTTTCGTTACCAAAAGTGACATTAATCCAGATTTGGACACAGGTTTGGTTTGCTCAGCCACAAAGAATTGAGGGCATTGATATCACAGAAAAAGGCCAAAAAAAAAAAAGAATCTGTCTAAGGACATTTGTAGTTCATCTAATACCAGATGATTGGCCTGCTAAAAGCCCCTGCAGGAATGTCTGGCCGTAATTCCACATTACTTCTGAGACAATACTTTAAATGCACACGACCCAAACAGTGCACATGGTGAGCGACACAAAAGCAAAGTTGGCAGGACTCAAGAAATATCATTTGGAGCTGTGTCTAAACAAAAAAATTTACATTACCAACACTTACGATTGTTAGTTAGTTACAAGAATTACCCATAAATATTTAACCCATTAAGAGAAACTGTGAAACTTTTGTTACAGATGTGGATACAGAATTTTGTTTTCTTAGCTACAATGACACACTATATTCTGAAAGCAAGGCATTTATATACTGAATAAAGTGGTTGGATTTTGACTGGAATAGAAGAGAAAATAGATATATTTATCTCAACCTGATTTCAGATTAAAGGTATGTATTAGTATGTCTACTGTACTGTCCTTAATCTCTATACATTCTGTTTACTATTGCTCATCATGTAAGGAACAGGAGACAATACTTGTTTTCATTAGGGTTCTCTTAATGTGTGGTGAAATAAAAAATAAATAAATAAATAAAGTCAATTCATTTGCTACAGCGCTTGTTCTCATTAGGATCACAGGTGGACTGGACTGTACCCTAGCTGACTTTGGGCGAGAGGTGGGGTTCACCCTGGCCTGGTCGCCAGCCAATCACAGGGAACAACATATAGACAAACAATCGTGCATTGTCAATAAACATCAGATGAATTAAAACATTTTTTAAAATTCAGCAGAGGGAGGATTTCAATCTCCCCTGTTGGAAAAAAAAAAAAAAAAAAAAAGAAACTTTGGGCATGTTCCTGCTGAATGTTTTGATCCATGTACGTTGTACATCAATGAAGTCATTTCATTCATACCCACCTAAAGGAAAAAAATCATGTATGTCCAGAAAAGAGGTATCGTTTTGAGAAAACACTCTTCTACAACACCTATTGTGCTAAAACAAAAACAAAAAAATATTTTGGCGAAGAAGCCCCAAAATGTGTACGTTCTGCAGTCAAAATTTTGCATCCAAATGCACACAGGTTATCTCTTGTGGTCATATCCTAAATGGTGGTCCTTTGTGTGTTTCCTCTCACGACTCAGGCATCTGCCCATGCAGAATAGATGAATTCATAAACAGCTTGCCATCTCTCACAATAGACTGATTAATAGTTCAATCAGGGCTAAAATGGACAAAATGTCACGGGGGATAGTTGTCATGCAAAATCAGGCTTTTTATATCTGTGTTCATCTAAAAGGATAGGCCTGTTTAACGCTGTCACAGAGCGTTACTAATTTATCTGTGCTGTGTGAGCAGCTGATTGAGGATCTCTGCTCTTCTGTTTAAATGTAGAGCCTGGAGACAGTTGGGGGGCATTCATGCTATTAGTGTGCCTGAGATCGAAGCCTGCTCTTTGATTGGGCAGACTTTGTGTGTGAGTGCAAAAGCACACATAGCTGTTTACTTGACAAATTCTTAAATATCAAGTAAATCCTTTGCCGTGTCTGAAAGACGTCTTACTCTCGTTCTTATCTTTGTGTGTTTGTCTCCTGCGTGTCCTCTCACTCTATTTCCCTCTGATGGCCTGAAAGGGCATTTCACATCTGGCATGCAGCCATGCACGGAGGGTCATCTGATAGGAGTGACCACGGGCTCCAAGTTAGCCAGAGGTATTTAATGTGGGGTCAAGTGTTGGCTTGGCGTGATGCTTTCCTTTCACTAATGGTGAGCTGATAGATAAATGCCCTGAAAGCATGCACAGCCACACACCAGAGAGATGCCGGGTTAGGCTTGTATTACTGCTCTCCTCACACAACTTCCTGCACCCAGTTCCACATTATTGACTGATGTACTACAACACCACACCATCAAACAACACATCGCAGGATATTAATCGGCCACACCATTTAGGAAAAGAGTCAAATATTTGGCAACGTTATTACATTATGGCAGCTACTACCATGGTTATTATTATTATTATTATTATTATTATTATAATAACCATAATGTGTCATCTATAGGCTTAATACCCTAATCTTGACTGATGAACCTATTGAACAGTGTGTACATCAAATGAGTTTAATATGTTGCACATCACACTAAGGGATTCACCCTTACATTAACCTCTGAGGCTAAGAGCTAATAATCAGTTTACCCACCTTAAATCCTGAAAAGTATACCTGATATTTTGGGCTAATAGGGCAGAGGACACAGCATCTAAAGACTCCATTTCTAAAGTGTACATGTGAAGTAGAACCTCTGATTTGTTTGGATTTCACAAGAATTATCCCCAATATGAAATAATGGAACGTCCGGTGTATTGTTATTCTTTTCTTTTGCATGAGTCTTCTCCTAACAAACATGGCTGGTCTTTCTTTTGGAATCATGTTGTAAAAAAAGACACAAAATGGCAAAGTGAAACAAAACTTCTCGTGACTTCCGGCAGGATGGGGAATTCTGAATGTGAAGGTATATTTTCCCTCCAAAATTCGGTCATTTTCAAGCGGCTTTCAACCTAAGAAGTTCGACTGTACTTGTCATTTTGCTTGTTATGCCGATTTTATGCATGATTGAGAGGAGGTTTGAGACTATCAAGCACAGTGATCCCCAAACCTTTTCTGGTTCATGCTGGTTCATGCTAGTACATATGTTTCGCGGCAACCATTTGATGACGGTGGTTGGGGGGTGTTCATATCGGAAGGTGGTGCCGACTGAGTTGACAGCTAATCATATACGGGGGGCAGAGAAGGGTACACAGAGTGTCCTCATCAGATGCTAATCATCGATGGGGCGGGTAAAAAAATAGATACGTACATTTTTTTAAAAACGGTACCAAATGGCCTGCGGCCCGGTACCAGTCCGCGGCCCAGTGCTAAGGGACCACTGATCTCGAAAACAGCTTGTGAGGATGAGACGAAGAGATGATGTTTGCTCTCGCCACGAGCACACCGCAGTGTTCGGTTTCTTGTTGAATGTGTTTACACAACAAGTCATCCTCCATGTGGACCTGAATGGTTTTTCATTCTAGCTATTTCTGCTTCTTCACTGCTTGTTCCCAGGAGACAAGGAGAGCTGTGTGGAGGCGCAGCAGGATACGAAGGAGGAGATGACGCTGATGCTTCCTCACTGTTCACCCGTCCACCCACTCCCTGATGAGAAAAAAGAGGTAGGCAATCATTCCAAAATCATGGTTGGAAATCTATTTTTCTTATTTTTTTTTATGTATGTATACATAAAGACAAACACACTTTGCACTGATAGAAGTTACATTCTTTTTAGCACACATGCATTCATTGTGTCTACCTTCTAAAGCAACATGTTAATATGAAAACAAATCAACACAACATATGAGACCTAACACATACAGTATAATTACATATTGAATGTGTTTCTCGTAATTTCCTTCCTTATGCCACATGGATACCCAGGACAATAAGTCAAGGCTGGTGGGTTTATGCACCCATCTGTTTTAGGATGAAGCAGACAAGAAGTAAAATGGCAATGATGGTGTGTTGCTTTATATCCTCGTCAATGTCAGGTGGCCCTCCCATGCCCCCATATGATGCACCATATACTATGAATATGAGCTATCCCTGCTATTGATGTTACCTATCTCTTACACAAGAAGAACAAGAGCTACTCCATGAGCTATATTGTGTGTGTCACTGCCATTGACACATTTTTAATGCACTGACATGTATAAATGTACTGAGCACACAGAGACCCACATTTAAAAAAAAAGCCTATAATCAGAAATTTTACATGCATTCAGAATTACACAAAATGGTAAAATGAGGACGTCACAAGGAGTATATGAAATTTTCTACCAGCAGAGTTTGGTTTTCTTTCTTATTTTGCTCAAAGCATCTTTGCCAAATGACTTAGCAACATTTGCAATATTACGAAATATCCCAAACGCTGCATCGTTGTGCTAATCGAGGTGGCACTAGCTCATTTCATCTGACTTGGGATTTTGAACCAGAAGGTCATGGTTCGAGTCACGCTGCAGACAAATAAAGCTGGCTGTTGGGTGGATGCTAGCTTGCTTCCTGACTACTGTCAAGTTGCCCTTGAACAAGGCACTGACCCCACCTCTCTTAATAAAAGGTGCAGCACTGCTTGTGCACCCTTTAACTCTGACATCTCTTCTTGCATGCCTGCATGTGTGTGTTTCTCTGGGTGGTGTGCAACACAAATACACATCAGAATGTGACTTGAGTTTTCTTTTTAGGGATTATAATGAATGTAATACATTTTTTGAAAAAGTAAAAATTAATTTGGCACATAGTGATTGTACTACAATGTTCTCCTTAAAAAAATGAGAAAACAAAGCAAGACGTAACACATTCAGTGCCACTGACTGCTTTAGAAGTCAAACATCCATGTTAACTGGGAGGGCCAGCACTGAATGAGTTAATGATCATATGCCTAGAAAATGTATGCTAGGAAAGAAGTGACTGATGTACACTTAAATTGTTGACACTGGTGAGTGGACTGGCTTGGATTAGTTGTGAATTTGTGATTAATGGATCTTGCTCATTGTTCATAAATGTGAGTTGTTTATAGCTCTCTGTTCTTCTGCCTTACCCTCAAACTTCTGCTATCACTTTCTCCTTTGTAATTTCTGTGACTCTGCATTGTGTCCTCATGATGGATGGTGAACAATGTACCCCGACGTTATTCATTTTGTGCCCATACTCTATTGTCACCCCCCCCTCCTCCCACAGGGTCTCACTCAACCAGTCTACTCCTCAAGCCATCCTTTTGTATGTTTCTCAGCGTGCTAACTCAGATGGTACAAGTTGTTATTTATTGATTTTTTGGATGGAAATCTTCCTCTCAGTAGAGGTCTGTTAGTGATGTGTCACAAGGGGGATGCGATCATCCGTGTAAAGAGCGGAAGAATAGTCAAATTGCTCAACTGCCCCCCCCCCCCCCCCCCCCCCCCCCCCCTTGGCATTCTTGTCCTGCACTTGGATTCCTATAGGTCCGTAAAATAGAGGATGTTCTGGGCTTAACCCCCTGCTGAGGATATTTCAGCATCATTTATTGGAGGAGGTTTAGGGTGGCTGGGCTGGGGGTGGGTGGGGGTAAGAACAAAAACAACAGAGCCAGTGTATGATGCGAGTGTAAAGCTGTGGGCAGCGCTGCATGCGCGAGTCGGCGTGGGAGGCAAAGAGGAGGCAGCATACTAACAGGCCCATTTAAATGCTGTTAATCCCGGTGTGCTGGGAGAGCACTGGCACCAAGGTTTAATGGTGGGCTGCTGAGATGGACACGCACGCATACATGCATTCGCACACACACATACGCACACAAACACACACACACAGCATAGTTCAAAGCAGGATGACCTTATTTGCCATTCATTGTATATCCAGCCGTCCATGTGCCTTCACTAAGTTTAGTACAGCTTCCCACAGTATTTCCAAACTGGGCCAATATGACACCGGTGTGGTAGTGTGGGTTGCCAGCTGGCTGAATCAAAAATTTGCCCTATCATTGTGATATTTTCAGAGGTTGAAGTTGCCACAAGTAGAGATGTCCACGTAAATTTTGATGATGATTTTTTTGACAGTTTTGGGACATTAAGCCACGTATATGATTGCTTGGGTTCATAAGGCTTGCAAAGATGTAGCACTCGCCTGTCATATTTGGATCATTTTAATTGACGTCACCCTAATAAAGTATTGATTTTTCAGCATATTAAATTAGCGATTAAACATACTGTAATTTTGGGGTGCTAGCTGTTGTTTGTGAGAGATAAGCTATTGTGCATATGCCTATTGTTGATATGTACAGTGTATAACAGCAATATATGGTATAATACTAACTCGACCAAAGCGGTGTTTGGAAACGCAAGCAGGCTCTCATTTTTTATTTTTTTTTATTTCCTGAAAAATTGTCAATTTGGAGGTGAGGGGATTCCACCCGACAGCTATGATATGTAAAATATGAGTTAATACTGCCACTTTATAGTATAGTACATTCCTATGTACTATAGGAATTGGTACTATAGGCTCAGAATTGGTACTAAACGTACTATAGGCATGTCAATTTTGGCAATCAAAAGGAGGTGTTCGAAAGCCAATTAGGTATTTACCAATTGTTCCAAAATGAATTGGTATTTTTGGAAATGACTCCCAGTTTCATTTTCTTGAGCAAAAAACAAAAAAACAAAACAAAACAAAACCATAAAATCAATATGTTAGTGAAATATAGACCATTAAGACCCCATACCTCATTTAAGCCCCTTATTCTACCTCCGAAGGAACACTTGTATGTTCTTTCCATAATACTTCTGTTGTGCAATTTTAATGTAGATTACAACAGAGATGATATTCAAAGCTGTTTTGTGATTCCTTTTCTAATGGATAATGTCAGCATGAAGCACTCTACCGTGTCATGTTGATCTTTATTGAATTCATTGGCTGTGTCACGTTGGTATGATGTCATGCTGACGCAAAGGTTGTCATTTCTTCTCACTGTGGAAATGAAGCCCAGATTATAGTTTAGCATTCCAAATCATACTGTGGTGAACTAAATGTGGCGATGTATGTATGGCGAATATACAGTACTCTTTCTGTCATGCCAATTATGTATTACTCGTGCACTCACTGTAGTTGTCTCGCCATGCTGCACTATTTGCATATACTGGCCACTCATGCCAAAGTAGCATCTGCTCCATTTGCACACTGATTGAGGAGTATCTGTAACATTTGCACAGCCAACATTGTCCCAGATGATCGCACTACTCGTCACTTTAAACCGCATACACTCCTTGAAGTCTCAGCTCCCTTTGCCCAATGGTCATTACACCGGACTATTGCAATATCAGTCATTCGAACTGCTCTAAGTGCTAGAGGACTCTGCATCTTTTTGCACAATTGTTTTTTGTCAATGTCTTTATGTCTCCAAAGTGTTCTGTAAATTGACTGTCTGTTGTACCAGAGCGGCTCCAACTACCGGAGACAAATTCCTTGTGTGTTTTGGACATACTTGGCAAATAAAGATGATTCTGATTCTGATGTGAGACTGTGAGCTGCCAAGTGCATCCTGTTTATCTGTTAAAGTGTTCTCATTAAGTTGGTGAGTGAGCTAGAGCCTATCCCAGCTGACTTTAGGCTAGAGCCGGAGACACCCAGGACTAGTCGCCACGGGACATACATAATAAACAAACGACTATTGACATCAATGGAAAATTCATGTCTTGAAATAACCTATAATGTATGTTTTTGGAAGTAGGAGGAAGAAAACTAACAGAAGCATGCAAATTCCACAAATTCCACAGCCAAGATTTGAACCCCAAACCTCAGAATTGTGGCGCAGATGTGCTAACCACTCGGTTACCAAAGACCATGTTGAAGGCCCGTATTTTGGCTATTTAGACCTCCATAGAGTGACTCTCTAACGGACTCAGAGAAGCAAGGATTTACTTGATATTAAAATTTCAATTTTGTTTAAAAAAAAACAACAAAAAAAACACATTGATTTTGTAATACGAGTGTCCAGAAAAGGCCCCTTTGACAGCTACTTCTCTTTGACCCAGTTTTATATCTACTTTGTCCATATTTGGCTAAGACCGCCCCCTTTTCTCTGATTGGTTGCCTCCGTGTTATGCTATGCGCTGGCTCGGGAGCGGAAACGAAAGGCGGAAATCTTTGCTAGTGACGTAGATAAGCTCGAGAAATTCGAATGACCTGATTTCAGGCCTTTCGACAGAAAAACGTCAGGAACTCAGGAATGCGTGGACAATTTTAATTCATATTTCACATGCTTACTGAGGCCCGATATAGATAATATTACACCCCAAATACTAGAAAAAGTTGGTCTGAGAAAATATGTCTCCTTTAAGATATTAATATTGAGCAACACATATCCTAATGTGAGATTTGTACTGCATTCTGCACTGGTACAAATTTTCCTCATTTTTTTTTTTTTTTTTTTTAGAATTCTGGAAAATAGATTAAAAGACACAACATAACACAAAAACATCCATCCATCCATTTTCTGAGCCGCTTCTCCTCACTAGGGTCGCGGGCGTGCTGGGAACTTATATCATGAAATAACGACCCAATTATATTCTTTCTTTTTGTCACATCCTCTTAATCTAGGCTACGTGAAATAGTAGCAGCTTCATCATACAAGTGCCTTAGCATTTATATGATTCATCGACACAGTTTTATTGCATTGCAACAAAACTTAAGCCAAGTGTACACAAGTTGTTCTTGCGCTCTTGCTACTGTTGGTCTCCTTACTTTTTCCCCAGCTGCCTGCTTCAAAATTCCAAACTAGGTGATTCTGTTCTTTTATTCAAAGTGAATATTCAACTTTGACATGTTCCCTGCTTGCTAGCATAGTGTTCCAGTCCAATTGTAGCTGAAGAATTAGTTGTTTTCAGCAGCACAGCCCATCGCCTGAGCACCTCTTGTTCTGCGCCGGCTGCTGATACTACCCCATTCTCCTGTCAAGTCTCACAGCCATAGAGGAGCTGAAACACATAGTGTAACAGAACAAGACGTCCACCTCCAGCAGAGAGGGAAGCACAGCAGGGGTAGATGGGCTAGAAACAACAGAAAAGTAGAGACAAGAGGGCCATTTCACTTACCTTTTGTAATGTTTGTGTGTGTGTGCGTGCATGTGTGTGTGTTCAAGGAGACACAATGTAACAGGACAAGACGTTCACTTTAGGGGTGATTAGAGAGCATGTGGAGAGTCAAGAGAGCGAATAAAGCGCATCCTACTGTGTGCATAAATGAAGGGTTTTTGCTCTGAGATACTTTGTCCCAGTGTCACGCATAAATAGACACACATGCACGGTTGCTTTATTGCACTTAGCTTTGCTTTTTCAGACAGTTATTACTCCTGTTTGCTCACATTACAACATGACAAATACAAGAGGACAATTGAGTCAATGCCTTCATATTGTCTGTGTTTACATGCACTCTTGTGTACATGCTCACATAACGCACCCCACGGCATTCACATCCTTTAATTTCATTCATTAGTTAAGAGGTGCTGCATTTTCTTTGCCAGTGGATTCACAACATATTCACATACTGTCACTTGCTTTCCCTCTCTCTGTATATATAATATTCAACCTATAAATACTGGGTTTTCACACAAACGCCAAACTGGACTGCGGCAACAACACGGACGCTCTCGACAGGAAATGTCAGAACAGACTCTTCCTATTCAGGAGGCTTTGAGTGTTCAGGGGACACTCCTGAAAACCATTTATGACTCAGTGCTCGCATAGCTCATCTTTTAGAGAGTTTTTGCTGGGCAAGTGGCATATCTGCTCGGGACCAGAATAGCCTTGACAAACCAGTGAAGAGGGCAAGCTCTGTCTGGCGCTGCTCCCTGGACTCTGATGACACAGTGTGGGGCAGGAGGATGTTGGCTAAACTGTCATCCATACTGGACAAACCTCCAGGACACAATGACAGCAATGCAAAGCTTCTTCGGTGACAGATTTTTACACCCGTGCCGTGCGAAGGAGAGATTCCCTCACTTCCTCCGGCCGGCAGCTGTTGCAGTATACAAACACAACATTGGATAGTTTATGCACAGACAATAGTTTGGGTTTTTTAGTTTGTGCAATGTGCTTCTTTTGGCACCAATGTCTTGCCTGTCTCTTCGCTGTCTTCTAGAAATTCAATCCCAATATGTACGTCCTTTTTTTACAAGAAAGTCACTATGTGAACCCAGTACTTGTCATGGGTGTGTGTTCCGGTTTTTGTCTTCTATCCTCTGTTCCGTTCATGACAGTACTGCGCAGTGAAGGCCTTCAGAGTCTTCTCTAAACGCTATCAAAAGCACTGACCTACATTCACAGCTTCATTACATTATTAATTAATTATTGTTAATAATTATTATAATATCGATAATACATAAAAAAATATATAATAATATTTAGAATAATATGTATTACTTTATTTCCAACCATCTTTTGTCATCATTTCATAGCGTTTGTCTTGGCTGCCCAGCTGTGTGGATAAATGTATTTGGCTGTTTATTTTTTTCATCAGATTTCATATTCAATAAACTGGGCCACTTATAAGGCCCGAGTGATGTCGACATTTTCCCAACAGATGTTTAAAAAAAAAATTTATTTATTTATTATTAAAAAAAAAAAAAAGCTGGTTCATGACGGGAATCTAAAAGTGGAAACAAAACTACACCGCTGCTGTCTTTACATACAGGTAGTACAGTGTGTTCTTTGGAACACTACTGAGCTGACAGGGTTACACCATTGACATAGTCTTGTCCATTTTGTTTGTTCAGAGCCCTTTGCTATCATCTCTCACAAGTGGTGAGTGATTTTTTTGGGGGGGTTGCATATACAAATTCAATTCAAATTATTTAGGTTCAGGAAGGAAGATGAGCATGTGATGGGTACAGTCATTTCTTCTCCCTGACTTCTGACTGCCCAACAATGGGTGCTTAAAGAATATTGTTCTCCTTCTCCTGCCCTCCATAAATTCATATTTAATAGGAGCATGGCAAAGTCGTCGAAGAGGGGCCACATGTCCCATTGAGCTCTCACTCCCTCACTTCTCGCCTCCTTCAATAATGGATGGTTTCAAGCCAGACACACTCCTCCCTATTTATGATCCTCATCCTCAGTAAAACAGCAGGCCACTGGATGAGGGCGCCACATGTGTTGTCTCTTTTTACTCCAGTCAGTATGTATGGCAGTTGCTTGCTTTCTCCTTCTAGCGCTTTGATTTTGCTGTTCGATTTATATGTTTCCTGCCTGTTTTTTTAAGAGGAGAGGCAGATTAAGTGAGGCAGACAGGGTTGTTTCATCAGGTGAATACTGATCTGCAGGGATTATTGTGCAATATTGGCACGCGTGTTGTCTCGGACCTCCTAAAGTGACCATATTACATTGTAATCCACAGGTCATCTCAAGGTCACTGGTGCCTTTATGTAGCAGTTGCTTCACCATATGCTATGTCATTTGGCTGTGAAAGATGTTAAGCAAAACATCCCAGCAGACCTTTGTTAAATTTGACAGAAATGTATCTCTAACGTTAAACGCAACAAAGCAACTGATCCAACTGATACAACTGTAGGCGCGATTGGCGACCTACGATTTGAAACAGTTTATCCTATGAGAGAAATAATGCAAAAAGAATATCAGACGGATAGATTTTGAGTTAATTTTCCCTAAAAATTTGATCTTTCATTCATGGGTCTGTAAGGTTGATCCTGTGCAGGGTGACGGGGAAGCTGCAGCCTATCCCAGCAGGGGGGGTTGGTAAAGTTCACCCAGGTCAGTTCACCAAGAATGGCACATAAGCCTTGTTTGCGGTCGCTGGTGACCAGTTTAGGGTGTACCCCGCCTCATGTCCAGAGTCAGCTGGAACAGACTCCAGCACGGCTGTGACCCTAGTGCGGATAAGCGGTATGGAAAATGGATGGATGGATGGATGGATGTTTTCTTGCATAGCTGATCCATCTCAAAGTTACAGACTGCTTGTGGGAGCATTTGTTCCCCGCTTTGAACAAACGAGGGCTGCCGTTTGCTACGTATGCTTCGCTGGCTGCCATCTAGTCAGATGTAATGATATCTAATTCCACCTGGATGCGGCTGCAAATGAAGGTCACAAAAGCAGGATCACTTTTAAGGAGCGTATGGGTTCATGCACAAATTGGACAGCAGCAGAGAAAGAGAACGTACAGAGACAAGCAGGCACGCACGGTTGAGCCAGTGTTACCTCCTCTGGCCTCTCTTGGCTAACTGTGCCATGCCATGTCGTGCCGATCCGTGTGTTGTGATGCGTGCTCTAGTGGGGCTAACGGAAGCACATGTGTTGTCTGTTAACTCTGATTAATGTAACAGACTCCCCCCTTCTCTCTCTGCCTGTTTTTTTTAACTGGCTCCCCTGCTGTCCTGCCTTTACCCCTCCTTTCTATAAACAGTTTGTGGTGCAAAGCTGAAGCCAAACAGAGTCCTCATTATTGTTTTTTTAATGGTATAGTCTGTCTGGTAGAGAATTTTCACGAAATAACACAGCCAAATCCAGTTCAAGTCCCTCATATTGGAGAGTCAGAATATTATTCATTTGACAATGTTTTGCGGAAGTGTGGGGTCAAATAAAATTTCTGACAACATATAACATTATTAGCTGGAATAATAATAAAAAATCAGTTTCTGTTTTTGTTTTTAATTTGATTCCGACGAATCGTTTGTTTGCGTGATTGCCGATTCCACTTATTGACTCCTCTTAGAAAAAATAAGAACCAGCACAATGACTGGGGCTCGTCCACTGGCGAAGCCACTTAAAGCGCCTCGTCCTCAGTCGTGATTGGGCTCACGTCACAGTGAGAATGACGGAAGAGCGAAGAGGAGAAAAAATATATACAAGTTTTGAGAACCTGCCATCGCGGGAGCTGGGCGAGAGAACAATTCCCTTTTTTATGTCTTAAGTAGTTTGGGATCAAAATTAAATGCAAAAGGATCACGGTAAATATCCGCAAATGTTATTTAAGAAATGCATGGGTTCCTGCACAAAGTGTACGGTGTATATTGAGAAACTTAACCAGTGGAAAACAATCTATACCTGGTGAATTAAATGAGTGCTAATATTTATGGAAGCGTATTGCATTCACTTTGATTAAAAAAATTTTCCTGAGTAATTTTCTTTTAGGGCTTTGTTTTTTTGAATATTTTTTTTCTCTTTTTCTGACTAATTGTTTTCCACAAAATTTGTTCTGAGTCATCGGGACACATCGAACTCACGCGAGAACCTGCGAACTGCAAGTGACTCTTTGCAGTAATGGCGGATTACTAATGGGCCGGGATTGTGGTACATACGCCGGCAAAGCCGATTACGGCGCCTCAGTTGCACACCATGCGGGTCCAGTATTTTCATCAGTCTCCTGATCGTCTTGAGTCACCACGTAGCCAGCCTGAATGCATTTTAAATGCATCATCTTGTATCCATGGAGCATACCATATCTGTCCAACTGATTCTGGACAAACATCGCTGTATCTAGCAGATCTGAATGGGCTTTCCTCCTGAACAAACGCAAAGTCTGCAGGTGCCTGCGTAATGTCGACAAACTAATAACAATACAATCTATGTGACTCAAAGACTGGAGTATCTCCCAGTGTCTTAAACCCATATCAAAATAAAACTTGATCAAACTAAATAAGCCGGCCATGTTGCTTACTACGGAGTCACTCACAGTTCGCAGGTTCTCACGTGAATTCGATGTGTCCCGATAACTGGAAAAAAAATTGTCAGAAAAACAGAAAAAAATTATTCAAAAAAACAAAGCCCTCGAAAAAATTACTCAGAAAAACAGGAGGTTTTTTAATCCAAGTGAATGCAATACGCTCCCGTATTTTAAAACCCAAGTACTTCATTCTTTCTGAACCAAAAAGAGTGACACTGGACAATTTTCTGAGGCACTCTGTTATCTTGTAACGTACACAAAACTGCATTAAACATTTTGGTCTGTTGACATACTGTAAAAAGTAAGTTGCCTACTCAGTGACCCCCCCCCCCCACCCCCACCCCCATCCCACCCCCTGAAAGATGCATTACAGAATATGAGTATAAACTAAATATGCTATATCCTCTGTCAAAGGTTGAAGATATTAAAGAGTTAAAGTAAACAAACCCCATTTTTATTCGTACTGTTTTATTTCTTCACCCAATGACAATAGATGAGGAATTGGCTTGATAAGTAGTATCAATGATGGAATCAGAATCGCTACATTCTTATCGATTACCAGCAAGCCAGGTTCTCAATTTACTGTTGAGTTGCAAGCAGAAGACATTATATATACATTATTTGTTTCTGCTGTGAGTAAAAGAGCCCAATAAACCATACCCTAGTAACCTAGAAAAGCAGCACAATTTGATCAAAGCAAAAGACACCATAGCTACCATATTATTCTCTTTCTCTCTCTCTCCCTCCCTCTCTTTCTCTCTCTCTCTCATACTGTATAAATCTCTGATATATATATATATATATATATATATATATATATATATATATATATATATATATTCTACTAATTATTATTTTTGTCTTTTCAATCAAGAACAAACAATAGTTCACATAGTTTTATCCCAGTCTCATTTCAAAAGTGCAGATAAACACAGATGCTAATGAAGCAGCACAGCCAGCCAGTCCTCTCGGGGCTCTACCAGGTCCTTGTTTGTTGTTGTGTGTGCCATGCTGTGCCATGCCCTTTGTTAGGGTGTGATGTGATGCACGACCAAGTGCTGGTCGAGGCAGCAAAAGGAGATTCTTTCCTAGCCTCTGCACTTTCCCTGTGTGTGTTCTACAGAGTTGTTCATTAGAACTACTGTACATTAATAACGTCTGCCAATGGCGTCACATATTGAGGTTGCACAAGTGTACTATAGACACCTGACCTGACTCTTCTTCTCTCCTCTCTGTTACTTGCAAGCCATTAGTTCCACTTTTGCACTTCTCTCCTCATTGTAGCAAATGCAATTGTAGTAAGTGCATCTTTTTGCACAATTGTCAAAAAAACCCCACCAAAAAAATTGTACTGGCATTACCACATTACTGGTAACCTTTTATTGCTCAGTGTCTCTGAAAAAGTATACTATCCAGCTTCTGTCAAAATGTTGGATGGTCAGAAGTGACATCACTAAGCAGAAGTGACATTATGGTGTTTTGCCAGGGAGCCGGAAGTGATGTCATCGTTTGTTGACGGAGGTTAGCCGGATGATGCCACATCCAGTTTACTCCCTACAACAAACGACGACGCTACGTCCGGTCTACTTCCGGCAGCAAAGGATGACGCCACTTCCGGCTGACTGGTAAATAGAACCAAACAACCAACCACAACAAACGATGACATCACATCTGGTTAGAGACGTTACTTCCGGCCACCCACCATTTTGACAGAAGCTGGGTAGTACACTTTTTTACTGTGGCTTTTATGTCTTTATGTCTCAAAAGTATTCTTTGTCAATTGAGTGTCTGTTGTCATACTAGAGCGGGTCCAACTACCAGAGACAAATTCCTTGTGTGTTTTTTACTTACTTGGCAAATAAACAGGATTCTGATTCTGATTCTGATTCTGAGCTGCAGTCAGGAAGCTCACTCATCAACACTATAACATATAATATACACATATACTATCGAGTTGCATATCGAGACACTCACACATGTCGTGATGCGTGTTGTGCTGTGGTGTCCAGATGAGTGGAATCTCAGTGTTGGCTCTCGCTACACTGAGCACCACAGGGGGTCTTTATCGTTGCAAAAATCAACAAAGCCGCTGTCACGAAGTGCCATCTCGATCACAAGCACAGGCACACACGCATGTGCATCTTAGACTGCACATGCGCCCGGGCATCCAAGCACACACCCGCCGCAACACGCAGATAGGAAAGGACAAAGGAAAAAAACTGAAGTGGTGCTCAGGCGTGCACGCAAAAGTGACAAAAATGTTCTGGTTTTGACACGCAAAGACAAGTGCACAGCTGGACAACAAAGAGGACACACTTGATAAGTTCTCACACACATCAACAGTCTGAAAAGGAAAATTATTAAAGAAAATTGGGGGGAAAAACAAGGATAAATCCCTTAACAACTTAATCCCATTTTAAATGCTTGCGTGATCTATCGTGTCTGTGATTTTGCCGACAGGGAGGAGAGGGATGAAGTGGCGGCTAAGCAGATAGAGAGAATAAGCATTTGATAGATTGAATGAGAAGGAGCAACAGTTTTTAAAGGGAATTTAAAAGGATCCAGGTATGATTTCAGTTTGTTTCGCTTGTTTTTTGTTTTTTCCCCCCGCTCTCTAAATCCACCACCTGTCATTATATCACTTGATTAAACCTAATCCTAATGCCTCTAATTCTCCAGGCACATTAGAAAAAGAGCACCTTGTTCTCTTCCATCACATCTCCAAACAGATTTCATTGTGCACTCAGTTTTGCTTCACTGGCTCTGTGAGTCACTGTAGCTGTCCGCACGCCTCTCCTTTATTAAAAGCCTTGACCTTCTACTTGTCTGATGAGTGCAACAAATAGATAAACACAAATGCCATTTACTTACTTACTTATAAGCACTGGGGGTGGGGGGGGGGGGGACTGAAATAAAAAGCACTAAAAATAATTTGTGGGAAACAGTGTGGTCCATAACTTGCTCGTCGGAAAATAGATCATAATGCTGTTCATTAAAACTTAAACTTAAACTGATAACTTTGTGAGGTGAGTCTCTTCACATATTATATTCACATTTAATGTTGGAATCTGTGTGCATTTTTACACGTATGTGGCCAATGATACAAAACTGTACTTGTCAGATTGGGCTTGAGTGCGTGCGCTGTGCATGATTGTGTGCGAGTGGTTGCACGCGCGTTTGGTCAGTTTTTGGTCAGACGTTTTGGTCACGGAATGCATGTTTGGGTGTACTGTAGCTGGCTGGAGTTGCGGGGGGTGTATGATGTGCATTCATGTGTGCATCTGGTGTCTGAGCATATATGTGCTCATGACAGTGACCCACTTTTGGTGTTTTGATGAGCCAGATGGATCACGGCATCTGTAGACAAGGAGGCGGAGGTGGACAACAGAGAGAAGCGGAAAGAACAAGAGGAGAGAGGAATAGACAAATAAGAAAGGAGGGAGAAGAGGACAAAGAGGGAGGCAAAGGGGAGATGAATGGTTGTGTGGAGACCACGTGGCAGAGTAAAAAAATTAAAGAGATTTTCTTTCGTCTGTCCTCTCACAGTCCTCTACCTTCAGTACATGAGACAATGAGTGCAGACTTTACAGACACACGCACACAGACTGTCAGGGAGTTAAAAAGGCATCATGTAAATTAATTATGTTTTTCATCCTGGCAATATTCCAGCCACTGAGAGAAAGCATCCATTCCGTGTCCCCCACCCACCTGCACCCCATGTGCGCCACTCTACCCCAGCCTAAATGTCTCACATCAGGCGAGAGGTAATATCAGGATGTTTAATTGATGGAGCACGGAGGCATTGTGGTGATAACATGGATTCTGGAGCGGGTCCAAGTGCATGAGCACGCACGCTTACACACACACACGCGCACACACACACACACACACACACACACACACACACACACACACACACATACATACTTACATACATACATACTTAGTCACAACTATACCTTGAGGCTGGTTATATGCTTGGACTTGTTAACTGTTTACTCAATGATGAGCCTTTTTGTCAAAGTTTAAAATTGTATTATCTAGCATTTGGCTCAGTTACAAAACAAAAGTGCCTTTCAGGGGACATTTAAGAAAATGTTATCAGCTCTCTTTGATAAAATATATCCATTCATCCATTTTCTTATCTTCACTAGGGTCGCGGGCTGCTGTAGAGTATCCCAGTTATCTTCGGGCGGGAGGCGGGGTACACCCTGAACCGGTCGCCAGCCAATCGCAGGGCACAAACAAAGAACCATTCACACTCACATTCACACCTACGGGCAATTTAGAGTCTTCAATCAACCTACCATGCATGTTTTTGGGATGTGGGAGGAAACCGGAGTGCCCGGAGAAAACCCACCCAGAGGAACATGCATACTCCACACAGGCGGGGCTGGGATTTGAGGCAGATTTGCTAACCAGTCGTTCACCGTGCCGGCTGGTAAAATATACAATTTTGCAAAACAAGGATCTTCCATATGTGAGTGCAGGTCAAAGTCCCTCATTCTCTGTCGGTTTTCCAAAGATCATTTGTGAAAGTGAGCTCAACGCCTTTGACAGTGTGAGACATCATCTCTCTTCATCAGTTATTTCACTAATATCCAGTCCTTTAGTTACACATTTGCTTGTAATAGTAAACTCGGGTTAACTAAGTTCATTTTGGCTTGTGAACCTTGAACGATGTGCACCTTCCAGTGCCACAGGGATGACTGTGCCTGGAAAATGGTGTATTATGTATTTTTTTCATTTATTTTAGGGACTTTTGTGAAAGAATTACGGGTCATTTAAAACAGAATGTTGGTCAAATTAGGGCGAATACATTTATGTTTAGACGCGCTTGAATATTTTGGGTAGCTTTTGTGATTTCAAAGTATTTGCCAAATTCCTTATTGCGGGTGGATTTATTTATTTTTTTTCCGTCAGTTTAACTTTTTCCACTTTTCCATCAGTCAATGCTTCCTGTTTTCTTCGATTAGCCAGTGCCTTTACCACAAATGCTTCTGAATGGCTACACTATTCTAATGGTTTGGATCACACTTGTTTCTTTGGTGTGGACTTTCCATGTGGACTAATGAAAATACCTGGGCAGGAATTTTTCCCTCTCAAAAACCCATCCTCACTAGGTGAGAGAGGCGACTTATATACTGGACTGGTCACCAGTCAATCACACTTCTCAGAAATCATTAAAAAAATAATAATAATAATCTTAGCACGGTCGCCGACTGGTTAGAACGTCAGCCTCACAGTTCTGAGGACCGGGGTTCAATCCCCGGCCCCACCTGTGTGGAGTTTGCATGTTCTCCCCGTGCCTGCGTGGGTTTTCTCCGGGCACTCCGGTTTCCTCCCACATCCCCAAAACATGCTTGAATTGGAGACTCTAAATTGCCCGTAGGTGTGAATGTGAGTGCGAATGGTTGTTTCTTTGTATGTGCCCTGCGATTGGCTGGCAACCAGTTCAGGGTGTTCCCCACCTCCTGCCCGATGATAGCTGGAATAGGCTCCAGCATGCCCGCGACCCTAGTGAGGAGAAGCGGCTCAGAAAATGGATTGATGGATAATAATCTTTTAAAATAATTTAAAAAACAATGTACTACAATTCAGAAATAGCCTTACTCACTGGCATATCGATGGCTGTGGGATTTTCTGATTGGAAGATTTCATCTTGAAAATAGCATTTTACAAGAAAAGTGTTTGTGTGTGTGTGTGTGTTTTGTCAAAAAAGTGAATTTTTCAGATAGAAGGTTTTGCGTTTCGGCCATCGAATATATACCGTACCAGACTGTTATCCACAAACAAACAATATGAAAGGATGTGTATCACTCTAGTTGATGTGGGCCATTATGCAAATGTAGATACTGTATGTGTTTTGAACTTCAATGTTTTAGAGTGCTTTATGGCAACTCTCCAGTGGTATACTGGAGTCTGTGAAAAGAGAAAATGATAGAGACAAGACTACAGCGCGCAATGGGAGCCATTGACGTGACATGTGCACCAGAGGACAAAGAGATATGGTGTGCAGACATCAAGCATCAATTGGCTCCTGGCATGAGTCAATGAACAACACGACCTTTTCCTTCATCTCTCCTGAATACTAATTTCTTCTTCTCTCGCTTCCTTGATTACCTCCTTGATGTCTCTTGCAGGTGTTTTTGCAAGTGTGTGTGCATGCGCTTGTTGCCACTGCATGCGTGCGGAGTGGTTAGATTAGTAGTTTGAGTGCTAAGTGAATGTGTCAGTACATAGGGCATGGGGTCTCCTTGTGAGGCCAAAGTCCGTCACGGGAGCGCACAACCTCCTGGTGGCACAGACATTCGGCCCTCAGGGTTGGTGCACGAGTGCATTTGTGTCGCATGTGAGTGATTGTGTGGCTCTCTGCATTCGTCGGCAGATACTAATGCAACGAAGTATTCTTTAGTTTGCCCGTGTCTCTTGTTTTTGTCTTGTGCCTTTGGGTGTGTGTGTTTCTGTCTGCTGTGTAAAATATCCTTCTGGCGCATTCCCGGTTACATGAGTGTGTTAAAGCGTGTCTGCTTCATGCTTTTTGTGAGCGGGTGTTTGTGTGTGTGGAACGGGCACAATTTAGCCCTCAGGACACTGGAATGTTGTGTGTTGTCCCCTTCTTGTCTGTCTTCATAACCACATCACTTGCATGAAGAACCATCCCACCACACAGATTTACATGCATAAGCATTTTTAGAGGGCTTCATTCACCACTAATAAACACTGTTACACTTACACAAATAGACCCACTGTTTTTGCTGTATCTCTGCCTGCAGGAACCAAGAGGACATCTGCACAATAAACACTAAAACCCCATGAGTCCCAAATTTTGCTCACAATTGCACGCACTCACTCTGTTTTGCTGTTTCCTCTCTCTCTCTCTCTCTCTCTCGCTCTCGCTCTCTCTCTCTCTCTCTCTCTCTCTCTGTGTTGCTCTCGCCCTCTCTACCCTATAACATACAGTACTCACACTCTCACTCGACAGAAAAATATTCCATGTTCTCTGGCGAGCATTCTTTGGCAATACACATCATACATTGTTTTATTCTAGTGGAGAGAATTTTCACTGAGACATACTTTTATTTCACACACTTGCTCCATCCATCCATCCATCCATCCATCATCCATTTTCTAGTGCTGATCCTTTTGTCACAGGTGATCTTGAGCCTATCCCAACAGACTTTGGGCAAGAGGCAACATATACCCTGGACTGGTCAAGAGCCCATCACAATGCAGATATAGACAAACAACCATTCATGCTCACATTCAAACCAGTGGGCAATTTAGAGTCTTCAATCAACCGAAAATGCATGTTTTTGGAATGTGGAAGTACCCAGAGAAAACCCAGCTAAGAACGGGGAGAACTTGCAAACTCCACATAGAAAGACGATATTTAAAACCAGAACCTTTGACTGTGAAGCATATATTCTGCCATAATACTCATAGGAATAAAACAAAATCCACTTTTCCTCAAGCACTATTTTAATATTCTTAATAGCCGAAATCAATCTATATTTTGTTATTAAAGGTGAACTAAAACCGATATGTCCAAACTGTGATGTATTTAAAATGTGCATATCTTCTTACCTGCTACTGTTTACTTAAATCAACCAACTATTTATTCTAAAAAGTACTTTTAAAACCTGCTTACGGAGACCGACAATTTTAGGTCTTTTCATTCTCGGGAGAGTGCGAATTTGCCAAATTGTGTCATGTATTCAACAGTTCCAGCTTGTTATCCAGCTTTATTTACTAAGAAAACCATATAGAATTAGTAAATATTCAGCAATAACAAGCTACATATTTTGCCTTCAGGCGGAATCCTCACATTTCCAAAATCACAAATTCAAAAAACGTCATCTCGCTTGAGTTACCAAACACAGCATCATTAAAGTTGGTATTTTAGTGTTATCATATACCGTTGCGCACCGACATCACCACCACAAAATCATATTCAATCGATAATTTAATAGGCTTAGAAATCGCTAATTTATTAAGATGTCATTGATTAAAATTGTATAATACAGCACCACCATCAGTCATCCACGTCAGTCTGCACTGGAGTATTTTCAACACTTTAAAATGGTGAATAATCCATGAAAATAACAGAGGACGTGGGGACAGGCCACTAGAATAGCACCTGCAAAATCCATCGCTCTCTGCCATTAGTCAGCTGACATAGTTCAATGGAGCTTTGTGGCAGCAGACATCTCTCTACTCTTGCCTCGTCGCCATTTCCGGTTTGCAGCTGATCATGATTTCCCCCAACATGGCGTCCTTCTTGCGTTGATTAATTATTTTGTTTAATTCTTATTTCTCAAATGCAATATTAATCATGGTACCGTTTCTTTTACTAGTGCTGGTACATACAATGTATTCTTGTTTTAAACTATTTTGCGTGTAGTTCCCCTTTAAATAATTGAGATGAATGATTTAATTAGTTAATTATTTTTCAATTGAGTCTCACCAATTACAGGGTTTATATTATTGAAAATGTAATAACAATAAAACACTCTTGAAAAATGACGAAGCACTAATGCGAATATTACATTGCTTTAAAACATTACGCTCGACAAATGTATTGGAACAGTCTTTCTCTGAATGCTAAATGCTTATTTTACATAACTACTGGTTTCTTCTTCTCGTATTCTTCGTTCACTACCACTTGTTGAGGCTACGTACGTGATGCAAGAAGTCAAAGTAAAATCAAAGCGCATGAAATTTATCCTTTGATGCTGATTTACCGTAGTAACTACGTTGAAGTTTTGTGACATCGTGCACACCGGCAGTTCAAACTCCTAATTTGTGTGACTTGTTTGTGTGTGCCGTTTGTGTGACTTGTCAAGTTCATTCATCATTAGAGGTTCCACTGTACCTGGCTGGCAATAAACCTTTACAACACCATGGCGTAACCACCTCACTCTATTCCTACGTTTACACTATGTTCCCGGTGACTTTGCCAGCCCTATTTGCCGGAAACATAGTATGCCGTGGGATTTTTCGCTTTATTGCAGGCTTGCTAAGTTTTCTCACAGTGTTATCACAGTATCTGTGACAGGCTGTGGGGTAACGGGCTGCTGATTCAGAGAGGCGCAAAGGCACACTCCGGTTTGGCCCACTATCTTACCACGGATGCCACTACGTTCCTTTCCTGCCCCGTCTCATTCTGATGGGGAAACTCACTTTTCCTGTGTTGTGATCAAGGTCTGAGACATTGTTTCAAGGCTTTCTGCGGCTGAAACATGGTCACCGGCAGCTTTGGAGCCTGTTAGTGGCCACAGCAGACTTAAATCAGGCTCCCTTACTGGGCCCGGCTTTATACCCAACCAGAATCGGCGTCAAAGCACATCAAACCAGCCATCAACAAACCACCATCATCCAACCACTTTCAACAATTGATTCACTTATCCATCTCTTGTACCAAAACATGCGAAACAGTTTGTTTTTTTACATACACACTGCACAGTGAGCTCGCTTTGCCGGCGTGTGTGCTCTCTTTCTCTTTCTCACATGCATTCAGTGTTAAGCGTTATCATCAGTGAGGCCACGGTGGGCATTGTAAGGTAAGGACGGTTAAATGACATTCTTAGCTAACTCTTCCTTTAAAATAACCCCTACTCCATTTTTCTTCCAATCTACACCATGGTAAAATAATTTAAACCCTCCCCCTAAACTTCTAGCCTGACTGCCTTTCCACCTGGTCTCCTGGACACACAATACATCAACATTTATCTAAATCATCATGTCAACCAACTCAAAGATTTTCCTGTCATAGTCCCAACATTCAAAGTCCCCACATTCAATTCCTGGCTCTGTGCTTTCCTCTTCTCTTTCTGCCGAAGAACCCGCTTTCCACCTCTTCTTCGTCTTCGACCCAGAGTAGCTGAATTTCCACCAGCGCCCTGCAGGTTGATGGTGTTGGTGGCGGACGTTGTTAACCCGGTGCACGCACGATCCGGTATGGAATTCTTTGGATGAACGCTCATATTTGTTTGGCAAAGTTTTAAGCCGGATGCCCTTCCTGACGCAACACACTGCATTTATCCGAGCTTGGGACCGGCCTGGAGTTTGCACTGGCTTGTGCCCCCCATAGGGCTGCATTTCCTTACTTATTAAATAAGTAAGGAGACTTTTACTGTAATTAATAAGAACATTAATCAACATTTAATATAGTTTACTATTTTAAGCGCTTTTATAATCATATCTTAGTAATGAAAAGTATTTTTCTTCATCTCTATACGAGGCTGACAGCAGTGCTACTAGCAAGAGCATGATTATACAGTATTGCATTTTTACAAAGCATGAAGTTGAATCTATAAATCAATTTGATGGAAGATTTAGTTGGAAGGTAGTTTTGATTGGGCCCAAATCTTTAAAAGCTTCCCAGTGACAAGGACTGGCTAAGGGTGGCTAAAGGTTTAGCTACATGAACACACGTGATGTTGTGGCTAAGTACACACACAGTGTGGCTAAGAGATTTTTATACAGTTTAGCCACATTTGCTAGGAGGTTTCATGACCCAGTGCCAACCCTAAAAACATCTCACTGTACTGCATTGTTAACAACATGGACACACGAGATTATTAAAAATATTATTTATACTTCAAAATCCTGATGCAAAAACATAGCGACATAGAAGCACAAGTGAAAAAGATGCCGATATTTTCAGTAAAATAGATTTGGTGCTTCAAGTGTACAGAACTGTCTTCTACTTTATATGGAGTCATCTTTTTCACACAAGGCAGTCCCCCGCTGTCCCAAATATGCGAGGCAGATGTACTTTGCCACTTAACCTGACATGAAGAGACAAGATGCTAACACAAACTGAGAGATGCATCACCTGTCAATCTTTTGTCAGGTTCATAGGACTTTCGAATTATCCTTGTGTGTTTCATCTGTCTTTACAGTTCATTGTCCTGTCATTCATTTCAATCTCTCCAGTTTCAACAATGAGTTATTCGAGCTAGGCAAAAGGGGGAAGTGAAGAGAGAAAACAATAGAAATTATGGCTTTCTGTCTTTCAGGAAAGTGGCCAATTTATCAAGTCTTTTGATTAGGGATGGGCAGAAATTAAGTTCTGAACATTGAAAGAATGTCTCTCCCATTCTTAAAAAACAATATTTGAAAATGAAAATGGATTCATTATTATATTCCTCCATATTTGTTCAAGAATCTTTAAGCAAATACATAACCCTAAAATTTCTGATATTCTCCCTAACCTATCCTGTTACCTCTTCTACAGATATGCTGACATTTGTTTACTAGACTTGTTGTCCTTACTTGATGTCCTGGCACAACAACAGACAACGATGTATTTCTGAGGGAATTATACTTTCTATTTAGTGTTCCAGACTAATAGAGTGTCTGTTCCCCTCAGATGGCCCCCAGTGAGACAGTATGTCATTACTGTGGCGTGAGCTACCTCATTTTCCATGAGTTTCATCAGCTCAAAACTATTGCAACTGGAGGCTAAGCTCCATAAAATGGTACAAATGGCCCGGAGAGAAAAGGCCCAGCGAGAGGCACTGGAAGTGCGCGGATTGCAGTAGGAGAGGGCCCTTGAAATTGAGGTTCAGAGACAGGCAGCTGAGAAAAAGAAATGCATAAAGGTGGACCCAGAAGGAAAGACCAAAGCAAAGGAGAAAAGTCTTGTAGAGGAGTTTGAACAGAAAACTGAGAGGGTGAAGTGGGCGATAGAAGTGGAATATCAGGAAATGTGTGACGAGAAAGGGAGAGAGCTGCACGGGGAGGCTGAAGAAAATGAGTAAATTCTATGTGACGCACTTCAAGAGGCCAACAGCAACTTAGGCGAGCTGAGAAAATACCTCAGAAGACAGGTGAGGTTTATGTGGTTGTCTGTATTTTCCGTTCCTGGTGTGAAATAATCTCCAACACCAGGCTTTTTTTGCGGCCAATTATCTCACGAGTCATGCTGTTATCATGAAAACACACAAACACCATCTCAAACAGATGACAGCACTATCTTGCAAAACACTTTCATTTTCAGGGTGAAGACGTATTCTCCTAGTTTCTCCATGTAGGTAACTTACAGTAAATCAATAAATCTTTTGTCACTGTGATTCCAAGGTGCATGTTCTTCTTTTCTCTTCTGTTGTATTTTTGATCGGGATGTCCCAATCCAAATTTCTCACATCCGATCCGATACTGATATTGCAGCCTAGAGTTTTGGGTGATACCGATATCGGTCCGATGTGATTTCAGCAATAATCATACGTAATTTATTTATTTTATAATATGGAATTTTAGGGCGGCACGTGGCAGACTTTGAGCGTCTGCCTCACAGTTCTGAGGACCGGGGTTCAATCCCCGGCCCCGCCTGTGTGGAGTTTGCATGTTCTTCCCGTGCCTGCGTGGGTTTTCTCCGGGCACTCCGGTTTCCTCCCACATCCCAAAAACATGCATGGTAGGTTGATTGAAGACTCTAAATTGCCTGTAGGTCTGAATGTGAGTGTGAATGGTTGTTTGTTTGTATGTGCCCTGCGATTGGCTGGCAACCAGTTCAGGGTGTACCCCGCCTCCTGCCCGATGATAGCTGGGATAGGCTCCAGCACGCCCGCGACCCTAGTGAGGAGAAGCGGCTCAGAAAATGGATGGATGGATGGATGGAATGTTAGAAAAGTGTTGAAGTGATATTACTCAAACAGAGAACAATAATCAGCAACAGTAGGTATGTAATTCTCGTGTTATGTAAGTTTAGTTTTACAGTAGACTTCAACTGGAGTGTCAATAAACTACTTTAAACAAGCAACATTCACTCTTACTCTTTGCTTCTATGTTAGCACCTTATCAACCTGTTGTAATCATGTGGTATCTGCATGCCTTCCGGTAGTGGTGGGCAGATTGATCCAAATAACGATAATATCGATCCTAAATCAGGATCAGTATCGGATCGATAGTAGTGTGGAAATATCGATACAGTAGTTTCAGTTTTGCTCTTAGTACTGCTTCGGTTTCATCAAACAGGAGACGCCAGACTTGTCGTTTCTGTTTCAGCACAGAGCAGGCATAATTTGTTCTTCCTCCCCCCTCTTGTGTTTCAATGTTGTGCCGGCGCATGACTTAGCAGCACAAAGCAAGCAAGCTGCCGGCTCGGGTCCACCAAACCACCAGCAATTAATTTTCGAAGTGAAACTGTCCATTTGTTACTTTAACCAATTAAAAAAGTATAAATTCTGTTAACTTAAATGTAATATATTAAATGAATACATTTACTGGAAATGTTTAAGAAAAGGCGGCCGACTGTTTAGAGCGTCTGCCTCACAGTTCTGTCGTCCGGGGTTCAATCTCCGACCCCTCCTGTGTGGAGTTTGCATGTTCTCCCCGTGCTTGAGTGGGTTTCTCCGGGCACTCTGGTTTCTTCCCACATCCCAAAAACATGCATGGTAGGTTAATTGAAGACTCTAAATTGCCCATAGGTGTGAATGTGAGTGTGAATGGTTGTTTGTTTATATGTGCCCCGCGATTGGCTGGCAACCAGTTCAGGGTGTACCCCGCCTCCTGCCTGATGATAGCTGGGATTGGCTCCAGCTCTCCTGCGACCCACTGAGGATAAGCGGCTCAGAAAATGGATGGATGGATGTTTAAGAAAAAAATCCAGATATGAAAAAATGAAAGAAATGAAAGATTGTTTTGTTACTGTTCTATCGTTTCTGGATTTAAATAACAATGTATTTTAATCTGGCACGGTGGAGGACTGGTTAGAGCATCAGCCTCGCAGTTCTGAGTAACCGGGTTCAATCACCGACCCCGACTGTGTGGAGTTTGCATGTTCTCCCCGTGCCTGCGTGGGTTTTCTCCGGGCACTTCAATTTTTTTTTAATCTTTAAAAACTTTGCCCTCATTCTGTCCTGGGTTTCAACTATTCAATAATAATAAAATAGAAAACCTCACAAAACACTTAAAGGTCGTAAAAATTAATTGAGATTTAGCAATTTGATAATGCATCCGCCTTAATTATTGAAAAGTATCGGCCTCAGTGTCGGCGCTACTATCCCTGTATTTACTGAGTATCGGATCGATACCAAAATATGCAGTATCGCACACCACTACCCTCCGGGCGCTGCTGGATAGAATTGCTGGAGCGGAGTACGGAATGGACTGCTTGTATAATCAGAATCAGAATCAGAATCAGAATCATCTTTATTTGCCAAGTATGTCCAAAACACACAAGGAATTTGTCTCCGGTAGTTGGAGCCGCTCTAGTACAACAAACAGTCAATTTACAGAACACTTTGGGGACATAAAGACATTGACAAAAAACAATTGTGCAAAAAGATGCAGAGTCCTCTAGCACTTAGAGCAGTTCGAACGACTAATATTGCAATAGTCCGGTGCAATGACCATTGTGCAAAGGGCGCTGAGACTTCAAGGAGTGTATGCGGTTTAAAGTGACGAGTAGTGCGATCATCTGGGACAATGTTGGTTGTGCAAATGTTACAGATACTCCTCAATCAGTGTGCAAATGGAGCAGATGCTACTCTGGCATGAGTGGCCAGTATATGCAAATAGCGCAGCATGGCGAGACAACTACAGTGAGTGCACGAGTAATACATAATTGGCCCCACAGAAATGTGACAACGAACTCAAGTCAAAAAATTGCCAGCTTGTTGTAATGGAATTATAGGTTAGGTGTTTAAGAAGTTGATCGCAAGAGGGAAGAAGCTGTTGGAATGTCTACTAGTTCTAGTTTGCGTTGATCGGTAGCGCCTACCTGAGGGAAGGAGCTGGAAGAGCTGGTGACCGGGGTGCCGACGGTCCGAGAGGATTTTGCACGCCCTTGTCTTAGTTCTGGCAGCGTGCAAGTCCTCAATGGTGGGTAGGGGGGTACCGACAATCCTTTCAGCAGTTTTGATTGTCCGTTGCAGTCGGAGTTTGTCCTTTTTTGTAGCAGCACCAAACCAGACTGTGATGGAAGAACACAGGACCGATTCGATGACCGCTGTGTAGAACTGTCTCAGCAGCTCCGGTGGCAGGCCGTGCTTTCTCAGAGATTTTAGATCCAGTCTCATATGATTTGATACTCAGACCGATTTCCTATCTCAAAGATCAGATCCGGACACCACTAATTAGAAATTTAGTATATCACTTGTGTGTGTGGTTAGCCAATGCGTTAGAGCTCTTTTATAACATCAACTTAAAGTACAGAACATAAGGTTATGTTGGCTTACAGCCTTTACAAATAGAATGTTTTCCAAGGGTTCAGTTTTCTAGAGCGGCTTTGTATACACTGCTTGCTTGATAACAGACTCCCTGAACTTTAACTTCTCTAAAGGTCTTAATAATATAATGTTGGATGGAGCTCTTTAGCGGCAGCTTCATCTTCACTATATCTGTGATTTTGGAATACTTGGTTAAATCATGTCCTTTTTGACATTGGAAACTACCGTAATACAAATTTGGAGCTTTAGAAGCGTGGAACATTCAGAAGATCACTTAAATTATAAATGACAGTCTTATTAGTCCCGAATGCATGCTGCTTGTTAGACGCTTCCTTCTGTTCTTTTTGCTCCTACGGTAGACTGTGCTGTCGCCTATTGCGTTTTTGTTCTCCACCTACACTTGAATCTTGTCTTACTGTAACAGATTGAGAATTTTTTTATGTGGGCTGCACAAGGTTTTTACGTGTATCATCATTAATGTACTTTTTGTTTTCACAGTGCAAATATAATCGCAACTCTGTCACGGGTGAATAGATTCAAAGATACACTACGTATATGTACAAAAGGAAGACACATTTTTTGCTAATCACTTGACAAGTCTCCTCAGCGTTTATGTTTGTAATCAACTACCAGCTGCCTACAAACAAGTATTAGAGTTATTTATAAATACATTGGAAATGCATGTGTCTCTGTGACTAATGGGATTGCAATGAATCAACCATCCATTTTCTGAGCCGCTTCTACTTACTAGGGTCGCAGGAGTGCTGTAGCCTATCCCAGCTATCATCGGGCAGGTGGCGGGGTACACCCTGAACTTGTTGCCAGCCAATCGCAGGCCACGTACAAACAAACAACCAGTCACACTCACAATCACACCTACGGGCAATTTAGAGTTGTCAATTAACCTACCATGCATGTTTTTGGGATGTGGGAGGAAACCGGAGTGCCCGGAGAAAACCCACGCAAGCACGGGGAGAACATGCAAACTCCACACAGGCGGGGCCGGGGATTGAACCCCGTGAAGCAGACGCTCTAACCAGTCGGCCACGTGCCGCAATGAATCATCATGTGAATTAATGCTTTGATAAAACCAGCGACACAGTGCTAAAGCTACAGTAATGTAACTGAGGTGATACTGTATACATGTACGTGCAGTTGAAAAAAAAATGAAGAATTACATTTAGGATGATCATATGACCCATGTTGTGAGGGAGTTGACTTTTGGTAGTGCTGCTAATTATCAATATAAATGTTGACAGAGATGTTAGTACCCTTCTGTCAAAGAGAGAAAAACACAATGGTCAATGAAATAGCCCGAAACTGACGAGTGGAAATTGCAAAAAATAAAAATAAAATTGACAGATGACACAACTGGAGCTTTGTGGCAACACGCGTCAGCTCTATGGTTACGGAAAAAAATATGAAGCAAAGAAAAGAACACTGTATCTACTGGGAAACATGAAGGAGGCTAAAATATTTTCTGGGGCTGCCTTAATGACTTTGACACAGGGTGTTTTGGATTTGTGCAGGGTACAATGAAATCTCAAGATGAACAAGGCAATTTGGAGCAAAATGTGCAGCACCGTGTCTCAAAGTTTGGTCTAAGCTGCAAGTCACGACTCCTCCAACAAGATAATGACCCAAAACACACAAAAGACAGTAGAATGGCAAATAATAAAACGTTGGGCTATTCTAAAGTGGCCTTCTATAAGCATTGATATAAATCCTATTCAACAGCTGTGAGAAGAGTTGAAACTTCATGTTTCTTACATCAAACATGCCATCTGGAGAAGGCACCCTTCCAACCTGAGACAGCTGGAGCAGTTTATATACAAGGATTGGGTCAAAATACTCATGGACAGTTTCAGATGTCTCATTGAAGGTTACATAAAAGAAATGCAAGAAAAATATATAAATCAGGGTATCATCATGTTTGTCCAGGACAGTTTCATGAGTTGTTTTTTTTTTTTTTGCAAATTCTGTTTGACCAACATTCAAAACTAATGCGAATGATTTTTATTTATTTATTTGTTTGTTTAATTTTGGGGGCATTATTACTTTTGTCAGTTTCAAGTTAAGTGACCATTTTGAGTTTTTCTTTCTTTTATGGGAGGGTACCAACCGTGTAAGAAACATGGACCAGAGAAAAGTATTATTTTCCCCATTAGCATTTAAAAAAACCAAAAAAAAAACACGATATACTCTAAATCCAAACACTGCACAGTTGTTGACCATGCAACAGATGTAAAGCAGTTCTCAGGAACTGCTGTTTTGGCTTTATGTGACTAAATACAAGGTGAGTTTGTAAAGAGAAATTTCTAATATTCCCCCTTCTTGGCTATCTGTAAAGGAAAAAATTATTTGATACATTTTTATTCATGATTTGCTTTGGAATAAAATGTAAAGTGTTGTTGTTGTTTTTTTGTCCTGTTCAGCTGCATGGCCATGCAGAATGGTGGATCTGTATGCCTTTTTTAATCATTCTCATGTTTATTGAAAATGCAGCTGGACAGAAAAGGGTTTTAGGGGATAGACCGAGGGACAGAAGGGACAAGGGGAATAGGAGTGGGAATGCAGAGTATTCTCAATGCATTGGCACTATTATAAGGATTTTGAGCTTTACTCACTTTTTAAATGCATTGCTATTTTTCTGAACACTACTGTACATATAATGGATTTAGTGGAAAATAGAAATTGATACTTATAGCCCCTGCGCCTTCATGGTTGATGTGTTTTTCTCTCTGTAGTTGGCAGGCTTGTGTACATGGCTATCTACTGTACACGTTAGGCTGTTGTCGTGTGTATGGTAGTCTGGCTGGGGCAATCCACTATCTGCTCTAATGTAAGCTGATTACTTCTCCTGTACGCTCCCTCTTCATTGAGCCCAAAGCACATGCAAATGCACAAACAAACACATGGTGTGCACAGTTGTGCTCTGGGTCCATGGGGCCAAGCCAAGGTCAGCATGTCAAAGTTCAGGCGGTGATGATGCATGTTACAGTGATGTGTGAAAGGGCAGCATGGACTGAGTAGTGGTATGTCTCTCGTATGCTTACTTTGTAGTTGTTGTTTTTTGTGAAATATCATTGATATAGGATATTGGAGAAAGCACACTTTCATGTATATAATTTCACACAGCCACACTGAGAGTCTTGGGAAAGTAAGAGTGAGATAAAATAGAAATCCTGATATATTGTATCAATATCCAAGTAGATACTGTAGATACTTTTATTATCCCGCAGGAAGAAATATCCATCCCACAACCCTTGTGGGAACCCTAATGAGGACAAACACTACAAAAATTTAATGGCTTGTTAATATTTGGGCTTTGCGAAAAAAGTGTTATATCCTGATATAGGTAATTTTATATCCCTATAACGAAATATATCCCATTATAGTATTTTTTTTTTAAATAACATTAATGGCAATTTCTATTTTAATACAATGCTGAGTTGTGAATCTGTTTTTTCTTGCACCTGAAAAAGCATGAAGTGGACTCTTTAGCTTTTATTGGACTATATTTCTATGGTAATGACAGAAAAGTGTATTTTTGTAATGAATTATTTCTTTTTTGTATGGTTACTGTGCGCAAGTTCTTTGGTTAATTGTGTAATGATTCAACATAAATGGTCTTCTTCAATTATCACAGAATCGCTGTATACAGTGTTCCCTCGCCACGTTGCGCTTCATGTTTTGCGGCTTCAGTGCTTCGCGGATTTTTCCAAAATATTCGTCAAAAAAAATAATAATTTATCAAAAAATAAAAATGAAAAAATACAGCCATATCAGCAGCCATATTGCGGAAAGACGCGTTGTTTCATGTTGATGCACGAGAGAGAAGGTTTCCCTGCATGCCAAACAAAGAGATGAGTTGACTCAGAGACTTTGTACATGCCTGTACTGTACTGTACATGCCACGGGCACTCATACAAGACGCGTGATTGGTTCCCGGCGAGACATCGACCAATGAGAGCACGAGTGGATTTATCCTGTGAGCTGATTGGCTGCGCATCATCGCAGCCTCACCCAGCATCTTCCCTTGTTGTGTCTCGCCAGTCTCATCCACGCTGTTGACTGTCTCGCATACTGTGTCTGAGTGTTGTGTTCGTGATAACTTCTTTTGTTTAAGCGATAACTTTTTTTGATTAGTTAAGCCCTTACAATGCCACCTAAGCTCTGTGCCCCTGCGAAAGCTTCCTCTGGGGCGCCCAAGAGGAAGAAGATGATGACCATCAGTGAAAAAGTGAAACTTTTAGATATGATCAAAGAGTGCAGAAGTTATGCATCTGTGGCACGCCATAATGGCGTGAATGAGTCTACAATGCGGTACATCAAGAAAGAGGAAGCAAACATCCGCAAAACTGCTTCACCATGTTTTTCCCCAAGGTGAAACCCCAGCTACACCATCATCTTCAATTGTGTCTTTTGTAACAACACTTGAGCTGTCAACATGAGCCAAACATGATATCTCGTTATCTTTGACCCTCTTTTCTACATAAGAGGGTCAACATATTAGCAGTTCTCAGAATGTTGCAGTGCAGTTCTTTAGCACATAAAAAGCATGAAATACAGTAATACCTCTCTGCGAGCAGTCAATCAAAACTGATCATGATCATTTTTTGCAAATTCTTATTTTTGACAGGTCTGTTTAATGTCACTTCAGAAATAAAATGAGAAAAAGTAAGTCATAGCATAGCATTTTCATAGGATAACTGAGAACGTACTGTCGATCAGTTTTGAAGGAGCACTACATTCAGCTTTTGATCAGCCCCCATTTTTCCTATAAAGTTTCAATGCACTTGATTATTAAATTTGTCTTGATGAATAAATCTGAATTTTAAAATATATTAAATATATAAATGCAGTATATAACAAATATTAATTCAATATATTAATATTATATGTAGTAAAATATGTATTTTATTTTGCTGTTAAAATGACTCAAAAGGACCAGTAAGACTTGCGACTTGATTCAGGACTTGACTCGGGACTTGAGTCGGGACTTGACTCGGGACTTGAGGAAAGAGACTTGTGACTTGCAAAGCAATGGCTTGGTCCCAATAGTTATTCATAGTAGGGATTGGATTTTAACAAAATAAGTTAGAATATGGTGGCCGACTGGTTAGAGCGTCGGCCTCATAGTTCTGAGGTCCGGGGTTCAATCCCTGGCCCAGCCTGTGTGGAATTTGCATGTTCTCCCCGTGCCTGTGTGGGTTTTCTCCTGACATGCCGGTTTCCTCCCACATCCCAAAAACATACATTAATTGGTGACTCCAAATTGCCTGTAGGTGTGAATGTGAGTGCGAATGGTTGTTTGTTTATATGTTTGCCCTGCGATTGGCTGGCGACCAGTTCAGGGTGTACCCCGCCTCCTGCCCGATGATAGCTGGGATTGGCTCCAGCACTCCCGCGACCCTTGTGAGGATAAGCGGCTCAGAAAATGGATGGAGTTAGGATATGGTCAACATTAGCGATGTCTTAATCAGTTATTGTGTCCATCCAAAGTTAATAGTTAAATATGAAAACAAAAAATCGTGTTCTGAACTTTTACTTACAAGATATTGGAAGGAAAGTATTATTTTATTAGTATTGTCAACCAACCATATTGTAGTGATCATCTTAGGTTTCTGTTCACGGTCTCTGGTTCGAGGTGTCATGTGACGAGATGCATGTACAACTGAATGAGAGAATCAAAATTTGGAACATCAAATGTAATTAATGGCTCCTCTTGTCGATTTCTAGATTAACTCATTAACAAATGGGCAGATGGAGCCTATCTAACAGGAGACATGTTGAAACATATGATGTAGTTCATGGGCATAGCTGTTATGCTGAGACTGTAATTCCCTCTTGTTGTTGCCCTTTTGACGGTTGGTTGCTGTCTTTATCCAAACTGTTCGTCAGAGTGTGTTTCTGTTTGTATTTGACTGCGATTGTCTGTGTGTTTGGCAAAAGTGTGCGTGCGCACACACACTCACACCTGCCACAGATAGATTAATCACTCTCGCGCACAACAAACATCAGACTTGGCAGTTATGAAGGGTGAATCATAAAAAAATGTGTGTGAGCATGTACAAACACACACATACGCAAACACACACATGCATGCACAAACACAAGCAAACACCTTGGGGTGAATTTGATGAGACGCTTGCGAGTGTGAGAGGCAGACTAAATCTACAACAAGTGATGGATGACAAATAGAGAAGTACTCACATGTAACCGGTAAGTAGAGCAAATTACGAACGCTCTCACAGTTTGATTGAATTTTCTGGTTTCCACGAGCAACGGAAGAAACAGCTCACGACGGTCTGCACAGTCTCCACCTCTGTTTGAATGCAGCATGTTAGGTATTCGGTATCAAACAGCCACACACATGCGGTGAGTGTGTGTCTTAGATCATTGGCTTTAAACCAACTTTCACACAGGGAAACTAAGTGCATCAATGTGGTCGGATGTTATTTTCCATGCAGACCGGCGTCCCCCCCAGCGGAGAGCAAAGCAGCGGCTCGAGCACCCACTTTTTTGGGGACGGTGTCGTTTGCAGGGCTCCTTTTGCTGCCTCAGCAATGGTTGCTCAACGTTGCCGTGGGGCCCATGACAACAAGATAAACACAACAGTGTAATCTGTGTTTGCTGTTGACATACACACAATTGCCAATATCACGTTGAAACATAGCAACGGATCCATACAAATGAAACACAGAGACTGATCGCTTCTTTGAATTTTATTTCAGGGTGACCTTCTGCAGGATAACCAGGTTACAAAATAACACGCGATCAAAACATCCAATTTACTTTTCATCTTTCATAAAAATATTTGACCTGTCATGTGAGCTTTTTAGATATACTGTAATGTGCACGTGTGGGTGTTAATTTGCCTGTGTATGGGTGGGGTGAGGCAAGTAGATGGTGCAGATCAAAACAGTCTTAAATCACACACACATGCACGCCCACACCAGCGCAGCAGAGGACACTTTGATATGTGGAAGTGAGGAAGCTTTTATGTCTCTTTTTAATGGCGACAGAAAATGCCACGAGACACACACAAACACACACTTTATCATCACTAAAGCAATTTCCGGGAAATTTATCGCAACCACCTTTTGCCAATTCTCAACCATGCCCTATACCTGGCCCTCAACTTAAACTCTGATCCCAAAAGATTTCTCACTCCATAGTGCGGCTCTACTGCAGTTCAGTAGCTTTTCCTTGAGTGTTGCTGTTGCGGTTCTAACACTTTTTTTTTTTTTTTCGGATTTAAGGATTTTTGTCCAAACCTTTGGTACAATTCCCAATTATACGACCAACTTGAGTGGTGTTCAACTTTATAGCTTGCTATGTTGTAAAAAGTTAAGCTCATACAAAATACAAATACAACTTAACAAAGCTACTTTGAGCAACAGACACAAATGATGATGAAAAGTTTGTGGCTCAACAAGATGAATTATACAATAGAAAAATTCTTATGTGAAACGCAATTGGTGTTAATGGCTTTAAACTTTTCATTTAGCTGTTGATGCATGTGGTTAATCGGACAAGGAGCAGATGGGTGTGCCAAAATTTCAGGGTCAACCAAATTACAATGACGTTAAGGGGTATCGTAATTTAGCACAGATGTAAAAGCATAATAACCAGATGTCATGACACGCATTTTGTACTCAGCTTTGTGCTGAAGATAAGCCTTCCAAAGGAGTTAATCTTTGCAGTTTAAGATGCAGCACAAAACTTAAAACATGTGCACATACAAAACTTTCAAAAATTCCTCCAGTCTCCCAGGGAAGAAAACAATTTCACCCGATTGGCCTCCTTAACTGTGAGGCTTGTCATGCCAGTGTTGTTGATGTGTGAGCGTGACTTGGTGTGTGCACATAACATTTCTTGTGTGACTGTGTGTGTGTATGCTTGACATGTTCCGATGAGGCAGCTGATTTGGGCTGCTGGTAGGGGGTACTCTAATCTGGCACGCACTCACTGGCACTGCGCTACCTAGTTATTCCACAGACTGCCACTGCCTTGGGAACAGGAGCTCAAACTCACAAAGCACAGATTTTCAGACAAATACACGCACATGCATTCATGCAAATATCCCCCCCCCACACACACACACACACTTCTCGAGGCAGTGATCTTTCTGATCTCGCTTTCGGACCGGTGGGGACAGATGGGTGAACAGTGGGAGTCTGGGCTGCCATCACTTGAAAAGCAAAGGCATGCACGCACAAATACACACATTTTAAACTCACTCACACAGACACACACACACACACACACACACACACGCTCACAGGCCAGACTCGGTCAGAAAGTGGCAAACATACAAACAGACAGGCTGTGATGCTCACGCAGGGTAAAACTTGCTCAGTCTCCATCTTTTATACGCAGACATTCACTCTCATAGGGACACAACATCAGTTAAGCCTTTGTTGCACGCATACTTATTTTGTTGTAAACACGTGGTCAGAGTCCAACATGGCCTTTAATTCACACGGCTTCACACATGCACACAAACACGGGATTACTAGAAACACGCACAAATGCTCAAGCCGTTCTCACCCCTGACTAGCTCGATGCACTTCCCTCTACAATATGTATAGCTAGTACATTTTTCTACAGAATACAAATTCATGATAACCTTCTCAAAATTTAGAGCGATGGGTTTATTTGCAAGAAAAAGTACTGTATGCAAATCTTTTGGAATTACTTGGATTTTTGCATAAATTGCTCAAAAAAGGAGATTGGCGATTCATCCAAGTCACAACAATAGATAAACACGGTTTTATTAAACGAATACAGTACCACCAAAACAATCATATGTTTTCATGTTTTTTACTGAACACAACATGTAAAGATCACAGGGTGGAAGAAGTATGTGAAACTTTAGATTTAATAACTGGTGTTGAGCCTCCTTTGGCAACAACAACAACCTCAACCAAATGTTACCTGCAGTTGCAGATCAGAGCTGTACAACGGTCAGGAGAAAGTTTGGACCGTTTACAAAAGAATTTTGAGTTGAGCAATAGTCTTGAGATCTCTGGTATATCTATCTCTATTGACGTCATGCCACAACAACTAAATCGGATTGTTGTCAGGACTCAACAATCTTGAGTACTGTTTGGACAGTATTCAAGGCACTGCAGAAGTCAAAGAACATGACTCTCACAGTACCCCCGCTACAACCCAGCTGTGAGTGAGCAGCAGATACATTACAGCACATCATCTGCAGAGGGTCCAGAGCAGCAGAGCTTTAGCCATGGTCGTAGGTGGGGCGGAACCAGTCTCTCCATTACCTTTATGACATGTGACATCCATCAATGCAACATTCCTGTCATCATTGCGCTCAGGTAATGTGGCTTTCTTCGGTAGCGGTACGAGACAGGATGTTTTCCATAGCACTGGCACCTTAGCCTGCATCAGACTCAGGTTAAAGATCTGACGTAGGATGCCATATTGTAATGTAGTTTTATACTGTGCTCTACTATGCTGATTTTATATATTGTATTACTGTTTGATGTAGTTATATCATATTGATGATTTGTATACATTTTTTTGTGATGATTATTCTTTTTTTTGTGCAAGCACAACCAGGGACAAAGGTTGAAAACTAGCATTAGCTATAAACCCTTTGCACAGCGCATCAGTTGCATATTTTGTTCTGTAACTATGTTCAACTGTATCATCCCTACTCAAATAAAGTCTATTCATTAATTCATATTCAAATTTAAATCAATCACATTGTGGATTATGAGAAACACAAATCAAGTCAAGAGGAAAGCACCCTACCTCTTTATATGAATTACTTTTGATCTTGAATTAACATCACATTTATTTGCAATTATTGTCTTCTTTTAATAATTAAAGTCAGCCATATGCTCGTTTTACCTCATGGGAGTAGTGTCATTACATTTTGATTTAGTTTGTTCTCATGACTGAATTTTCCACATGCCTCTTCTCACCCACATTCTTCCGCATTCTTCTTCCTCAACAGCCTGACAATAACCACGTTTGCAAAAGAGGAGGTGCAACGGGTACTTGGAAATCAAACACAGCAATGTGAATCTCTTAGGATAGAATATACTGAAAATAATAGTACAATGGCGAAAACAGGATGCAGGAAGAGAAATAATGGATTGGCCAGTATAGCGTTTGTATGTTTAGCCTATATAGATGGTTACATGTTAAATATCTTTATTAAATTTGACACATTAACAAACCTTGCCATGGGAAATATGCCTGGTTGTACTTTTAAAAACAATAATTATCTGTTCAAAAGGATACCAACCTGCCACAAAATGTATTAGTATGTATTATAACATGGAAATACAATATTTAAGGTTAGTAACCTGACATATAAATACTGTCATATGTACAGTGTATAGATTTTTTTTTGTGCTGATTATTTAGAATATTTAAGTCTACAATGTCTGCAATGTTATATTATTTGCCTAATTATTTTGGTTAAACATGAAATAATGTTGAGAAGTAGGCGGCTCAAAGCCCATATAAATGGGAGGTTTGTGCGAAGAAGAACATTTGGCATAAAAACTGTGGCAAAAAGCAACGGTTCCACCCTAGGATGCATTATTTCTCAACATTATTTCCTATTGGAATGTTGTTGTTGTTGTTGTTGTTTTTTTTACCCCAAATACAGTAGAACATCGACAAGTGTCAACTTATAGATTGTGTTTGATCTTTGAGGTTCCACAGTTCAGTAATACCCGGAATGTCACTCAGCAGAGCACATAAGTCATCCAAGGCCAACCTGGATGATTTATTTTATTTTTATTTTTAAGTGTGTTACCAGCATAACAAAAATAAAGCCCAGGACTGCATACCTCGGAGTGTTCCTTGACCATGATAGGAAGGTAGTGAACAAATCAGACATCACTCTGCTCAATGACAATAAAAGACTGAGTGGAATAAAATTGGTAAAAAAAAAGAGAATTCTGTTGACTTGACATTGATATCCAGATACTGACAAATGCAAAGACAGGAAAGTAAAGGAGAAGAGACGTGGAGGTAATTTGTGAGGGAGGGGATCAGGGTGTCAACACTGACAGCTGCTAAATAGTTATAAAACATGAATTTTGCAAACACTTGGCTCTTTAATATCTTGACAGATCTGGCCCATATTTGCTCCTGCATTTGGTACTGTCAAGCCTCGTGATTTATGTTGTCTGACATCATAAAACTGGCTCTCGTGACGAGATGTGCCCATGTTCTCCTCCACTTAACACGCATGCACACAAGCTCGCGCCCATTTTCGTCTCGTCTGAAGCAGCCTTCATTTTTGATCACCTTAAACCACAAACTCTGAATAAGAAAGAAGCACTCAACCTTGCTGAGGTCTCCAAAACGGTCGCCTCAGCTTGCACGCGAGACAAAGCCATGTTCAGAATATTCCTGAGCATGCAGCCCTCTGGGTATTTGTGCAAGCGTGTACACCTGTGTGACTTGTGTGCGCGCTTCAACACATTAATTCCTATATGTGTGTGTGTGTGTGTGTGTACATGCATGAAGGAAACTGTGCAGTATGTTCTTAGCTGTGTGTTCCTTCAAATGAGGCCTGAGAATAACAGAATGTTCTCTTCCAGTACTGACTTTTGCAAACTCGAAGTGTGTGTGTGTGTGTGTGTGTGTGTTTGTGTCTAAACTAAGTGAGTGATCTTTCCTGTTTCACAGGAGGCATTTTATCATAACCAAGACACAAATAATAATAATGTAAACCAAAAGTATGTTTATTTTCCGCATACGTACAGTACATTACCTTTATTTTATTTTTTTACTTAATATAAATTTAAAAAATGCTACATGTGCCTTGGAATGGACTGGCTATCAGTCCAGGGTGTATCCGGCCTTTCGCCAAAAGTCAGCTGGGATAAGCGCCAGCTCACCTGCGACCCTTGTGAGGATAAGTTACGGCTGTCATCCAAGCCAGCCGATGTCCCTGTGAGATCTGACACTTAGCTGCCCTCTTTCTTCCGCTAAGCAGGAAAGCAGTGAGGAGGTGCTGTACCCCGTAACGCAGCAACGTTTCACCATACTTAAGTTTGTTTGTAAAATATAAAGTTAACAGACACAAGTAACTCCAACAGGGCATGGACTGAATCATAAACAACAAAAATGGCTGAAACGACCATGACACAATGCGGTGTGACGGCACATTGCTTTCCGCCCCGCTTCTTAGTTATGATTGGGTAGTAAACAGCCTATCATAATTTGTCATGTCACGCAACGGTAAGGGCCACAGCTAAGCGACGTGCTTACGTAGTGGCCATGTTGGTGGCGGCAACGTTCCCATCGGACGGAATGCATGTACATTTAAAATGAGTCATTTCTCAACTGATTTTCATGAAGTCTGCTTTTTTTTGTCAACGTCAAAGCGTGTGCTATTAATAAATTCAATTTGGAAAAAATAACCCAAACATATTTTTACCTGTGAAAGGTTCTGTGAAAGAGTGTTCCTTTATTGTATTTGTACAACATTGTGTGCAACCGAATGGAGCACAATGTGAATGTTATTTCACTTTTCTTGCACTTCCACACACATTGAATGTGCTGACACTTTGCCCGCACTAGCTCTGCGTTGCTGTCGGCACGCAGCTCAATAGGGGCATGTCATATCTCCCTGTTCTTCATACTGTATCTATGGTAAGGGAAGAGAGTTGAGCGGGAGAGGGTAGGAACGAGTGTGAAAACTATTTTGAGCAACTATGTGGAGAAAAACTGGAGAAAGAATTAACTTTTACACAACATATGATTCTGAGTTCTTGCAACAACAACAAAAAAACCACATACAAGACACACAAAACATGTTCTTGTGTGCCTTGAAACACTCTAGCATAGGAAGAAGTTGACGCTGCAATTCCCCAGCAGCATTGTATAAATATTTGCTAAGAATAATGTTGTTGTTTTTAATTGTCACGTGTTAATTAGTCCCTAGTAGTAGTAGTAGTAGACGTTATGTGTGTATTACTGTTCATACAATGTTGGTATATTTAATCAAGCACTGTGAGTGAGTGTCGTGTTGTCACTCAGTTGTATGAATTCTTGGCCAGAGACCATTGATACTACTTTGAAATAAGGATCTTCTTCATCACACAAGCGTTGGTGCTCATTATTTGCCTTTACATGTTTGTCCTTGTGGCACATATCTGATGCCATATTTATCTGGAGATTTATGCAGCCTTCCAGCCTTCCGTAACAAAAGTGTGTGTGTGTTGTCGTGGTCATTATGAATCTGCGGGGGGATGTGTGTGTCCTGTCCCCAGTACCATCTCTGCCCATGTTCAATAATATACAAAAATGCAACATACAGTAACAAAACCAACTGTGCAATGTACATCACCTGGAGTAGTTCAGAATCAATATTTATCTACCTACCTGACAAAAACATGAAAACATAAAGAAAATAATACTCACCAGGGATGCTGATTATTAAATGTATCAGTTTGTGCAGAGCGGTACGTATGAGTTTTGCTAGCCGAAGTTGGCAGTAAACTCTACCCTGACCAACCAGGGCCAGCAAGCTGACTGTGGCAGGATGAATTAGAAATCTGACTGGTTAAAGAAACAATCCCATTACTAATATAGTTTACGTTATATCTACCAGCACTACAGTTTATAAAGGCCCTGGGCAGAATAGATGGCAGACATGGCAGCACATTGAAGCTGAAATCTGATTGGACCAAAAATCCAACATATTGTGGACTGAATGCAGTGCAACAAAAAGAAACGCTACGAGATAAAGATAATGGACCGTTGGGAATAAACGACTACAATTTTGAGAGAAAAAAAAGAATTTACTCTAAGTTGGTAATGTACAGTAGGTTTGCAAATTTCATCATTGTGGGACTAATAAGAGGTTATTTTAGGTCAGTGCTTCTGATAGCGTTTAGGCCAGCAGAGAAAACCTTGCTGTCCCTGACGACCGCCACGGTCAAAGATCCAATCCCCTCTGTAGACAGTCAACTCTGGGTACATCAACAAACATTGAAAATATTTATTGGTTGTTGTTCCTCAAACTGCAGCCACAGACTATACCGCCCCCTTTGGATGAATGATTTGACATCACTATTCATAAAGGGCCAGTTGTCATGCTGTTTTTCCACGCCGTAATGTTTTGAAACGGGGATAGACAATCAAGATCATATTTTGCTAATATGAGTCTGACAGATACATGCATGTCTGAATTGTGTGGCCATAGCAGCCATTTACTCTGAATGATGCTGATTTCAATGAAATATCAATGCATTGTTCGCTCTTATGAAGTAGGTATCATACTTCTTTACAAACCGAAATCAACGTGCAAGGCTTGAGTCGTAACTTGACACTTGTTTAAAAAAAAAAAAGAGATGTCTCAGTTGGCTTATATTTTACAATTATAGTACAAATTGTTAGGACTGTCGCTTGAGTGTATCATGGGTAAAACTTGAGAAAAGAAAAGAGACTGCTGTTTCTTACTTACAGAGGCATTTTGTCACAGAATATACTGTGGCCCGAGGGAACAGTAACCTGTCTTCTGCTCTTAAACACATCACAAACTCCATTGGAGCAACTCAGGATTAAGACCGCTTTGCAAAGAATGTGTTAAGGATTTGGCCCAAGAATTCCTATTGCTTTCTGCAGTTTTTCATAGCGCGACCTCAAATGTATAATGTTGTCAATCTAGCGTTAATTGGTAGCCTAGCGACACAAATTCCTCTTTGCATAACAGAAGCCACAAGGTGTCCGTAATTGTATACCACCTCAAACAGCATTAGTATTGCCTTTTTACTAAGAAATATACAAATCTGTTTTCAAAAATTATACTTAGTGTGTTTTTAATTGCAAATGTATGTGTTTATGTGGGCGGCACGGTGGCCGACTGGTTAGAGCGTCAGCCTCACAGTTCTGAGGACCCGGGTTCAATCCCTCGCCCCGACTGTGTGGAGTTTGCATGTTCTCCCTGTGCCTGCGTGGGTTTTCTCTGGGCACTCCGGTTTCCTCCCACATCCCAAAAAAACATGCATTAATTGGAGACTCTAAATTGCCCGTAGGCATGACTGTGAGTGTGAATGGTTGTCTGTTTGTATGTGCCCTGCGATTGGCTGGCAACCAGTTCAGGGTGTACCCTGCCTCCTGCCCGATGACAGCTGAGATAGGCTCCAGCGCGCCTGCGACCCTACTGAGGATAAGCGGCTCAGAAAATGGATGGATGTGTTTATGTGTTACAGACGTGTGCGTGAAGCAGCAGGAGGCCCTACGAGGGACTCGTTCTGCACTTCTTGTTTTGTGGTTGTGAGTTCACAAATGTCCGGGGTTTTCTTAACCACCTTACAGGGGCTTGGCAGACCTTCAGGTCGCTACTGTTCTCGGGTAAGACTATGTCATCATCTTCAATTAAAAAGCCAGAGCACGCACGAAACATTATAGATGTTTAAATCTGTTTTATTTTTGTCAGTTTTTATTCAGACATTTAGTATTTGTTTTTTTATTTGATTATCAACATATTTATCTAGGCGGCACGGTGGATGACTGGTTAGACATGTTCTCCCCCGTGCCTGCGTGGGTTTTCTCCGGGCACTCCGGTTTCCTCCCACATCCCAAAAACATGCATGAATTGGAGACTCTAAATTGCCTGTAGGTGTGAATGTGAGTGCGAATGGTTGTTTGTTTGTATGTGCCCTGCGATTGGCTGGCAACCAGTTCAGGGTGTACCCTGCCTCCTGCCCGATGTTAGCTGGAATAGGTTCCAGCACACCCGCGACCCTTGTGAGGAGAAGCGGCTCAGAAAATGGATGGATATTTATCTATCTTCAGTCCTACCCCGCTTCAAAGTGGTTCATCCTTCACTCCCGCTATAGCGGGGATTTTGAAGCGATCGTACCTTATGGGTTTTTACAGTACTTTCCGGACAGCACGACTTGAAGAAAATAATTAAAAAGAGAAGAGAAGGTCCTCAAGCATCAGTATGTTGTTGTTCCCACAGAACAGAGAGAACTGTTTGTACGTGTTGCTTTCTGTTCCGCGTGTGTTAAAGTAGAAGATGTTGGAAGGTTTATAAATATTATTACATTTATGCTACTTTCCTTTAGCCTGTCTAATACCTTTAAATGTGTTTGAAGCGTGTGAAAGAGAAAATTTGTCTGTATTATTTATTTTGACATGCAAACTTCTGGTCCTTTCATATTTGAAAACATGTTGAATGACATGGCGGGGGATAATTCGTCAATGGGTTGCAGTGCATCACTTCAGTGATGTAATTACTTACACAGATTGGCCATTGTGTGCATCAGCTATGATGCCATGCTCTTCCAGCATCCAGGTATGGTCAAGCTAAATCAGGGGTGTCAAACTCATTTTTGTCTCGGGCCATGTAGTTATGATTTCCCTCAGAGGGCCATTAGAACAGTGAAACCATATAAATGTTTCATCACCAAATCATATTATTACCATGACAAAACAAATTGAGGGATAACTAGTTTTGAAATCTGGCCCCATAAAAATGATGTGGCGGGCCACCTATGAGCTAAATAAATAGATAAATGGATAGATAGACAGACAGATAGTTCAGTGGTCAGTGCACTCGACTTCCAACCGGAAAGGGATGGGTTTGAGCCCAAGTGGGGCAGTTCTAGATTTATTGACACAAAATCTTCACAACATTATGCCAGGACTCATGTGGTCATGTAATTTTAGCATTTTCTTGCATCCAGTGCTCCGGTTTCCTCCCACATCCCCAATAAAACATACATGGTAGGTTAATTGAAGTCTCTAAATTGCCCGTAGGTTTGACTGTGAGTGCAAATGGTTGTTTGTTTATGTGTGCCCTGCGATTGGTTGGCAACCAGTTCAGGGTGTACCCCGCCTCCTGCCCGATGATAGCTGGGATAGGCTCCAGCACTCCCACGACCCTTGTGAGGATGAGATGCTCAGAAAATGGGTGGATGGATGGATGTATCCAATGCACACAGTTAAGCCAAACGTTTCCTGAACCAACAAAAAAATTACTCATCAGTCTAGACAGCATCTTAATCAAAAATTGGGTCATCATTTAACTTTTGAAGCCATTCGTCTGGATACTGCAAATGACAATCTGAACAGCTTCTATTAATCCATGAATGAAATGAGGAATGGAATGATACTGTTGCATATAATGGCGGAAACATCTTAAAATGTTCAGAGAAACTGATAAATATCTTGATGACTTGGGTTTTCGTAGGGAATTGTCTAACTCAGTTCTTAAGTGTTCATTTATTTATTTTTGGGGTCCACAGCACAGCCTGTTTCTTCCAATAGTTATTAATCCTAGCATTAGTCTTTCTTGTGGGTGGTTGGTGGCCCATAAATTACAGCCATTACTCTGCAAACTTCAGTAATGTTGTCTGATTTAGCCACCAATCTCACAAATAGAAAATTTCTTCAAGATTAGCTGAGCATGCGCAATAGCTAAACAGATTCAGATTTTTTTTTTAACAATAAAAATTACATACACTGTTAAGCATATTAAGACAAACAATAACAATAAAATATGACAAACAAGTGAGTCAGAAATTCTGCTCCACCCTGTATAATATATGAGCAATGTGTGAGTTTTAATTATTTACTTCATTAAAGTTCATAATGTCGTTTTGTTGTTGACAGCCTGAAAAAGAGCCAACCTTCAGCTGACCTCATGGTCTTCTTTTCTGCTGCATGTTCTGAACAGCTGCCAAGTGTGTGTGCGTGTGTGTGTGTGTGTGTGTGTGTGTGTGCGTGTGTGTGTTTGGTAGTGTAGGATCATGTTTTCTGTGGCGTATCCTATTATGTAATTTAACATTCTTGTTGTAGCCTCCCACAAAGTCAGCATAATTATGGTTGGTCAAGGCATTGTTGGGCGAGTTTAGTGTGGAAGAATGTAACTAGAACACACACAGACCTAACCGCATACCCATCAAACACATTTGGGATGAACTTGAACACAGATTGTGAGCCAGGCCGGTCATCCAACACCAGGAATCTCACAAATATTTTTGTCGTCAATTGACGAGAATTTCACACTACAAAATGTTGTGGAAAGGTGTCTCTGAAGAGTGGAAGCTCTTATAACTGCATAGCTGGCACCTACTCCATGTTTTCTTTAATTATTTATTTCCTAAGCGTTATTGCCAGATATCCCAATACGTTTGGTGAATTGGTACTAATTTTCAGCTGTAACTCATTGTACTACTAGTGTATTTACCTTAAAGGAGCTGTGTAAATCATTTATTTTTTTCCCCACTCAGAGGAATAATATCTACCATCTGTCTACACTATGTATCATGTTGCTACATTACTAAGTTGCTTTTCTTTAAAAAAAACAATCATGCAGTCAACTGTTGGCTCAAATGTCCTGATATTGATCAACCACGCATACACCCTTGTCAGTCAACCCATGAGTCTAACCTGATATGGGTGTTTTGGGTTATGGGTGTTGTCAAACGGCAATACCTGTAATATCAGTTTTGTGTGCCATCATAAGAAAGGTGAGGACTATAGCAAAAATGCAGTGGGAACTTGGCTCATGTGAACAGATGCTGTCGTCGGTAATCAGGCGGAGTACAAGAGGGTGGAGGCACCTTGCAGGTTGTGGAATTTACAGAAGATTTATAAAGTAACGTAATGAAAAACCTAATTCTATTTTGAAAAATACATCAGCGGACGAGTAGCACATCCCAAATTAAAAGTGATGAACAGAGTGTTAATACTGTCATTTTTGGCAGATTTTTGGAGTGAGGACAGATGGATGACGTTGAAAGCCCATGGCAGTAGCGTGACTAACGGTGTATGAATCCTTGGTTGTGTGTATGTGTGCGTGACCCATCCCTGAACTGTTGCCATCTGCCAACACTTTGGCCTATCCTTAAACTATATGGTATCTATGTCCTTAAAAGCCATCTTCGTGCGTGCGTGTGTGTGTGTGTGTGTGCGTGCGTGTGTGTGTGCGTGTGTTTATAGTGGCAACAGTATCTCAAAACATTTAATGATGCCAGAAAACTTAAAGCAGCAAATCATTTACGTTCACTTTCACCAGAAGTCTGTATCTGTCTCTGTTCATATTTTGCTGTCCATCTGGCTGCCTTGATAGCCCAAAATCAACACTTGTGAAAGCAACATTATTCTTGACTATCTAACAGTGGTCCTAGCTCCTCCAGGTGTCTAAAATCTGTTTCTGAAGGGACTTTCCTAATGAGTCTACGGTTGAAGCACTTACAGCACCGTGAGAGAGAGCAGACACCCAAAAGTGATGACAATTGCTGGTACAGTTTGTGTGTCCTTTACAGTAACTGTGAACCTTAAGGTAATGCAATCAGATTATATTGTGACAGCAAAACTAGAGTTCTTTTCAAGTATAAATTTAGTACGAGAATACAAATACTTGTGTAGCTTTCTTTTTTTTCTTTTTTTAATTTTTTTTTTTTTTTTTTGTCCTGTTCGGCTGTTAGGTCAAGCAGAATGGAAAATCTGTATCCCTCTAATGCCGGCACAGTTTTATTGTGTTAAAGTGGAGTTTTTAAGATTCCGCTGTGGTATTATAATTGAGGTTTATTGAGAACCAGACGGCGGCACGGTGGCAGACTGGTTAGAGCATCTGCCTCAGAGTTCTGAGGTCCGGGGTTCAATCCCCAGCCCCGCCTGTGTGGAGTTTGCATGTTCTCCCCGTGCCTGCGTGGGTTTTCTCCGGGCACTCCGGTTTCCTCCCACATCCCGAAAACATGCATTAATTGGAGACTCTAAATTGCCCGTAGGTGTGACTGTGAATGCGAATGGTTGTTTGTTTGTATGTGCCCTGCGATTGGCTGGCAACCAGTTCAGGGTGTACCCCGCCTCCTGCCCGATGACAGCTGGGATAAGCTCCAGCACGGCGCGAACCTAGTGAGGAGAAGCGGCTCAGAAAATGGATGGATGTCTATGGCCAAAACATGCCATGAAGTATATAGGACACCCTTGTTTGTTAGCCTCCTTTATTCCAAATGAAAAAAAAAAGAAATTATTGAGACCAAGGTAAATCATGTGAATGTTTTTCCACCATTAATGTGACCTATAACTTCTACAACTCAACTGAAAAAAAAAATTATTTAGAGGGTGGAAGCAAAAATAACTGAGGTAATGTGTTTGCAGAAGTGTGCAGAAGTGTGCACACCCTCTTATATATATATAACTGAGGATGTGGTTTTGGTTAGAATTAACTAATCACATTTAAACACAACTGCTACCATATACATTTGCCTCTGATTAATCCCAGGTTGAGGTCATACTAATGGTGGATATATATTTTTAAATATGATTAATCTTAATCCCTTGTTTTTATATCACAAAAATCTGACATTTGAGCATTGGTGTGTTTATGTGTCTATACATAACATACTTTGACACATCAAAGAAGTATTGATGAGAAAGCCAGACTGGCTGGTTTGCTTTTATTGTAAAGTATTATTGTGCCATAAAGTATTTAGAGACTGAATTCTGTTTTTGTGGGTATTAATGAGTATTTCTGCGGGTACATTGTCCTGCTTTTTGTGTTTGTGTGTGTATTTTGCTTCACCCTGAAGAAGTCTGTCATGTCACAGTGACCAGAAAGCAATTACCATTGCTGCTGTGAGGAGGGCCTTGTTGGCGCCCCTATGCCTGCAGGGAAGGTGAACAAGCCACATTGAAAGAAATGAGAGAGATTAAAGGGAAACAAAGCTATGGTTACGTGTGAGAGGAAAGAGGGAAATAAATACAGAGACATGGTGAACTTAGGAACCATAGGGAGGAAAGTACCGAGGGATGGCGAAGTAAAAGACATGGAAAGAGAGCATGTCAGTTTGACATTGAAGACTCTATAAAGGCAGTGTGCCCTTACCCCGCTGAAGGACCCTCACACACACAATGCTCACAGTAGACACACACACACTCACACTGGCTTGGAAAACAAATACTTACCCACAGTGCACCGTTTACCACCGACTGTCTTTCGTAACAATAAATAAATAGCGGAAACAACCACCTGTTTGGATGCTTTTGCTAAAGTACTACTTGCTCATAGCCTTGGACCAAGTTAATTGAAAGTTCACTTCCAAACTGACCCTCTGCTGTGATGTTCTGACCTCATGAGGTAACAAACACGACTGAAAGCCAACTGTTCGCCCTGCAGCAAAGATCACTCAGATCTGAGTGAGAAATAACAGGATGTCTTTGCAATGTGACCGGACTATGGACTGAATGTTCTGGTCGGGCTCGCTGAACACGCACTGTGTATGCAGAGAAGAGTTTTTCTATCATGTTGACAGTGTTTGGCAAGTTTCTCCCAAAAGTGTTACTTTGAATGACTGGAGGTTTTGTGAGAGCTTTTCCTGGTAGCCTCCAAATGAGTTCCACTTAATAAGGGGGCCAATCTCCACCAAATTCATCCCTCCATTTTCTGAGCCACTTCTCCTCACTAGGGTCGCGGGCGTGCTGGAGCCTATCCCAGCTGTCATCGGGCAGGAGCCAGGGTACACCCTGAACTGGTTGCCAGCCAATCACAGGGCACATACAAACAAACAACCATGCGCACTCACATTCACACCTCCGGGCAATTTAGAGTCTCCAATTAATGCATGTTTTTGGGATATGGGAGGAAACCGGAGTGCCCGGAGAAAACCCACGCAGGCACGGGGAGAACATGCAAACTCCACACAGGCGGGGCTGGGGATTGAACCCGGGTCCTCAGAACTGTAAGGCTGACGCTCTAACCAGTCGCCCACCGTGTCACCTCCACCAAATTCAATATACAAAATACAATTTCACAGAATGTCAAAAGGCTTTTTGGCGACATCTAAAGTGCATGTCTTCCATGCTGCTGCTAATAGACAGAGACAAAACAACTGGAAAAAACATAACCTCTTTTGCTGGGGTAATAATGATCATATGATACCACTGCCATTGACTTATAAATGGCAACTATTACATCTGTAGATTACAAACATGAATAAAATGTACACACCTGAAAAATAAATATTGTTAGACATTTCATTAAAAAAAATTTTTTTTTAAAAAGTGGGAGGTGAGTAGTCTGATTTGGGTTCTGGAGTCATGCTCCACTTGATACATCGTAGTCATACACCAGCTGTGAATCATTATTCGCTCAATACTAGTTGATTAGCTTACCTGAATCAGGTGACACTCTGTGAAAGCAGCGATTGGCTCCTGTCTCTTGACCTCTACAATGAGATTCGTCCAGTGGGAACTTACTGCGACGTTGACTCATTTCTGCTGTAGCGCTGATTGTACCGGATATTGGAAAAAAATACCAGCCTCTGACATTAGTGTCGCGTCCACATTGAACTGCTCTTGGTACACGCTATTTTATTATGCCCCCGACTTCCAAGCAGCGGAGATAAAAGTTGTCTTTGCATCCGGTGCCAATGTGTTGTAACACGCTGAGCATCGCCTCCATAGTAGCAAATACACTTCACTTCTTACCATGCTTCTAGTAAAAGTGTCACGAAGGGAGGACGAGGAGTGGCTAGGCAAAGACGATGTAAAAGTCATGCTAATTGCTAAGCTATCGTAACAAGCATTCGCAAAAAATCAAAATAAGTGATTTGGTGAAACAATACACTTGTCACATAAGTCTGGCTGAAAGTATGAACAACAACAGAACAAGCCAATTTAAACATTTAAACATTTAGAGATATCAATAAAAAAAATAATACACATTCACACATGATGCCACGTCTGAACCGGAAATTAATTGGTACGTCACTGCACATGTCACTTCAGAATGTGGGCAGGTTAAAAGTATATAGTATATAGTATACAGAAAAGTATATAGTATAATACTTTAGACCACTGCTACACTACGGTAAAAAACGCATACCTCGTGCAGCCCTGGGCTCGTCTGATCACTGCTTAATTCACTTAATACCGACGTACAGGCAAGAACTTAAATGTGCGAAGCCTACAGTGAAAACAGTCAAAAAGTGGACCAATCAAGCCAAGATGGAACTTCAAAGCTGTTTAGACTGCACAGACTGGAGTGTCTTTGAAAATTCAGCTGGCAGCCTGGATGAATATACGGACACTGTCACATCCTATATCAGTTTCTGTGAAGAGGTTTGTGTACCAACAAAATCATTTCGGACATTCAACAACAACAAGCCGTGGTTCACTGCTAAACTTAAGCAGCTTCGCCAAGCTAAGGAAGATGCATATCAGAGCGGGGACAGGGCCCTGTATAATCGAGCTAGAAACCAGCTTACTGAAGAAATTAACATTGCAAAGAGGATCTATGCAGCAAAGTTGGAAAAACAGTTTAGCGCGAACGACCCTAAATCAGTCTGGCATGCATTCCAATCGCTGACTAATTACAAGCGACGATCCCCCCAAGCTGAGAACAATAGCACACTAGCCAACGATTTGAATACCTTCTACTACAGATTTGAAAAGGACAGTTTCACACCACACACCCACCCGGCCGCACCCGTGACCACAACCACACCTCTGACTTCTGCGTTAACCATCCATGAACAGGATGTGAGACGCATCTTCAAACAACAGAAGATTAACAAAGCGGCAGGCCCGGACCACGTGTCCGTATCCTGCCTCAAAGTCTGCGCGGACCAGCTCCCTCCAGTCTTCACTCAGATCTTCAACAGATCTTTGGAAATAAGCGAAGTTCCATCCTGTTTCAAACGCTCCACCATCATTCCAGTCCCCAAGAAACCTGCAATCTCTGGTCTGAATGACTACAGGCCTGTCACTTTGACATCTGTGGTCATGAAGTCCTTTGAACGTCTCGTGCTGGGCCACCTCAAGAGTGTCACAGGTCCCCTGCTGGACCCCCTGCAGTTTGCCTACCAAGCGAACAGGTCTGCGGATGATGCAGTCAACATGGGACTGCACTTCATCCTAGAACACCTCGACAGTGCAGGGACCTACGCGAGGATCCTGTTCGTGGATTTCAGCTCAGCGTTCAACACCATCATCCCTGAACTCCTTTCAACCAAGCTTCTCCAGCTCAGCGTCTCACCTGCCATCTGCCAGTGGATTTACAGCTTTCTGACGGGCAGGACACAGCAGGTGAGGCTGGGGGAGGCCACCTCATCCACACACAGCATCAGCACTGGGGCGCCCCAAGGTTGTGTCCTCTCTCCGCTGCTCTTCTCTCTCTACACGAACGACTGCACCTCAGCGAACCCGACTGTCAAGCTCCTGAAGTTTGCAGATGACACCACTGTCATCGGCCTCATCAAGGACGGTGACGAGTCTGCATATCGACAGGAAGCGGAGCGGCTGGAGCTGTGGTGCGGCCGACACAAACTGGAGCTGAACATGCTCAAGACTGTAGAGATGATCATGGATTTCAGGAGGCATCCTTCGCCACAGCTCCCCCTCACGTTGTCCAGCTGCCTTGTGTCAACCGTCGAGACCTTCAAGTTCCTGGGAATTACAATCTCTCAGGACCTGAAGTGGGCGACCAACATCAACTCCGTCCTCAAAAAGGCCCAGCAGAGGATGCACTTCCTGCGGCTTCTGAGAAAGCACGGCCTGCCACCGGAGCTGCTGAGACAGTTCCACACAGCGGTCATCGAATCAGTCCTGTGTTCTTCCATCACAGTCTGGTTTGGTGCTGCTACAAAAAAGGACAAACTCCGACTGCAACGGACAATCAAAACTGCTGAAAGGATTGTCGGTACCCCCCTACCCACCATTGAGGACTTGCACGCTGCCAGAACTTGAGTTCGTTGTCACATTTCTGTGGGGCCAATTATGTATTACTCGTGCACTCACTGTGGTTGTCTCGCCATGCTGCACTATTTCCATATACTGGCCACTCATGCCAGAGTAGCATCTGCTCCATTTGCACACTGATTGAGGAGTATCTGTAACATTTGCACAACCAACATTGTCCCAGATGATCGCACTACTCGCCATTTTGAACCGCATACACTCCTTGAAGTCTCAGCGCCCTTTGCACAATGGTCATTGCACCGGACTATTGCAATATCAGTCATTTGAACTGCTCTAAGTGCTAGAGGACTCTGCATCTTTTTGCACAATTGTTTTTTGTCAATGTCTTCATGTCTCCAAAGTGTTCTGTAAATTGACTGTCTGTTGTACAAGAGCGGCTCCAACTACCGGAGACAAATTCCTTGTGTGTTTTGGACATACTTGGCAAGTAAAGATGATTCTGATTCTGATTCTGATTCTAATTCTGATTATTATTATTATTAATGATAAATGTTTCTAATATAAGATCAACTTTATTAGTCCCACAATGCTCAAATTTGCATTGTTTCAGCAGTAATTGTGGATATACACAGGAAATATAAATATGTAATATAAATAGCATGCAAGAGAAGACGTAATTACATTTCTTCTTCTTACATGTACTTCTTGTACGTGTGCAAGAAGTACATTGCACAAAATAGAAACCAAAACCATTGTCCATCCATCCATCCATTTTCTGAGCCGCTTCTCCTCACTCGGGTCGCGGGCGTGCTGGAGCCTATCCCAGCTGTCATCGGGCAGGAGATGGGGTACACCCTGAACTGGTTGCCAGCCAATCACAGGGCACATACAAACAAACAACCATTAGCGCTCACATTCACACCTACGGACAATTTAGAGTTGTCAATTAACCTACCATGCATGTTTTTGGGATGTGGAAGAAAACCGGATTGCCCGGAGAAAACTCACACAGGCATGGAGAGAACATGCAAACTCTACACAGGCGGGGCCAGGATTTGAACCCCAGTCCTCAGAACTGTGAGGCAGACGCTCTAACCAATCGACCACCGTGCCGCCCAAAACTAGCACCCTCCATCCATCAACATACATGTGTCCGTTGGTGAATGCAAATATCGGTCAGTAGCTATAATTGAATTATATATTTTCTCACGGTAATGAAATTGATTACAATGACATAAATTTAGAAATTACATTTTGTCATCTCATTAAATGTAATAATTACTGACTCGTCAACACTGATTATATGTTGGTTGGTATTATATTGCCTTATGTGCACAGACCTAGAAAGAAATGCATATTATCTTTGTTGAAATAAAGCAAAACAAATTTGCAGAAAAATGTCAAATTATTTTTCTTCTAATTATGTTATGAGTGTATGTTTTTTTTAAGTACAATACTATAGAATATATGCAAATATGTTTGTTTTGGCCAGAAAATATTGGCGTGACTGTTCAGGCTTGGAACTTGAGTGCGTTTCGCTTGCGTGATGTGCACTTCTGCCTGAAGCTGCAGTAAATCCAGTGGAGGCTGACAAGTTGTTGGCCTCACACAAAGCCTAAATGTTGCCGTTAAGCATTTCTCCCAGGTCTTTTTTTTATATACATTTATTTAGTGGCCTGGAAACCAGTTATGCAAAGTACAATGTCAGGGGGGATATTTTACACCAGATAACAAATTAGCTTTTAAAATACTATACATGAGCCCTGTACAAGCATTCAATTAATTTACTCAGCATCATAGTTCTATCAAATGTTTTGTTGGAATATTTCTGTCCTTCAGTGACAAATTGGGAAGTCAGCATCAGGAAGAAACAGTAGCAGCACAGCAGCTACACAACAACAAAGCCTGTCAGACTGTGGTGCGTGTTGTGTTTCGTGGTTTCCCCTCACACTCCCCTCTTCCCCGCACGCTCCCCTCCTTCTACTACCAGCCTCTCCTCCTTTCAGCAAGCTCTCGTCAGCCTCTTCCGGCCTGCTGCTTGTCTTCGCTCCTCTTCCTCACCTTTTGTTTGGTTTGCTTTCATGTTCCTATCTGAAACCTCAGTCTGTCTATTTTGTGCCTGCCTCCATGCTTCGTGTTTGATTTCAGCTGCCTTGTGCCTCTCTTGCAAACAGTTTCTTTCGGTGTCAGCTTTCCTCCTTCGCTCAAGTGTGAAGTAACAATGCCATTGAAAAGTCTGCTTGCTGTACCTGTCAGTCTCTTTCTTCTCTGTCCTCTGTCACTCTGTAAATCATGTGGCATAAAAGCCTCTGGTGACAAGTTTGGTTTTGAGCCAATGTAACCTATATGTTTGTGTGTGTGTGTGTGTGTGTGTGTGTAGGTGTGTGTGTGTGGTGTACGTGTGTGTGTGCGCGCGTGTGTGTTTGAAAGCAGTGCTGAGAGACAAGTTGGCGCATTGCAGCGTGGAATTTCAGAAGGTGAGCGAAGAGAAGCAGCATCTAACTAAGCAGCTGACGTAAGTGTGTACAGAATGTGGTAACGCACAGACTCTCTCATTCACATGAAAAAACATGCACACTTACACAGTTGGTAGCACAGGTGGATCGCAGTATGGGGAATGTGCTGGGTGAAGACCAGGTCATCCCACTGTATACCTTTCCTCAACCAATCAGATGTTTCATATTTCCTTACTTGCCCTGCCTGAACCAGGAAATATTCATATTCTCAGAATTTCTAAGCTGCACCACCTTGAAACCCTCACACAAAGATCTAGCTGAGGGTTTAAAGTTTGATGGGGAAATATACCCCTGTGGCCTTAGAAAATATGCTTCTGCTGATTTATTGCTATGCAAACACATTTTAATGCCCTGACATGCAGATTGAAATAAGAAGACAAACTTAAACTAGAAATCCTGGACCGCTTCATAATGAGAGCTGTCTATTATTTTAGTTGCTGTGATTACTACTGAAACAACACATAGTAGCCCCAGCTCATGTTCCTTATTAATGGCTAAACAATCTCACACTTGGTGAATTCTGCTTCACAATTCCTCCAAGAAGTGAAGGATGATTTCTTTTGAGTCGAAAATGTGATGCAGCACCAATCTGCACCACTACACACGGCAACCACAATAAAGAATATATTTTTGATTAATACTTCGCTGACGGTGTCAATACAAACCTAACATTACAATCTTTGTAAAGAAAGATTAGAGCTTACAGCTCTTATATTGGATATATTTATGTAAAAGTGATCATAATGTGGTTGCTCAGTGCAGCTCATATCTAGAATTTATGATGGTCCAAATTGAGTAGCAATTACATTATAAATGTTCTCACTTGGTATACAAAAAGAACAAAAACAAAAGAAATAACTGATTCTACATGGATACAAAAATTGACTTTATGCAGTATGCTCTCAACTGCTCTTTGAAATACTAGATACTATAAAGTGTTTGACAGACATTTGGAAATGTCCTGAACTATAATAAATAAATCCATCCATTTTCTGAGCCGCTTCTCCTCACTAGGATCGCGGGCGTGCTGGAGCCTATCCCAGCTATCATCGGGCAATTTAGAGTTGTCAATTAATCTACCATGTATGTTTTTGGGATGTGGGAGGAAACCAAAGTGCCCGGAGAAAACCCACGCAGGCACGGGGAGAACATGCAAACTCCTCACAGGCGGGGCCGGGGATAGAACCCAGGTCCCCAGAACTGTGAGGTAGACGCTCTAACCAGTCGCCCACCGTGCCGCCTCATAAATAAATAAATTAATTAATTAAAACAAATACATTAATTTGTACATATATCCCACATTCTCACACACACAGACTGTTTTCAGTCTTGTTTTAGCATTCATAATAATTGAAATGTCAGCCCCTTCAAAAGTGCACTCACAGACACTGGCAAAGAGCCACGGTGGGAGATATTCACTCACACAAACATCCTCCTACATAGTGGGGGAGTAGATGTAAAATGTTACCTCTATCTGCTTATCAAAGCATTAAAGGACTACTTGACCTGACCGACTACAGATGAAGCACTCATTTGGTCACTAATGTTTCCTCCCTCTCCCACTTTAAGTTCACCATCACCTCCTTCTTCTCTCCTACAATTTGTGAATTGTAAGAAAGGTTTTCTGTATTCCTTATCATATTTATTTTCATTCAGGGAGAGGATGTTACACAGGATTTATTTATAGTTCTTGACTATGCACGGCGGCACGGTGGACGACTGGTGAGAGCATCAGCCTCACAGTTCTGAGGACCCGGGTTCAATTCCCGGCCCCGCCTGTGTGGAGTTTGCATGTTCTCCCCATGCCTGCGTAGGTTTTCTCCGGGCACTCCGGTTTCCTCCCACATCCCAAAAACATGCATTAATTGGAGACTCTAAATTGCCCGTAGGTGTGACTGTGAGTACGAATGGTTGTTTGTTTGTATGTGCCCTGCGATTGGCTGGCAACCAGTTCAGGGTGTACCCGCCTCCTGCCCGATGACAGCTGGGATAGGCTCCAGCACGCCCGCGACCCGAGTGAGGAGAAGCGGCTCAGAAAATGGATGGATGGATGGATGGATGACTATGCACATGTATGCCGTTTTGTACGACTTGTATTGTCAGAATGAGTGGTTTTTTCTGTTCTTTCACAATGGAAGATCTAGTTAGACATCTATTATAAAACACACTTATTGTTTAGTTTAAATGTTTTTTTTTCTGTTTCTGTCTTGGATGAGATCAGATTGGACAGTGTATCCTTGTTTCAGAGTACTTGGTGCTTTCTAAAATGGAATACAAATGTAATCAATGTACAGTGGAACTGGCTGTGTGTGTGTGTGTGTGTGTGTGTGTGTGTGTGTGTGTGTGTGTGTGTGTGTGTGTGTGTGTGTGTGTGTGTGGAATGTGCACGCATGTACATCCAAGGGAGGGATCAGAATCTCAGACTGAGAGGATGGTGGGGAGGTTTGCAGCCTCACGCAACCCACCCAGACATATGGACATATGCTATTGGGAGAATCAGCCTTAAGGCCATGTTACATCTTGTGGTCTATGTAGAGGAGGATAAGGAGTGGGTGCACTCAAGTCTGAGACAGTAATTGCATGATAAGGAGTGCATGTGCACGTGAGTGTGAGGACAGCGCCTGGTCCATGTGAGTAGCTCAGCAACCTAATCTCTATATAACAGCACTGTGTACAATATTGAATTTGTGGATTTCTTGAATCCTACTGACCCAATATAGATTACAGCACAACAGTCCATCGAACAACAGTACAGTACTCTGAGGTCCAACACGTTCCGGGACATACTATTTGCGCATAAGCATCTGGACCAAAGCATCTGGAGCAAAAATGCATTGATTGGTTCTTCCTTGGCCCATGCTCCACCACTACAATCTGAATATCTGACATGAAACACTGCAGATACAACCTCCTTGGATGAGGTAATTATTCCTTGATCTGACCCATGTGTGGCAGCCAGTCATGCAAAGTCTAGACTGAAGTCCAGATGGGATGTCTGAGTTGATCGGCTCACCCTGCTTTCACTGTCCGGTTAATACTGATTGGTTACCTGCTTACCAGCCATCGGTGTACGACTGCGTGTGCAGTTTGAAGCCTTACAACCACACTATTCATCACATCAGTCCCGCAGATTCCAAAAAACTTTGAATCCCTGTCAAGATCCCAAAACAAAAGGGGCCACATTGTTTGTGTGTAAGATGTGTTGCCTCGACAACTACCCACCCTTCGACTTCCACCTCCATCAAACATCAGATTTCCCCACCTGTTGCGTTGCTGTGGCGCCAGCCCATTGCCTTGGAAACGCATGCACACATATTTGAGGGGCAGTCTAAGGACAGCGAGCAGCAGCTGTGGAATTTCTCTGATCCTGCATGCAATCTGATCAGCGTGCCAGCGAGCCACTCAAGGGCAATTTGTTTTGTCATGACCACATATACCATGCTTACTCCTCCCTCGCTCGCTTTGTCTCTCTCTCTCTCACACACACACACACACACACACACACACACAGTCATACACTCATCCTTTTCCGTAATTTGTTTTATTCATTCACCTGAATCTTGTATTTGTAGCATGCGTGCAGCTAGTGTGCGCTTGAGCCTCACGCATAATTTGATGATCATCTTTGAACGTAGCTAATGCTACTCACCACAAAACAGCTTTTAGTGGTAATGGATGGCTGCAAATCTTACTGATTTTATTAAAGCATTAGTCAACAGATGAGTATGTCATTAGCAATCCTCTTCTAAGGCCTGGGTGAAATTTTTGTCAGGGAGCTTCCTCGCGTGTATGTGCACATATATCCGATTGGCAGGAGACCATAGCTCATTGTTTCATCAGAAGATGAAGAAAGACGTGGGTCATTCAGCACAGGAGAAGACCAGATTGAACTAATGGATTAGTGGGGGTGGAGGGATGGATACTCATAGAGTGAGATGAGAGATGAAAGAGAAGATGATGAATGAGTGAAGGTCAAGGGAGCAAGAGCAAAGGATAGATGTGATTGATGTGATACAGCATGTTTTCATGAGGACGACGCACACTGACTGTCTGCTTGGCCATGTGCGCTCATGTGTGCGTTTGAGTGTGCTGTGTCTACCACTGGGACTGACTGTTGCATGAAACACCCTATAATCTATTTGTGTGATCTACCACACAAAGACCTGAGCCACAATTCTTGATTGAGACAGATGTGCTACCCACACGCTCCAGCAGGCCACCCCTCACCCCAAGAATATTTATAGTGGAACCTCTGAGGTCAAATATAATCCGTTCTGGAATGTTGGTCGATCAGAAACTATTTTTGCCAAAGGAAATACAGTACCGGAATTACTAATAATCCATTCCAGAGCCAAACTGCCCCAACGTAAGATAATCAAAAACCTTTACATTATTACTTGTTATACAATACAAATAAAAATTAACCACTGTTAATATTAAGAGCTAAACACACAACTTTAATGGTTTGTAATATTGATTGACGAACCCAGAAGTCTATTATGTTGTATTAGCTCTAGCGACAGTGCTCATGTTACTGTTCAAAATTGTGTACAAACAAACAAAAAAATCCTTGTCTCCGTATGCTTATGTCTTCGTCGGTTAACAAATGCTTACTGCTCCTTTAACCCTAACCATATCCATTCGTCAACAACAATCTGCACACCTGTGTGTCTCACGTTTATGAGAAATTCCTCAACTGGATCTAATTACATAGATATTTTTCTTCCCCTTCTCTGATTTCGACAGAGAAGACAGTGTGAAGATAAATGTTTGATTCCTGTGTGCATATGTCATCCACAACAGCTGATGAGCTGTTTTTACAGCAAACCTATAGTTGCAGATATGCGTCTTTCTGCAAACTATAATTTGAGCGACGCTTGCTGTCACTCTGCGATCACGCATGCTAGATTTATCGTGGCCCTAAATTAAATGTGGCATAACCATCAAATGTCTTCACTGAGGCTGGCACTCTGATTCAGTTTTTTGGCACATTCATTTTTTTCATCATGTGTACTAGAGAATATAATATCCTTAGCAAAGCTGGGTAGTTGTAACAAGCTACATTTACTCTGTTTTTAAGTCATTTTGGTGACAAATAAATTATGCTTGTCAGAGTAGTTTTAATGCAACATACTTTTTGAATATTGTTAACAAGAACCACCACTTTTAATATTGCTTGCACAATCTATTTATTTTGGTTTGTCCAAGAGACTTCACATGAAACTGTTTCACCAACCCAATGTTCACGGGCTCCAAACCAATCAAATGGAGCCAGGCAGTCACACAAACGCCCACACCGAAACCAAGTTTTTGAAGTGACTCTTCTACATGAAGCATAGCATGGCAGATCTATGGTTACCAGTGTTGTTCCTATTTTGGTTTGGTTTTTTTGGTTTTTTCGAACAAGTTCATTTTCATTCAAGAGTGCCAGGTTTTGTTCGGGACTTCCAGAAGAAAACACGGCTTAACACGTTATATCATACCGTATGTCGGGGGACAAACGCTGTATTTGGGAAAGCATTCAGTGGGGCCTCGGCCGCCCTTCATGTTTACGTCGTAGCTGGGTGTAAATGGAAGATTACTAGGAAAATTATTATTTGTATCAGAATGCTTGAGTTAAAACACTGTACGATCACACTGTCTTTTTTTATTGTAAGAAAAGATAAGAGGAAATATTTTGTTAATATATATATATATATATATACATGTAGTTATTAACGTCCTTTAATCATCGTTCCTGTCATACTGTGTAGTGTGGTTTTTTTTTTTTTGTTGTTTGTCTTTTTGCACATTAAGGACAGAAGCCCTTTTTTTTTTTTTTTTTTTTTTAATTCCTCATTAAAAAAAATATATATCATTCAATCAACACGTTTTTCCTCATGTTTTTGAGATTATAGGGTGAAAGCTGCAGCTGGCCACTAGTGTGGACTGAATGGGTGGCAACGATGGGGAAATAAAAATGCTAGTATTTTGAGAGTAATCTCCGAGAGCAAACAAAAAAGAACACCTACCTACCGCATATCATGCACTCTTATCTTTGTCTGCCTAAACATGGCCACATTTCAGCCTACAAGAAGTCCAATTCGAACTTGTACTGTTTCACGAGTGTAAACAAAGAAAGTTAATTTAAGACCCTTTCATTGGGCTGAACCTTTACTTTTACTTGATTCATATTATTCTAAAATAACAGTATTCTTCCTCCTAAGTCAACTTTACCCATCAGTGACTCCCTCATGGCGTGTAGCTTAATGATAATAATCATGTTTTTATTTATCCTAACCTTAATACGGCCTGTGATAATATCACATAACTATTTCCTGATCATGTTTCCGCTCGTCTATTTTTTACTGGGTACACCCAATAACTACAAACACAAAAATACTTGTTGCTGTTCCAGCACTGCTCTTCGCTCTTAATTGTACTTTGAAGGCAACATGGCCTCATAGAATTGCAGGTAATACAGAGCAGACTTAAAGCATACCAGTCACCCTTTAGGTAATCCTCCCGGATTTTTCTTTTAATTGCATTTTCTCGTAATTGGATCATCCCTTTTTAAGGATCTCTCGGGACATTTGTTTTTTACTCATCAAAACCGAAAGAGACGAGAGTTGGAAAGGGGCCCAGACGTATATTGTCATTTTTCGAAAGCAAACACCTTGATTTTGATAGTCAAATAAAATTTGTTGTTATTGGAGCAAATTTGGGTATTGGATTTCCCAGTTTTTAAGTCACTACCAGGGCATGTCCTGTTTGCTGAAGATGAGACCATGGAACAGGAAACTCATGTTTGTTCTCCATTTGTACTGTGGCAACCAAGTCTTTTCCCCTTTGCTTAATCAAAATGCATAAGCAGCTGTGACATACGGTATGGTCACATGGGACACACTAGCCATGTACTCATTTGTTTTTATATAGATGTCGGCTTTACTCCTAAATAAGCAGAACATTTGGCTTATCTATATTAACAGTAGCTGTGATATGACAGGTGGGAAGGAAAAAAAAAGAAAGAGATGCAAATGGGTTCAAGATGACACACAGGGAACAAAGCAAGGAAGAGGAAGACTGATAACTGGTGCCAGGCAGCTGTGAGTGTATCTCTGCGACTGCCAATTGTCAGACAAGATTACATGGGACTACAACTGAAACTTTCATGTTAATTTACAGAATGGAAAACAAAGTGACGCATTTGATCCAGTTCAGTGGAGTAAAAGGTACAAATCACTGCACGTATGAAGAGGATGGACTGCGAAAACACGCTGTGTGTTTGTGACCTCAGACATGCAGGCGCCCTCACTCCATATCCTCATTGCGTGTGGCTGCAAGGTCATAGGGCTAGACAGCCAGCTACACACATACACACACACACACACACACACACACACAAACACACACAAACAACAAACACATTAACTGATCATGTCGCCCGAGAGGGGATTCGAGTGGGGAAGCCAACATTGTTAGAGGGTAAGGGTGAAGTCTCTCTAGTCCACATATTGTCATGGCACGCAGAATTTGAGTTCAAACTGATTTGCAATTTACTTTCTCAAGAGCGAGGCAGCAGCTGCACATAAAAGAAAAACACAGGCGCGCACATGCACGCACCACATTCACTTTTCATTTTCACCACTAAGAGGATCTTAAAATCGCTCACGGAAATTGCTTTGCACGGCACTCATCCATCATAGATGTTCATCACAAAAACAGAAGAAATATTGTCATGTGCAATGCTTTGTTGAACTTTTTGTTGTTCCCAGTGGGGAATTTCAAAATGAAGTTTGATATATCCTACATTCAGATGTAGTTGTTGGAGTGATCGTTGAAGTTCCGGCTCAAGTATTTTTGAATGACCCTTGTAAATTCTGAACATGGTTTGCATGCCAAAGAGAGTCTGAAAGATGTCTCCTCCTCAGACCAAGTCAGAACATCGTTCGGAGGAGGTCAAACACACTGATAAACCTTTGTTTTTGTTTTTAAATATGCCACACACAAAAAAAATGCAAATAAAACCTCTTCCAGAGCATTTTTATATCATATTTATTCTTTAACTGTACAGGTTTTAACATTATTAACTGTCATGCAATTGGAGAGTAAAGTTAACCACTTTCTATATTTATACTTAAATAATAAAACGGTCACTATTGAATGACCAATGATGACAGCATAATCCGAACGTGACTCCCGGCACACGCAGTTGTCATATAAATGTAAGAACTATAAAACAAACAATAAAATAAAACTCTTCCTCAACTTTGATCATAATACACAGTGTGTATGTTGATGCTGGAGTTTTATTACTGTTTTGAATTCAAGTATGCTTGCTTGGTCATGGAACTTGTGGCGTGTATTCTCTTCACACGTTCTTTTAACACCACTTATGTTAAGGGCGTTCCTTCTTTTAGATTAAATGTCAAAAACTGGCAAACACGCACAGACCAAATCTTTGATGTTTTATTAAATGAACACTTGAGAGATATACTGACCATTGGTTTGGAAGTTTTGCGAGACTTAGTGGCGTAGTTTTCTGAAATATTTTTGTTCAAATTCTGAATATATTATTTATGTTGATGCTTATCTTGAGTTTACTGAGCCAACAGAAGGATCGAGTGAAAACTGAGAGGCTCAGGCTGAGCAATACTGTATTGTTCACTTTGTTTCTCCAGGGAGCAGACACAACAGAAAGAGCAGCTGCACCAGAAAGACGAGTCCGAGAGGGAGTACAAAGAAAAGCCGATCAGGTATATATTTGCCCTCTCTCCTGTCATGTGTCAAATGATTTATTTCCCTTGGTCTCTTGTCTCCTAATTTCCTACAAACTAATTAGATCCCTGTCTTTTCCCCTGCAAATCATCTGCTTCCTCTACTTCAACGCGTCTCTTCATCTCCTTCCTCGCAGAGAGATGGGGGTGGAAAAGGAGGTGCTTTAGGGGGCGGGGGGTTCAAAGTCAGCCGAGATCAACTCTTGGATCACTGAAGGAGATCATGGCCTCTATGAAGTGCCAGTGAGAAGTGAGTCCTCTGTGAGGCGTGCGCAACAGATGGAGGCACTTCTTTAGTTGGCATAGAGTCATGTTTCTCACACTCCACTGTGCACAGATGCGTGCACGTCAATAAGCAGAGAGCGCCACACCGGCTATGCAAGGAGACACACATCGACCCACATGTGTGCACCCATTCAGAGTCTCTCATCTTTCTGCAGGCGTTGAAGGGATGTGAGCTGTTATATTTGTTCACATGGTATCTTCAGCTATTCTTTTTTTCTAAGCCACTGGAAGCCTGGTGTGTTCAATTAAACTGATTTATTTCTCCACTCAGCAGTCCATGATGCCTCCCCACCCTCATCTGGCATCCTACACAGAGTAACATGTGATAATACTCTACACTGATGGAACAAAGGCTTTAAGAACAGAGGAAGCGGCCCCCTATAGTTGAGCTAATTTAAAGCTGCACAGCACGATTCATCAAAATCCTAGATTCTGTTTTCAACCCTGGTAGCAAAAACGCAGATTCATTACATCTCAAATGGATGGATGGATGTCAAAATAAAACTCAGCACTCTATTAGTCAAACAAACAAATAACATTGATGAGCTGAATTGGATAGTTTATGTATGGACAATAGTTTTGTTTTCTATTTTGTAAAATGCACTTCCTGTACACGTACAAGATGTAAGAAGAAATGTAATTACGTCTTCTCTTGCATGCTAGCTATATTACATTTATATATGTTTAGGCGGCGCGGTGCACGACTGGTTAGAGTGTCTGCCTCACAGTTCTGAGGAGCGGGGTTCAATCCCCGGTCCCGCCTGTGTGGAGTTTGCATGTTCTCCCCGTGGCTGCGTGGGTTTTCTCCGGGCACTCCGGTTTCCTCCCACATCCCAAAAACATGCATTAATTGGGGACTCTAAATTGCCTGGAGGTGTGAATGTGCGTGCGAATGGTTGTTTGTTTGTATGTGCCCTGCGATTGGCTGGCAACCAGTTCAGGGTGTACCCCGCCTCCTGCCCGATGACAGCTGGGATAGGCTCCAGCACTCAGAAAATGGATGGATGTTTTATTTATATTTCTTTTATCCACAATTGCTGCTGAAACGATGCAAATTTCCACATTGTGGGACTAATAAAGGGTATCTTATCTTATAGTACAAATATTTAATACAATAAATACATAAATACAAATATACAATATATTTTTTTGAACCTGCCCACGTTCTGAAGGGAGGTGTGCATTGACGTACTAATTCATTTCTGGTTCAGACGTGGCACCCTGTGTGGGCGTGTATTATTTTATATGTATTATGTTTACATATTTATATATGTTTATTATATTTATATATATTTGTATATTTTTCAATTATTATTTATTTATTATATATTTATTTATGTGTTAATTGGCTTGTTATGTTGATGTTCAAAGTTGGTTACTCTCCGTGAAAACGCGGTTCCAGCCATGCCTATGTGACAAGTGTATTGTTTAACCAAATCACTTATTTCGATGTTCTGCGACGGCTTGTAACGATAGCTTAGCAATTAGCATAGCTTTGAAATCGTCTTTGCCTCTCCACTCGTCGTCCTCTCTCCGTGACACTTTTGTAAGAAGCATGATAAGAAGTAGCTCATTCGCTACCGTGGAGGTGATGATCAGTGACTTAGAATGCATTGACATCAGATGCAAAAAGAACTTTCGCCTCTGCAGCTTGGCAGCCATGTGGCGTAATAAAATAGCGTGCACCAGGCAGCTGTTCAATGTGGATGCACCCGTAATGTCAGATTTCTTTCTCTTTCTTTCTTTCTCTTTCTTTCTTTCTTTTTCTTTCTTTCTTTCATTCTTTCTTTCTTTCTTTCTTTCTTTCTTTCTTTCTTTCTTTCTTTCTGGATTTGTGATTTTATTTTTTCTAATATCCAGAACAATCAGTGTTACGCCTGCAACGAGTCAATGTTCAGTGATTTCCGTAACAAAATACGGAAGTTTCGCAACATTTGGCAGCTCTGCATATGTGTGTGCACAATCATTCATTGATACAGTGCAACTGGCACAAAGTTGAAAACACACATTGCAATAAATAGAAAAACATCGAGAGTAATATAATATAAACATTGACATGGTCAAACGTGGCTAAATAAAAGGTCAGGAATATGTGCGCTTTTCCATCTCTGCTGTCGCGTGTGATGTTAAGGAAGACTCTAAAAAGCTCAGGTATGAATGTGATTGTGAATGGTTGTCTGCCTCTTTGTGGAAATCCAGTGACTGACAGCTTGAATAGGCGTCACCTTCCCCTTGACCCTTAACAGATAAGCCATATAAAAGTACAGTATAAAAACCTTAGTAAATGGAAATGAACGAATGATTTTGGCACTTATTTTGTTGTTGGTCTCTTGGGCGATTGAGGTGAAAGGTCGAGATTGCCGGTCAGGTCGTATATGTTTATGGAGCCTTGCAGCTTCTTCTGACTTTATTGGATCTATTTTCTTCTCATGTCAGAACAAGAACTCTTGATTTTGAATCATGTCTAAATGATAAATGTTTGGGATTTGGGGTCAGATTAGTAGGTACATGCTTTTGTTCTTGGCAAGGTGTTTTTTTTTTTTTTTTTGCTTTATGTCAAAAGTATCTCTTCATTTTATATACTATCTGGCACAAAAAATGTGTTGTTGTAAATCAGCGACACGTAACATGCAAATTCCTGCTCGGGATGCCTGGAAGATGGTGAGAGTATTTTTAACTAAAATTTTAATTATCTTCCTTGTCCGCATCGTTTCTCAATTACAAGCTTGTGAGATGAGTCACAGAGTATGAAACGATATCATCGGTGATTCTTTTTAATTGATGATTCATAACAAATTAAGACTACACATAATTGCCCCTTAGAATTTTGTGGTTAAAACGTGGACATCATTTGCAGTGCAGTCATCCCTCGTTGTCTGTGCTCACACAAAAATGTAATTATCATAAAGCGGAAAAATAGAATGTGCCTCTTGATGAGGTGGCAGCCCCACACACACACTACACACTTGCCTGCCCTTAAAAGCAGCCTGCCGTGTGAGCAAATGAGAGAGTGCTCCCAGATTTTCCCATCATTCCTCCCTATAATCCCCCCAGACCTCCTTCTGAGGGCTGAATTTGCACGATTGCACTCCTCGGAGGGTCAAACACACGCACAGACGCACATGCAAACACAAACACATGCATGCTTGCAGGCTTGACAGTTTGTTTTGTATATTGCTCTTCCTGACATCTACTTTTTTTTTTTAAACAGAATTATATGTTGTAACAGTTCATGTTATGAAGCGAACAAATACACACAAACTTGGTCTGCAGTAGTTTGCTACATTAACAAAAGCAGTCAAAATCCTCACTCAAGAGGATTTTTTTTTTAACTGCAAAAACCTTCAAGTCTCAGCTTTCGTCACACGAATCACAACACACAAGAGTGTGATTATCTCAGTTATGTCCAGAGGTGGGTAGTAACGCGTTACATCTACTCTCTTATTTAAGTAACTTGCCCTTGGGATACATTATACACGTCAGAGTACTTTTAATTCAACATACTTTTAACTTTCTGTCAAATTGGCAAATACGCACAGCGAGCCTTGCAGTTGCACACAAATCAGAATTCGCCGGCATTTGCCACTGCCACAGATGCAGTGACTACGGAAATAGAGCCCAGAGTCTCCGCACCCCCACACAGAAGCAAGGTTTTCAAAGTGACATGTTTACGGTACATGAAGCATGGCAGAAAAAAAGCCGAACACAGCTGACCTCACATTAAATCTATGTTTACCTTACAGACAAAGAAAAAGAATAGCTATTTCGTGTGCTGTCATCTGTGTCTGCCTAAAAATGTCCGCCTTTCAGCCTACAAGTACTCCACCTCGAACTTGAGAAAACGTGTTACGGTTTTCTATGTTACCTCTGCCTGTTGAGCCTTGTGCTGTTTCAAGTGTAAATAAATAAAGTTAATGTAAGGCCACTTCTTGTGGTTGAACTTGCCTTTGTTTGTGTTACTTTATAAAGATTTTATTTATTGTTGTTTTTGTTAAAGTGGCATTTTTGAGCATGTATCTGAAGTTGCACATTCCTATTTTAGATTTTTGCCTATTTGACGTTCATGCTGTGATTTCAAAAAAATAATACATCAGAAGTGACTCACCATTTACTCAGTACATGACTATTTTTTTTACTGATGTACCGTAATTTCTTGTGTGTAATGCGCATTTTTCCCCCCAAAAAATTGTCAAAAGTCAATAGTGCGCATTATACATAGGTAGAGGAGCAAATGGGAAAAACTTGCACATTTTATGAATCTATGCCAGCATCTAGTGGTTATGAAAAAGCTGTACACTTTTATTCCAAAATGCCACCGACACCTAGAGGTTGCGGAAAAGGTGTACACTTTCATTCTAATATGCCACCGCCACCCAGTGGTTATAAAAAGGTGTAGCCTACACTTTCATTCCAATATGACATGGGTAGATATGACTGCATATATGTAGAGTTGTACTCATAAGTTTAAATACCGTGGCAGAATTTGTGAAATATTTATTTATTTATTTTTAAATATGACTGAACACAACAATCCTTAAATTTCTTCATGGTTATGTTTTGTTTAATGATAATGCTTTTCTGAAATGCTTGACTATTTAATTTGTCCCGCCTGTTTGGAGTTTGCATGTTCTCTCCATGCCTGCGTGGGTTTTCCCCGGCTACTCCGGTTTCCTCCCACGTCCCAAAACATGCGTGGTAGGTTGATTCAAGACTTGCCCTTAGGTCTGAATGTGAGTGCGAATGGTTGTTTGTTTATATGTGCCCTGCGGTGTACCCCGCCGCTGGAGTGGATAATATGTCTGCCCCAACTTCGAAGCAATGGAATGTAGATGCTGCTCTTTGTCATACTTAAGGTTATGTTGTCCTCTGAGAGATGCACACGTGTGTACACAAACAGGAGGGTACTCACCTTCTCCTGGAGGTGTGCTCATATTCTTAAGTGCAAGCTGTTGATTGACGCTGAAGTAGAATTGGAACATCCAGTTCCGATATGAACCTAATCAAGGCTATTGTCCAGATATGATGCTGACATGCATTTGCAGCATTTTCTGATTTTACTCATCTCAAATGAACTCATCTGCTTCGATAATAGCATTTCTTAATTGATAAGATTTAACATCTTAACTCCATCTGTCACTTTGTTTTGTTATTTCTCAGCTGTTTTATTTTAAGCTTCCACTTTTCCTGTTTCCCAAACTAGATTTGGCAGGGTTTTTGTTGCCTATTCATTTGTGCAAAAATTGACTCTCTGAAAGGATCATCAAAAATAGGAGCATGTATGAATATTATCAACTACATGAAGTGACTTCTGAAGCCGGATGTACATGTTGTTTGGTCTCATGTGGGTATCTTAAGGCACTTCGTGCAGCTCAGTAATGGTTTTAAAAACAGATGGAAGTCGTATCAAGCGAGGGAATTGGTTATTTACTCCTGCGGCAGTTGCTATTTGAGCCTGGTTTCAAATGTTACTATTGACCTGATGCCACATTCTTTCTCCCGCCATAGCACATTTAAACTATTCTTATTTTATCTTGTTAGTTTATTTAAATCAGTTGTTATCTATGGTACCTTGGGTATTTTCAAGTAAGTAATTTGTACTGCATAATCCTTTAAGAATAAGACACCTGAATGAGTAAATGTATTTATTTTCTGGGACATGTTGACATAGTCTCAGGGAAGAGCCAAGACCAAGATGGAGCAGGACCACATACAGCAGCTGTCATAGAAGGTAATGCTTACACACACCTGCAATATTGGGAAGACAAGGTTCAAGACAATTCACTCGGGTGCTTTTTGACCCATGTTTAAAATTTTTACCCATTAGAAATGAAGTAAGGGAAACAGAAATAATCCAGGATAGAGTCCAACTGTTGCAGTGTAGAATATTACTTGAGTAAAAATCTTAAAGTATTAGGTATATTGCGTGCCTGGCTGTAGACGGACACGACTATTCTTCTGCTTTGTACTCCGCAGTTTAGGCATTAAGTCAAGGAAACATTTTTTTTCTAATTTTGTCCTGTAGGAACGAGTAATGAGGATGTTTAGGAGAAATGTTTTGGGGTAAAAGTATACAGTTTATACTGGAAGTGTAGTTGAGTAAAAGTGAAAGTTGTCAGAAATTTAAATAAAGATGTAAAGTACAGATAAGAAATGTGAAAATTCTGTTTAAGTACAGTACATTACAAGACCGCATTTTAACATCCTTGAGGGTGATATAAATATAAATGTACAACTATGCACTATAATGAATAACCCACTGTTAATATTGATGTATAATCTCTCATAATAATAAAAAGATCATAATATTCAGTCTGTAATGAAAAGGGGTAATGCAAGAAAGACAAATGCACAATGCTAAGAAAATTACTATTTTTTTTAACTGAACCTTAATCTAGTGAGGCAATGGAGAACATTCACATTTGCAATGCTGATCAGGCATGTTGCATGTTGCAGTACATCTCAAACATCTAATTTTTTAAACATCCATCCATCCATTTTCTGAGCCGCTTCTCCTCACTAGGGTCGCGGGCATGCTGGAGCATATCCCAGCTGTCATCGGGCAGGAGGCAGGGTACACCCTGAACTGGTTGCCAGCCAATCGCAGGGCACATAGAAACAAACAACCATTCGCACTCACAGTCATGCCTACGGGCAATTTAGAGTCTCCAATTCATGCATGTTTTTGGGATGTGGGAGGAAACCGGAGTGCCCGGAGAAAACCCACGCAGGCACGGGGAGAACATGCAAACTCCACACAGGCGGGGCCGGGGATTGAACCCGGGTCCTCAGAACTGTGAGGCTGACGCTTTCGGTGTAGGTGAAGAGGCTGATGTTAATGTTTTTTAAACATTATTTTTAAATTATTTTTAAATGTCAAACAAGTGTAAAAATAAATTAACCACTTTAAAACTTAATACACAAAAAGGAACCCCTACAGTCAAGCTGAAGTTTTACTGCTTTGAATCTACTTCTCTTAACTTGCTGTGTATATTCTTCTCATGTTATTCTTTTGATGAGGTTGAATATAAAAAAAAGCACTCCAACATAATGCATTGTATGTGGATAATCCATACTAAATATGGATTGTATATGGATAATCCATAATCCATACATCCATACTAATACTTTATAGTTATAGTTACTCACAGGCCCAGCTTTGAGACTGAGGAAGTAAACCTTTGAGTCTATTGAGAAGATATTTGATATAAACGCTGCATTTGGCAATTGATTTAGCGCGGCCACGGCCGACATTCACGGCAGGCACGTCGCACTAGCGTGAGAACGTGAGGTGCGTTCAGGGACAGTGTAAATGAGAATGAATTTGTTCTTTGGTGGTTTATTTTGTAATACAGTGCATAACTGTAAAATTGATTACTAGGAAAATTATTTCTATCTGAATTATTTAGTTAAAACTCTGTACGATCACATTGTCATGATATAGAAATTATTTTGTTTTGTAATATAAGAATAAGTGGAACGTTTTTATTCTGTAATAAATGAAATCAGCATTTAAAAACAATATTTTAAGTTCACTTGGTGTCACAATACAATTGTATACATTTTGACTGGACACTGAAGCAGGCGGAGGCTGGTGAGGTTTGTGGAGAATGGTTTACTGAGAAGGGATTCAGAGTTGGACCCCTGAGGCATAATGGCGGACCGTCGAGACAGGGGACGTGCGGGAGGCTTGACGGCGTAGAGCACGGAAGGAGCACTGAGGTCAGAAAAATTGCGAGAACTGCCGTATCTTACGTGCGAGTTGAGAGTCGACAGTGGAGTACTGGATCTGGCAGGCTTAAATGCAGGTGATGATGAAGGCTGGCTGACAATAGCTGCGCGTCCGAGGTGGTGCTGATTACTGGGAAGAGAGAGAGAGGGGGCGAGAGGGACGCAAAGCGCCACCCAAGCTCCGACAAAGGAACTGCAGACACTTGACACTTGACACTTGGGTTATATTTGTCTGATATTTACATTTCTTTGATGATCTTAAACATTAAAGTGGCAAAACAATCCAAAAATATAAGAATTTGAGAAGGGGGCCAATACTTTTTCAAGGCACTATAGTTCATTTTTGGAATTGTGAACTTAGTTCAAAATTTGGAATTATAAACCATGAACTGTACTAGTTCATTTTTGGAACGGTGAACTGAACTTTTAGCTAGTTTGCGTACAAAATGAACTTTACCAACAAAAGGGACAATCTTGATTTACACTATGTAGATCATTTTTACGCTATAGAGTCAGACCTACTCAGAGGTGGGTAGTAATGCGTTACATTACCCCGTAGCATTTACTCAAGTAAAATTTTCGATAAGCTGTACTTGTCAGAGTACGTTCAATGCACCGTACTTTTTACTGTTACTTAAGTATTTATGTGAAGAAGGATCGATACTTTTATTCCGTTACAATAATTGACATGCCGTTCGCTACTTTTATTTGTCCATTCTTGCATGTGCGCGTTTATTTTTAGACTCCATCTTCGACTTCCGCATAGGGCGCCGTTGTACCAATCCAACGTAATCACTAATGTCATTTGACTCCAATTCAGACGACACTGGGCAGTCACATGACCGCGCACGTAGCCTTTGCGAGCCAATCAAAATGACTCATTTTGGGGGGGAAAAACAGCTGCGTGAGTGTGTTTACTTTACGGACTCCAAAAAACAACAACTTTGTCATGCGGCTCTTAAATTGTGACTTCCCAAACTTGAATATTTCAGCCCACTTCTAACTTGAGAAAACACCTTGCGATAAATTGCAGATGTTTCTATTGTCTTGGCAGTGGATATGGCAACATTAGCCCTATCCTGTGGTGCCGCACACACACACAATCACTAAGTCTGGTCAGCAAACAGCTTCTTCATGAAGTCATTTTAGTGAATAAAGCAAATCATGTTTCTGTAGGGCCCAATGCATGTGTTGCTGGTTTTTGGGGCAGTTAAACATTGAAATGGTGGCAGGTGTGTGTCGACTCCCATATATTATTATTATTTTATTTTATTTGGATGTTCATGCTCTGATTTAAAAAAAAAAAATTCTGAAGTTACTCACAATTTACTCTTTACTTGAGTCAGTTTTTTCATTGAGTACTTTGTTACTTTTACTTTCAAGTAAATATTTGGATTTTTTACTTTTACTTGAGTCATATTATTCTAAAGTAACAGTACTCTTACTTGAGTACAATATTCGGTTACTCTACCCACCTCTGGACCTACTGTACACCCACACCCAAAACTGATCTGCCTTCCATTAGTCGAACATTATAGATGCCTTTTCTTTCACTGCCAAAAATCATTGAGGTGGTTTTATATCCCAACTAAGAGTTCAAATATAACTTACAAATGTTAGAGACTGAGAATAAAGCAGAGCAACACTGCCAGTTGGGACCATTTGTTTTGACGTGGAACCATAATTAGAGTGGTTCTGCATAAAACAGCAAAGTGTGTATAATTCAGCTCTCACTTGGCTTTCAAATGACCTTGATTAAGCTGCACAAACACATTTCACCGCACAGACAACCCACTTTGTCATGAAATATTTCGGTCCAGGTGATCAAAGGGAAACTAAACACAATTGTCAGATAGATTTAAAAAAGAAAGAAAGAAAACATTGACAGACCTATGTCATCATCATCTCTGACATGAATAACATATAAAGTTTATCCCGGGGGCCATTTATTGTGTCAAGTTATTGTTCAATCTGGGTTTCCTGGCCTACACCCATGGAACAGGAAGTGGTCACTCGGGTACCATTTTTAAACACACCCAGCAGCTGTATATACACATACACGCACACGAGAGCGAGAGAGAGAGCTGTATATACACATTCACACACACGAGAAAGAGAGAGAGAGAGTTAGGATATAAGAACACACAAATTAACCATGCTGCTCACACGCACATTCTCCACATAAAGGGGAAGTGTTGTTTTCTCTTTTGATGCAACTCACGCAAACAGAGCCTTTTTAAACGGTGTCACAAAACCGCAAGCATAACACACTCACTTGCGCGTGCAAAAACTCACACGCTTGTCTTTGTCATTTTTCCTTGACACCCACTCCCGCTATTCTTTTTTGTCACACTTGCATGCATGTACAGTAAATGTGCAAACACAGATGAACAAACGCACAAAGCATCCACAGCCAAATTGGCAGCTTGACTGGTTTTGACTTGCTTTTCAAGATGAGGGCTATATCTTGACATTTGCCTTTCCAAACATCATATGGCTCAGTTTTGATTAGGACTGTCAAATGTTACCCAAAACTGATGATTGTTCCAAAGCATTTTTACAAGGTCAGTCACTCATTATTTATATAATAGGCTATTAAAATAAGGCCACCGGTCTGCCTTGTTTGTTTGTTGTTTTTGCTTTTGTGACATCCTGTTATAACTTCCTGTTTACGTTCCCACAAAGCCTAGAGGCTGTGTGAAAGCTGTTTTTTCCTAAAATCAATAAAAACGGTGTTGGCGATGTGAATGACCAGAATGAATTACATACTACCGGCCTGCCATTCATGTGTTTGGACACGCCGGTGCTGTGGAAAAAAAGTGAGACTCGACAAAATCTGAGACCGGGACGTTTCCAGCAGGCTATCTAGGGGGCGATGTCGGCCATGGCCTGCGTTTGAGAGGTCAACAGCCAAAGAGAAGAAGAATACTTGAGTCAGTACTTGTGTTAAAAGTGTAAACTTGAGCTATTGAAAACTTATGCGTTGGCATTGATGAATTGCTAAATCATCAGTCGCACACACACAAAACGCACACACTCTTTCTCTTTTAATGCACATACACAACCATAGAAATTATACATTAAGAATATTTTTTGTCTTTAAATGGCTTTATATAAAATAGTAAGTGATTATAGATTATTTATTGAAATTGGAAAACATTAACAATTATAGAGGTACGGTGGACGACTGGTTAGATCGTCTGCCTCACAGTTCTGAGGACCGGGGTTCAATCCCCAGCCCCGCCTGTGTGGATTTTGCATGTTCTCCCCGTGCCTGCGTGGGTTTTCTCCGAGCACTCCGGTTTCCTCCCACATCCCAAAAACATGCATGGTAGGTTAATTGAAAACTCTAAATTGCCCGTAGGTGTGAATGTGAGTGTGAATGGTTGTTTGTTTGTATGTGCCCTGCGATTGGCTGGCAACCAGTTCAGGGTGTACCCCGCCTCCTGCCCGATGATAGCTGGGATTGGCTCCAGCACTCCCGCGACCCTTGTGAGGAGAAGCGGCTCAGGAAATGGATGGATGGATGGATGGATAACATTTATAGATTATATTTTTAATGGCTAGAAATATTAACGGTTTTATCTTTATATAGACATATAGTTAAATATTAACGATTATATATCTTTAAATGGTTATATACTGTATAACGATTATAGAATATAAATGACTATATTTATCTCCACGCACAGACACATATCTACTGTATATGTGTATCTATCTATGTATATGGCCATTTAAAGATTAAATTATTAAGCGTTAATGTATTTTTTTCTATAGTTATGTGCTGTATATGCATTAAAAGAGAAAGTGTATGTGTTTGTCTGTGTGTGACTGATAGAGGAAAAGAGTAATTTCCACATTTAGCAATTTATTAATGCATACACGCAGGTTATCAATAGCTCAAGTTTACACTTTAGTGTAAATATGATTACTGGGATTGCCATATAGTTTCGAGGCAGGACACACAGGATGTAACGACCATCCATCATGTGACCATCCCAAATATGTATCACATTTGTACAAAATATAAAAAAAGAGGTTTGTTATGGTTAGGTTTAGGACTAGGGTTGGGGCATAAAGCAGTTTAGGAAGAGTTTAGGTTAGGATTAGGGTGGGTTAGGGTGAGTGGGAAACCTATTAACACCATCCTGCCTAAGTCACATACTTGTTTCCCATCTGGCAGCAGTAGGGCATTCTACAGGGATACAACAGCCAATCATAGTGCAGCAGCGCATGTAATGTTGGCGCAGTGGTTGTCCTGCCTTTGCGAATCCTAATACCGCCCCCTGGATAGCCTGCTGGAAACGTCCTTGTTTCAGATTTTGTCGTTTCTCACTTTTTTCGACAACACCGGCAACTGTCAGAGGCGGGTATAGTAGCCAAATATTTTACTCAAGTAATAGTACTGTTACTATAGAATAATAGGACTCAAGTAAAAGTAAAACAAATAGTCCTCCAAATAATGACTTGAGTAAGAGTAAGAAAGTAAGTAAGTAAAAAACTACTCAAGTACTGAGTAACTAGTGAGTACCTTAAATTTTAAATAAATAAAATTTATTTTTTAAATCTAATAGAATGAAATAAATAAAATATGAAGGTGCAAATTCAGATATTGCTGAACAATATCACCTAATCCAAAACATAAGACACCTTTGTTTTTATAAAACAAAATCTTTGTAAAAAATAAAAAATAAAAAAAATATGGCAAATCCAGCCCCAAGGAATGGTCTAATGCTATATTTTTTTCTACTTTTTTTTCTAACAGCACAATATGACTTGGACTTGACGTTTAACATGTTGCCTTCTTGGCCAGGTCACCATTGCAAAAGAGATGGTATGTTTTAACTGGTCTTTCACTTGGTAAAGTAATGTTTAAATAAAATAAATAAAAATACATCTGGTTGCACAATGATGCACTCCCTCTTATAAATGGCATGTGGCTGTGTTCAGATTAAGTAACAGATCATATTCAAACTCATGTTCAATGGGAGTCCACACACACTTGCCACCATTTCAGTTTTTAAGTGGAAAAAACCACAACACATGCATAGGGGCTTACAGGAACATTATTTACTCTATCCACTAAAATGACTGAATGAAGAGGCTGTTTGCTGACCAGACTTATTGATAAAGTGTGTGTGTTTGTGCGTGTGTGTGAGAGAGAGAGAGAGAGAGAGAGAGAACAGAACGTACCCAAGAAGATGCTAATCACAGTGGATTGGAGCAACAGCGCCCGACGCAGAAGTCGACAACAAAAGTTTAACAATAGCTCGCTCACGCAATTATTGATAAATGAAAGTAGCGAGCGGCATGTACATTATTGTAACGGAGTAAAATTAATGTTTCTCCTTAACACAAATACTCGAGTAAAAGTAAATAGTATACTTCAGAGTATACTACTCTGACAAGTACAATTTATCCAAAATGTTACTTCAGTAAATATAATGGAGTAAATATGGCACGTTCTTACCCACCTTTGGCAACTGCGGTTGAGCTTTTGTCATTGTGTAGTTGACTGCGGCCCTGGAACAGGAGCTTGCCAAGAATACACTGCGGCTGCAGGAGGAGAGAGAGGAGCTTCACAAAGAGGCAGAACTAGAGCTGACAATCCACAGGGAGAAGAACCAGCTGTTGCTCCGACAGTACAAGCAAGACAGCACACCACTTAAGCACGAGATGAAAATCAATATCTCATATTCTTGTAAATGGAATTATAAGAATCTATTATTGTTCATTTTCTCGTTGTAATACTGTATCTACTTACAGCTTTGTTTTGAGAAAGACACTTGTTTTATTTCACAACATATTTTGGGGTTTAATGACTTTCTTTTCCCATGTTGTGTTTCTGTTCACTACCTGGCTGATCACTAATGTCCTTGTGTGATGCGGATTTGTGCAATAAATGTTCGACTGTGTCAATGAAATGCCCATAGCAAAGGCACACTGCCATTGTGTTTGTACCAAGGGAATAAAATGGGGGAAAAGATGCAGGAAAAGAGAAAAGGTTGAGCCACAAAGACCCTGGACACAACACAAAATGAAACCTTGAAAAGTGGACTAGAGAACAATGAAGCAAAACACACACAAGACACTGCTGGGAAATATGTGTTTTTGGACACTCTTCTGGTATTTATTTGAAGTGCATGGGAAATACTCTGGTAAAAATATTTGTCTTTTACATTGAAAGGTTTTAATCATTAAACAATCGAGACGGGTGTTAATTCATTACCAAGTCTCACACAAAGCACTGAACATGCATCGACTAGTTATACTTTCTAGTGCACATTTTGCCTGTTCATATACCTGTATATTTTTGCCAGCCAGCCACACATACACATACATAATACTAGCCAAAGCTGGCAAATGTAAGAAAAAAACAAACATTGTTTCTATGTCCCGCTCGATGAGAAAGAGAGGCATCTGCGAGCAGTGCGGGAGGAGCTGCTGGAGGAGAAAAAGAGTGGCGAGGAAAAGAGAAGGACACTTGGTGAGGAGAGGAGGAGGCTGGAGGAGGTGATGCTTCAGGAGCTACAGCGTTCCAAACGGCAGGTGGCACTACAGCTGAGTCAAGCTCATACAGAATTGCAGCAGATGGCAGAGAGAAATACTGAACTACTTAAAGAGGTTGTTAAAAAAAAGTCAGTCAAAACAAAAACCTAGACTCCGGTTGTGGAAAGTGGAATGTGAGAGTATGTGAATTTTCAACGACTCCCCTCCCCCATTGCCGTCTTTCTCAGTCTGGCTGCCCCAATAGGTCAATCTGTCTGGGGAGAAGATCCCTGACCTTTAACCGCACAATGACATCACCAAAGGCACATGACACGCGAGACAAGACAAACATCAGAACTTGTCTCTGGCTGTGTGTCTTGTGCATGTGAGCATCTGTACGGAAGCATCTGTACATATGAGTTGATTAGTTTATATGACCGGAGTTTGGCATGCACTTGTGCGTTGCCACTGGAATGTGTTTTACAGTGTTGGATAAAAAGCCGTCTGCGTGCGACTTCTATCTAATAGCCCTGTAATCCCGCTCTCACTTGGAGCCCCTAATGATGGCTGTCTCTGCGTACAGCTCGGCTGGCATGCACAAGATCACACACGTAACACATGGCTGGATGTTCGGCACAGGCAGGAAGGAACCTCGCACCCCGCAGCCAAATGCAAGTGTGCCAAATGACGCAAGTGCATCTATGCAGTAACTACATACAATGGTTTTACGTGTGACATGCTGCACATGGTTTTTGTGGGATATAAACTGCACATAGTAACACACGCACATATGCGGAGAATTACAGGGCGATTAAATAAAACCATGCAAAGAGAGTGCATTCTCATGTACTGTATAGTGTTACACTGCACCATTGGGAGTCCCCTCAAAGCTACGAGCAGATGTTGACATATGGTCAAGTTTATATGCTCTATGCACACGAACATACACATCCACACAAAAACTGACTGATTGACGAGTAAAACACTGCCATGCTGCATCATGTGTGATCTCATTATTTCTCATTATTTCAAAGTTTGTACAAGCGTGGCACACAAACTAACTTTTGTGCATATTTTACAGCAAATGATGCAAAATGGTAATCCACGACCAACAGGTAATTCCAAATAAATCAATAATGTCTGACTGCATACAGCAAAGGATATTACTCAACACAAGAGCAGTACCAACAATATTGACTACTCAATAATTAGTGTGGTTTCCATAGCAATGACAGAGACCTTCTTGACTTTATTGAACGTCAGTCCAATGTACAATTGTAACTTATCCTTGCTTTACACATGCATACAGTACAGTGCATTGGACTCTTTGTCAAGACCATTCAAAAGTCATGTTTGTAATTAAACAAGCCAGTGAGCAGCGTTTATGGCTATGTCTCCTATTGCTTTGAAACACATGTAGCGTTATGAGAAAAATATGACATGTAGAAACATTTTTATCTCTGACAAGCTGTCACTTGATGAATTTTAGTTTGTAATCACACTTGATTTAGTGAGAGAAGCTTTGTGACTCCCAATTTGAAGATATAAACAAAATGGTGTTTATTCCAAGTTGTTTTCTTCTTGCCAACCCACTGTAATTATGGAGAGAGTTCGTTGCATACGTAGACGCTTCACTGGTGACCTTATGAAAAGTCTCCACGAAATCATGGACAAGCGTGTTCTATAAGTTTGTTTGATGAATATTTTGCAGTACCTCGCGTGGACGGTGTGCAATGAGTACAATTACAAAAACTGGGCAAAAGTCTCAGTTTTTATCCAATGAGATAATGATGTTGATTTTAATTTTACCGAGAAGGGATTCCAGATACCCAGAAACAAAAAAATGATTTCATCACGAATGACAAATTTCTCATAGGACTCAGGCATATTCTCTCTCTCTACACATACTCTGGTAAAAGAAACTTCTCCATTCAGTGTGTGCTCCTTTGAGAAATGCAAATTCTTAGACATAATCTGTGTGGTTTTCACAAATAACTTAGACACTCACTTTTAATTAAAACATTTTTTTTTTTTTGGATTGACACACATCAAGTCCATCACCTTCATCGGACAGCACTTAAAATATCGGTATCCCTGTTCTGTACCAAACTACTAAAGGTTAATTGAAGTCATTTTTCTCATGTAGAGACATTAAAATTTGGAAGTTTAACCTGAACCAGTGTAATCTTTTGACCTCCGCCAAGGTGTGTGTGCAACGTCTTGTCACTCTACCAGTTTTTGATCATTCAACCTGGAATTGTTGATGGACATATGTTCATGCAAGGTTGTTCCCATTAAATTTTATTATTAACGTGTGTATCAAAATTTTAATACACACATTAACTATATTATGTATAAAAATGTATCAACATGATTTAAATCTCTATTCTATTTAAATGTCTGTACACTGGAAAAAAATGCAATTCGTGTGTACAGTCAAAAGCTATGTTAGGCAGATTTATACAAATTTCATGTAAGTTGTGCATGCAATAGCATCTTGTCCAATTGAACAAGTTTAGAAGCATATACCTGTGTATCTTTTGGTCCCTTGCATTCAAAAGCAATTTGGGATATGAGTGAAATTGATTGAATGATATTATCAAACTTTTCACTCATTTATTTTGCAAGTGACAAAAGTTATTTATTTCATTCTTCCACCAATCTACAGGTGACGCTGCTCCGAGAAACAGTAAGATGAGGATGTCAGGAGAGACTGCATGAAGCTCAGCAGGATCTTCGTGAGCTGCGGAACCTTGCATTTCAACCCTCTGGGTCTACTTCACCTGCACAAACCTCACATGGGAAAAACCATTCCTCTCTTTTCTACATCTCTCGCGCCTCAACTCATCTGAACAAACTGCGGACGCCTCCCCCTCGCGTAGACAAAAATGAAAGACACGCACGTCGACATGGTAGCGTGGGGAAGAGGGCATGTGGCCCAGGCTAAAACTGAACAGCGCAGCGAGTGGCATCAAGCACAAGATGTGTTTGGCGAAGGGCTGGTCGCATTGGAGCTAGTCACAATGTAACTGATGGACATTTGTAGAGTGAGTCACACATCCACAGTAAACATCATGAGGCCTGGAGTGGAGGAGCATGATGTCCCATACCACCTGTGGGCACAAACAAGACAGAAAAAGACATACCTCACATTGAATGCATTGTGTGTTATTGATATCATTCACACTGACTAAGGCCTTTCCTTCCCTGATATTCCTCTCCTTCTTCTCCCATTACATTTGGGATGAATTGAAAGACGGGTGTGAAGAAAGTATATGTGTACATGTGTGTGTGTGAAGGAACTCATTTCTCTTCTCCCTGGCACACATGGAAGCCTTTTGGTTTTCATTCCCTGCGATCTCACTTTTCCACTGCAGCTGGGAGACAGTGCATGGATGGGAGGAGAGGAGGGACGAGAATGATTTTGTCCACTCACTCCCTCGTCTGTGTGGCAGAGTGTCGATCAGCCTGGACCACATTGATTACAGGATGGTGGGAGATTTTGTTCCATTAAATAATAAATAAAATAATATATAATTATATAATGCAACATTATATAACATTATATAATATAATGAAAGGTAATGAAAGAAATGAAACCATTACACTTTTTAATCTGGGGAGATCTTTTTCTGTTGGTTGAACCACCATGTAATTTTCTTTTTAACTAATTTGTAATACATTGTACTTCCTCACAGTTCTGAGGTTCGGGGTTCTAATCTCAGCCTTCCTGTGTGGAGTTTAGGTGTTTTTTTCTTTCTCTGGGTACTCCAGCTTGCTTCTACATCTCCTAATATGCATGCTGTCTTATAAACATATAAAAAGACTTTACAAAGTAACTTGTCTACAGGTGTGAATGTGAGTGAATGTGCATGGTTGTTTGTCTATTTGTGCCCAACAACGATTGACTACCATTTGCGCCGTGTCACCAAGAAGCAGAAGTGCAAAACATATGAATTGTCATGCACAAAATTCCAATTAGGGCCACTTGATGTTACAAAGTTAGCTTTGATGTAAACGTAAAAGTAATCAACCTTGAGCATGACCAGCTCATAGTTGACAAAATTGTACTCAAGGCCCGCACAGTAACTTCCAAGTGTTTTTCTTTTTTTTTTTTTAATAGGGTTTATGTACCTTAGTAGTAGATTTATTTCATCAGTCGGGAAGTTATAAATGAGCAACTAAGCATGCAACTTGCAGTGATGTTTTAACATGATTCTGCTCTGGCACCAGAAATGTATCCCCTCAAAAATTGCTATGAGAGAGCACAGAGGCTTCCATTAACACACACCATTTTATCTTTGCCAAGCACATACACTCACTGGAAATGTGTCAATATGCTTTTAATCTATTTGGTTCACTATCCCGCCGGTGGTGCTGTTAAAAGGCAGTTCTTTCAGTTTCATGTCTAACGCTTGTATTTTTTATCTGATCTCTCTTAGCACTGACTGACTGATTTAAAATTACATTGTTTTCCCCTAGTATAAATGTTTCTCGGCACTACACCAGGGACACTTTTCGACCAACCGTCAACCTTTGGCAAATTGTTGCTCTTTGATGACGAACCCTATAGTGTTTCTTAATCCAGTACTTTATCTTTTATGGCATTTTCCTTTTGGCATGGCTGATTTGTATAGCCCTTGAATTTGTGTCCTTCCTGGTGTGTGCGTGTTAGAGCCCCATGGCGAGTTTGTGACTGATCCATTATGATCTCCTTTAAACAAATTTTTTTGTATGTGTACACACCACATAAGGTTCTGCTACATACAATATCTTTGGATCTCCCCTTAGCGTTAATCTTTTTCAACTTGAAGAAATCATACGTTGAAAATGTGATCTGCTTAGGGTATTTACCATAGCAGGCCAGGCACACACGCATCTCCCTAGAGAATTTGTGCAAGTTGCTTGTAAACACACACACGACAGGGAGTGGTGTGCGTGTGTGTATGTATAACTAAGCCCTTGTTCGTCACTGGGTGTCCCTGAACGCTTTCCTCCTGCGTCGTTATGGTCATACCGGAATTCTGCCATCCCGTAAGCCCTCCCACACCCTATAATTAAAGTCACCCGGGCAACGGCAGGAAGAATGCTCAGTATTCTTGTTGTCGTGGTAACTGCTTGAGTGCGAGAGTGGGAGGCGCTGGTTGTAGGTGTTGGTTAATGATGGGTACAATGAGGCCTCAGTCTGCCACCTCATGTGGTGTGCTAATGAAACAGATATGTGTGTGTGTGTGTGTGTGTGTGTGTGTGTGTGTGTGTGTGTGTGTGTGTGTGTGTGTGTGTGTGTGTGTGTGTGTGTGTGTGTGTGTTATTCCACGTACCCCCTTTGCATGATTAGGACTCTCACAATGCCCTCAAACATACACAATAATGGACATCATGGTAACTGATAGCCCTATCACAACCATCCACTGCCTCACCTCAAATGGTCAATGGTTGTTTTCAAACATACTAAACATAGGCACATAATGACTATATCTGGCAAAATTACATGCAAAATAAAATAGCTTTAACTAGTTGATGTTGATGTTTTCTCTAGATTCGGCTTTGAAGCAAAGCAAAGAAAATTTATATAACGCATTTGATACACGAGGTAACGCAATGTGCTTCACCTGATCAGAAGCAGTTTAAAAATACAGAGAAAAATAACAAGCTGCTTAAAAACATTTTTAAAAAAGAGAACAAATAAAATTTAATACAACAGAGTGCAGGAAAAATCATCCATCCTCCATCCATCCATTTTCTTTAACCGCTGATCCTCACGGGGGTCGCGGGGAAAAATCATTTAAAAGTGGAAATGTTCTAAAACGCATGAGGAAAAAAAGAAGAGTTTTTAATTTGGATTTAAAGACATTGACACTTGGGGCTGACTTCAATTCTATTGGCAATTTATTCCATTTGCCTGCAGCATAGCAGTTAAAAGCTGCCTCAATTTATTCCATTTGCTTTGGAATCTGTGCTTCGTTATCTGATCTGAGTTGGTAGATCTCGGAGCCCTACTGGACTTATATTCCATTGGTGTGTCTTTAATGTATTGAGGACTTAAACCATTTAGTGTTTTTTAGACCAGTAGCAGAATGTTAAAGTCTATTCTAAACATGACTGGGAGCCAGTGGAGAGACATTAGAATTGGAGTAATATGTTACGGTCTTTGTTCTGGTCAGAACCTGAGCTGCAGCATTCTGAATGAGCTTTAGCTGTTTAATGCTCTTTTAGGGGAGTCCAGTCAGAAGACCATTACAATAGTCAAGCCTACTTGAGATAAAAGCATGGATGAGGTTCTCCTGGTCTGCTTGGCACATGTAAGCCTTCACTTTGGATATGTTCTTCAGCTGGTAGAAGGCTTGTTTTAGTGATTGATTTGATATGACTGTTGAAAGTCAGGTCAGAGTCTATCAAAACACCAAGGTTTGCGGACTTGGTCCGTGGTCTTTAAAGAGACTGACTCCAGGTATTTTCTAACAGCAATCCTGTTTTCTTTACTGCAAAAAACAATTATCTCGTGTGTGTGTGTGTGTGTGTGTGTGTGTGTGTGTGTGTGTGTGTGTGTGTGTGTGTGTGTGTGTGTGTGTGTGTGTGTGTGTGTGTGTAGTGTGTGGTTTGATTGAAGAACGTTTTGGCTCATACAGTTATTTATGTTTCAGACAGTGACACAACACCTCGATTGAACTGAACCGAATGCTGAGAAAGGTCAAATGGGATTCCCCCCCACCCCATGCTATTGTCAACATGAATGTTAAAGTCTCCTGTTATGACAAAATAGTTGTAGTCAATACAGATCACTGACAGAAGTGCTGAAAATTCCTCCATACATTTTCCATTGTCCCCTTGAGGTCTATAAATTATTAAAACACTAACCTTTGCATCATTCAAAAGAGCTCAAATCACCCAGTATAATTTCTTAACATTTTTATTTTATGGAGCTTTCAATTAACCTAATGTATGACATTTTTTAAATGAATGAATAAAAAAAGATTACCTGGAGAAACCCTATGTAAACACACGGGAAGCCGAGATTCTAACCCGGAACATCAGAACTGTGAGGCAGACGTGCTGAACCACCAGTGTAACGTGCTGAAATTACTGCAGTCATTGTGATTTCAAATGGTGTCCAATGCTCTAAAACGGGTCGCTAGTTCCCTCTCCAGTCTGTCCGGGACTACTGCAACGCCTTGGGTTAAACAACGTACAGAATATCATACTGTGTTGATCATTTCAGCAGCTAAATCGAACGTTTCATCAGATCATTTGAATACAAACTCGTAGTAGTAATGATACTGAATGAATAATGCCGAAGATATAAACTGTGAAAAATTAATACAATTGTGACGGACAAAATTATAAAATGTTTGTGTGCGTGAGAGAGAGAGAGAGAGAGAGAGAGAGAGAGAGAGAGAGAGAGTGAGCGAATGAGAGAGAGAGAACGCATAGGCGGCGGATGGATATGTTCCAGAAGTAAAGAGTAAAAAGTCTGGAACTTCCCGTAATTTACGTCACTTGAGCAGTTGGGACTTCCGCTTCCTCGTGGTTAAACTTTGTACATTAAGTACAGTGTAAGTGTAAAAAATTTTCCCAGGGTCCATTGTGCTGAGGGCAAAACGAGTGTTTCGGTCATTACGTACTATTCTGTGCTGCTGTTGAGAAATCAAGTTTAAGTCTTTAGACGCATCATAAATGGCGGAATTACGTGATTAAAACCTTTTTTGACAGTGTTGTGTAGGCTACAAGATCTTCAGAATCCTTGCGATAAATTGAAATTAGAATTTTAAAATTAAAAAAATAATAATAATAGAAGAGAATGATCGTTCCCTATGAAATACTGTACAGGCCAAAAATAAAAATTCTCACACCGAGAAAACCAAACAAAAAAGAAAAACAGCAACAAAAGAAATAATCACACAAACCAGAAGAACTTTCACCCCCCCCCCCCCCCCAAAAAAAAAAAAAAGCTCACACAGGAGCGTCCCAAAAATGATTTTATCCATTCGTTTTCTTATCCTCACTCGGGTCGTGGGAGCCTATCCCAGCTGCCTACCACGCATGTTTTTGGGAACAAAACCGGAGTGCCCGGAGAAAACCCACCCGGGCACGCGGTGAACATGCAAACTCCACACAGACTGGGCAGGGATTTGAACCCCGGTCTCAGAACTGCGAGGCAGATGTGCTAACCAGTCGTTCACCGTGCCGGTGAATTGTTTTATTTAACAAAATAATAAAACACTTAAAACACTTAAATGATATTTTTACCCTTTCCTGTATATGCTCTTATACCAACTAGTTTCGCGAAGTACCTTTCATTGTACTTTCTATCGATCGTTCCTGAAGTGGCGAAACTACTTTTTCTCTCGGATGTGCACCAACGTCTGCGCCCAAGAAGCTTTGTGACGTCACATCAGAGTTCGACCGGCGCTGTGTTCCGTTGTCGAGCTGCCTGATTGCTGCCGCCGTTGGGTTTTTTTTTCCCCGAAGGAAGATGGCCGCAGGTCCCCTTTCGGTGTCTTCAACCGCGTCAACAAACAACGATGGCATCCTCATTGGTGACAAACTTTACTCCGAAGTGTACCTTACGATCGACAACTCTCTCATCCCCGAGGAAAGGCTCTCTCCGACACCGTCAATGCTCGACGGCCTCGACCTCCACACGGAAACCGACATACGCATACTGGGATGTGAGCTCATTCAGTCGGCGGGAATTCTTCTCCGTTTGCCGCAGGTGAATAGCCTTAACATTTTGTTCAGGAGTCCAACCGGCCAATGTTTAGTGTGTTAGTTGTCAAGCAAACGCGGCACGGCCTGCTAGCTTTTACCTAGCTTGCTACGTCGCTGGCGTGGGTGAATCAAAATGGCGACCTTCCATTGTGCTCTTTCGAAGTAAAACCCAATTTAGAAAAATAATAATAATGTGTTGTGTTTTCAACAGGTGGCGATGGCGACGGGGCAGGTGCTTTTTCATCGTTTCTTTTACTCCAAGTCCTTCGTCAAGCATAGTTTTGAGGTAAGTTACGTTCCGTCTGGTGATGGCCTTTCGTGCCGTATCATGCGAGCGGAACGTTGGCCTAACGTCGGCGGGCGCCATGTTAAGACGCCTTCAAACGCAGCCTACTTTAACCTATTCTCTTTGTGAATAATTTCCACTACGTGTTATTAAAAATACTGTTATCATCTACATTTGCTTAAAATTGACGGCACCATTGTGTCGTTTTCATATTAGACCCCTTTTCTGGTCTTACTGCCTTGTTTTTCTACGACCCCCTTCTTGCAAACGTTTGCTTCATTTTGCATTTAGATTGTTGCAATGGCTTGTATTACCTTGGCCTCCAAGATTGAAGAAGCACCCAGGCGATTACGAGATGTCATCAACGTTTTCCATCACCTGAAGCAGATCCGAGTCAAAAAGTAAGCGTCATAATTTTAACTGGACACAGCCCCCTTGTACTATCATTTCATATTTTCTTTCATATAAGTATTTCTTTCCCGTTGACAATGTTTCAGTGTATTTGATTTCATGAGGAATTGTTATCTGATTGTGTTTTTTTTTCTGCAAAAGTGCCCTTCTGTTTAACAATGTACTCGTACACTAATTTTAAACATTTCAGTTTTCTCTCTCACTGGTATTTCACAAGTGTACATAGAGGAAACTTTTTAGTAGCAACGTGACAAGTAGCTGCCATCTATGTGGAATTAACAGATAAAACATGGAATCACTTCAAATTATTCTAAAATCCTCTATAGCAAATACATTCCTGAAAAAAAACTTAAGTACATGACATGCTGCCCACACTGGTCATCTTACAAATAATGTTACATTTGTGCTATTTAAATCAAGTTATAGGGCAAGCAAGGCCGTTTTGAAATACAAAGAGACCAGGGCGGCAAAGTAGTCAAGGAGGCCAATAATCAACATTTGCAGTCAGTATTAATTTTGCAGTAACAGGGAAAATGTTTTCGAGTTTTGAAAAAATAAAAAATCCTAACACTTAGGCTAAATTACTTTAAGCTTACGTTTATTAAACAGCTTTTCAGATTTGCAACATGTTAGGGATTTTTTTCCTTTTTTATTTTATTTTTTAAATTTTATTTAAAAAGACTGACATCTTTGTTTTAAAATTCTAACAAAACGTGAAAATGTTGTGTCAAAATGCTAATATAATTGGCCCGTCCGTTGTTTGAAACAGTTATTCTGACTCTTAGTCTTGGAGAACTCCTCAGAATTTCGGCCCATGCGACCATATTGGTGGATATTTTTAACTGAAACATTTAGTTGGAGAAGGGGTTCCCCGAGTAGAAGACAAATTGAAACTGTCGAGATAAAGTGAGAAATAATCGTGTTTAATGTTTTACTCTCGTCTTTTGTGGGTTTGTTTAGTAATTTTATCTATATATATATATATTTTTGGGACCATATTTTCTATAGGCTATATCACACTAAAATGTTCCCTAAAAAGGTCATCGTTTTTGGACACACAAACATGCGCACAACATTTTTTTCGCTGGAAACCTCATTGGATTTTCTAAATTCTTGGTGTGTTGTACTCAAGTTGAAGTGGCCATTCCAACCAGACTCAGCATTTTTGACAAACGTGTCATTTTTGGGAAATCTTGTCACGTTGTTATTTTGAGTTTTGGCTACCCTCCTAAATGTGTTAGCGTTTTTAAATTGGAGAACTGCTTTGGCAGTGTGAGCATTTAAATTTGAATAGAAGTCTGTTCATGGTAATACTATAAGACCTTGGCATTAACTTGGCTTCTTTTTTCCCTTGCAACCAACTAACAGCGACCAGCTACATTTACCGCAGCCTGGGTGATGTGGAATGGTACGTAAGATGAAGCAGTCGGCATGGCAACCATGATCCAAGGGGGCCTATCTCCTCGCCCAGGCCCCTTCCTGTGGGAAACGCCCGTGGTCTGCGCCACCTCGGGGCACTGGGATCGGGGATGACAGGTTGGCCGGAGGTCCTTGGCCCCCTGGGCACCTTGAAGACTTCTGTGGTTCACTCTTAGGCTTTGGGTTATCTGTCCATCAATCTGCCAACCGTTGGGTAATGTAGTTCTCTTTTGACTACTGCTCACCATCCATTTTGATTGTGCGTTTAGCGCAAAAGCCTGTTCACCAGCTGTCGTCTATAGCTATTTTTGAAATATCACCTTGTTCGTTGCAAAACTGAGCCAAATTCTTGTGGTTTAGGTACTAACATAGCTCTGATTATGTCGTTGCCATTTCATGTTTTTTTATGGCTGCATCTTGATGTGCTTGGTCAACTTTTTATATGCAGTATTACACTGTTGAATTTTAGTGTGAAAGAGTCCTTTGTATGAGTGCGTTGGAGACTAGCTCATTCTCAGTTAAATTTGCTGATTTGAGGTAGCTTAAACATTTGTCATGTAACTATTCCCTGATATTGTTGTTATGCTTAACATAGTGTAAGAATACAAGAATTTGAAACAGGCACATGGACTTTTACACACATTACCGATTTATTGTCTCAAATGTTTGCTTTTGAACTAAGATTTCAAGCTTTTCAATGGCACCATTGGATTCATTACATCTTGTCCTACCCAAAGATGTTTTTTGTTAGCTTTACCCCTTTGAAACTGTAGCCATCTTACTTGTGTGAGATGATTTTAAGATTTTCACTGTCCGAAGGAATGTGTGGTTTGAGGTGTTGTGTGCAACGACCATGGATGATATTTCAATGCTATTGACACGCTGTGAATGAGGTTGACAGCTACAGATCCTGTAAGCTTTTATAGAACCACAGGAGTCCTCAAACCCCAGCAGACTGTCAGGCATGCAGTTAAGAAATCAGCTGAGAGTTGGTTGGAATAGGAATAAGAATAGAGTACATTGAAACAGAAGGGCTCTTTTTTGGGGTGGGGGGGGGGGGGTGGGTTTGAGGTTCTCTTGGGAAGGGAAACAATCTTATTTTGATTCCATTTTAAACCAGGACTCCAAGTTCATTGATTCTTGATCAGAACTACTTAAACACCAAAAATCAAGTCATCAAAGCTGAGCGCCGTGTTCTCAAGGAACTGGGCTTCTGTGTCCATGTCAAGCATCCGCACAAGGTGAGTTTAAACCCAACACACAAGTTCCAAACTTGGCAAAACTTACCAGTCTGGTTTTGCAGTAATTCCTCCATGATAACCATTTGCAAACCTTTTTTTTTCTGTCTAGATAATTGTCATGTACTTGCAAGTCCTGGAGTGTGAAAAGAACCAAACGCTGGTCCAGACTGCCTGGTAAGTTTATTTTTTTCCCCCCACCTCACCTTCTGCTACTCCCTCTCTCGTATCAGTGACAAGTTTCAGCAGACAGACAGACAGACGTGGGCTAAAGATGAAAGTTTGAACCCCTTAAAGGCCACCCGATAACTTCGTAGGACATCATTAAGGCTTATTTTTGTGGAAAGCTTCATCTTTCAGATCAGTGCTATTTAAGCACCCTTGTTTTTCTTAAATGCGTTAAAACATTTTGCCCAGGTTTACTCCCATTTGATCCATTGACCTATTGCTGCAATTTGTGTTGTTGCACCCCTGTGATGTCTCACACGTGCACTTATGTGGCCTTGCTGTAAATTGTTGCTGGTGTCAGGGAGCGTGATTTAACTTTGTCCTTTCTCTCTACTCTTTGATTAAAGGGTAGTCCGTGCTGGTAAGTCACATAAAGAACCTCTGAACTCTACCTCCTCCAACCACATGACCTCAGGAAGCCTCTCCCCTTTGGCTGGCAGCCCCTCTCCACACAGCCAGTCGTTGAAGGGGGCGCTCGCTCGGGCCTTTCCCATCAGCCTACATCGTCTTATTTTCTCTTGGCTCGCCACGAGGATTTGTATTTTTCTTTGTGCCAAGGATTTTAGGATTACATTGTTATATATTTTTTCTAGTTTACTTTGAATTACCATTGAGTACAATTACTTTTTGGATGAGATAAAAAGTTAAATAGTATAGTGTGTCATGTCCCCAACTGACGTGTTGTCCAGACATGTCTGTTTTGCAGGCGGATCCAGTTCTCAGGTTTTGCCTCCCAGGACCCGTCTTGCTCTGCAGCAGTCACAATTCAACAGTGTTGGCATGTTGTCTTGTTGGCATAGTTTTGAATGCTAAGCCACAAAAGTATCTTGTGGCTCATGAAATGATGGCTGCTGGAAGTAACTCCAGCACCTGCTGAATAACAGCATTCTTCTTTAAATGAGTAAAACACAAGTTGTATGTACATTGGAGAAAGATTGCGAAGAGGTTTTTGTATTTTCGCTTGGCCCAACATTTTAATTTTGTGGGGTGGGTAAAAAGGTTTGTTCAGTTGCTTGTACCATCTTGCTCCTCTTAGTCAACCTCTTTTCCTTTTTGTTTTAATCCTTTTTGTCTGTCTCCAAGTGATATTGATACTCATGATCTTGCCCAATATACATCCCATTTTTGAATGTCGCCACATTTTGTTTATCCTTGGAAAGATTAAATGTGCATTGTAGCACACTAATTTCACTCAACCCAAGGTAGCAATCCTCGGATCATAGTCTTGTCGCTAAGTGTCTTTGCTGTAAAGCAAGTTAAGGTGACAGTTTGGTCTCGCAAGCTTGTGCACCGCTGACTTTCCCCAAACTAGCTTCTGTGCATGTCAACCTCAAATGCTTTTGCTCCCTTGTCCCTTCAGATCTAACAATCTGAAAGTGGCAACTGGTGTAGATACATTTCCTACATCTACATGTGTGCATGTTCCCCAAGGCATGTCATCATCACCTCGCCTGCTCATAGCAGGCCTTCAGAAGGAAGTGACAAACACTACTCCCATGGATAACCCAGAGAGAAATGGACAAAGTTAAACGCTACAGCACTACGATGTTTCACTTCAACCCCATCTAATGGGGGATCTTAAGCAGCTCAACATTTAATTCAGCTACTGCTATACAATGGTACCTCAAATTTGACTTTCTAAACTAGTGGTTCTCAAATGGAAGTATCCCTCAAAAAATCCTTAGCTCTCGAAGTAACACCTTAATGACCAAAATTGAACTACAGTAATGCAGTAGGCCTAAAGGCTTCTTTATACTCGCGGGAGTGGTGACAGTGCTGATGTCACTGCGGCTATCTTTACGCAGTTTGTCTTTATACTCGAGCGCAACCCACGCGTGCAGTTTTGAAATTGGCGAGGACACCACAGGGTGGAGTTTCCACTGCATTTTTTTGGCCATTTCCGGTAGCCGTTTTTCCTTTCCGTAGCAAGGAACAAAGCAACAATGGCGGCCGTTGAACAGTGCTAGAACAAATGGTCCTAGATGACCAGATGATACGTTTTGATTATGCTGGAAAATCAATTGCGGCGGCGTAGGTTTTATACGGAACCAAGCAGAACGTTGAGTATGTCATCGCAGCATGTGACTAAAACGGACCAATTACGAGAGATGATCTCCGCGGCATTCTACGCGTAGCAACAATTTTGTCGTGTGCGCGTCAAGTGACGCATAGGGGCTGCGCGGCCCAATACAATGCAATGTGGCGTTGTCGGCCTCGCGGGAGTGTAAAGAGGAAAGTGTTCATCAAAAAAACAAGGCAGAGGCTTTGTTCCTGGGAGAAAAAAAAACTATTGTAAACAATTGTTACACACACAATTCAAACATTAACACTGCTCGAATATAGTAAAAACTACTTAAATGGAAGAACTGTTGATGATTTTCATTTTGTTTTCAGTGGACATTTAGGTTTTATTTAATTCAGTGGTTCTTTTGCGTATCAGTAGAGGTGGGCCTGTGTGTCACGAGTGGTACTCGAACCACACTTTAGAATCCAGCCATTCAACTTCCACACTCCATATCCTCGCTAGGAGCCTTTCACAGCTGTCTAGAATGGACTTTGAAAATCACTGTTCTAAACTATATTTGGAATAATTGTTTTTAGAGTCTCCAACATAATTAACTGTTCAGAATTCTTAGTGAAATTTTAACCATAATTTGTCATGAAAGTAAAAAGTTGGCCAGTCTATTAGTTGGGGGAACAATGAATGGCGAGTAACAAATGTCACTACTTTTAACTGACACAAGTATATGTCAAGACGTACCATTTTTAACTTCGTTACAAGCATGACAGCTGGTGTGAGAAACTCATCAGTGTACCTTAACTCCCATCACTCTCCTCAATATTCAAATCAGTCCTTTGTTAGGAAAAAATTGAAAGTCTTGAGGCAATGGGAACACAAATACATAAAATGCAACCAAACAAATCAAAAACATTTTAATGCAACTTATATTATTGTGCTCAGTCATCCCTGACGACTGATTATTAACAGCTATGACACTGAAATACATGGTATTTTCAATGTGAAACTGCTTGCTTCACATTGTGTTGGATATTTGAATATTGTCCTTTCAGGAAAACGTGTCACAAATCAGGAGTTGGTCATTGTTTTGCTGACCAAATGCCCAGAATTGAAATTTTAAAATGATTTTTTTTTTTTTAATAGAAATATTGACCACACTTATAGCGCTGGCCGTTTGAGGTACCACTGTATTCTGCAATAGTTGTTGGGTCAATGTTGAGTCAATGTCCATCTTTTAAGATGTGTTAAAACAATGGGTTTGTGTAGAGAAGATGCTATGTTTTTGTTTGCTCTTTGTCTTTCTAGGAATTACATGAATGACAGCTTGAGGACCAATGTGTTTGTGAGGTTCCAAGCGGAGACCATTGCCTGTGCTTGCATTTTCCTTGCTGCCCGGGCTCTTCAGGTGAGAGGATTTCCAAAAAAAGAAAAACTAACATGCCGCTTTGGAATTTGAAATAACTCTCCTCTTTCTCTCCCAGATCCCCCTGCCCTCCAGACCTCAGTGGTACCTGCTGTTTGGACCAAGTGATGAGGACATTAAAGACGTCTGCATCACCACCCTTAAACTCTACACCAGGAAGAAGGTGAACATTGAACACACATTAACTGCATTGAAACACCAATATTGAACGTTCAATGTCCCAAAATGTGTAATAGAATAGAATCACCTTTTTATTGTGCATGCATGCACATGAAATTTGTTCTCTGCATTTAACCCATCACAGTGAACACATAGACAAGTTAGTGGAACAAACTATTATGCCAATATGGTTTTCCTACCGGGTGATGCACGTGTTGACTGACAGTGTGACCTTTTCCCACAGCCCAACTACGAGCACCTGGAGAAGGAGGTGGACCGGAGGAAAGTGTTCTTGGCCGAAGCTAAGCTGAAGGCAAAAGGGCTGAATCCGGACGGCACCCCAGCATTGGCCACTCTTGGGGGCTTCTCGCCTGCCTCAAAACCCTCTTCTCCAAATGTGGCCAAAGTTGAAGAGAATTCCCCCAACAGCCAGACGGTCAAAGCAGTTAAGAAGGAGCCAGATAGCCGCACTCAGATTGCAAAGAGTCCACACAATGGGTAAGAAAGGTGGTGGCGGCGGCACACTCTTATTTTGATGAAACACAAAGGTAACCAGTCTGCTTTATTGTTATCCATCTGTCCATTTTTCGTACCGCTTATCCTCACTAGGGTCGTGGGTGTGGTGGCGCCTATCCCAGCTGACTCTGGGCGAGAGCAAGGGTTTCACCATAAACTGGTCGCCAGCCATTTGCATGGCACATAGAGACAAACAATCATTCACACTCATGGACAATTTAGTATTAAATTAACCTACCATGCATGTTTTTGGAATGTGGAAGGAAACCGGAGTAGCCGGCGACAACCCTCAAAGACACGGGGAGAACATGCAAACTCCACACAGGCGAGGCCGGATTTGAACCCAGGTCCTCAGAACTGTGAGGCAGATGTGCTAACCAATCTGCACTGTGCCACCATAATAATAATTATTATTCTCCCAATTAATTGCATTTTTAAGGTCACAAACATTTAAGTATAAATATTTACTGTTGAGAGGCTGAAATTGTAAGGATTTGAAAATGTTTAAACTAAACAAGATCTATAACAATGGATTATCAAATTATTACAGATTAATTTAATTGATAACTTTTCGTTTAATCATTGCCCCTCTATCAGCAATTGTTACAATTTTCATAGTGAAGTGATCCGTTATCTGAGAGAACACAGGGTGGTGGCAATGTTTTTGGATGCCGCTGGCATATAGATGAGTAACAGTGCATTTGTAGTGAATTAATCAATTTTTGGCCCAATTATAATTTGCCTGATATCCCCTGACCGTGTATCTTTTTCACCCTCTTCCAAACAGGATGAGGAAGGAGGCGAAGATGGGGCGGAACAGCAGGAGCGGCAGCCGTTCACGATCCAGAACGCGTTCCCGGTCCAGATCTCGCTCCCCTCGCAGACAGTAAGCAAACACGTTGTCATTCAGCACGGCCGAGTAGGCGGGCGTGATGCTCACTGCCCTTTCTTCCGTTTCCTCTTGCAGTTACAACAGCAGGCGCAGTCGCTCGGGGACGTACAGTTCTCGCTCACGATCCCACAGCCGGAGTCCCTCGCCTCGCAGACACCCCCCCTCGCCGCTCCTCCCCCATCTCAAAACAAAGTCCAGCCACCACGGCAACAGTGACTCCAAGAGCGGCGGACGCCACAACAATAGCGGCAGCGGTCACAAGAGGAAACGTTCGCGCTCCCGCACGCCGCTCAAAGCGGACAGGGAGCGGGACCGAGAGAGGGACAGGGACCGAGATCGCGGAGCCTTCGACACGTCTTCGAAGAAACACAAACACGAGCGTGGCGCCGGACATCGAGGAGACAGGAGAGAGAGGGAGCGGTCGCGCTCGTACGACAGGGAAAGGGAGCGAGGTCACAAGGGGAAACATCACAGCGGCGGTGCCGGACATTCAGGACACGGGAGACACAGACGCTGACCCCCTCACGGCATGTCAACAAGACTTTTCCAAATTGTAAATATTTTCAGCCAGCATTGACCTTTGGCGTTTATGCTTTGCTTTCTGGGTTTCCTAAATGCATTCATCATTTGACTCAAATTATGTCATCACGAAACCAATGTTCATTTCCATTAATACAATCGTGATCACGAACAGAAAATGGTCCTCGCGTGGTGGAAGTTTTCTCGCCAGGAGCCATCATGGGGTGTGTCATGTCTTTTGTTCATGTCGCATAATATTTAGCCTCATTGTGGGTGGTGTGTGAGGGCCCCCGACCGTGGCCAGGTGAAATGTCACGTGACGTACCCTCAACTCCTGCTAGCCTGCTGTATCTGGTTCACTTAAGTAGCAGTTATAGGGCAAAGCATCTATTTACAGTGTAAAGTTGGATTGAGATCCACTTGTATAAAGTCAAGGCTTTAATTTTTTAAAGCGAGCTACACAGTGGATAGCTAGGATGAAAATGTCAAAGCGTTCAGGAAAGTGCAGAATGTTGCGGGCAGGTTTTTTATTTTTATTTTTTTCTCCTCTCCAAGGTTTACATTTAGTTTTTCTTTGTTCACATTTTCCAAAGAGCTGTTTTTGCTGTTGACCAGTTAATATTCTTTCCATCACAAAATGCAGACTTAATATTCTTTCCATCACACAATGCAGACTTTATTTGACAATTTGCGACTGTCAACTGGTTACACTGGTTTTTAGTGTAAAAAAAGTCATGGCCAAATTTTTATTCAATAAATGAGTTATAGCACTCAGTTGAGTACTTTTTTTTTTTTTTTTTTTCCTCTCTTCCCCCCCGCAGCTATCACATTTTGAACCTGTGAGGAAATACTGCATGTGCCACCACTTAAAAAGATGGAGGCAAAACCCCTTTATGTGAGTAATATGCAAGTAAGGCGCAAGATGGTGTCAATAGTATCTGCTTCCAATTGGAAAGATGCAATGAGTTTAATTTACGCCGGAGGGCGCCATCGGTCCTCCTGTTATACAGTGAGGTCTGGATGGGGATGTTCAGTATCACGCATTGCACTTAGATTTATTAACCTTTATGTTCTTCAGTGTGTGATGCAAGTATTCTATGTTTGCCGTATAGACAAAAAAACTATTTCTAATTCTTGAGGCAGGTTGCAAATCAAAACTACATTGATTTAAATAAACTGCTGATGTAGGGAAAAACAGGAACCAACAAGACTATGATCTACCTCGACTGGTTGGGTTGATCGTGACAGACGATGAATTAATGACGGGAGTTTGGTATTTGGATAAACCTCTGACGGGCTGTGATTTTGTATTTTAACCACCGTTGTTACATTTGGCATACTGGCAATCCCACTTTATTCTCTGTAGCTCAACATTAATTTCACCCACGTCCAGCAAGATAAAGCAGCTTTTCGTAGTGCTTGGAAAAGCCTTGATGGGCAGTTGTTTTACAGGGGACGTCATCTTCATCTCAGGTCATTGTGGAATACATTTTGTGATGGATTGTGGGGCTCTGTATACTGTATCGTTGCACTTTCAAATTTATGATTCAAGTTTACTTTGTGATCGGATGCAAGGACATTGACCACGTCCTTGGGCACAGCACGTTTATATGTGCCACGGAAAAAAAAACATTGTTGCAAGCATGATTGATTTTGCCATTAAAGATTTTATTGATGAATTATTTTGAGAAAAGGCAATGTTAGACATGCAGCAGGTAAAAAATATAATCAATAATAGTTTAGTCATTTATCAATATTGAAATCAAGGGAAGAACAGGAAGACAATTTCAACTCACTCAGTCGTTACACAATGTAGTTGTGTACAAAATATTAAAATTACCACTTTCAGTATTAAAAATATGTTAGAATGGCGATGATTGTTACTTAGTTTGCAGGTAAGGGGGACATGAAAGCCGCAGAGTCTGCTTCACAGTTCTGGGTTCAAATCTCGGCTCTGGCCTTCTTTTGTGTTTCTGTGCCTGCATGTTTTTTTCTCCACGTACTCCAGTTACATGAATCTTAGTTGTTTTTTTTTTGTGTGTGGGGGGGGGCTGTAAGGTCAAGCAAGAATGGAGGATCTGTGTCCCTTTTATGCCAGAACAGTTTTACTGTGTCAAAGTGGAGTTTTTAAGCTGCCGCTGTGGTTTCTTATTAGTATTATAATGGATAATTGTTGAGAATCTGAGTTGAAGAGAAGAAGGTTTCTAGAGGGGGGTCAGAAAAGAAGACAAAAGACAAAGCACTAACTGTAAACAAGATGAGGAAAGTAAATCCTTACATATCTAGAACAATGACACATTAGACATGAGTGTTGTATGGGGCAGTAGTGCTACACCCTGTGAGGGAAGGACAGGACAAAGACAGGAGAGGAAGCATGCAGGACAATGGTCGTGAACCCGGCTGTACAACTGAAGTGTGGCGGGAGTGGCTATGTAAATTATAAACGTCTATAGGACGAGCTTGTTATTCATGAGTTATTTGTGGCAATAAGTGAGTGGCCCCCACACCCAGCGAAAAACTCCCAGAGTTGAGGGTGGGACGGTGTCCATTGTTTGTTGGAAAGTAGGGCGATAAGGGGGGACCCAGGGAGGAGCCGCGGGGCATGAGAGGTGACTGCCAACGCCAAGCAGTCATCCAGCCCGGGGGAGTGCTCAGAAGCACCGCTATGAAGCTAGTGAGAACCCACCTCCCCCCGTTACCATGACTGCCAAGTCCCCGACTGGCAGTCATTGGCCCTACCCCGTATATCAGTGCCCCCTAGTTGCGTGGTGCATTAACATCTGGAGAGGCCGGGGGGCTGCAGGCCTGCCAGGCACTGCTGCCGAACAGCCAAACCCTCCCCCACCCAAGACCCACCGTGCCCAGAGGTGAATCTGAGTTTAATTGACTAGCAAATTGTAAGTGTGAACATGAGTGTGAATGGTTACTTGTCTGTTTGTCCCCTGTGGTTGACTTGTGAGCAGTCCAGGGTGTACCCCACTCCTCAATGAAGCCATTGGGATGAAATTCAAACGGAGCTTGTCCAACATCAGTGACATCTAACATCACAAAATGTTCTTCTGGATGAATGAACCAAAACATTCCAGTCCATTCTTTTTTTCCACCCATTTTCTTCCATGGCGTATACGGTATATGTCCCGATACTCCACAGACGACGTGCCCTCACCTCCCACGCACACACTTCAGTGAACCCAGATTGCATCTAAAATGATGTGATGTTTCGACCAAAATGATGGCCAAAACTGACTTTGATTGTTGGGAGGAATGAAAGGAAATGGGCAAACAGAGTGCAACATGGGTAATTTGAGCCAATGTTATGTCTGCAGCTAGCATGGTTGCAGCTGTTGCACAAAGATGTGAAATCAAGATACTCATGTGCACTGGAACCACCAGAGTTGAATGCCTCAACAGCGGTCATGTTACTTTTTCTTTAGCTTGTGTGTGTGTGTGTGTGTGTGTGTGTGTGTGTGTGTGTGTGTGTGTGTGTGTGTGTTGAAGAATTGAACCCAGAACCTCTTAACTTTGAGGCGGTCATGCTAACAATTAGTTCCTAACCACCATGCTGTGTTTTACATCGGTTAACCTTTATTTGTACATGTATGACATAAATGTTAAAAGTATCCAAAATGTTTTATGATGGTGACCATTTGAGATGTCGTGTTATGTAACGAAATGGTTTTGGGGTTAGAAGGACTTGGAAGTCAACCAGTACCGTTCTGTTTGATTTTAGAGGATCAACTGTATAAATATTACTCTATATTTAAAAAAAACAGCCTACAGTAATCCCCACTAAATTGCAGTTCACCAATTGCGATCCCACTAAATTGCAAACTTTTCTGTTATACATATACTTGTTTATATGCACTGTGTGTTTTAATAAGTTTGAGATTAAAGTGCGGTATTTTGAAGCTGAACCATGAAACAAATGTTTCGATTTTTTTTATTCCATTATTATTATATATTTTCTGTAAATTTTATGCAATAATTTTTTTGTGTTGAAATATGTTTTCATTGTGTTTAACACTCAGGCCTTGTTTAATTCTACTACACTTTTAGTTTGTTTGTGGCCTTTTTTGGCCATCTACAAACATACTGCAATTTTAAAGACTTTTAAGATGTTTTTTTTTGCTTCCTCTACTACATAAGGTTGTCATTAGAATGAAAAAATAACATTCATGTTATTGTTTTATAACATTTCAATTTCCAGTTTCTTTACACAGTGTTTATAGGTTGTAAAACAACCTCAAAAATGAAATTGTCTCATTACCATTTTTTTTTCTTGTATGACTTTCTACGGCCAACAGAAGGAGTTTCGACTTGTGAAATGAAAATGCAATAGTTCATAATGGTCAGCAGAGGGTATCTCCACTTCTTATAATCTAAATTGCTTCATTCATTTGCTCCATTGGAGTGGAGTGAACCATTTAACACTTCTTTCTGAAACTAAGAATCTGGTAGAAAACAAGAAAAAAAAATAATTAAGTTGAACGAAAGCCACTTTACCTCAACTGAATTATTCATTAAGTAATTAAAAATACAGTTTTCATGAGTTTCAACTGGCCAAAAGTGGCCACGATCGAGCTAAAAGGTGCAACATGATGTAAATAGGACATTTAACGAGCTGACATCGGAAATGACAAAATCAGACAAAAATCCACACCGTTGCAAGCGTCACTACTTTTGTATTAACACACCTAGCCAGCATAGAGGCCTCATGTTTAAAAAGTATACATTTTTTAATATGGTCTCTATATTGCAGATTTCCATTTCCATCCGTGAGTGGGCCTGTTAACATTACATGCATCCACCTGTGCCTGGGAACGACCTTTGCCTGCTTCAGAGAGATCAACATAGTCCAGAAGCTGCTCGGTGAAAATGACAACAAGTTGACGTGTGCTACAGTACAAGACAGGCCGCGACCTGTGAAATGTGAAGCGGGCGCATCCGCAACTAGATTAAAACAAACAAACAAACAAACAAACAAACCTTTCACACAATCAGTCGTCTTAATGAATAGCAACCGCACATTCACTCTACAGTTTTGGAACTCCTGAAAATATCCCACTCCAGACGGCGATTGCGAAAGAAAAGCAACTTGACCACTGTGATGACCCTCATGGGAATTCCCAAAATAGACTACTATTTGTGTGAAAGTAATGTGAGCTGCTCTGTTTGGGGGGGGGGGGGGGGGGGGGGGAAAGAGAAAGCATAACAAACGTAAATATCAAACGTGTCCAAACAATCATTTATACACCTCATACTATATTTATATATTTCAGAGATCTTTTGACATTTGCAATATGCTTTCCTTCCAAGAATGTGACAAGATCTGTAATTGAAATAAGAAACTCATACCGCAAAGCGGGGGTGGACGGGGGTGGCTGGGGGTTCTTGGCTACACTCGGGTGGGCAACGTATGGTCCACGGGCCACATACTCTACCACCTGCTTTGTTTTAACCCGGCCCATCCAGCATTTACATGAATAAGAACACATGCGTTTTATTTGAAATGTAGTAAAGTTGCTCACCACAGCTCACATCAAAAGTGTCACATCAAAATGCAATAATAAAAATATAATTTCTAGAAAATAATACTGTGTACTGAATGAAAGCGTCAGTGGGCCTTATTCATCAACAGAGCAAAATGTGTTGTTAAAGCAGCACTTTTACAAATACAGCATGTTTGCTTCTTCTAGAAACTAAAGGAACATACATAGTGGAGCAAAATAATGTCTTAATAATAATAATGTCCAAAACGCTACAACACACTTCAATAATTCTGATGGAAACATTTTTTTGAATTTATTAATCCAGACAGTATAAACATGAATTTTATCCTGTTAAAACAATTCATTGGCTCCGACCAAACTTGTTGGACATGCGAAATATTTTTTTTTTCCATTTTTTTCATTTGTCTTTTGTGTGAGTTTAAGCGAAATGTGCTTCAAAAGTCAACCCATCCATCAACCAGTTATGGTAAAATTGGTCTGTGCTTGTTTAGTTAGATCTTATGTTTGGTACTTTTGATCAAACTAACATTTCACAACGGTTTTATGAGTTATTTGAAAAAAGCATAGCATTCTTACGTTTTATTCATAATCGTGTATTCATTGTAGAGCATTTAAACAGGACTAAAATGCACTTAAGGAGTTATGGGTGAGGACGACTGTTTCTACAGCGATGACTTCCTGCTGCATTAAATTCACTTGAGAATTAGTGAAGTATTTGTAATTTTTTTTGCAACTTTTTTCATCAATTTGTAACTTCTTTCCTTAGTTTGTGAGGTTTTGCCTACAGGCTCACAGTCTCATATCCTAAATGAGAAATCTGGGAGCCTTGGAATTGTGTGTTTACTGAATGAGTATCATGTGATTCTGTTTTGGCGCGGGTTCAATACCCGGTTAGTGGTCCCAAACCTGAATACAAAAAAAAACTAATCATGCAGGTGACTCACTGTGGCAACTGCTGACTTGGATATGCAACTATAGCAGGGGTCACCAACCTACAATTGTCTACATTTTCAAATGACCACTTCCACAGCAGTCCAATCAGTGGTGAGTTATGGCCCATGGGCACCATGTTGGTGACCTATAGAATGTCGCTGATCAGTTTGCATCCACTAATAATTAAAAAAGTGAAGGAGTGTTCGAACAAAATGAACACATTGACATATTGATTAATGGGGCCCACCGTGTGTGTTTGGAATGTTTCGCTCAGGTGACGGCGAAGGTGGTGCGGTCACGTCACAGGTAGGTGGTGGCCTCTCTGTTCTCGCGCTCTCTGGCCTGAGCCACGGCCACGTTAATGCACTGCAGCCACTCCTCGGCGTGCTTCTCGTCCTGAGCTTTCAGCACGTACGACTTATTGTCCGTGAAGATCTCGAAGGCTCGCGGGAGGCCTCGATCCCGACGCTTCTTGGCCACCACCTGAGGGACAAATTAGTCAGCCTGGTCCCCAAATGTTAAACAAGGCTAAATTGGATTCAGGGGCGCACCGATGGGTAATGCTGAGGCTTACCTTGACGCTTTGCACTTTGTTCATCTCAATGGGAATGTCGTCCAGCTCATCCTTCTGCAAGGGAGTGGGACAAGAAAAATATCTTTGTGCATCACTAACAATGGCATCTTTGTCATTTCTTCATCACACTGATGCATCACCGAACGACTTTAACCACACACCAATTCTTTTTTTTTTTTAATTTATTTATTTTTATTTTTTTATCAACTAAATGTTGAAATTGTTTGATGTGCTGCACCTCTTTGGGTTTGTACAAATTCTTGTGAATGTGTGTGTAATTGTCTGGGGGTGCAAATTACGCATTGACTTTCGTGGGAAGCCTGAAGTTATGTGCAGACACAATGTGTTTGTTGACAATTGCTGTTGTTACCACCACGGGTTTATAGCAGCACACTCATGTACCCATTCATTATTGATTTCCTGGAACATTAAGTACAGTGAATCATCAACAATTACTCATTGGCTACAACATTATGTCCTCCAACACAATCGAAGATGGTGCTTTTCAAACTGCGTCTCCATTCACTGGCACCCCACCAGAGGTCAAAGGTGAGGTGCAGCAGCTGAAAAAAATGGAAATAAAAATAACACACAGTGGAAACCCCAATTTACGAACGGCTCAGTGTTCAAACTATTCCATTTTCGAACCAAAATATTGTCCGATGGTCAAACCTTATCACAGTGTGCGAATGTTTCATTCATCCCTATTGTTCCAGGCGTTGCAGCCATTTTTTGCCGGGCGGAGCAGCCATTGTGGAGAGTTGGCTCGCTCTGAGTCGCTACAGCGTCGCGCTGGGTCGCTACTTTGCTTATTGTGTCATTGTGTGCCTTTTTTCGGTGTTTTTCACCTTTATTCTTACATTTACATAGCGCGTGACAGCATTTCTCAGAGTATCATTTGCGAGAAGGCAAGGCACTCACATGGCAACTTGCTGTCAAGAGAAGAAGCTGCAAGCTAAGAAGTCAATGTAAAAGTGGATTTCATTTTTTGCTCTTCATAATTGCTTGTTAAAGTGTTTTGTGATTTCCGCCGGGCTCTGAATGCACCAGAGTCGTGACGCTGTTTGGGGGCGTGTCGACAGGGCAGCCGCTTACGAATGAGGACAGTTCCGCTTGTTGTTGTTTTTGTTAACTTGGTTAATAAGGAGATTTTTGTGTTCAGTCTTTTGTCGAGGCTGGAACCAGTTATTTATGTTCACATTATTTCTTATGGGAAAATTATGTTCAACATACAAACTTTTCAATTTAGAAACCCTGTTCGAGAACGTTTGTAAATAGAGGTTCCACTGTATATTTTCAAAAACAAAAAGTATCACAGGAAAAATGGATTGATACTTAGAGGCTTGTGAAAACTTTTAAAAGGGAGCATTTTAATATAGCTTTGTTGATGTGTACCTAGCATTTGAGCTGATGAGTATATATTTACACACAATGTTTGTACATAGAAAAAGACACATTTGACCAGCAATTCTCAAATTGGATAACATTCACAATCAATATGGTTCTTGCTCTAATATTGAGAAGCAAAGCCTGAATAATAATTAAAAAAAAGATCTTCTGAGAAGTGTAACCGACGAGATCCTACAGAGCCACTGAGGACCTTCTGTGGATGGAGATGGAAATGGAGCAACATAAAATAACATTTTGTGGAACCTCATCCCCCGTGTGGGAATAGCTCTTTCTCAACACACCAGCAAGAGCTGACAAAGATAAAGCGAGAGCTCAGAACAAAGATGAAAAACCTTTTCCATTTGTGGCTGCTGAAAAAAGTTTGCAATGCTGTTTTGGAATAAAAACAAGAAAGCTTCATTCTCAGCTATTTTTAGAGAATTCCTCCATAGGACACAAACACAACACTGAGCAGTGCGAGGAACATGAAGGAGGTTCCCTCTCTACTTCCATCCATCCATTTTCTGAGCCGCTTCTCCTCACTAGGGTCGCGGGCGTGCTGGAGCCTATCCCAGCTGTCATCGGGCAGGAGGCGGGGTACACCCTGAACTGGTTGCCAGCCAATCGCAGGGCACATACAAACAAACAAACAACCATTCGCACTCACATTCACACCAAAGGCAATTTAGAGTTCTCAATGAACTTACCATGCATGTTTTTGGGATGTGGGAGGAAACCGGAGTGCCTGGAGAAAACTCACGCAGGCACGGGGAGAACATGCAAACTCCACACAGGCGTGTGGAGTTTCAAATTAGAGTACGGTATTACTTAATTATTTCTCAACATATATCTCCTTGACCCTTTTGTATCGTCTGCGAGTCGGAGAACCCCTTGTCCGATTGGCTGGCAAGTTTCTGTTAAAATTATCCATCAATAAGCTTGTACGGGCCGAAATTCCGAGGGGTTCTTCAAGTCGAGACGGCAAAATTACCGTGACATTTCAAATGCTGAAAACTCGACTTAAATAGCGCAAATTGAACATTATTTGTAAGAAGAGGAGTGTGGGAAAGTAGAATAGGTCATGTACTGTACTGTACTTTAGTAATCAATTATTTCTTCATCAATTGATTTGTTACAGAGTAATTTAAAGGCATTTGTAGTGCTCATTCCATGTTTTTCAGATGATGACGACAACTTGTCGTGTTGCTATTGACCAGTTTGGCAGTCAAAACAACTCAGAATTGAATTTTCAAGGATGAAAGTCAAACAAGAAGCCAAGAACCCAAACGGTTTGAAACAACTTGGCAACAGGTGATTAGCGCCCAGTCGTTTTCTATGCTAAAATGTCACTTAAAACATTACATGTTCTGTACAGGACTGAATGCAAAAAAAGCAGATTCAATCCACTGTTAAAATTCAGCAACTTTATAGCTGATGATCTAGTGAGGTTTTGTTGCGAATAAAAAGTGTGTTGCTTAGATGCCTTTTTCCCTTCGATAAACACTGTCCTCTCTATTTGCTACTAGGTCACGGTGATATCTGCTTCCAGTTACACCGGGTGAGAGTGACTCATGTAGTTGCATCATCTCACCTTGCCCTCAGGACTTCCCCCCAGGACCGTGTCCCGAGGCCAAGATGCGCTAGAGTTGGCTTCAGCAGCTTCCTCGCGTGCTGATCACCAGTTGAAATTTCCACTCTTGCACACGGTTTGGTCGCAAATCACACGGCTTAAGAAGAGTGAACAGTGTGTGGGTGCGTCATTTACATCACGAGCGTACCGATTTGCCTCTCCGGAAGAGCAGCTGGTTTCCTGCCAAGGTGAAGTAGCGAGTCTTCCAGCGCTTGATAAACCTCCAGCGGACCTGCTTCTCCTTCAGCTTTCCTTCAATGAGAGGCTGACCCTCCTGATTCACACCTGCAGAGACACACCAAACAGGGTCAGGAACATCTTAGCTCTTTGCTCATATGATTCACACGTCAAACAAAGGTTTTAGGAAAATAATTTGCCTGTAACGTCACGCAAAACCAAGAGGTCAAACCGCAGTCATAGCGCAATATCAAAATGAGACCTCAGTTGAACAAGCAGCTAACTGTCTTTTGCTTTTCTATTGGCTTTTTTGCATTGTCAAAGAAAATGAGAGAGAAAAGAGAAGCATGTACACCAAAAGTTACATTAATTAGGCAGACTCACACAAAGCGAAGGGACTCCAGCGTCACTTTGTGCATTACCACTTGTTATCAAAGAAAGTCAGAGGGAGAGTTCATTTCGTTCATTTTGTTTTACAGTTTTTCCACCCATCCATCCATTTTCTAAAGCACAATAATTAGGGTTGCATAAGAACTGGAGCCTAACCTAGTCTTTGGGCAAGAGGCGGGGCACAGTACGCCCTGGACTCACCCTCACACACTTTGCCCTCGTTTTAGTGTTTTATTTGTTCGTATGTTTTCAACGTTGTTACTGTTGTATTTTTTTGATTGTTTTATTTTTTTATGTTTGATTTTTATTTATGTATATCACTTTGTTTAGCCGCGGTTGTTTTTGAGAGTGCTCTGTAAATATAGTTGAGTTGCATTAGTCCCCAGGCAATTTCAGTGCGCATAAAGACAAGCAACCATTCGCACTAATGGATGATTTACAGTCTTCAATTATCCTAATGAGCTTGTTTTTACGATGTGGGAGGAAGCCAGTGTCCCCGGAGAAGATCCACACCCAGGCATAAGGAGGAAATGCAAACTCCACAGAAGGAAGGCCAGAGTGAAGATCTGCGAACCCCAGAACACCCGAAATGTTAAGCACTCGAACGACGTGCTGCCGAAGTTACGTTAATTAGCATTAATTAAGTAGACTCACATTCAATGCAGAAAGACCAACATCAAAGAAAGTTAAAGTTATGTTTTACAGTGGTTAGCAATCCCTCCACCCATTTTCTCAAATCTTAGAATGTACTGCTTGTCCTTATTAGGGACAATCATAGGGCACATATAGACAACAAAACGTTCATCCTCACGTTCTCCCCTATGGACAATTAAGTTTTTAATGAACCTAACATGCAGGTTTTTGGAAAATGGGAAGAAATCTCAGTACCCAGAGAAAACCTACGCAAGCACTGGGAGAATACACGTGGAGTTTACAAAGGAAGGCTGCAACAGCCAGCCAAGGCTCAAAAACCAAACCTCAGAACTGCAACAACAAGGCAACCAAGCTGCCCTTTGCAGTGGTTAACGACTAAATACTGAGATGGGTGAAGTGTAACACAATAGAATACACAAAACATGCTTCTTTTCTACAGTTTTGCACAACATTCTCATGAAAATATGGTCAGATCTCAGATTCCAGTTTTGATGAATATTGGCCTCCATTTACCAACACTTCTCATGAATACATTCGAAAGGTCCCGTACTTTGGCTATTTAGACCTCCATTGAGTGACTGTCTAAGATGCACTTAGTATGAAAGTATCAATTTCATTTAAAAAAACAACTTGGTTTTTTAATACGAGTGTCCAGAAAGGCCCCTCTGACAGCTACTTCTGTTTGACCCAGTTTTGTATCCGCTTTGTCCATATTTGGCTAAGACCGCCACCTTTCCCCTGATTGGTTGCGTCCGTGTAGAAGTCCCAGTTGTTAGAGCACACGTGTTTGTTATGTTGACAGTGCTGGCTCGGGAGCGGCGAGGTAGGCGAAGATCTTCGCTAGTGATGTAGATAAGCTCGAGAAATTCGAATGACCTGATTTCAGGCCTCTGTGCAGAAAAATGTCGTCAACGATTTTAATTCATATTTGACATGTTTACTGAGGTTTACCATGTAGCCAGACATCCCAAATACTAGAAAAAGCTGTTTTGGTAAAATATGGCACCTTTAAGGCAGCACAGGGGATGGTTAACGGGGTTCAAATCCCGGCCCCGCCTGTGTGGAGTTTGCATATTTTCCCCGTGCCTACGTGGGTTTTCTCCGGGCACTCCGGTTTCCTCTCACATTCCAAAAAAACATGCACGGTAGGTTGATTGAAGACTCTAAATTGCCCATAGGTTTGACTGTGGGTGCGAATGTTTGTTTGTTTCTATGTGCCCTGCGATTGGCTGGCGACCGGTTCAGGGTGAAGATAGCTGGGATAGGCTCCAGCACGCCCGTGACCCTAGTGAGGCTAAGCGGTTAGGAAAATGGATTGATGGATGGGACCTTTAAAAGGTAGTGTCATAAGTAGGCATACGCTTTTGCACACACAGTAGAGTAGGATGACTCATCTATCAGCAGGGGAGCTGGCTTGCTCAAGGACAACACAGCCACATTCTAAACTGCTGTTATACAAAAGGAAGTGGGCTCATCTGGGATTGCGACCTCCTCACACCCAAGCAAAAATCATGACACTAGACCAGTGGGCCAAGTACTGGTTTGTCATTTTGTTTTTAAGCCCTACTTACTTAACCAACTTAAAATCCTGTCAGATATTGTGAAGTTGAGTAAATTGTTGTATTGTATTTTAGAGATCATCATCATCATTTTTTTTATCATTAGTTCACATATTTGATGTATTTGAATAACTTTGGGTCCAGGGAGGAAAAACATTAATTTTGGCCGAAAAATACACAAATGGGGACGGAATCCACTATGCCCGAGTCAGGTGAGCAATTTTAGCACCTGTCCTAGTAAATCTGTTTCCCTGTAAACCAGCTGGTCGAATTCAATAAAGGTAAATGATTATATAGTTTCAGTTAAGCAAATACTACATCCAATCTAGGAAACGTTCATAGGACACACGTGAGAATTGCCTTTCTGAATCCAATGTAGAATATTCTACTTTCTTCCACTCATACTTTAGTTTTGCAGTCTTCTTCTTCTTCTGTGCTCATAACATCAACATTGTTAAGAGATTATACACAGCATGACTGGAGCCAAAACTGGACCAAGAAATCCTAACGCAACGATTTTTGGGTGCACTGACAGAGTATGTGAGAGAAAAGTGCTTTATTCTCCTGGACGTGACAAACATTGGACAACACATAAATTGTGACCATTCGTACTTCCTATCAGGCTACTAGACAAGGACACCATTTGCACAACTGGACACGCTGCAACAGAGTGCAGTGCCGCCTGGTCTGCATCATCCGACAAATATTCCAAGTTCTTGTGGGCAGAAATTAACGTGCTTGACGCATAAATCTTCGGTGCTGTGTCTATCCCTCGCTTTGAAGGAGACACCTGGAAAATTGTCCCAGGATTTATGTGAGCCTCGGGCCATGACTGCGGTGCACAACCTCTTGTACAAGACAAACTGACGTCAAATGACGAGACCAACTCATCAAAAAAACCACACAATTCATCTTGAGTCACAAATGATGTGCGTTCAAATCATAAGTGTGGAAATTTTGCTTTGGTTGCATTTAAATACTATACTGTAAATGAAAAAAAGAACCACTAAGAAAGACTGCAGTCCATATCAGAAAAAAACAGCAGCAATTCCAAACCAGTGTGGTGTGAGAGATCATCAGGGGCGCTGCCAATTTCACTTTGTCTGAATATGATACGTTAATTACATTGTTAATCCATCTATGCCAATGACATATAGTGACAGGCAGAACAATTAAATGCTCTTCCATTAGTTGGCAGCGCATATATGACATTCCAACAGCTTCTTCCCTCTTGCAATCAACTTCTTAAACACCTAACCTACAATTCAATTGCAACATGCTGGCAATTTTTTGTCTTTTTGTCTTGAGTGTGTTGTCACATTTCTGTCGGGCCAATTATATATTACTTGTGCACTCACTGTAGTAGTCTCACCACGCTGCACTATTTGCATATCTGTTGTTGACCAATACTGGCCACTCATGCCAGAGTAGCATCTGCTCCATATGCACACTGACTGAGGAGTATCTGCAACATTTGCACAATCAACATTGTCCCAGACTATCGTACTACTCGCTTGAAGTCTCGGCGCCCTTTGCACAATCGTCATTGCACTGGACTATTGTAATATTAGTCATTCGAACTGCTCTAAGTGGTAGAGGACTCTGCATCTGTTTGCACAATTGTGAAAAAAATAATAATAAATAAAAAAATAAAAACATTTACCGGCATTACCAGCTAACTAGCAACCCTTTATTGCTCAGTGACTGTTTTTCTCAATGTCTTTATGTCTTAAAAGTGGTCTCTGTCAATTGACTGTCTGTTGTTGTACTAGAGCGGCTCCAACTACCGGAGACATACTTGGCAAATAAAGATGACTCTGATTCTGATGCATTATTATTACTTCACATCATAATATGATTGTCCATCTTCCTACAATAACACGTTCACCTTAAACCGTAAACACCCTGATACTAACCCTAACCATTACCCTACTCTAACACCTGTAACACTACATTAACTCCTAACCCCCAATGCTAATCACCTAACCCTAAACTGTTAATACGAACCCTAACTTTCCCCTTACCTGACACCTAATCCTAACACCCCAAGCCCTAACGCCTTGACACTAACCGCTAGCTCTACTCCACCTCCAAACCGAAAAATTACTATTACCCCAAAACTCTATTTTGTTACAAATTCAGGAAGGGAGAACTGTCATGTATGTGTGCATTTCCTGCCCTTCCGCCTTCTTTTAGGTTTAGCTGCTGCTTAGCGTATCACCTACAGTACTGTCTCGTTACCTTTGATTACCTTATACAGGTACATTTAACCTCGTTAACTGCCTCATCGCCAATTCGTTGTCATGTTCCAGCATTCCCTGTTTACGCCATTGACTTAAAGGTTAGACCATGTTTGATTATTGACCTTACCTTTTGCCTCATGTTTTGGATACTGTTGCCAATGCTTACTGATAGCATGTGTACTGAACCTCACCTGTTTTTTTGCCTGGAGTCTTGCATTTTGGTCCTACCGCTCAAGAACTAAGTCTTCAAATAACCTATAAATCCTTAAAATCTCAAATGGGTACAGGTTCGGATGATCAAATCATGTGATCCAAAGCTGTATGTATCTGCCAGTGTGCTAGTACACGTGTGTGAATTCGTGGGTCTTTTGCGGTGAAAGGGTGCTGGAGGAAAACAGGAGCTAAGACGATAAACTATACGTCCTATAACTGACGTGAAACACTCTGTAGCTCATCGTAAAATGTGTACATGTAACTAAGACGCAAACAAGGTGAGCAATAAACGAGAAAAGAGTCAGGATTGTGTGTCAAATAAGCTTCCGAAAAGAGTAAGCGGCTGTAGTGTGCTTTAGTGTGTGGTTATCAGTCAAGCTGACACCAAGACCTTACCACCGTCAGTCAAATCCTGCCATCAAATTAATCACTTCACCATTGTAAATCATCATTAAAAAAATAGGATGATAATATAGTGTGTAAGTATTCTCATGAGCAAATCATTTTAGTTTAGAGGGTCTATTATTATAAATTGTACTTTTACTATTTAAATCCAATGTTGAAGAAATCAGAATAATATCACAAAAGAGTCGAAAAAAATCTGGCAAAAAATAAATAAATAAAAACAAAAAAAAACTGACAGTGATGACATTTATGCAGTCTTCTACTTTCCGTGTTATAGCTGGCAAGATAGCTGGGAGACCTTGTCTGATTATGTAACCCTGGGTGCAGCCTTAAATCAAGGGCATTAAAGTCTAAGACGTGCAAAGTTCTCATTTAAACACACAGTCATAAATCGCTATGCCTTAAGTCCTTGCAACTATTAGATGTGTCATTGATGACAGCAAGATGCCGAGTACAGGGGATCTGTGAAGTTGTGCAAACACTGGGCAGAGTCACATTTGGTGCCGAGGGTCCAAAAGTGTCACAATTTTCTTGACAACGTACCGTATTTGTTTCATTATACGCACCATTCTGATAGAAAATGCCGTGACTAAGCCAAAATGCCAATCAACACGACATACAGTAAAATGAGGGCTTGTTAACGTGTTTCTATAAAATGTCATGTTATATCTAAAAAATAAGTATGCGCTGTGAGAAGAATGTAGAGGCAAGGCAACTTCGAAATTCAAACACAAATAAAAATAATCCAGGGTTGCATGGTGAAGTCAAAGTAAGCATGTCTCCCTCACTGTGCCTGGGTTCAAAGTTTGTGGGTTTTCCCCGAGTATTCCGGCTTCCTGCCACATTCTAAAAACATCCATGTTGGGTTAATTGGAGACTCTGAATGCTTTATTGGTGTGAAAGATTGTTTGTCTATATGTGCCTTGTGATTGGCTGGCAGTCCTGGATGTACCCCACCTAACACCCAAAGTCAGATGGGATAGGATTAATTAGGATGAATTGTTTTTCATAAAATGTATTAATAGAAATATTCCAGGCCATACTGTTGCTTTCATTAAACTTTTTTAACTCTACAGTAGGGCAGTGGGGAAAAAAGGATATGCATCAATGCATCCTTATTATTGTCGAGAGGATGTGAAAAAGTGTGTCGTGAATATAAACTGACAGCAAATTGTGATACATTTTTAACTGATAATAAAGACTAAGTAGCTTAAAGTTTTCTTTAGCTTCAGTAGGAAGTAGCTACAGTACATGACCTGAAGTACCGCAGTAAATTTGGCTACATTTTGGATTTGTCAAGAAATGGAGCGATTCACAAAAGACTCATGCTGGAGTGATGCTACATCACACAACTTCAACATCTTAGTTATGTAAAGAGAAGTTAACCGTTGTTAATCATAAAACATGAACATAAAACCAAGTAATGACAATGCTTACTACACATAACCTCCTGTATTCTTTGTCCCTTCTCACGTTCTTATTTTCTTAACAAGACCCTTTTGTTAAGGCGTACCTTTCAAAAAGGTGTTGCATAAAAATAAAAACAAGTTAATCTTTTGATGCGTGATGATAACAGTTCATACGCTGGAGTTTTAAGCGCACTGGCTCCAGTTTGACCCCACCAAAGTTCCCCTCGTCTTAATTGAAGATGATTCGCGTGTTGTAGTGAGTCACTGAGGTTGATTCTGTGAATTGTTATTGTAAATATGACATTCATCAAAAATATCTATAAAAATACATACAGTATAGACGCCATCAAACTACGGACTTCACCTCTCACTCTGGTTAGAGGAAGACCAAAGACTGACCACAACATCAATAAAGAAACCCCATTTCTCCAAAATTGCCTTCAAACCTTCTATTGCAAAGCAATGGTTTTAGCTGATGACTGACATTTTCATTAAACCAAGACAGGCTTCTGCACACAGGCCAAAAGTGAGTTCCTAAATTAGCCTCAGCCTACCAGTGATCATGATTGCGATATAAAATGAAAACAATGCAGTGAATTTAATACATTATGAGCTCTGTGCAAAGGACTAGGACTACCTCTCTCTATTGTTACAAGCTGAAAGTCCTAACTACCTGTTCTTCCTTAGAAGCTTTAATTAAAATAAAATCCACTGAAAGCATAACATACCTGATAACTGAAAGATAGATTTGCATTCCTGTTGCTGATTCTGTCAAATAACAGTCTTTAATGTTGGGTTTTACAAATAAACTGTGGAAGACTTTGTACTTGTTACAACTAGGGCTGGAGCAGTAAAATATTGAACTGTTCCGTCCGCTCTGAATGGAACAATACGCCCTTATGGAATGCCTGTTTTCGGATTTCCTATTCATTTTGCATAGATGCTTAACAGGCTACTTACTGTGTGTGGGTGCCTGTACAGGCAAATGAAAAGCTTTCTCTGCAAGGTACTGTCCCATGCACTCCATCTCACACTGTTGTATCTTTTCAGTTGAATACAACATTAAGGGAGTGAAAACTGTTGAAACAAACATCAGTGGCTGGAAACGTTGCTTGAAACATGTCCCCTAAGTGTAAGGAAACCACAAGCAATATCACCTAGCATCTCCAGCATAAACAATCTGGTATAATGCTTCCTGGACAGATGACAGTCGAGCGATTCGAGCAGTCAACAACTGCCTATTCAAAATGCTTTTGAACAGAACTACTGTGCCAATTCAGATAAAAACAAGAAGATTACCCATGCAGTTGGAACATTTATTGCTTAAGATTTGCAGACATTTTCTGTGGTTGAAGATGTAGGTTTTCATCACTAAATAAAAAGGCTTGACCCCTGTTAAGTTGTGCCTTGCTCAACATATTCCAACAAAGTTGTGATTTCCAACCTCTATGACAAAGCGTGCAAAGCCATAAAACATGATTTGCCTCAAATACAAAAGCCCACCACAGATAATTGGACCTCCCCGGCAACGGAGAGTTACAGTACTTGAAGATGACAGTTCACTGTTAGACTACTGGAGTGGGGCGGCACGGTGGGCGACTGGTTAGAGCGTCAGCCTCACTGTTCTGAGGACCCGGGTTCAATCCCCGGCCCTGCCTGTGTGGAGTTTGCATGTTCTCCCCGTGCCTGCGTGGGTTTTCTCCTGGGCACTCGGGTTTCCTCCCACATCCCAAAAACATGCATTAATTGGAGACTCTAAATTGCCCGTAGGCATGACTGTGAGTGTGAATGGTTGTTTGTTTGTTTCTATGTGCCCTGCGATTGGCTGGCAACCAGTTAAGGGTGTACCCCGCCTCCTGCCTGATGACAGCTGGGATAGGCTCCAGGACGCCCGCGACCCTAGTGAGGAGAAGCGGCTCAGAAAATGGATGGATGGATGGTAGTGGTAGATGCGGAGCACAGTATTGCAGATTTGGCACCTGTATGAAAAACACACAACTGTGCAAAAGAATTGAGAAATTAGGTGAGTGATAAACGAGTAATATTTCTTGTTTACATTTGTATTTAAATTTTCTTGCATATTGCATACTACTGTACAGTGTATACAAGCAGTCAAGGAATAAGAGTTTACCAATTGAAAGTGTTGTCTTTAAAATTCAGCACACCGATGGTACTGGAATTGTTAACTGCGAAATTAAATTTTTGCTGACAACCAAAAATACAGAGATAATTCTTTTAGCAGACACAAATATGTACTGAACCGAAACCAAAAGTGGCAAAGAGGAAACTGTAGTGACGGAACCTGAAATGGAATATATTGTGATGTATCGGAAAATGGTGTATATACAGTATGTCTAAGTTGGCAGCTCACTACAATATGAAATCCGTTGATGTCATTATTAAAAGAACACCGTTGGACATTTTTACCCTAATTATTTGCAAATTACAGTAACCTATTTGCAAATTACAGTAACTAAATTACAGTACAGTACAGTAACTCAAGTCAATGTTTCTATTCATTCTGGTGCTGATGAGTAATGCCTCGCTCAGACTACAGGATTTTAGCCCAGATATTGGCTCGATCAGCTATCGTGGGCGATTTCCCCAGATCGAGCCCAACATATTTTGTCGGGAATGACAAAACTTCTTGTAGTGTGACATAATCCACGACCAACGACTTGGTCCAACAATAGCTCTACGATGCCAAAATGAAAAGTCTAGCATGTTTGATATTTTGGATAGCTTCCATGTGGTGTGACATATCCATGACATCTCTCCGACAGCGCACCTCAACATCGACCAATAGGATTGTGTATTGTCACCGGTACTTTGCCTCCCATGCTTGCTGTTGTCAACATACTCGGTCGCTGTTGTCAACATTTATTCACGCACACGCATTCGACAGAACGCTGGCTTGTTTATATATAAATATTAGTGCTAGCACTAGCTTTCTAGGCTACATAACATTATGTTGCATGCTTGTATTAAAAGTATGTGAACATACCTCAAGCTCCTCTTGAATGGACAGCCCACTCCCGAGCACCGGTGACGACACCACACTTTTCCTCTTTTTGTCCTTTTTTTCCCCAACACAATACATTGGTGTAATCCATTGTTGTTATCGTTGCCATGGTAACGTGTGTATCCAGTGACACTTTTTCTGGTTCCGCCTCTCTGACAGTGTTTGAGTTGACAAGCTAAAGCCCAGTGATCGTAAAAGACAGTATACGGTGCTATCGGAATCGTATAGTGTTGCCACTGTTTGCCCGAGATACGGCAAGATTTTATGGCAGTAGTCTGACATAGTGCAATCGTGAAAGACCAAATTTGTCTTGTAGCCTGAGCCAGGCATTACACAAGGTAAACAGGAGCTCATTTGGCTTGCAGAAGAAGTGGGCCAGGTAATGTCCATCTTAACTTCACTTAGCAATTAGCAGAACTGACCGGGATCACTCTATTGCACACAACCCACAGTAAGGGTTTCATGAAAAAAAGTGCTACATACATGTAATCCGAGAGTTAAATAAGACACACATTCAATGAACTACGGGTAACATAAACACACATGATCAATGTTACGTTACTCCTTATCGTTCATGAACATTAAGGATAAACATCTTTATTACGGCAACAGTTCAACATATTATGGAGCAATCCATGCTGGGAGCACACAGCTTTTACAATTCTGCTGCATGCAAAATACAGTAACTCTCTGCATGACGTCAACCAACATCCCATGATGCAGTGGAAACTGTAGTTAATTACTGCAAAATAACTTTAAAGTATTTTACTGTACAGTATGTGGTAAATAACTACAATTTACAGAAAGAGTGAAAAAGAATGGAATGTACACTGCAAAGTCTGCTGTTTATGTGAAGAGACTCAGCTCCCAGGGACATACTAAATATCTGCCTCTGCGTATTGTCATCTATTGACTCGTTTTATTATACAGTGGATTTCTTTCTTCTTTCCACTTGTATTACAATTCAGAATATTACATCAGTTTACTGTTGTAATTGATTATTTGCCTTGAAATTCACAAAATGTTTTAAAATACAAAATAAATCAGAGGTTGGACATTTTTCTAAAACTGATTGTGCTCGGCTTTGGAGCAGTTTAGCGTGCCATTTTCTAGTTTTATGTTGGCTATTTTTGGCTATTAAAAACATTCATCCATTTTCAACACCGCTTAGCCTGGTTAGAGTCACAGGGCGCTGGAGCCTATCCCAGCTGACTTCGGGCGAAAGGCGGACTACACCCTGAACTGATCGCCAGTCAGTTGCAGGGAACATATAGACAACCTATTCGCACTCACATTCACACCGTCACTGAGTGGGAACTGAACCCACGCTGCCCGCACAAAAGTCAAACGAATGTACCACTACACCATCAGTGACTGGTATTAAAAACATATGTCAGGTAATTCCTGATCTGACCAGCCCCTTGTGGTTTAGACACCATTTGTCACAGAAACACATAAGCACTTTTTTTTTCCATTTAAAACCAGTGCTTACATTTTTCTGATGCTCCAGATGGATTCCTGTGGAATAGAAACAGAAAGGTGTTTTTAAAGTCGAGTTGTTTCTAGCGTCATGTAGATTTGACATAAGTAAGCCCTGTCACTAGCAATAATATGAATAATATGTGAATAATATACCCCACCTTCACATAGAAAGTTGGACGCAGTTCACTTGGATGACTCATAATGTTTCCCACATTTCCAGTTTTGCACAATGACACAGCTGATTGTGGTACCATTTTATGGACGTGTTGATGTTTCACATATTTATAAACCGCTGGACTCTCTGAGCACTTTATGTTATTGTTAAATTGTGAATCGAGTCCAACATCGTCTGGCATGAAAAGTGGTGATGCATATTAATTGTAAACCTTGTGAAAATATTGATGTTGTGTTTATACATTTGTTAAAACAAAGTGTGCCTTGTTTCCTATCAGCTGCAGTCAACACATTTGCAACAATTCCAGAAAAATATCATCCCCCAAATGCAATATGGAAAACCTTCTGATATGTTCAAGCATATCATTGATAGCTAATGATGCAGTAGGAATTTGAAATTGTAATGCCCAGCCTGAAGGTGGGGACAAATGTCGCGGAGGGACAACAATAATGTGCTAACGGAATACGACAACCGTTGCTCAAAGTGCTAACAAGACTTCACCGTCCTACTGAGTTGAAAAGAGCGGGTTTTTGATTACACATTTTTATGAAACTATATAAACAATGCTTGGTGAAACTCAATCACCTCCTGCCTGCAGGCACATTCCCCTGCCCAGATCACAGGGAGTGAGTGAAAAACACAAAGTTTGAGCACGTTTGACATGAATACACTGTATATTAAAAACATTTATGGGTTTGACAGAGCTTTCTTGTGTACCATCTGCTATCACTTTTCATATAAAAAGCCTTTTGGTAAAACAGAGTCACCCAAGGACACTTGTGGACCTGTAGCTATTTGTGCATGTATGCGCACACGGCGACTCACACACTTGAAATGTGAGGAAACCGCAACGCAGCAGCTTCAATGGATCTTTGTAATGATTCGTCACTTGCTTTTGTTTCGCCATGTGGGTTGGAGCATATTTTAGACAAATCTTTGGTAATTGTTAAAAAATGTTTTCATCTATGTTGTCCTCATTTAATACACATCTATATGGGCACCATGGTTGGGAGTCATTTGTAAAAAAAACTTTGTGGACATCCTGTATATCGCTGGCGTCGGGCGGAATCCTCGTACCTCCAAAACCATTTTTCAGGAGAACCAAGAAACAGCACATTTGTTGAACGCCTTTCGTAGCCGAGTTTGTGCTGGGCATCGTAGGGCATATATAGACAAAACAATCATTCACAGTCACATTGACCAAATTTAGAGCAGGAGTCAACAACCTTTTTGAAACCGAGAGTATCCACTAACTTCTCCACCGTGCTGCCCAAAGTGAACATGTGCAAGAAACTCAAAACCTCTCCAATCCCATCATGCACTATTTGAATTGAGTTCACTGGTTTTAAACAATCATCCCACATTTCGTTTTTGCATCTTCTCCATCACAAATGAATAGTTGGAGAAGGTACATAACAACTGATACGCTTTGATGTGATCATCACGTGTCGTCAACATGTTTGTCCACCAGGGCTTAACTGCATCCACACCTGGCGACTTACCGTACTTCTCACTGTCCCAACCGAAAGTCAAGTTATGAAAAACAGTGCGTACGGGATGCCGCTTGAAAGCTACTCAATAACGACACTTGAATTTCTGTCTCGCTTTCACCTCTTGCTACCTTCTTCCATTAGCCCCCCTGTCTCATCATGCTACATATTTCTTACAGCATGTGTTACTGTAAACTGCCCTCTTACATAACTAATAATGGCTTCCATGTACAACAGGAGAGGGTTACTGAGAGACCTCTAAGGTTGGCTACAATCCATTCCAGCATACTTTTTGACTTTCCATTCTTTGGGATTTGGGGGGAAAAATCCAATAAGAATTATTGGTCATTAGATTAAAGTCAAACTCTCGCTTTATCATAAAACCTTTAAGTCCACTGGCAATTTTTTAGGTACCATTTTACCATTCTTAACTATTTTACAAATGTATACAGTTTTGTACAGTAAAACATGAACAGATGCGGAGACAAAAGTGAAGAAATATTACTGCTAGGGAGAGGAGTCACTACACACAAAGAACTGAAGCAATTTACTTTTGTGGTGTACATTGTATTGTTCTTGATTTTTGTCTTTTTCTTTTGTCAGCCACTGAATAGCCAGGACAGAGATGCATGTACCATTTTCCTTAGTCTCAATTAGTCTCATTTCCCATTAATTGGTCATCATCACATTTCTACATTTTTACTTTTGAAAAAATATAAGTCAATAAAAATAAAACAATATTATTGGGTCAATCTTTGAAATCTATTATTCTCATCTGTTGAGCCACATTAGAAAATACAGTATTTAATGGCCTTATTTTGCAAGACCTTTGATTTTGAAGCATGCGAAGCAAACATGCAACTGTCTAGAGTCTTGGCAGTGAACATTATATTGTGAATTGAAGTTTGTGCTTATGCTTTGAGAAGAGAGGGCAAAACAAATATACTTAAATGTGGAATTTCATACAACCCCAATTCCAATGAAGTTGGGACGTTGTGTTAAACATAAATAAAAACAGAATACAATGATTTGCACATCATGTTCGACCTATATTTAATTGAATACACTACAAAGACTAGATATTTAATGTTCAAACTGATAAACATTATTGTTTTTAGCAAATAAACATTAACTTAGAATGTTATGGCTGCAACACGTTCCAAAAAAGCTGGGACAGGGTCATGTTTACCACTGTGTTAAATCATCTTTTCTTTTAAAAACATTCAACAAACGTTTGGGAATTGAGTACACTAATTGTTGAAGCTTTGTAAGTGGAATTATTTCCCATTCTTGCTTGGTGTACAGCTTTAGCTGTTCAACAGTCCGAGGTCTCCGTTGTCGTATATTACGCTTCATAATGCGCCACACATTTTCAATGGGAGACAGGTCTGGACTGCAGGCAGGCCGCTCTAGTACCCGCACTCTTTTACTACGAAGCCACACTGTTGTAACACGTGCTGAATGTGGTTTGGCATTGTCTTACTGAAATAAGCAGGGGCGTCTATAAAGAAGACGTTGCTTGGTTGGCAGCATATGTTTCTCCAAAACTTGTATGTACCTTTCAGCATTAATGGTGCCTTCACAGATGTGTAAGTTACCCATGCCATTGGCACTAACACAGCCCCATACCATCACAGATGCTGGCTTTTGAAGTTTGCGTCCATAACAGTCCGGATGGTTCTTTTCCTCTTTGGCCCAGAGGACACGACGTCCACAATTTCCCAAAAACAATTTGAAATGTGGACTCGTCGGCCCACAGAACACTTTTCCACTTTGCATCAGTCCATCTTAGATGAGCTCGGGCCCAGAGACACCGGCGGCGTTTCTGGGTGTTGTTGATAAATGGCTTTTGCTTTGCATCATAGAGTTTCAAGTTGCACTAACAGATGTAGCGCCGAACTGTATTTACTGACAGTGGTTTTCTGAAGTGTTCCTGAGCCCATGTGGTGATATCCTTTACACATTGATGTCGTGATATTGATATTATGGAGCGTAGATGATGAAATCCCTAAATTCCTTGCAATTGTACATTTAGGAACATTGTCCTTAAATTGTTCGACTATTTTCTTACACACTTGTTCACAAAGAGGTGAACCTCGCCCCATCTTTGCTTGTGAATGACTGAGCAATTAAGGGAAGCTCCTTTTATACCCAATCATGGCACCCACCTGTTCCCAATTAGCCTGTTCACCTGTGGAATGTTCCAAACAGGTGTTTGATGAGGATTCCTCAACTTTCTCAGTCTTTTTTGCCACCTGTTCCATCTTTTTTGGTACGTGTTGCAGCCATAAAATTCTAAGTTAATGATTATTTGCTAAAAACAATAAAGTTGATCAGTTTGAACATTAAACTCCAAATTCCAAACAGTAGGACCTCACGGGAATTAAACTTTATTGGAGGTTCCACTTATATGTTTCCCCCATTCGTTTTCTCAAACCTAACCTGTCCCTCTCTGATTTTTTTTAGAATTGATGTTACAGCCCTGTCGCTCACATGCATGCGCCTCAGTTCCTCATCTGGCAACATCTAAAGAGAAAAAACACCAAACACCGGAGATATGTTCAAATTGAAGTACATCAAGCTGAGCTGTTGTCAAGAAGGAAGTAAATGTCAGACAAGATTTTTGCTGAGATGAGGTTCTATACTCAATTACTACTATTTCTGTTCTTAGTCTACTGCGCTTTAGATGTGTGGTGCGGTGAAGGAAATCAATGACGGACAGGAAACAGTGACAATTCATCGAAATTCTTCTGTTGACAAGTAATATCCAAAACATATGGTAGTTATGACACTTTCAATCACTAATACTAGTCATCACCAGATGATCACTCCAAGTATACATTATGCACCATAAAGGTTGGTCAACATCAGGTTAAAAAAATAAGGTCAGCTCAAATTGTTATCATGACTGAATGTTATTCAATCCAATCATGTCAAGCATCTTTCTATCCATTTCCATTAGATGTTCCATAAGACTTTTTCCCAGGTGAATTTCGACTTTCTCTAACAAATGGAAATGTGTGACCAATCAATCTAAGAGAAAAAAAATTCATAACTGAAGAAAATTACAGAAAGATGCAATTTATGGCTCAGGGTGAGATCTTAAGTACTAACATACACATTTTGAACATGTTACCAATTCAATCTCCTGTGTCGTATGCAGCGGATGGAAGAACCTGTTGTGATACAAAAAGTAAATAACGATAGTATATATATATAACAACAGCAAACTCATTCTCTCTCTCTCTCTCTCTCTCTCTCTCTCACTCTCACACACACACACACACACACACACACACACACACACACACACACACACACAGATCTTAATGCAATTCAGGGAAGGAGACCCTCGTACAAACATGACATCATCAGGGCTAAGTGGTCTTTGAAAACGGGTCACTGGTCCAAAGTCAACTCATCAGAGATGATTGACTGATTACATAGACCCTTCACAATGAAGACGGCAAGCATTTTCATTACCTGAAATATATTACTATCCCTCAAGGGATTTGAGGTCACCACCACACGGATCATTGGAATAGTTTCAACGATGCATTCCAAAGAAACTGACTACAACTGAGATGGTGAGGAAAGATCTCTGCAGGAAATTATCGCGTGTGTGTGCGTGTGTGTGTATGTGTGTGTGCATACGTGTACCTGTGGCCTTCTCAGGGTTGTTGCACATGAAGCATAACCACCCACCCTCTTCTTCACTGTAGCCAAAAAGGTCAAAGAAGCGAACGTCCTCCAGCTGCATCTGGAGACTGTCCAGGTCCTGAAGAAGCACAGAAGCACAAACAGAAATGACATTTGAACTGAAACCAACTCTATTTTATTTCCAACATGCTACTCAGTAAAAGACGTCATTTAAATGAGGCAGGCAATCTTATAAGAGGACAATACAGCTGGCACACAGCCTTCTAAACACAAGCATTTGGCTCGAGGTAATGATGCATTTTGAATGTCGTTAAAGTACGGACCCATGTGTGTTGTGATGGGAGAAAAATTTAAACCTTGACCCTGCCCATTACAAATCAGTGCAAACATGCATGTGTTAAGAGTTATGCTTCATTCTACTTACACACAAACACACTGTACATATGCTCAAAATAAATTGTTAAAAAAGACAAAAAAAGACAATTGTTAAAACAACAAAACAAGCACAAATACTAAGGACATACCCAACTAGTCCACTCCACAAACATGGATGACACGGTGCGCTGAAAAAACATTGCAATGGAACCTAAATGGTCGAGAGAATTCGACTCGAAGTTTATGGAAAAGTATAAAGTCGCACAAAATCTTAAGAGTTTTTAAGATGTCAAATGACCTCTGCATATCTCACCAGCCCCTCAGATCAAAGAATCAACTGTGGATGTTTTTCTCTTTCTTTGGCCTTTGTTTAGGCTTTTGTGGCATTTTTTGACACCTTGACCAAATAAATGACAAGCCCCAAAAAGGGGTGGTAAGAGAAGAAGTGAGAAGAGACAAAGAATATCCATTGAAAGTTAGAGTTTGCATGTTCTCCTGTTTGCTTGGGTTTTCCTCAATTAGTCCGGCTTTCTCCCACATCCCAAAACATGTCAGGTTAATTAGAGACTCAATTTTCCAGAGGTTTAGCTCTGTATCCTGCGACTTAGTGATGATCAGTCCAGCCCTCTTGCCCAAAGTCAGCTGGGATAGGCTCCAGCTCACCCTCAACCACAGTGAGAACAAGCGGTATAGAAAATGGATGGATGGATGAATTCTGGGCACCTGAACGACCACATCACAAACAGTTTATCTGGCAATTCCGATCCACACATAATGTAAACATGAGTCGAGGAGAGAAAAAACTTACCGGATATCGGGGACCTCAAGGCTAGTGATAGCAATAGAAGTGAATATAGTTATTTGAGGGCAAAACTGTTTATGTATCTATTTCTGGGACATACAGTGTACTATGTGTGGCTGTGGGCTGAAGCAATGTATATAACTTACACATGTTGTGGAAGAGAGGAACTCAGACCATAAGAAAAGAAAAGGCAGGTAAAGATAACTAAACAAATGCTAAGGGTTATAGCAGCTAAAAATCCTTACTTGAAAGTAACAGGTACAACTCCAAAGAAAATAAAAGTTCCAGAAAGCAAACATCTGAACATAAAAGATCGCATGTATATTGTAATGGGAAATAGTCACTAACCAAACACATATGCTTTTGTTTCAACACTCAATTGATGTCAGTGTGGGTATGGGTGTATGTGTCTGTGCCAGGCTAACTCACGCACAGCTGGATGGCCTTAGCGCACCAGATAAAGGTCCTCTAGGCACATTTGAATGACGATTGAAGACGAGAGGAACATATTTAGTTAGACAACAGGATGTGGCCAAGAAGATTGTTGGGCTGTTGGATATCCTCACTTAACCCCATTTGGCATTTCAAGACCACCCCTGGTTCTCGCTGCACCTCCTCCCTGCTTTACTAGTTTTTGTCAGGGTGATGATTGGATGAATATGCTTGGTGTCCTACAGACTGCACATGTGGACCAAGACACGACTTACAGTTTTTTGTCAGTTGCTTTGGTGCATTTCTCAGATCAGAACTGAAATTCTCAAAACTCCGGAGTTGTTCACTCTTCACATCGTGTCGCACATAAAAAAAAAAAAAGTTTCTCATTTCTTGTTCTCACTTGGTCATGTCATCCATCCATCCATCCATTTTCTGAGCCGCTTCTCCTCACTAGGGTCGCGGGCATGCTGGAGACTATCCCAGCTATCATCAAGCAGGAGGCGGGGTACACCCTCAACTGGTTGCCAGCCAATCGCAGGGCACATACAAACAAACAACCATTCGCACTCACATTCACACCTACGGGCAATTTAGAGTCTTCAATAACCTACCATTCATGTTTTTGGGATGTGGGAGGAAACCGGAGTGCCCGGAGATAACCCACGCAGGCACGGGGAGAACATGCAAACTCCACACAGGCGGGGCCGGGGATTGAACCGCGGTCCTCAGAACTGTGAGGCAGACGCTCTAACCAGTCGGATAGTAGCAAGATGGCGCCTACCAGTGTTAAGAGTTATGCTTCATTCTACTTCATTCTACGGTAACACGCTCTCTAGTATTGTTTTTGTTTTTGTGTTTTTCGTCCGTCTTTGGAGACCTTACACGACTCACTTACACAAGGGGAGACCTGCTAACCATCAAGGAGGCTACTCCGGACTTTCTGTCACAAACTTTCGCAAATCCGCTCAGTTTTTTCCCCGAGTTACTCACCGGAGCGGCGTCCGCGGTATTCTGCGAATGGAGACGGAAGCGGCGCCACAGAGGGAAACGGGCCGGCATTCAGGTGAAACTCCGCAAGAGAGGACACAGATTGGCGTTCCCGTCGATCCACCTCACGAATGTACGCTCCCTCCCCAATAAAATGGACGAGCTTCATCTTCTATTAAAGACAAGTAAAGACTTCGGACGTTCCGCGGCCATGTGCTTCACAGAGACCTGGATTTGGGACGCTGTACCCGATGGCGCAGTCATGCTTCCCGGCTTTCACATTCATCGAGCGGACCAGGACATGGAATCATCGGGGAAAACAAAGGGCGGCGCCTCTGTATCAATGAAAAACGGACGTCACGGAGCTCAGCACACACTGCAGCCCGCATTTGGAGTCGCTATTTTTAAACTGTAAACCATTCTACTCGCCACGTGAGTTCGCATCGTTCATACTGGCTGGAGTCTATATACCGCCTCAAGCTAACACGAACGCCGCACTGCTAACGCTCGCCGAACAAGTCAACGAAATTGAAAAAAAACACCTGGACTCACCCCTCATTATTCTCGGGGACTTTAACAAAGCTAAACTCAACCACGAACTCCCTAAATACAAGCAGCACATCGACTGTCCAACCAGGGAAAATAATACTTTAGACCACTGCTACACTACGGTAAAAACGCATACCGTGCTATACCTCGTGCAGCCCTGGGCTCGTCTGATCACTGCTTAATTCACTTAATACCGACGTACAGGCAAGAACTTAACTGCGCGAAGCCTACAGTGAAAACAGTGAAAAAGTGGACCAAAGATGGAACTTCAAAGCTGTTTAGACTGCACAGACTGGAGTGTCTTTGAAAATTCAGCTGGCAGCCTGGATGAATATACGGACACTGTCACATCCTATATCAGTTTCTGTGAAGAGGTTTGTGTACCAACAAAATCATTTCGCACATTCAACAACAACAAGCCGTGGTTCACTGCTAAACTTAAGCAGCTTCGCCAAGCTAAGGAGGACGCATATCAGAGCAGGGACAGGGCCCTGTATAATCGAGCTAGAAACCAGCTGACTAAAGAAATTAACATTGCAAAGAGGATCTATGCAGCAAAGTTGGAAAATCAGTTTAGCGCAAACGACTCTAAATCAGTCTGGCATGCATTCCAATCGCTGACTAATTACAAGCGACGATCCCCCCAAGCTGAGAACAATAGCACACTAGCCAACGACTTGAATACCTTCTACTGCAGATTTGAAAAGGACAGTTTCACACCACACACCCACCCGGCCGCACCCGCGCCCACAATCACACCTCTGACTTCTGCGTTAACCATCCATGAACAGGATGTGAGACGCATCTTCAAACAACAAAAGATTGACAAAGCGGCAGGACCGGACCATGTGTCCCCATCCTGCCTCAAAGTCTGCGCGGACCAGCTCGCTCCAGTCTTCACTCAGATCTTCAATAGATCTCTGGAAATGTGCGAAGTTCCGTCCTGTTTCAAACGCTCCACCATCATTCCAGTCCCCGAGAAACCTGCAATCTCGGGTCTGAATGACTACAGGCCTGTCGCTTTGACATCTGTGGTCATGAAGTCCTTTGAACGTCTCGTGCTGGACCACCTCAAGAGTGTCACAGGTCCCCTGCTGGACCCCCTGCAGTTTGCCTACCAAGCGAACAGGTCTACGGATGATGCAGTCAACATGGGACTGCACTTCATCCTAGAACACCTCGACAGTGCAGGGACCTACGCGAGGATCCTGTTCGTGGACTTCAGCTCAGCGTTCAACACCATCATCCCTAAACTCCTTTCATCCAAGCTTCTCCAGCTCAGCGTCTCACCTGCCATCTGCCAGTGGATTTACAGCTTTCTGACGGGCAGGACACAGCAGGTCAGGCTGGGGGAGGCCACCTCATCCACACGCAGCATCAGCACTGGGGCGCCCCAAGGTTGTGTCCTCTCTCCGCTGCTCTTCTCTCTCTACACGAACGACTGCACCTCAGCGAACCCGACTGTCAAACTCCTGAAGTTTGCAGATGACACCACTGTCATCGGCCTCATCAAGGACGGTGACGAGTCTGCATATCGACAGGAAGCGGAGCGGGTGGAGCTGTGGTGCGGCCAACACAACCTGGAGCTGAACACGCTCAAGACTGTAGAGATGATCGTGGACTTCAGGAGGCATCCTTCGCCACAGCTGCCCCTCAGATTGTCCAGCTGCCTTGTGTCAACCGTCGAGACCTTCAGGTTCCTGGGAATTACAATCTCTTAGGACCTCAAGTGGGCTACCAACATCAACTCCGTCCTCAAAAAGGCCCAGCAGAGGATGTACTTCCTGCGGCTTCTGAGAAAGCACAGCCTGCCACCGGAGCTGCTGAGACAGTTCTACACAGCGGTCATCGAATCAGCCCTGTGTTCTTCCATCACAGTCTGGTTTGGTGCTGCTACAAAAAACGACAAACTTCGACTGCAACAGACAATCAAAACTGCTGAAAGGATTTTCGGTACCCCCCTACCCACTCTTGAGGACTTGCACGCTGCCAGAACTAAGACAAGGGCGTGCAAAATCCTCTCGGACCCTCCGCACCCCGGTCACCAGCTCTTCCAGCTCCTTCCCTCAGGTAGGCGCTACCGATCAATGCAAACTAGAACTAGTAGACATTCCAACAGCTTCTTCCCTCTTGCAATCAACTTCTTAAACAGCTAACCTATAATTCCATCACAACAAGCTGGCAATTTTTTGACTTGAGTTCGTTGTCACATTTCTGTGGGGCCAATTATGTATTACTCGTGCACTCACTGTAGTTGTCTCGCCATGCTGCACTATTTGCATATACTTGGCCACTCATGCCAGAGTAGCATCTGCTCCATTTGCACACTGATTGAGGAGTATCTGTAACATTTGCACAACCAACATTGTCCCAGATTATCGCACTACTCGTCACTTTAAACCGCATACACTCCTTGAAGTCTCAGCGCCCTTTGCACAATGGTCATTGCACCGGACTATTGCAATATTAGTCATTTGAACTGCTCTAAGTAGTAGAGGACTCTGCATCTTTTTGCACAATTGTTTTTTGTCAATGTCTTTATGTCTCCAAAGTGTTCTGTAAATTTACTGTCTGTTGTACTAGAGCGGCTCCAACTACCGGAGACAAATTCCTTGTGTGTTTTGGACATACTTGGCAAATAAAGATGATTCTGATTCTGATTCTGATATAATGGATTTCTGTTGAATAGTCTCATCCCCCACAACATTTAGACATTCATTCATCGCATAAGTCTTTTAATTAAAAATGGTTGAACACGTTGTCATCAGATGTCATCATGTCAAGCATCTTTCTATCAATTTCCATTAGATGTTCCATAAGACTTTTTTCCAGGTGAATCTTGACTTTCTCTAACAAAGGGAAATGTGTGAGCATAAGAGCAACCAGTTTTCTGAAGTAGCGCAAATGTGCTTCTCGTGAACCATCAACTGGCAAGTATAAATATAGCCTGAGCACAACACAATGTTACAATGTCAGACAATGAAAGGATAAGGACAGGGTCAACAGCCAGAGAGAAGAAGACGAGGAAGAGGAGTGAGGCCGTGTGGCAAAGGAGTTGGGAGGCAAAACATAGTAAGAAGCGGAAGAGGCTGAGGACACATGATCGTTCCTGATGACAAAAGAGCCACACTTGTAGACCACATTCTCAATCATGGGCTTAGGTGTAGGAACATTCGAACATCCCTCCAGAGTACGTTGTTATATTGACAACATGACTCAGTAATCTGACTGTCTTAACCCAACACAATGATACAAGGGCTTGTGCATTCTGATGGCACATGTTCATTGATACAGAACTAACAGATGAACTAAGGATTTTGAGCAAGAGACTGGCTTCTGCAGGTGAGCCATGGTTTTGCTATTTGTATTAACAGTTTTTTTTTTTTTTAAATGCAGTTTTGAAAATTTCGAAGATGAGAGAAATGAAAATGTACCAAATGTACTAAAGCGACTGACAAAAAACTGTAAGATACAGTACCTTCTAACATCGAAATCCCAACTGTAGTGATGCCTTTAGATATGAGTGACCTTATGTAGGCGTTTTTTGAGATATCATCATCATCATCACAAGCCTGATTATTTCGCTTTGACTACCGAGCAAAGCGTTGGAAGCCGAGCGCTCTATGGTGGCTCTGAACTCAACTCAGCTGACTTCACAACAAGCAGCCATTTGGCATAGCAAGCAAATCGTCAAAAAAGAGGCTTCAAGCTATTTAATGCCACATCCACTTAAAGGTTACTTTCAAACTAAACATACAACAAAGAGAATTACACGTTGAATATTTAAAACAACCACATAACTTTGCCTTTAAGTTGGCTAGCCTAATACTAACACAAAAAAGTAAATGCCATCAACGGGCTAACAAGTAGCATCTACAGTATGTGGTGGTGTTATAAAGCTTTCAGGAACACACGTAGACAGACAATATAACAATACTCACAGGCATATATTCTTTATCTGATGTGAAAAAAAACACTACTATTACTGCAGATTACAAAGCCACTTACAGTAGTTGAGTGAAACTCTTCTTCGTTTGTTGGCTTGACTGTATTATATTCTAGTACAATAGCACAAAAGTACAATATTATGGAGTGCTATTTTCCTTTTTTTAGATTTTTTTTGGGGGGAGGCTGTAACACATCAATGTCATTTCCATTCATAAAGATACAGTAATTTGAGACTTGAGTGTTTTGAGTTAGGAGCATGGCCACAGGATGTATTAAACTCATATTTCAAAGCACCACTGTATTTATTATACATAATTTTACGACTTTACCCATCCATCCATTATTTATATAAAGTGGGTACGGAAAGTATTAGCCTTATATAGACAGGTGTGTGGCTTTCCTAATCAAGTCGAATCAGTATAATTAAACACAGCTGGACTCCAATGAAGGTGTAGAACCATCTCAAGGATGATCAGAAGAAATGGACGGCACCCGGCACAGCAAAGGGTCTGAATAATTATGGGTGTGTGATATTTCAGTTTTTCTTTTTTAATAAATCTGCAAAAATTTCAATAATTCAGTTTTTTTATTCTGTCAATTTGTGGTGCTGCGTGTACATTAATGAAGGGGGAAAATGAACTTAAATTATTTTAGCAAATGGCTGCAATATAACAAAGAGAGAAAATTTAAGGGGTCTGAATACTTCCTGTACTCACTGTATATGCTGGTCGGCCACTGTACACACACACACACACACACTCGCACACACACACACACACACACACACACACACACACACACACACACACACACATATATATATATATATATATATATATATATATATATATATATATATATATATATATATAAAAAACACACAAGCACAGGGAGAACACGCAAACTTCCCGCAGAAAGTTCAGAGGCATGACTCGGACCTTAAGAAGACATGGTAACCCCTCTCCTTTGGACAAAACATTGTTATCTCAAGTGTGGCTCCACTATTCCTTATTTTCCATCCTGTCTCCTGTCTTCAGCCTTCCTCACACCTCCTCCTCCTCTGCCAAACTTTATCAACAGAGCAGCTATATCAACAAATGTTTCCACTCAGGACACAGGGGGGGGGAAAGGTGAAACAATAATCATTAATTATCTCCTCCATCCCAGACTTCCACTCAGCTCAACTTCCCTTCGTATCTGCCGGCATTCCTCTTTTCCTCTTCCTCTCCTGTCTTTTTGAAATGACTTGAGAAAAGAGATGTTTTTGGGAAAATAACTTAAACTCTTTGCTACCGTTACCCCATTTTAACTAACATCTGTCCCCTTTTCAGATTTTAAAACTCCATCTATCGCCTCTTCCCAGAAGCTTTCATGATGTGTCATAAAATTTCTGAGCTGAATCATAAAAGGCAGAACTTCAATTTCAAAGGCCTTAAACATCGCAACAGTCTCCGATTTAAATCTCTGTCAGGAATAATATTCCTGTCTCACAGGGTCATATTCCTCCCTTTCCTCCCTCTCGCTCTTAATATGTTTTACATTTTGTTAAAACATTTAAAGATTTATTTTTCACACCCCACACACAAAAAGGAACACTTCACACAATGCTTGCAACACATGCATGTTCCCAATAGCTTTCATGGACACACAGTCCTTTCCTTGAGTACACGAGCAGGAGCAATGTGCTGTATCGTGAACATTTAGTAGGAAATTGTACAAAAAGTTCAGCAACATGAGCATCACAAATAGCATATGTCCAAACCACTGTACACGCCCCAAAACCGAGTCAAGTGCAAAAACACTTACAAAATATGGCGGACATAATGACATATGAGGAAAAAAATTAGAAATGCTGCATTTTGTACTACATTCACCGTGTTTTGAGTAGGCATGCATCAAATAAATTGTATCCACTTAAGTGGAAGATCCTCTTCGGTGTGAGAATCAACGACCACTCACAAGTTCGTTGTTTTTGTACAAAGTTCTACATTTGTAAGCGGAATAAATACATAAACCTAAAAAAAAGTTTGGGCTAATCCACTTTCATTGAGGCAAAAATGAATTAAACATAAAGTATCATAAAAGCAGAAGGTCACAATCATAAGTGTCCTGTCCAAGCTTTGATTACATCTGTACTTTGCATTCCGTTATATGTTGGTTTCATCTGTGGGAGTGTGAATATGTGAATGTGTTTATGAAGACTTGAATTTGTGTGGGAGTATGGGAGCGTGTTTAGGCTCCATCTCATAACCACAGCAGCCACAGCTCACACTAAGAAAATGACTGCTGCAATCTTTTCAGAGGAACCATTTGACTTGTTACTTCATGAGGGCACAACTTGCTCCCTCACTTGAAACAAACATGTTTGAAAGTGTTGAATGATAAATGGAGATTTTGCAGCTGACGTCGTCAACGCTGTACATATTTAGTATAATTCATCACCCCCCAAAATAAATAAATAAATAAATAGAATAGCTATAAAATGGCACAATTTTGTCAAAATGTGTTCTTATTGCCCAATTTTTTTCCCAGTACAGCATTTCTGCAGTGTCTGCATTATTTGTGGTGTGTGTTGCAGGAATAACTGCCATAAATCGTAGTGAAATACCTTTCTGTGTGGGGTGGCGTGTTGCGTCATTGCCATGTGGAAGCTGTGAGCTCCTTTGAGTTGTGTGTTCCCCCAAAGAGAAGCCAACCTCTGAACACACTCATCTCCAGAACAAAGCGGAACGTTGGACTTACTCTACAAAAGACAACAATAACAAAGAATAAAGTGAATCTTTGGGTTGACGACAGAATTTCTGACTGGAGTGAAATGTAAAGAGGCCTTTGGAGACTTGTTGGTCGAAGAATTTTGTTCTTAATGATAGCAGGGTGTTTGGGTGCACCTGTAGATGGAGAAGCATGATGTGTATCCAAAGATGAGGCCGGCGGCTGCTCAGGTTAAAACTGGACTTGGCATACAGGCAGTAATGACCCTTCAGTGGACAGGAGAACGACAGCTTGGCCACACAGCCTCTGTTTGATTCTGTAATTAGATACAACAGAACTCAATGACATTGTGTCTTAGTGAGCGCAGGATATGTAAAAGAGCAATTCCACCAACACAGTGATGTCATCCGTCTAATTCTGCTGCATATACACAGATTTTCGGTCCAAATGTATTCTTTTGTTCTAAAAAACGCCATTATCAAGGAGAATATATAAGGCACACAGAGTAAAGCAAATACAGTCCCTTCTCCTGTATCAGGTACACTGAATTATGGTTCTACCAGGCACACTTGTTTGGGTATTTTTGAATGCCCGAAAGGTTACAATCCTCAACTGACGGACCTCAAACGAGCCGAACCACCTTCAAACAGCGTGTTGGTCAAATGAATTCCCAGCATCTCATATTAATTTTCTGCTACAATGCTGTTGGTGTAGTGAATTTAATAAAACATCACTTTTCTATATTGTGCCATTGAGTTGTCTGACATTCTAAATGTCTTGTTTCTGCATTCTCCATGCATGTGTATCAGTGATTGGACTCTAGGGCGCGCGATTGCGTGCAATTATTTGTATAATCTTCTTCCCCCAAGAAGAAGTGCAAACACTTTGTTTTGGTAGGTCAGCCAGCAAAACGATGACATCATCTAACTGAGACCACTGTTCTCATCACAGTTGGAGTTGTTGGACTTGGTTCTTTTCAAGAGACCAAATACTAAGGAAGTGAATGGAAATGTTTGAATTATAATGCTGTGTTTATTTAGGTACATTCATCTTCAGATGTATTCAATTACAAAGACAGAAAAGGATTAGTTTGTTCTTGGAGTTTGTTTCCTGTTATAAATGTGTGCATATGTTGAATGTGTTAGGTAACTCCTGGCTGGTTCTTAGTTCACATTGCATTAAAGGCATAGCAAAAACTCCTGTCAATAAATACACCTTGTCTGCACATGTACTCTTAACTTTTGCATTGCGTGTCTGCTCTTCATCTCCACGTTGGCCAGGGATGAAGGGATAGGCATCCTGTAAATTCAGTGTTGTGGTTGTGCTGTACTGTACAATTACAGCATGTTGTTTTGATGGCCGCTGGTTGGTTAGTCTCTCTCAATTTTCTTAACTCTTGGGGTCTTATGAGGAAACAATGACAGCAGCGACATGGACGAATCTGAACCAGGCAGCATTAACGATGACAGTTACAGATTCAAAGAATCACGATAATCGTCATCCATGATTTATTTAAGAGAATTGAAGTTGTCAGCGACACGAATGATTCGTGGCCAAAGCCGTGTGTCTTGTCCCAGCTTAAAAACTATAAGAATTTTCGATTCAAAATTGGAAAATACACGTAAAAATAAGGTGCATTTCTCTTCTGTAGTTATCATTAGCTTTTCTTTTTAGCTAACATGTTCATCATAATCATGTTGCATGTAACATGATATTTTTTTCTTACTCTCAGCACGAACACTTTGAAAAAAATAAAGAAAGAACTTTTCAACATAACGGGAAACCGTTTTTTTTTCTCATTATGCCAAGTTATCACATAATTGGCAGTAAAAAAAAAAAAAGATATATATATTTTTTTTACTTTTGTTCTTAGGTATACAGTATTTCAGAGTCAACAGTATTTTACTTTTTCCGAAGTATCTGTACTCCACTGTGTGTGTACCTTTGCCATCTCTGCAAATCTCTCTACTAGACAACTATTTTACATCAACAGTGCATCATTTCAGGATTATGGAGGCCACTGTGCCCTTAGAAACCTTAAGTGCAGCATATTATTTTTTTTGTAACCTTGGCCAGATCTGTGCCTTGCCACAATTCTGTGTCTGAGCTCTTCAGGCAGTTCCTTTGACCTAATGATTCACATTTGCTCTGACATGCACTCTGAACTGTAAGGTCTTATATAGACAGGGGTGTGGCTTTCCTAATCAAGTCCAATCAGTATAATCAAACAGTTAGACTCCAATGTAGGTGTAGAACCATTTTAAGGATGATCAGAAGAAATAATGAACAGCACAGAAGTTAAATATATGAGTGTCACAGCAAAGGGTCTGAATTCTTATGGCTGTGTGATATTTCAGTTTTTCTTTATTAATAAATCAGCAAGAATTTCCCCCCCAAAAATTCTGTCAATATGGGGTGATATGTGTACATTAATGAGGGAAAAAATTAACTTAAATGATTTTATCAAATGGCTGCAATATAACAAAGAGTGAAAAATTTAAGGGGGTCTGAAAACTTTCCGTACCCACTGTATATTGTTATATTGGATGTAACCCAATACAACTTACCCTTCTTTCCACCTGTGTCTTTCTTAATACATACCAGCCACAGTTTAATATAACACCCTATTTTTCTTAACATATACAAACATGTGAATTTAGTAGTTTACGTCACATTATAATGAAATGTATGCTGAAAATAAAACCTTTTTTTCCCCCACAGTTCTCACAAGGGAGCTTGTCATAAAAGCGCAGCCATTAATCAGGCATGCAAACAGCACCCCAACATGCCCTTTGCTGGCCCAAAACTCAGATTGGAGGCGAGTAATTTAATATTTGCTGAGCTCTGATGTCAGAGACTCCTTGTTAAAAGCACACACACGTTGAAATGAAATGAAATTTAAGATGAGATGAAATTGCACATTTATGCCCTCTTTACCGCCTCTACTCCTCAACCTTTACCTCCTCTTAACACAAATGTTATTTTGACATTGAATTATTGATGAAGGCAAAAAAAACAAAAACAAACAAAACAAAAAAGCGCAGAAATATCAATGTTTGTGGATTTCTGTATAAAAGAGGTTAATGATTGTCAACATTACTTCAACTGTGTTTACATTTGCTGGCTTGACACTTTCTGTTCTAATTCCTGTTGACAAGCTCATATTTCCATTTTGCTACATGTAGAAATTAATAGATTTAGTTGGACCGTCTATCTGCTGTTCAGTGTTTTTCTTTTGTTACAAACCATTTAATGTGTAAGTGTCAAAACAATTGCTGAAAAAAAGACAATGTATGTGGAATAATTCACTTTACTCACTATTTTAGTTTATAGTATTTCTAGTTTTTAAATTTAGCACACTCTCATGAGGCAAGTCATACAAAGAGGATAGTGAGCCCTAAAACTATTTAAAAAAAGATAAATAAAAAAAAATAAAAACAACTGATAGCTTTGTTACACTAGAGTTTATGAAGGAAATTTAGATGAATGCCCAACCCTATTACAAACCAATCATGTGAAAGTCAATGAATGAAACCTAAAGTGATGCATGTGCGCGTTAAGGTTAATACGGACATCACTGGTCATCTTACCTTCTATTGCACATTGTTCTGGTATGGGGATCTGTTGGACCATGTCCTTACAAAATTCTTGGATCATCTCCAGATTGTCTCTTAAGTGGATGAAGAGTCTGTCAGCTACCCCCGCCTCCTCCTCCACCTTCTCCTCCTCTTTGTTCTTCTGCCCGCTGTGATCTCTCTGTGCCTCTTTGACCCCACTGTCTGGCGCGGGAGTGACGGTGGATGTGGGTGCATTGTCTGTCAGTTTCTTGGCGGGAGGCGTCACTTCCCGGTGTTCTGCTGAATGCTGGCAGGGCAAAGTGCAGGTGATGTTGTCTGGACTCAGCTCCACTCCTTCTCCGTCGTCTGAGTTGATGGACGGCAAGCGTACAGCATGAAGAGCCAGGCTCTTTGACCTATGAGAGACCATAGTGTCACCATGGTTGAGTGTGATTTCAAGCCCAAAACATCCATAAATGTTCCACTTGATCCTTGCTGCAAATAAATCAGACAACACATTGGGTTGTATTTGCTTCTGACACCTTTGAAACACCAGCCATACACTTCGTGTATGCCATTACGTCATGCCTGTTACATTTAAATGTATTGTCCCGCTATTGTTAAAGGAATCCTACTCTATTTAACAATTGGGTTTGTGTGCGTGTGTGTATAGCAGTTTGTAACATTGTCCTTTATTGTTTATCACAGGGATAGATATAGAGACTCTATATATCCATCCATTTTCTGAGCCACTTCTCCTCACTAGGGTCGCGGGGGTGCTGGAGCCTATCCCAGCTGTCATCGGGCAGGAGGCGGGGTACACCCTGAACTGGTTGCCAGCCAATCGCAGGGCACATAGGAACAAACAACCATTCGCACTCACAGTCATGCCTACGGGCAATTTAGAGTCTCCAATTCATGCATGTTTTTGGGATGGATTTGTGGGAGGAAAACCGGAGAGCCCGGAGAAAAACCCACGCAGGCACAGGGAGAACATGCAAACTCCACACAGGCGGGGCCGGGGATTGAACCCGGGTCGTCAGAACTGTGAGGCTGACGATCAAACCAGTCGTCCACCGTGCCGCCTCTATATATATATATATATATATATATATATATATATATAAAAAAAAAAAAAAATATATATATATATATATATATATATATATATATATATATATATATATATATATATATATATATATTTTTTTTTTTAATATATATATATATATATATATATATATATATATATATATATATATATATATATATATATATATAAATACACACACTCTATATATATATATATATATATATATATATATATATATATAAATACACACACTCTATATATATATATATATATATATATAGTGTGTGTGTTTTCTCCCACTTTCTTTGAACACGTTTAAACATAACAAAGTTATGTTGAAAAGTTCTTTCTTTATTTTTTTCAAACCCGTCCTGTTCGGCTGTGCGGTCATGCAGAATGGAGGATCTGTATCCCTATTACTGTAACAGTTTTTGCGTGCAACACTAGGTTTTTTTATACTGTCACTGTGGTTCTTTGTATTATGAGGGATATTTACTGAAAATCTCACCCTTTACACTTCAATGTAAATTTATTTGAAAACATCCATCCATCCATTTTCTGCACCGCTCACCCTCACGAGTGTCACAGGCATGCTGGAGCCTATCCCAGCTATCTTCGGGCAAGAGGCGGAGTACACCCTAAACTGGTCGCCAGCCAATCGCAGGCCACATAGATACAAACAACCATTCGCACTCACATTCACACATACGGACAATTTAGAGTCTTCAATCAACCTACCATGCATGCGAGAGGAAACCAGAGTACTCGGAGATCACATTGTAGTTACAATTTCTCAGCGGGCTGTTATGACAGTGAAACCATATACAGTAAATGTTGAATCACCTCATCATATTATTACATATACACAAAAAAATAGGGGTAACTACTTTTTAAATCAAAAGACAAGGATAATAGTTTGTTCAACTATTGTTCAAGTTAGTGTAAAAAGGGGTTTGGTAACAGGAAAATGCAATATCTCAACATTATTGTTTATTACATATGATAATTTGGAATTTTGGTACAGATTTTAGCAAGAATCATGGAAGTTGGGGCGCATGATTTGCTTCGGCGGGCCACATAAAATGATGTGGCAGGACTTGAGTTGGACACCTGTGCTTTAAGAGGCGGGACCGAGTGGGTGGCATGTGATGTCGGTGAGTCTGTGTGTGAGTGCCTGGGTGTGATCTGCGGCCGAGGGCAGCTCCTACGTGAGTGTGTTTATTGTCTTTATGTGTTTTACTGTTCTCTAGGCGTTCAATAAACAGCTGAGAATAAACAGCTGGGTTCGAGGCGGGGTACACCCTGGACATGTCAATCACAGGGAACATATAGACATAAAGTACTTCTAGAGTTATAAATGACAGAGTCTGCAATTCAACATGCATGCTAGCTATCTGAATGTGGGAGGAAGCAGGAGTACCCCTAAAAAAAAACATGCAACCACAAATACAACATGCAACCTCCACACAGGAAGGCTCACGGATCCTTTTGTGACTGTGAGGCAGATGCTGTAACTGTGTTCCTCAAAACAAAAACCTCTTTCAATTGGATTCAGTGTGTGTTGATTATCACATTCTCCCCCACCTGTTGAATCTCATGTCTCGTTGCTCCTCCGTCATCGCTTGGTTCAGGCTGTATCGCCGCTGGGGGGCGGGAGAGTCCTCCTGCGCCTCCGCCTCACCCCCTGCCAACACCTGCTTCCTCGGCTCAGACCCCCCACCTCCTCCTTCCGCTCCTTGAAGCGATGCATTGGGAGATGGCGAGCAATGGCTATTCTCGCTGGAACACACACAAAAGGGTCAATGTATTTAGTACATGAGATGAAATTGACATTCATTTTAGTTGCCTTCCCTCACATTCTGGCTCACCTTTCAGTATTCTCACATTCTCACACTGGCTTGCTGTAGTTCTCTGTCTGTCACCTTGTACTCCCCCTTTTTTCAGCAGCCCCATTCTCCCCCAGGCTTTTTATGCTTCTTTTTATGCACTGCCAAGTATTCCCACAATCTTGCTCTTTGTTCGTGTCTCAGTTTCCTCTGCCAAAGTAGTTAATAACAATAATTGCTATGTCACTCAGAAGGGCACATACTTCATTTAAGGTTGAACTGTTAACAAAAGAGAGAAAACAAAAACCTAATTTGCATTAGTTTGCTCATATTTGTGTTTGTTTGTTTGTTTTTCTGTATGCTAGCTAGCAGGCTCCTTTCCGGTTAATATGAGAATGAATTTTGAATGATTAAGGGAGAATTAAATGGACAGGAGGCTACCATTTTCATTCTGGAAAGACATGTCCCTTAGGACAGATTTGCCCCCAAATATAATTGGTGGCATCATGATGGTGAGTCGTGAGGTCACAGGTTCGAATCTCAGCTAGTGTGTGAAGTTTGAATGTTCTCCCCATGCTTGCGTGGGTTTTCTGAGTACTTCGGCATCCTCCCAAATCCCCAAAACATGCATGTTAGTTTGATTGAAGACTAAATTGTCCACAGATGTGAATGTGAGTATAAATGGCAGAAAAACAGTCGATATGTGCCCTGCAATTGGCTGGCGACCAGTCCAAGGTATACCCCTTCTCCTGCCCAAAGTTAATTGGTGTAGGCTCTAGCTCACTTATGAACTTGGTATTATGTAGCTTTATAGATGTAATTAGTACTTTCTCAGCACATGGGCCACCCCCAACTAAATTGCATGGAAATTATGAGTCCTGTAGATTTTGTAGTAATGAAAAACAAAACAATTTACCACCCCATTTCACTATCGTGAGAGGAGAGGACCCCAAGCAAAGCCCTCAATCCTGCACATAATGCGTTTCATCCTCCCAAATGCACAAAAACACATGGTGACTTGACATGCATGCATGCTTTTATTATGCAACCCTGTGGGTGGGGTGTTAGATTGTGTTCAATCATTCACAAATTGTCCCTCGATACAAATAAACAATTCACAAACACAAACACAAAAACGAGATGAGGCGGCCTTAACTCTTTTTTGTGTGTGTAAACTACAAACAGACGACAGCATATAGTCACTGCAGACGTATCTATGTCAAAGAGTGAGGAAAGTCAGTTGTCGGAGAAAACCTGAAAACTGACCCAAAAAGGTGGTAGCCTACCTCAAGCCTCCCGGAATGGATATTATCCAAGAGCAATTGGGTTCTTGCTATACCAACTGGATCTTTGACTTAATACATCGTCAGCAGATTGTTTGATTGTTTGGCTGTGGAACAATTATAGATCCAGTACCTTGTGCTTACCCTACAATGGCAATCAATCGCAGTGCACTTACATATAGACTAAGGCTAAGAAGAAAGTATGCACCATCCGAACCAATTCATAAATTCCAATGAAAAAAAGAATATCGAATTTAAAAAAAATCCACTCTTAACACTCCCCACATCACAGGATAATCCTTCAGGAAAATATTTTAAAGACATCATTCCTTTGCATATGGAGAACAAACGACGAGTGTGCCTTTTCTGACCTACGATGTGCAGTGGTACTCTCCTCCAGCCGCCTCCCCAGTAGTCTTGCTATGGCTGTGAACGAATTGCTCAGCCTGTAGAGGTCTTTCCCGTAACCTCCGAGCACAGACGGGTAACGGTCCGTCAGAGCTCGGATTTCCAGCAGCAGCGTGTGGTGAAAAGTGTGATCCATGTTGCCCAGAAGAGACACTAGGTAGCCCAAAGAACTGTGTGCATGTGCCTGAAGATAACGAAGAGCACATTAGTATAAAAATGATTGTCTTCATACAAATCCCATTATAAAAACTTTGAGACCTGGGTCAACTGTTTCTCTGCACCTACAAGGTCTACGTGGATGGATGATCTTGGTATCAAAGTAAAGGGGATACTTTAATGGTTACTGTAGATGTGAACATTTACATATTTACAGTAATGGGTATTTGTAAATAAAGATCTTGACTTCAGGTATTAAGATGCTACATTATTTTTTTTTAAATTGGCATATTTATTCTTTATCAACCATACTTTCAATTGAGTTCATTTTTTGGGAGATAAAACACATTTGTTGAAGACCTCTAAGTACCTTTCTTCTAAACACATATTTGACCCACAGAAAAGGTTCTGAATACTACAGTGCCCTATTTTCCCACTGGCCTCTGTTGTACTCTTTTTTTTTTTTTTTTTTTTTTTAATATTATCCAACACCAAAACAGGCTGGTCACTTTTGTCACACAAAAATAAATTAATAATTATATCTTTTGATGCATGTGTGTTCTGTTCTGGCAGAAGGAAACCCTCATAAGCACTGTCAATCATGCAGCATGATTACCCCCCTGTACTGGATCTAATAACATAGTGTGAGTGGAGTAAAGGTGGTAGGATTCAATGTCAGTGCTCTTGCAATGTTAAATCCAAATAAGGACCCCCCATTTGTTGATTTAAAAAAAGTGGACGAAAGAAGAAAAAAACAGAAGTTTCAAAGCTTGCTCTCTGGACTAATAAACCTTTACACAAGTACTTTGGCAGTCTTCATAAGACAATATTACATCTAATACAAGATATTAACAGGAACATATTGCAACAAAACATCAAACACAGTACCAAAAAAAAAACTGCTTGGCACAATTATTACATCACAGCAGTGGGGGGAAAAGCTCCGACAAAACATGGACTGATAGGTCCTTTGAATCCAGCTATTAAAAACATCTTGTGTTGGAAATAATTTAAAATCAACATACAATCTACAATAATCGAACCATGTTTATTGTTGAGTTTCAGTTTCATAACCTAAAAGAAAAATAGTTTTTTGTTGTTATTGTTGAATCGGCTTCCTTCACTATACCTGAGAGACAAAAATGAGTGATGAATGTTGTTCCTTCATAGTTTGGGCATGTTTCACAAGTTCTCTCTGTGGGATAATAATCTCAAGTGTGGATGCTAAACCCAACTGAAAGACTAAAAGTCAGTGGGTTTCCACACACCATGCCAAGAAGATATTTAGGAGTCTCTGTGGTGTAGCACAAGAAAGAAATAGAAGGTTTTTGGGGTGTAGATTGGAGATACCAAGATGTTATTATTACAACTCAGTGCTGGCTTTATTGTCTTGATATTTTAAATTATAAAAGGGCTATGGTGCTTCCAAAAATGACAACCTAAGCGGGTCTTACATAACGTTCATTTTAGAGCATCCCTGATCATGTGAAGCCTTTACAGATAACACTTAATGCAAAAGTGGGAATAGTTTTGGGAGAAAAAAAACATCCAAAAGAATCAAAATTAAGAGTTTCTTTATTTTTTACATTTGTTTGAACAAATAAATGCTCTATTTAATCATTAGTTTTATTCATCCGTTTACTAAACCACCTGTCCTCATTAGGCTCGCCGCTGAGCTGGAGCCTATCCCGGATGACTTTGGCAAGCACCATGGTACACCCTGGACTGGTTACTAGCCAATCACAGCATTAGTTTTATGCTCTCCAAAAAATTATCCTGGACTGTTAAGAGATAAGGACCAAATTACATGGAGGAATACTGACTGTACCGAAAAGCACGAAAGAACACTAAAACGAATAAATAACACACAAAATATTCTCTTAATAACCTGCTGCATGTGTTTTTCTTTCCTTGTTTCCGTTAATAATTTGCTTCTGATATTCAGTACATTGATGCTTTCTGTTGAGCTGCTATCCTGCAAACCTACAAGCCACACAGAGATATTGTTGTATGGATGTTTTTGACATTTTGATGACACACGACAGTGTGTCTTTGTGTATCAAGAGAAGATGACTTAAAGACAGACACCGAAAACATCTGAATGGCTTCGCTTCCTTTTGTATAATATCCATCCATCCATCCATTTTCTGAGCCGCTTCTCGTCACTAGGGTCGCGGGCGTGCTGGAGCCTATCCCAGCTGTCATCGGGCAGGAGGCGGGGTACACCCTGAACTGGTTGCCAGCCAATCGCAGGGCACATACAAACAAACAACCATTCACACTCACATTCACACCTACAGGCAATTTAGAGTCTCCAATTAATGCATGTTTTTGGGATGTGGGAGGAAACCGTAGTGCCCGGAGAAAACCCACACAGGCACAGGGAGAACATGCAAACTCCACACAGGCGGGACCGGGGATTGAACCCGGGTCCTCAGAACTGTGAGGCTGACGCTCTAACCAGTCGTTCACCGTGCCGCCTTGTATAATATCATGTTTTTTATTTTTCTGATCTTAGTGAGAAGATAGTTGAATGAAGTTGACATGTTCAGCCCAAACAAACAACAAAGCCAGTCACTCAGTACAGATGAAGTCCTTCAGGAGCTCAAGGAAGCCAAAGAAAGTTGTGCAACCAGTAACGGAGAGACGTGTGCATGTGTGTGTGGTCGGGAGGGGGGTCGATACTAACTTACAGGAGGCACTGCCATCACTCGGAGGTCTCTGCAGGGTAATTTCCCAGAAAAATAGGCCTTGTTTTCCAAATGACTACAATGTGAAGAAATACAGGACACTGAGGCCCAAATTATCTGGAACTACGTGTGTGTTTGTGCGTACTAAAGTTGAACTTGCAGTTTGTTGACATAGAAAACATACTAAAGGTGGTGTTCCCCTGTCTCTTTAATAAGTTTGTATGTTTGTGTGCGTGTTTATGTTCATTAAAGGCATACTTTATTTTCACTTTGTGCTAATTTGAAAAACATTAAATGAGCCCCAAAGGAGAAAAGAGAAGCTGTAACCTGCTCATTATTCTCTATCCCTCCCTCTCTCTCGCTCTCTCTCTTTCTCTCCCTCTGTCACACACACACCATATCTGTCTTGTTCAATGAGAAATATTCAGCTCTGTTTCATCCAAGGTAAAGTTTTACTGTTTACACCACTTCTCATGATAAGCCAACCATCACAGCAAATGAGCAGAGCATTCTGCCAAGCAGTGTTACCAACTCCTCATTAAGGAAAGTAGCTATTGGCTGTCCTAAAGGTCGCTAGATGATGTCATAGCCTCATTTTCACAATTGATTTCAATGAACGCTGTCGGAGAGAGGAATAACATTGAAAGGCAGATAAAAAGTTAATTTAAAAATGCTAAGTATGTTTAAAACTGCAAATGTTGAGTCTTAGTTTGTTTTCTTTATATTTCATTCACGAAAGAACCAAACCTATCGACTGACTCATTAACATGAACGATAGGATTGGGACCGAGTCGCAGTTGTGAGACGTTTTTTTTAATTTTGTTTTTTTAATTGCTGTATGTTTCACAAAGATGCAAACTCATGCTCCTCCTTTACTCTACTGAGAGAGATGGCGAACATAGCAGCACCCACTGCTCGTTGAGGACATGAACTGCAAAGTAATAACCTGCTTTCATGTCTCCAACACATAAACTGAACAAATTTTGTGGGGAATCACGGATTGTGTAGTGGTACATTCAACTGACTTCGATGCAGACAGCGTGCGTTCCGTCTCCACACACTGAGAGTGAATGGTTGTCTGTAACTAGTATATGGTACCATGTGACTGACCGGCAAACAGTTCAGGCTGTAGTCCGCCTTTTGCATTCAGCTGGGATACGCTCCTGCTCTCTGTGACACTGAACAGGCTAAGCGGTATAGAAAAATTGATGGGTGGATATTTTGTGAGATTCTTTGTTTACTTGTTTAGTCTAGTCACATTATTTAATTGGAGTTGGTGAAATGGAATCATTCCAAATCAGTATACAAGAAGGCAGCCAGGCCATCAATTCAGTTCACTAGTTTGTACTTCCAAACACTTTCGCTAAGAATCAGTTGTCCATTGTGTGTGCTCTAAGTGTGCGTGTGTATGTGTACCTCACTGATGATGCCCACAGCACCATGGATTTTGGCCACATGACCCAAGAGAGCAGGCCATTGTTGTCCCACAGTCCTGAGCTTTGGCAGACAGCTGACCAGCGAGGAGGGGCTGGCTTGAGACACATTCACCAGAGTGCCTAATATGGCCTCAATTAGAGACTGGTTGCCTAGGTAACTGACGAGGGCAGGCACCTGGGGGCTGAACATCTGAAAAGAGAATTGTATTCATACTTTTACAATGACTCCAACAACGTTGTGGTAGCGTGCATAAGCACCAAGGAGAAGGATGAAAGTCACTTTAAGACGTGGGAAGCCGAGCGAGATGAACAGTCTGGTGACTGATGATAAACAAAGACATGACTGTAGGACCGTCTAGCAACACTCTGGCAATGAACAGTTCCTCATTATCCACAGCTAGACTGGATTGGATCACACAATTGCAGAACACTCCTGCTGCTTCAATTTCAGTCACCTCATATGAATAATCACATTTAAGAACAGTGTTTCAGAACAGCACCAACACCACAGGACTTCTTTTTTAAAAAAATTTTTTATAAACACTGAGCTGGAAAATAGAAAGACACAACACAACATTAGCTCTGTTTTCTGTTATGTGGTATTTTACTCTGATGTTGAACACAATCAAAATCTAGTTAGCTCGACTGCCCATGTATTTTGTATGTAATACAGAGCAGCAGTTATTTGTAGAATTAATGTGTCTAAATAAACTTGACTCATAACACGAAAGCCCCGATTTACCAAAGGTTTGCGGATGCAAAAACAGGCGAAAACTTGTTTGGTCACACAAACAGATGCAGAAGCTGATCTAAAAAAAGGGCACACCCAGGTTTGCATCTGTGAAACAGGTAATATTGCCATGCAGTTCATTTTGCATATTCCAGGAGGGTTGTACGCAAGCATATGAATTTAGCACGCTCAATGTGATATATCAAACCTGAGACGAACTGCAACGGCTGATTTTGAGTCTGTAAATACTACGTATGAACGGCGGGAGCAAACCAGCATACACAGCGGTGCTAGCATCGATCAGGCAAAATGACAGGTGGTGGGGAGAAATTTCCCACTTGTGTAAAAAATTTTTATAATGCCAGAAATAAAAATGAACACGCCGTGTCATCTATTCAGCAATGCAATTTTGGATGAATGATCTAAGAGCTGGCTTCGAGCCAGTTACAAGAAGGGGTCATGCTATTTCACCTGACAAACTCCTTTGAACGCTCATTTCCTTACATCCGGGTCATTTGATTTAAAGTTTTAAACACAATGTTATGCAGGATGGGGTGAACATCCAATGGCCGCACACTCAAAATAGGGCTGGCTTTCCCCAAACTATCAGAGGGATAGATTTCTTTTATGCAACCTTTTGTTTGTCTTCCACTAACACTTCCAATTCCATCATTCCAAACTTCATTCTGTGATTCTGGTGCTCCCTCAATTTTTTCACAGTGAAAACCATCAGAGCTATCTAATGCGCCGAACCCTTTTTTTTTTTTTAAATACGGCAGTGTCCAGCACTTTTACACCTGTTGCCAACAGCGCACATGATCTGGTAGAGTGAGTGAACAACCAATTCAGCCCCTGCTATAAGGGATCTGAGTAAAAGATCGCACTCTTAGATCACACATAACATTCTCACCAACAGCAAGCGCAATCTGTTAGACTGAACACGCAAAGTAGCGCTCATTATTTGCGATCTCAGTAAATCAGGCCTTAATACGAGTTGTGTCAGAAAGGTTCCAGGACCGGCGTTACACACAAATTCAATATCGCAAACTCAAATTACACTTTTCCCCTTCAATGTGGGCCAGATGATCAACCAGGACATCTACTTAGAGATGCTGTAGCATTTGCTTTATTAAGTGCACAAGAAGAGACAAGATTTGTGGCAGGATAACTTGTGGCTGCTTCACCATGAGTGGTCCCCTGCGATGCAATGCGCTGAGCATCTGACAATCGTAGCCGAGAAAACATGGCCGTACTGCAGGAAACTCCCTACTCACCCAACCTAGCTCTGTGTGAATATTTTACTTTTTCCCAAGCTCAAGGGGGTCATGAGAGCATTGCAGAGAAGGCTGGTATACTGTGTTAGACTGCGGGGGAGTCTGCTAGATAGTAAATATTTTATTTCAGTCATAGTGTTGTGTGTTGTTGATGTCTATGCTACAGAGTACTGTTGAAGTTTTAGGCCTCACATTCAGTCATGCAACACACATGAAAATAAATAAAATCTTACCAGCGGATGTTGCTCAGCCACCAGTTGAAGCAGTCTGATCAGGTGTTGCTGTTCTGTGGACTCCAGCTGTGACATCACAGCAGTGAGCTTGCCAAGGTGACGGTGTATGACATCAGGTTGTCTGGGGTAGACTGAAGGGAGCACACGGAGGAGCATGTAGTTGCCTGTGGTCAAACACAGTATGTTTTTTTTTGTGTGTGTGGGCAAAGAACACGTCACATTTTTAATTGGATCATGTTCAAATGTTCAGCGTTTGTAACAGAATTTGAAATCCAGCAATGTAAATCTATACTAGATACCTATGTATGGGCAGTAGTAATGTATCAGATGAATTTTTAACAGTGAACGCAATTGTTCACTGTTTTGCTCATGTGTATGAGGTATAAATCTGAAAGAGTAGTATGTGTTGCTGAAAAGCACTGACTCATATTCTACGTATTGATGCACAATTGTACAAACAAGTATGTAGCACAAGAGCATGCGTTGCATGTAAAAAACATCTTAAAATGATTTAACTCATTGACTCAACAAAGACACGTTGTGGGTGACTTTTCAAGATTCAAACATTTTGGGCTTTTGTGTCCCGTAGAGAATTTACGTTAAAAGGCAGGAAATATAGTACATGTAAAGTCTTACAGTCAACTTTGGGGGTTGAACAGAATATGTCACAGATGCTCCAAGGTCTGCGACAGATTACAACCCAGATGTTTGATTTCCTGTATCTGCTGGGTGACCTTGATAGTGAGCAAAAAGCCCAAAGTTGAATGGAAAGAAATTGAATGAAGAGCAGACAACAAATGTAAGTTAAATAATCTTATAAAACAGCACCATCTGTGGATCAGTGGTGGTTCTGGGAGGGGAGTGCCCCCCTAACACTGTGCCTGAACCCCCCTGTGGGTCTACCTCCATACAATTACTATGCAGTACTGCAGTAACACAGCAACATCAGCAGTGCATGTGCACTAACTGCACACACATAACATTCTCGTCTTCTATAGTCATTATAGAATTACTAGATGGCTAAAGGGTTTAACAAGATTGCTTGGTGATTGTGAATTAGGAACAAGGAACTGATTTGAACTTTTACCCCCTGCTTCAACAATTGTCTTGCAGCCTCACATTCCAATTCATTCAACACAACAACAATCACAACAACAATCCCTGGAAGTTTGAAGAATGACTGGTGGAGCATTGATAGGGAACATCCATCCATCCATTTTCCGTACCGCTTATCCTCACTAGGGTCGCGGGGGTGCTGGAGCCCATCTCAGCTAACTCTGGGCGAAAGGCGGGATACACCCTGGACTAGTTGCTAGCCAATTGCAGGGCACATATAGACGATCAATAATTCACATTCACACCAACGGGCAATTTAGAATCTTCAATTAACCTACCGTGCATGTTTTTGGAATGTGTAAGGAAACCAGAGCACCCGGAGAAAATCCACACATGCAAACTCCACAAAGGCGAGGCCGGATTTGAAGCCGGGTACTCTGAACCGTGAGGTAGATGTGCTAACCGAGGGGTGTCAAACTCAAATTCACGGTGGGCCAAAATTAAAAATTGGGACAACGTCGCAGGCCAAACTCAATATTCAATGAAAAATCACTGCGATGTGCATGTTTCCCTTCTCTGCAGAAATGTAGCCTTAAAATGTATCATTTGACAACAAACTTAAATTTTGCTTAAACACTGAATCTGGAATAAACAAACTTTAATATTATAAACACACCAGAAGTCTAATTTGCAATAAAATACATCAGTGGTATTTGTTTGTATTTAAATAGATAACATGAACTGTTCTGTCTCTCTACTATTTATCTATCTCCAACCACCTTTCTTTTTTATGTAAATCTATTTTCAAAGGCCAACAACAAAACAACCCAAAAAAATAAGAATGTCCTTCAATAAAAAGCCAAACTTGAAACTATTAACAGTCCCTGTCTATGAGTTGATAAAGGGCATTAAAAAAACATGAGTTCAATTATGTTATATTCTTTGTTACAGCCACGTTGCTCCGCACACGACAAGCAGGTCTGTCTTTAATCTTCCGTTCCGCTTATCCTCACTAGGATCGCGGGTGTGCTGGAGCCTATCCAAGCAATCTTCGGCCGAGAGGCGGGGTACACCCTGAACTGGTTGTCAGCCAATCGCAGGGCACATATAAACAAACAACCATTCGTGCACACATTCACACCTAATGGCAATTTAGAGTTTAGTGAACAGATATTCTGCCTCCCACCTGTCTTGGAAGATAACGGTTTTCCATCTTTTGTTTGGCCATTTTTGGGTAGGGGAAGTGTAAATTTGCCCGATGAGACTGGTAGCATAGTTGCTAACGACAGCAACAGAAAGGGAAGGGGCGCTTGCCGGTCTAGACTGATGGGCCAACACACTGGAATTTGTAATATTAGTGGCCCATGTACTATATACTGGCGGACTAGCTCTAATGCACAATTGATATGGTCTTGCGGGCCAAATATAATTACATCATGGGCCAAATTTGGCCCCCGGGCCTGAGTTTGACATATATGTGCTAACCAGTCGGCCACTGTACCACCAGATAGGGAATATGTACAATCCCAAGATTGTCATGAGCCACTTTAGCATTTTTGTTAGTTATTAGATACTGAGCATTATGAGAACTCGTGCTGCCAATTCTCAGACAGCACATGATATTATGCGAAACTATTCATGGCCAAAAACGAATACATAATATGTCTATATGTAACATATTGCCCAGTTGCTTCATGTTTTACAGCAAGGTGATGCATAGACATCAATCATTTCAATGAAGTGCTGCTTTTGTCAAATGTGAAAAAGCTGTGGGAAGGCTGCCCATAAATATTAAGATGATGCATCTGTCATCCTCGTTATGTCAACGTCCCCTACCAGTAAGACCCAGCTCTTCATAAAACCAGACACATAGTGTACAGGGCACGTACAGAGACAAAGCTTTTTATAGCCGTAAGGCTGAAGCTGAAGCATTTATGGGATTCTTTTGAGGAATTTTTAGGGTCCACACAGGAACATGCTGTGGGGGATTTAAAGAGTTATACTATTGGACGCTCACGCATGCACACGTCTAAACACATGGAGAGCATCTGGGAGGATAACATATACAGTGCGAAAACCTTTAGCATCCCCCTTTTGTGTTTAAATCCCAATTTACAATGCAAAAGTAAATCTGCTATGGAAAGTTCACAATGTATGTTGGGGCTTGAGCTGGTGAACTAATGTCCTGGAGATGCCGCTAATGTGTGTTTCAACTATAAAAATGTCTGCTGTTGCATTTAAGACTGGTAGGAGCTAGGGCCAACCTCAAAGTGTAGTCAAATCCAAATGACTGCAATTCGCAAAAACTGTACATAATGTAACTATGCGGCTAACCACTTCTATGGTGGGGAAAAAGGCAACTCTTGCCGGCCTCTGAAGTGCATCACTCTGCGCAATTTTAGCCATTCCCTGGTAAATTTAAATTCACTTCAGAGGGTCTATTTTAAAAAAATGCAAAATTTAATATTAATTACTGTATATAACAATTATAGAAACAATAAACATATCTAAAAAGAGGTTACAAAGTCTGTGATTACATCTCTGTGGGTCCACCAATTTTTGTGTGATGCTAGATGACTGCTTGTGGGTGAAGTTGCAGCACAGCGACGAGACTTCTCAGGTTTCAAGAAAGCATCGTGTGTTCTCGGAATCCTCATTCTAAAATGCTAACAAGTACCGTAATATAATTCTCTTTTCACTTGTGCTTGTAACTTCAAAAAACATAATATGTTCATCTTTCATGCCTGTTCATTTACTTTACATGGGTGCAATGAAGGGAAATCTAGTCATTAAGCTTCAACTGTGCAAAATCATTGTCATGGCTAAACACATTTCTGACAATTCACCCAATTGTTATACAACAGGTGGCTTACTGACAATCCCTTCTCGTTCACCCTGTACACTGATCAACTAACAGTGACTCACAACACCTGAAATCAGTACTGATAAAATGTGAGTCAACCCAAAATCAGGCAAGAAATTGGCTTAACACGCAATCACATATGCCCTGCATTACTCGCGTGTCGAATTTGATGTTGCAGCCCCAATTGACACAACGCAAACTATCATCCCGACAGACTAAAACAGTCACATACTGTGTAACATTTCTATACCACTTGTGGTCCCCAGGTGAGCTGGAGTCTATCCCAGCTGACTTTGGGTGCGACGTGGACCCTTCCTGGTCGCCAAGAAAAATTTAGACAAAGGTGACATATTTATATACTATAATTACATAATGGGAAAGAAAAAAATTTAAATTACTGTGGTAAACAGTAAACCACTAAATGACAAAATCAGTAAGTTATAATTGTGCATGCAAACCATTGCAGAAGTCTAAAAATGTGATTTATGAAGCAATGCACTGTAGGTGTCCACTGCATGTGTTCTTCTGTCAGACCACAGCTGCATGTTTGGGCTTCTCTGCTTATTTTTGAAATATTAAAAATAAACACTGTCTTTAACACTTTAATGTACAATACCTTCTCAAGCTTGTTTCCAAGCCGCTTGACATGGATCATTAATTAGGATTCTTTGTATCAACTTTAAACTTCACCCACCCTCTTTGATTGTTTTGTTATGCAAGAGGAATATTTGCTAAATACAGTAAAACCTTGGAAGTTTGTAAACATACAATAACCGACAAGGGCAAAATGACAACATATCAATGCACAAAATTAAAATGGAACTAAAGTCTAGAAGTTTGGGGTTGTACAATTCGGAATTTGAACAAATTTGTTGGGGGAAATACACCTCTAAATCGCACTAGGCGTAATGTCAATTAAGCCATCCCATCGTGCCAGACCTCAGTTCACTGAGCATCAAAACATTAACGCTGGGTTGTTGTTGTTTTGCGACATTGCAATAGAATGACTCAACTGGGCTGTTATGAACATTAGCAGAGAAGAAAACTGTCCAGGATGTTATGTAATTTACTGTAAGGGAAGATTCCAACAGCATCACTTGTTCTAGGTAAGGTATTTTTTTTTTTTTTTTTTTTTTGTATGACACCAAAAATGTCACTTAAAACATTGCCTGAACAGTTAATAAACATTTTATGATGATGAAAGTTTGACCTGGGAACAGAATTCTATTTGCATTCTTTTGTTTTGTCAAAAAAATCCCAAAATATTTGTCAACCAATGTTCTGTGTGATTACTTCCAGGGTAATATTGTTCCAAATAAGAAAATAAGATTTTGTAATGTTTTATGTACATTTAGGTCTTTGCATTATGTTTTTCAATTTAACATGCACTGGATAAAGCTTTGGTCTTCCCAGGGAAATTATGATTGACATTCTTTTTCTGGTTGTGTCTTTCTTTCCTGACTGCTACTGATAATAAATTCCACACAATTATTATTTGAGACGAGGTCAGCATGTTATAGGCCAATGACTGTTTTTTTTATTGTTTTTTTTTTTTTTTTACTATTAACACAAAAGAGGTCTGTGAGCAAGTGTTTGCTAGCTTGTACCACACATGCGTATACTTTGCTTGTCTGTCCCAGAAGTCATATATCATGTCACTTAAACACCTCAGCTATGTGAAGGCGGGAGTAACTGTCACGTGAAGGCACAGGGAAGAAACATCTCCCATAAAGCCCATAATTTTCAAGATGCTGTGCATTTTTGTTGTATGTTGATCCTCCTGTCACAAGTGAGCACACCCCTCACATTTTGCAAATACTGTATATCATTATATCTTTTCATAGGACAAAACTGAAGAAATGACATTTTGCTACAATGCAGTCAGCATGCAGCTTGTATAACAGTTTAAATTTACTTTCCCTTCAAAATAAGTCAACACACAGCCATTAATCCCTAAACCACTGGCAAGAAAAGTACACCCCTTAATGAAAATGTCCAAATTGTGTCCAAAGTATCAATATTTTGTGTGGCCACCATTATTTTCCAGCAGTCCCTTAACCCTCTAAGATGGTTTAAATCAGTAGGGTTTAGGTCTGGGCTGGGCAACTAGTAATAGTAATGTCATAGTTCAACAATACAGAAAAATATCACACCTTTCTGATGGTCATTTTTGTTTTACATAAATTCTTCACAGTACTATGTGGATTAATGAAAGAGGGTGAAGGTAGTAGAGTTCACCAGAGTTTCCCAGGTTGCCACTGGAATCCTATTCCACTCCGCCATAACAACATTCCAGAGCTGGTGGATGTTGGAGACCTTTTGCTACTTCACATTCTGTTCAAGGATACCCCACAGATGCTCAGTAGAGTTTAGGTCTGGGCTGGTTGTTTGCTAGGTGTTTGAGGTCGTTATGATGTTGGAATACTACGTGTTCGTGTTTCGTGTTTCCTCAACGAACTTCAGCGCCCCAGTGCTGGCAACACTCATCCACATACCCACAACCATGCGTGACTATAAGCAAGAAAAGTAATGATTTTATTTTTTTAAATCTGTTCGAGTCAAAGTAGTGTCACCATTAAAACTTTATTTACCATATATGCATTTTTAAGTAACATTGACATGAATTACTGTAATTTAGGTATAAAATACAATTGTAACATTTTGTATTCATCTATTTATCTATCTATCTGTACAGCCATATGAATAAAACCACTATTCCACCCAGATAATGAGCAGGTAGAATACGCAAACAGACACAATGAAAAAGAAACACAGGAATGCAGCACAGAGCAATCAAATCCTTAAATCCCATGAGGAAGTCATTAGGTCAATCCGCTGGACCGAACACACAAAAGCATATATGCAAACACACACCCAGTCCCTAATTGTGTGATCTACACATGTAATCAAAATCATAAGCACACTTGTTGAGGCACAGAAGTGAGGGCGCAGAAAATAGTGAAGCCATTTAAAAATCCATTTAGAAAACTGCCTCTTTCACACACGTACACAGAAACTCTGCATGGGGTAAAAATCAATCCCTCTCTCCTCTTCCATTACCTGTTTCCCCCTCTCCCTGTGTTTGACTCACAGCAGCAGCGGTAATACAGTATCTGATTACGACATACAGGCTACCTCCAACGACGCATTACTCACTGCCTTTCCATGATCACTCACAGGCTGGGGTACTGCTCCCATTTCAACGGCACAAAGAGCTTTTTAAGAAAGTTTTGGACTTTGGTTTATGCGCTGGTGTTATTCTTATGCAACCATTTTAAAATGCAGCATCACAGATTAAATAAAGTGTACAACAAGGATATAGTCACAGAGGACTTGTTTTAAGCAGGCCAAAAAAAAGGGGGCGGGGGGGTTAATCAAGGCTAATGGTACAGTTATCTTCAGTTACTCTTAATGTACAATAATTCTGCTATATTGCTGTAAAAAATACTCCACCATTGAGAATTCTACAGAAAATGCCAAAGGGAGAGCATTCGACCCATCCCACCATGCAAAAACTGTTACAAAACTCCAAAACCATTTAACCCACAAATCCATCCATCCATCCATTTTCTGAGCCGCTTCTCCTCACTAGGGTCGCGGTCGTGCTGGAGCATATCCCAGCTGTTATCGGGCGGGAGGCGGGGTACACCCTGAACTGGTTGCCAGCCAATCGCAGGGCACATAGAAACAAACAACCATTCGCACTCACAGTCATGCCTACGGGCAATTTAGAGTCTCCAATAAATGCATGTTTTTGGGATGTGGGAGGAAACCGGAGTGCCCGGAGAAACCCTACGCAGGCACGGGGAGAACATGCAAACTCCACACAGGCGGGGCCGGGGATTGAACCCGGGTCCTCAGAACTGTGAGGCTGACGTTCTAACCAGTCGGCCACCGTGCCGCCCCCACAAATTCAAATATTTAATAATATACATTTATTCCATGCTTGCATCATAATTTTTGATAAATTTATTACGGCCATTGGATAACTTTATAAAAACTGAAATGGAAAAATGGTCCTTACCCGTTACTGTAAAATGTTATTACAACACGAGTGAAAGTAGGTGAGTTCGAACATAATCCTTTTTGGGATGCTGATCGACTTCCAATTGGTTTGCATTTTGACACAATTTTCCCAAGAAATAATAATAAACTTGTCTCATCTTTTTTCTGCTGTGTGGCAGCATCTGTGTCTCCACACTCCACACTAAGCAGCAGGGAGAAGGGGGAAGTTACGATCACACAGCACAGTGAGCACACAAACTCAAGCAGGGGAGAGCCAAGTCAGCGCACAAGAGTATTGTTATATAATGAGAGACCACATCAAGCTAAGGTGAAAAAAAATGAGCGTGTATTAAAGTTAACAGATGTAGTTCAAGGGCAGATTTCAGAACGATGTTAATGAATGTGTCACTGTCTACTGCAACTAGTAATAGTAATGTAATACTTCAACAATACAGAAAAATACGGTAGTACACCTTTCTGATGGTCATTTGTGTTTTGATTTTACATTAATTTTTCAAGTAGTATGTGAATTAATGAAGCAATATAATAATGCATATTACATATAATGCATCATTTGTTTTTTATTTGAAAAGACAAAAAAAAAAAATAAAAATGAGGAGCCACTTTGGAGATAAAGGAGTTTGACTCTTTTTAGGGAGCCGAGCCTGAAGAATTCATCAGGACTAGTGACGATAAGCGGCATAGAAAATGGATGTATGGATCAATCTGTTTCACTTCCTAAGTTTCACTGTCACCATGATAAAACCTGTAATAAATAATGTAATATTAATGGTTAGATGTGTAAAAAAATATCTTAACCACTGTTAGTAGAACAATAAAGTGTTTGTGTGACTTATGAGACTTACTTTTCTCCAAAATATTTTTTGTAAAATTAAAAAATTTGAGATCCCACTGTACATTAATTCCTACAGAATTTGTATTAACGTCTGAGTTATTACGTACAGTTTTGGCCCAAACTCAACTAGAAAGTATTTACAATCTGTCTTCTGATCTGACTGCACTATTTCATAATCATATTATTATCAGTAGTAATGAAGATGATGTGGGTCAAAGTGCTGTCTGTATCATCTCAAAGGCATACCTACTTACGATTAACAACCACCCCATAAACGGATGCAAAACCTGTATTTATGCTTCATAATAGCTTTGCCGTGTTTTGGATTTATGTGCACGTCAATAGCTTATAGACAAATATAGTATAATCAATGGGTAGCTCTCCTAAAAAGTTCAGTTGACTGATTGAAAAGAGTGAGTTGTGCGTGAGTTGCAACCAACAAGCCCCCTTCTTTAACTCTGTATCTGGCTAGAGTAGACAACACTGCTCGGATTCCTGCCAAGGATTGCTCAGCATTTAGCAAGAAAAAATGGGAGCGGTAGAGAGCAGGAGAAGGGGGGTTGGGGGATTGTTGGGGGAGGGACAAATGTTGCATGAGGTATCAGGGAGGGAGCGCTTAAAAAAGAGAGTGGTGGACCGGAGAAAGTGAGAGACCAGAGGGAACCACGGTGAATGACAGAGCATTTCCTCACATGCACAAAACATAGACAGAAACACAAGGAGGCAAGCCATTTTCCTCACACATCTATTTTATTCTTCCACTACTGCACTCTCACGCACACATACACACATTCAGAGCAGAATGTTGCACTGGAGGCTCCCCCTGGCAGTGGGTGTGTGGTCGATGTGTGTGTGTCTTACTCTGACCTATGAGGACGATATCGAAGTCAACTACGCCGACACCTACTACAATGAAATCACAGAGGAGGAGACACCAGAACGTAAGTGTTACACTGTGACAAATGCATTATAGATATTAATGTTTCCCAGTTGGGATTCAATTTGATTTTGGTTATTAATAATAATTCTTTCTATGGATTTTTTGTTTTTGTGATGCCACCATGGAACGGTACAAGTAGTGGTAAAACGGAAGAGTGTAACAATAACCATCAATCAGGAAACTTAACTTAAACCTCATACCTAGTGACAAAGCAATCACAAAGCTGAAGATGTGTTCTCATCATGCATTTCGACAGATAGACAGACATACAACACTTCATGAATTCTAGCAATACCTATGAAATGCCACTAGGTGACAGGGTTACCTCCCTGCTGCCTTGCCGTTACCTTTCTGTCAAGCGTCTTCAAAGGGTGAGTATTTTTACTTCACTTAAGTTGCATTAGATAGAGACTTCTCTATCTATATAATACTTGAGAGTTTGGAGTGTTAAAATGTCCCTTAAAAAATTGCTGCTAAATTTAATTGAGCCTGAATCAAATTTAAAAAAGAAAAGGAGAAAAATGCTTGTTTGAAATAAGAACAACTTGGAAGTCAAACAGATTGTGCTCAACTTTGGGGGTTAAACTGCTGTGTATTGGCTGCGAGAAATCTGTTAGTTGCTTAATACTTCATTGCATGCATGTAAGTGGACTTGGAATTAAAACTTGTAAGTAATTCAACAGCTTGAACCAAAATATATCAAATAGCCCTAAAAACAGAAAAATCGACTCTCAGATGTCAGAAAGTAATGCTGTGTGCGTGTTCGTGTATGCGTGTGTGTGCGTGCATGCGTGTGCACGTGTGCGTGCATGCACGTGTGTGTGTGTGCGCGCGTGTATGTGTGCACATGGAGTCACTCAACTCGCATTTTGCATGTTTGTTGATTTAAACCTAGCTGGAGGTCTATTTGCACCGCTAACAGTTAAACAGCAGCAAAGTTCGCCCAAGGAACCACCTAGTTTTTATCAAGCTGTCTGAATATCATTATAGTGTACTATGAGACGACCAGTAGGGTGCGTAATGATAAGAAAAAAATAGTCGCAGAAAAAGAAAACAGTAATTTTAAGAAAGAAAGTGAAGGACACTGAGAGGGGTTGCCTGAAGGAAGACACTGACTGCTAAAAAAAAAAAAAAACAGTCAATATGAGCGAGCGACCATGGAACAGTTCATTTAACCTTTTATAGGCGTTCCAACAATTTCCCCTATAATAAATTATGGAAAAACAAATGTATTCCTGTGGAGCAGGGACTGGGCCCGACCGCTAATAGCTAAACTCCATGGATAATTGAAGCCCATTATAATTAGATCGCTAGATAGCTAGATAGTGCAAGATGTGGCGTTAAATAAGAGTAAGGAATTGATGCAAACTTCCAACAATAGATATAGATAGATAGATAGATAGTTTTATTACAAACAGGGATAGGCTAATAAGCGTTTTCTACGGGAAATGGGGTCCCCCCCCCAAAAAAAAAAGTGGGATAAAAAGAGAAAAAAGAGGTGAATCCACAAGTGGCAAACAGCGAACATGCTGGGGTCCACTGTAATTCTTACCAGGGTCAAACATAGGCATCATATAACCTTATATTTGATGCTCACTGATTAGAGGTCTTTATTTCTCAGATGACATCATTCCTGATAGTGGTTTGAACACCTGATTGCACTGTAATACAATTCTTATACAGTATTTCTTTCTCTGATTGGTTGGGGTTTACTGTCTCAGCCCCCTAAGTCATGTAATGATTGCTGAACATCCAAATTATGTAATTTCATTCACATACCCACTGAAATCCTCTAGAAATGTTTATCTGACCTACTTTTGTAAGTTACTTTAAGCAGCCAGAGCATAATGCCTCAAGGGTGGTTGTTTTTTTTTTCTCTCCATGTAGGAATTCGCCACCCTGAAACGTACCTTTGTCCTATAACTACAGAAACCAGATTCTCTCAAGGTCGATTTGGAGTTAGAAATGAATGGTGACTCTTGAGTGGGCACTCCTTAGGAGACATGGAAAAACTGTTGGGTGTAGTAATAATAGTAATTGCTAATCAAAACAGTTCCCAGTTGTCTTAACATGTCTGTGACGTGCTTTCTTCAAAACACCCCAAGGACCAAGAATTAAAGTACAATTTAGACCTTCAGGTTTGTCCCACTTATCAGAAGTTAATGCTGATATTGGTGTTAGCAAACATTATTATCTGTGCATAGCTGCATTCTGCTTAGCTATTGGATTTGACATAATGTTTCCCTATAGTCTGTCCATCGTTTGAAAATGGCATATCCTTGCCTAGCCAAAGGGTATTGTGTTATAATTAGCTGCAGCTTCCAATTACCAAGCGTGTGTAGTTTTACACTTGATGGGTAGGCAGGCACCTTTGTAACTTTTACAGCTTTGTGAGTTCCAAATGCTTTCCATAGTCATGTTGACCTTGGTCCATTTAGCACTCATACTTTTGCTCAACAGATCTGAACCACACCAGAGTTTGTTTGCAAGACCACCTCTTAAAGCTGCCTGGGTCCATTCATTTGGTGCGCCCCAGGGTTTGGATGAGGACCAGAATTCGTTTTAACCAAAGAAAATACCCTCAATGTCAGACCATGCACTGAGGTCATTCCCAACATCCGAGTGCTTTGGTACCCAGCAGTATAAAAATGACACATATTCTTTATATTCTACTTCCAGGTCATTTTTGTCCTTCACTATTAAGTTCTTGGCGCACGGTGGACGACTGGTTACAGCGTCTGCCTCACAGTTCTGAGGACCGGGGTTCAATCCCCGGCCCTGCCTGTGTGGAGTTTGCATGTTCTCCCCGTGCCTGGGTGGGTTTTCTCCGGGCACTCAGGTTTCCTCCCACATCCCCCCAAAAAAACATGCATGGTAGGTTAATTGAAGACTCTAAATTGCCCGTAGGTGTGAATGTGAGTTCGAATGGTTGTTTGTTTATATGTGCCATGCGATTGGCTGGCATCCAGTTCAGGGTGTACCCCGCCTCCTGCCCGATGATAGCTGGAATAGGATCTGCGACCCTTGTGAGGATAAGCGGCTCAGATAATGGATGGATGGATGTTTTGTTCTTGCAGATAGAAAAAAAAAGACATTTCGCTAGAAAATTAACAGCAAGAATTTGTCATGATAACTACGTTGTTCTTTCTCCTTCCACTATGTCTTTAGCCACACCGAGTGCGACCCCCTGTAGTTCTCCAGACCTCACAAAGTGGGACAAAATCTTCTCAATGCTGGAGAACAGCCAGATGAGGGAGAACATGCTTCTCCAGTATGCTGATGACATTGTCAAAGTGGAGATGGGGTCTCTGCGTGGGGAAATACTCAGGTCAGTTGGATGACTGAATGAGATGTTTATACAACAATGGTCCAGCTGACAACAACCATCCAGGTCCTGTTGACTAATATGATATTTTACAATTTCCAAAGATCTTAGCAGAAACTGTCACATGAGTCATCCAGAAATTATGATATCATTATATTTAGTCATAATGGATCGTTGGTTACTCCATTTGATCCTTGATGTTGGTTCCGTTGGCTAGGTTTGTGGCCCAGTATGGGGGTTCTTGTGGGGTTGCAGTGGAGACAGCAGGAAGGAGGATGGCCTTGCAGCTGGAAGGACGCCTAAGGGAATCCCTTGAAAGACTAAAATTTGGAGATTACATTCCCACTGCTGGTGGTAATTCTGTTGGGAATTCAAACAATCTGGAGGCAATGCTACAACAGCTTCTCTCCACCGCACGAATCCAAGCGACCCGGCTTGGCAAGCTGGAAAGCAGCTGCTTCAGCAACCCAGGAAGTGCGAAGGCAACATCGCAACTTTCACAGGGAGGAAGCACTGACCATAGAGAGCAGGAGGTCACAACACAAGAGGTCGTTTTGGAGGGGGCCTTGGCCGTGCTGCAGCAGACAAGAATGGAGCTCCAGGAGGTGCTGAGTTCATCACGGCACAGATACCTGCCTGGAGGTAAACTATTGTCTGACCTTTATCTCATAGAACCCCAGAATCTGTGTTATCTTCTCTCTCTTTGGATTTGTCTTTTTTTTTTTTTTTTTTTTTTTTTGCTTGTTACCCAAATTTATATCAACTGTGTTGACACATTTAGGTCATACTTCATGTCCAGGAATGAGACCACCCTCGCTTATCTGCAGTCAATGACTATAGATCAACTGACAGTCAATGACTGTCAGTTGATCTACAGTGGGAACAGAAGGTAATCAGACCCCCTTAAATGTTTCACTCTTTGTTATATTGCAGTCCATTTGCTAAAATCATTTAAGTTCATTTTTTCCTCATTAAATGTACACACGACACCCCATATTGACAGAAAAAAAACTAAATTGTTGACATTTTTGCAGATTTATTAAAAAAGAAAAACTGAAATATCACACAGCCATAAGTATTCAGACCCTTTGCTGTGTCAGGTGCTGTCCATTTCTTCTGATCATCCTTGAGATGGTTCTACACTTTCATTGGAGTCCAGCTGTGTTTGATTATACTGATTGGACTTTATTAGCAAAGCCACACACCTGTCTATATAAGACCTTACAGCTCACAGTGTATGTCAGAGCAAATGAGAATCATGAGGTCAAAGGAACTGCCTGAAGGGATCAGAGACAGAATTGTGGCAAGGCACGGACCTGGCCAAGGTTACAAAAACATTTCTACTGCACTTAAGGTTCCTAAGAGCACAGTGGCCTCCATAATCCTTAAATGGAAGACGTTTGGGACGACCAGAACCCTTCCTAGAGCTGGCCATCCGGCCAAACTGAGCAATCAGGGAGAAGAAGAGCCTTGGTGAGAGAGGTAAAAAAGAACCCAAAGATCACTGTGGAAAAGCTCCAGAGATGCAGTCGGGAGATGGGAGAAAGTCAACCATCACTGCAGCCCTCCAGCAGTCGGGGCTTTACCGCAGAGTGGCCTGACTGAAGCCTCTCCTCAATGCAAGACACATGAAAGCCTGCATGGAGTTTGCTTAAAATAAAAAATAAAAATAAAAAACAAACACCTGAAGACTCCAAGATGGTGAGAAATAAGATTTTCTGGTCTGATGAGACCAAGATAGAACTTTTTAGCCTTAATTCTAAGAGATATGTGTCGAGAAAACCAGACACTGCTCATCACCTGCCCAATACAGTCCCAACAGCTAAGCATGGTGGTTGCAGCATCATGCTGTGGGGATGTTTTTCAGCTGCAGGGACAGGACGACTGGTTACAATCGAAGGAAAGATGAATGCCAAGTACAGGGAACTTGGCCACAAGTTCTGTTCAGAAGTTCTTGGATGAAAACCTTCTCCAAAGTGCTCAGGACCTCAGACTGGGCCGAAGGTTCACCTTCCATCAAGACAATGACCCTAAGCACACAGCTAAAATAATGAAGGAGTGGCTTCAAAACTCCGTGACTGTTCTTGAATGACCCAGCCAGAGCCCTGACTTAAACCCTATTGAGCATATCTGGAGAGACCTGACTGTCCACCAACGTTGGCTGTCCACCAACGTTCACCATCCAACCTGACAGAACTGGAGAGGATCTGCAAGGAGGAATGGCAGAGGATCCCCAAATCCAGGTGTAAAATCTTGTTGCATCATTCCCAAAAAGAAGGCTGTGTGATATTTCAGTTTTTCTTTTTGAATAAATCTGCAAAAGTTTCAACAATTCTGTTTTTTTCTGTCAATAAGGGGTGCCGTGTGTACATTAATGAGGGAAAAAATGAAGTTAAATGATTTTAGCAAAAGGTTGCAATATAACAAAGAGTGAAACATTTAAGGGGGTCTGAATACTTTCCGTACCCAGTGTAAACCTTTACAAGGTACTCTACATCTTTACATCACTTAACTTATTTCTGGTATAAAAACATAGCATACGCATATATACACAGTGCACACTCAAAAATTACAAGCTTCATCCCAAAACACAAGCTTCAAGCTTACAAGCTTCATCCCAAAACACAAAACACAAATAGCTCTCAAATGGTTTCAGTCCCAACTTTCGTTTCTTGGTCATCTCTGAGATAAACACTGATAAAAAACTTGCCTTTTCTGCTTGACACCATTATTTCCTCAAATTATTCAATTTGAATTAATTAAAAGACTGAGAGACCACACATACATTCACTTACACGCAGAGGGAGATGCGATTACCAGACAATCGTCATAAACCCACACCACAAACCCTGGGGATGAACAGAAACAGATGGGAACCAATCATGAGAATACCCAGTCTGTCCAAAATCTCTATTTTCACCAATATTTAATGAGTGGCAGAAACCAAGGAGAGAAGGCCCATCTAAATTTGGATTTTAGTAATAACATAAGCCTGGTAATTGATAGGATAAAAGGAGATCATAATTATATATCTCTCCAAATAATGTGTTAACTCTTTTTACTTGGCAAATGGTTGTATCTCTGAGAATGTACATCAAAATACATTCTTTTCCCCTCTCTTGGCGCCCTCATCTGTCCTTGCTCATGACGGGCACTTAACATGGGCTCACATTGGCGGGCTATGACCAGTTTTGGGTGGCTGCTGGGTCCTGCGTTGGGCCCTGTTGATGGGAGGGGACCCCAGGCTCTCCGAGAATGGTGGGGGGATTGGCAGCGGGAGGGCTCGCTAAATTGTGTTTTGGGGGGCGGTGGTCCGGTGCCCGTTCTCCTCCCTTTGAGACTGGTCGGGGCGTTTCGGTCGGGCTCGGGACCTCCCTGGGTCCTGGGGGGATCGGTGGCCTCCCCCTGGTTGGGTCCCCTGCTGGATGGGCTCGCTGACTTTTTTTTTTTTTTTATTACTTTATTGCATGTGAAGATTACCCTTAGTAGGGTGTGACAAAGACTTTCTGCTTCATGGAATTGTTCTTTGTTCCCCTCTGCATTAATCCCTTTTTAACTGTCAAAAAGTACTATGTGAAAATGACCTAATATCATAAGATGATTGATTCATTCTTTCATGATCTCCATTACACCCTCCTGTCACACAGGTAATGAGATGGCAATCCTCTTCCCCATGCGTTCCCGTCGCATCTACACTTCAGTGATACCGGATGTCCCTCTTTCACTATCCTCCTTCACTGTTTGCCTGTGGGTGAAGCCAGTCACAGTCTCCAATAAAACTGTTCTCTTCTCTTACGGCAACCGTCGTAACCCCTATGAGATCCAGCTCTTGCTCAGCCACACCTCAGCCCTGTTTACCATAGGAGGAGAGACTCACCTGGTGGAGGCAAGGGGTGTGGTCAAGCCAAAAGGTCCACCAGAATGGATCCACCTATGCGGGTCTTGGTCCTCTGAGCAGGGCCTGGCATCCTTGTGGGTAGGTGGAAAAAAGGTTGCTTCCACACCTGGAGTGGCAGAAGGACACATCCTACCAGACGGAGGCTCACTCCAGCTGGGACAGGAAAGGAATGGCTGCTGCCCTCTGACCCCGAGTAGCAGCGGCAACGGGGTGCCAGGGTTTGAAGCAGGGTTCGATCCCAAGCTGGCATTTGCGGGAACGATGGCAGGAGTGAATATGTGGGACAAAGTGCTGCCGGAGGAGAAGATTGTCCAGCTGGCTTTGAAAGAGGGCCTTGGCTGCGAGCAGAGGGGGAACATAGTGGCGTGGGGTGTGACGGAGATGGTTCCACATGGAGGCGCTCAATTTATCAACTAAAATCCACTCTATGACATTCATCAGCATTGTCCTTGCCGATCACAAACTTTGTAATCTGCTTTCATGCTAAAACTGAGAAAACTTATCTTTCTGCAAATACTTCGTTTATTTTTTTTACCACAATTTCAACTGAGGCCATATCTCACACACGCTGCTTGCTGCGACACACAAACATTGTCAACCATTCATCTTGGAAAACGTGTTTCGTAGCAGGAAATGTGCTGCAAGCTATGTTTACCAAAGACCTAATTAGGGTGAAAGAAAGAGTCCATTGTGAAAGTGAGCAAGTTCTGAGCCAATAAATAAAAGAACTCAGCAGATACAGGAGAGGGTAATCAGTGGTCAAAAAGAATTTCAATGTTTTAATTGTAGACCCTTGAATTTCCTTTTAAAGTTACTCATTCATTCATTCATTTTCCGTACCGCTTATCCTCACTAGGGTCACAGGTGTACTGGCTCCTATCCCAGCTGACTTCGGGCGAGATGCGGGGTACACCATGAACTGGTCGCCAGCCTATCGCAGGGCACGTAGAAACAGACAAACATTCACACTCACATTCACACATACGGACAATTTAGAGTCTTCAATCAACCTACTATGCATGTTTTTGGGATGTGGGAGGCAACTGGAGTACCCGGAGAAAACGCACAGGCATGGGGAGAACATGCAAACTCCACACAGGTGAGGCCCGGATTAGAACCTGCAACCTCAGAACTGATGTGCTAACCAGTCGTCCACCGTCCCGCGTCTAGTTTTATCATACACAGCAAACGTTGTTAATTGCATCATTATCATCTTTTGGCATTTGAAACTTGGTATTTGCTTTCCTAAACTAAGTATCATACTGAGCAATTCTTAGATTATTCCCATTTGACTAAAAGAGGTACCATATACAGTAAAGAGCTTTGCGATGTTGAGCCATGTGATCTAGCCAATACTTGTGACTGAAAACTGCTGTGCATGCTTCCTGTCAGAAAGCCAACTCTAGAAATAACTTTAAATTGCAGAAGCTGAATAAGCAATATTGCGTTTTCTTTCCCTTTTCACCTCCCTAAGATGGAAACTCTGTCAATACCTTACAATGCTTTGTACTCATCAACATGTTTACATTCATATTAGTCATTTTATGTCTGCTTTGTCAGCTGTCCATTATTTTTTACACATACTGTAATATGTTTATCTTTTTTTTTTTGCATTGCAAAGTTACATTGTTATATTTGTCATTTGAGGTGGAAATGTTTTTATATAAGTGAGGGCAATGTTTACAATGTCTGGTCTTTTGTCAATTAAATTGTCTTGTATATATAATACTGTATATTGATTGAATTTGGTGTCCCTGGCAATGTCAACTGGTCAAAATGAATGTATTTTGTACATAAATGTATTTTGCATAAGATAGTTGGTTGAACGCAGAGTGTGGTATGAATAAACCTATAATACCGTAATTGTTTTATTTCTGAAAATTTGTTTTTCTTTTTTGGTTAAAAGATGGGTTTTCAAAAGATGAAGACAAAAATTCAGTAAGCAAAGGAAAACATATAGTATAAAAATTTATTTATCCATCCATTCATTTTCTATACCACTTATCCTCATGAGGGGCACAGATGATGTGTTCTCGGCCCCACAAGACAAAGTAGCATTCAGTAGATGCATGTTTCTCAGCTGGGTGGTCAAGAAGACATACTGCTTGCTAGATGAAATTTTTAAAACTTGACTTAAGATCAGGTTTTTCTCAGAGGAGGAATGTACCCCACCGCAACGACATCTAAGAGTCGCCACAGCAATACCACTCAATGTTTGTGTGACTCTTCTGAGACATACAATATGTGACTCACCAGATAAATTGACATTTCAAGTGAAATTTAAAACCCCAATGAAACACTCATGCTTGTCTAACCAAGATATCACACACCATCATTCACCTCACCCATTACATCAGCACACTTTCTGAACACAATGCAGGTGGGAGACACATACGTGTGTAGAGGTCATCGGTTTTTGCTTTTGAGCTGCATGTTTCCAATCCTGTGTTTGCATTCCACTATTTACATTCAGTTCCAAGGATGGTTGACTCGTTAAAAAGCAACATAATCGTGAAATACGTCAAAGTGAGGTTTATGTACTGCAACGGCACAAAAAGAAAAAAAAAATTCGGAGCTGGATATTTTAAAGCCTTCAAAGTTGTCTCCTGTGTGGTTGTGTCATATACTTATTGGTTTTAAAAAGGACCACCATCAGTTTGTCACCCCCTGGCGAACTGTATCAGTGGGTTTTGTGCAATTTTATAGAATAGACAAGATCTTTTTGGCATTGCTATTGCTTCACTTTCATTTCTAACTCAGCTTTCTTACAGTTTAAAGCATTACAGTGTTATCCCAGGGTCAAGAACTTCAGCACTACCACATCACAACTGATGAACCATTCACTTGATACAGCACAAATAAAATGTAAATAGAATACATTGAAATAAAAAAGCCATGACAGACCAGCCCCCATGGGCCTTCTCTCGTACTTTCTCTTCGGATCTGGTGAGCTGACTTTGGCATGCAGTGCTTGCATAAAAGTAAAATCATACAATACCAGAGGGTATTTCCACTTAAACATATTTGGTTTTAAATTTCATTTAACGTATTACTTAAACACATAATTTTCATAAATCATTACCTTGAAAAATCACATGGTTTTACCGTCTGATTTTTGAACACAGCGTCGGGACTGAACATCCATCCATCCATCCATCCATCCATCCATTTTCAACACCGCTTATCCTGGTTAGGGTCGCGGGGCGCTGGAACCTATCCCATCTGACTTCGGGCAAAAGGCAGACTAAACCCTGAACTGGTCGCCAGTCAGTCGCAGGGCGGGACTGAACAATGTGTCCAAAAATAATTTCCATTTTCATTCTTTCATCTTCCGTTCCGCTTCTCCTCACTAGGGTCGCGGGCGTGCTGGAGCCTATCCCAGCAATCTTCAGGCGAGAGGCGGGGTACACCCTGAACTGGTCGCCAGCCAATCGCAAGGCATATAGAAACAAACAACCATTTGTCACTTAAAATCCGGTTGACAGAGTCTGGTATTTCCAGAATTGGCCGCTGTGGTTTACTGGCGCTGTGGCGCAATGCAGGCAGAGAATGGGACTGACGTATTTCCGTGTCACAGATATAAAATATGACTAGATCCAATTACAAAAGACGTGCCTCCACTGGCTACGTGGTGACCATGCTGAATATGTGGTATTGACGGGCTCTCATGATGGTTTGATCTATTGTCTATTGTTCTATTGTGGGTATAGGACTGACAGAGACAGAGAGCGGCAACGCTCTGAGGAATACAAAACAAGTCTTTGGAGTCTGCAACACACACACACACACTCACACACACACACACACACACACACACATATATATATATATATATATATATATATATATATATATTTTTTTTTTTTTTTCTTTACCGCTTCTCCTCATTAGGGTCGTGGGCTGCTGGAGCCTATCCCAGCTATCTTCGGGCGGGAGGCACACCCTGAACCGGTTGCCAGCCAATCGCAGGGCACATAGAAACAAACAACCATTCGCACTCACATTCACACCTACGGGTAATTTAGAGTCCTCAATCAACCTACCACGTATGTTTTTGGGATGTGGGAGGAAACCGGAGTGCCCGGAGAAAACCCACCCAGGCACGGGTAGAACATGGAAACTCCACACAGGCGAGCGAGCGAGAGACATGGCTCTGAGGAATAGTCTTTGGAAAATATATATATATATATATATATAGCGGTTGAAAATAAAATATATTTAACACGGCATCATTTCTCTCACTAAATATATTTCCATTTCTCTCACTAAATATATTTCCAAAGGTGCTATTGACCACAAAATTTCACCTGCTACATACATACAAAGAAAGTAGAACAGATAAGCTCAGAGATTTTGATGTGAAATGACACAGGGAAAAAGTATTGAACACATGAAGGGAGGTGCAAAAAGGCATGGAAAGACACCTAAAATCTATCAATAATCAAACAGCAATCCATCCTCTTGTCAGTGCAAATGAATATCAGCTGGTTCAGTCCTAATTGATGGCCTACAAAAAGGTCTCATTGACAAGGTGTGAGTCAAGACACACCTCATGATGGGTAAGAGCAGAGAACTGTCTCAAGACCATCGCAAACTAAGGGCTACATATACTTGCGCGGACGGCGACCGCGCTGACGTCACTGCGGCTGTACCTCACGTAGTTTGCCTTTATACTAGAGCGCAACCCACGTGCGCTGTTTTGAAAGTGCGCTGCAGTTCTCCTCCAAGTCGGGGGTGTCGCTACGGCTGGTATTGGATAGGACTCCACAGGGTGGAGTTGCCTCTGCATTTTTTTTTGCCATTTCCGGTAGCCGTTTTTGCTTTCCTTTGAGTAATGAGGAACAAAGCAACAACAATGGCGACCGTGACAGAACAAATGGACCTAGATGACCAGATGATACATTTAATTATACTGCAAAATCGATCGAGAAGGCGGTGACGTAGATGGTATGTAGAACCAAGGAGAACGCTGAGTACGTCATCTCAGCATTTGACGAAAACGGACCAATCACGAGAGATGATCTCCGCGGCGATCGACGCGCAGCAACTATTTTTGTCCGCTGCGCGGCAACCTACACAGAGGTGCTGCGCAGGGCAATTCGTCGGTCACGAGATGCAATGTGGGCGTTGTCGGCCTCGCGACCGCGGGTCTATAAAGAGGCCTTAATTGTTGCAAAACATAAAGATGGCATTGGTTACATGCGCATATCTAAGCTCCTGAATGTTCCAGTGAGCACGGTTGGGGACAAAATACATAAGTGGAAAGCCAATCATACCACCATAAATTTGCCTAAATAAGGTGCTCCTTGCAAGATTTCTGACAGAGGAGTGCAAAGAATAATCAGACGAGTTGTCCAAGAGCCAGGGTCCACCTGTGGAGAGTTTCAAAAAGACCTGGAATTAGCAGGTACTGTTGTCACAAGCAAAACAGTGAATAATGCACTCCACTGCCATGGCCTGTATGCACGCTCACCATGCAAGATCCCAGTGCTGAAAAAAAGAAGCATGTCAGAGCTTGTTTAATGTTTGCTGAACAACATTTGGACAAGCCAGTTAAATACTGAGAGAATATAGTCTGGTCGGATGAGAGCAAAATTGAACTGTTTGGATGCCATAATGCACACCATGTTTGGAGAAAAAATGGCACTGCACATCACCCTAAAAACACCATATGAACAGTGAAGTTCGGAGGTGGGAACATGATGGTGTGGGGCTGCTTTTCACCAAATGGTACTGGTAAACTGCACATTATTGAAGGAAGGATGAATTGAATGGGCAAATGTACCGATACATTCTTGACAAAAATCTGCTGCCATCTATGAGGATGATGAAAATGAAACGGTGAAACGGGGGTAAACATTACAGCAGGATAATGTTCCAAAACATAATGCCAAGGAAACTCTCAATTGGTTTCAAAGAAAAGAAAAGAAAGGCTTCATGTCCTTTGGAAATACTTGTACAAGTTGTATATTTAACTACAAAAATGGTGACATGTTAAATACTTATTTCAGCCACTGTGTGTGTCTTTACACGATCAGGATTTTTGGGCCCGATCACCATTCAGCAAGTTTAAAAAAAAACAATAACCGATCACCGATCCGATCACAAGATGGAGCAATGTGTCTATTTACATGACTTGTTCATTTATTGTATATACTTGTGTATTGTATACTGTATCCATCCATCCATCCATTTTCTGTACAGCTTATCCTCACAAGGCTTGCGGGCGTGCTGGAGCCCATACCAGCTTAAATTATTCTTCTAGCATTTTAGACAAAAGTTAAAACACCAATGACCTCTAGGGGGCATTCATGGATTGGCCACTGACATAAATTTAGGTCAAATCAACATTAAAACATGACAGAAATAATGGGTGCTAACTTACTGTAATTAAATTACTTTATTGTAATTAAATTACTTTAATAAATACTGTTAATGACATGCTTACTCTAACTTTCTCACTGTCCCAGCTATATGGACGGGCGTTGTCCAGAGTTTGAGTCAGTTTAACTTATCTTTTTTTTCCCTTTGTTTGTTTCGCCCCACGCTGCGTTGCTTGAACGCGGCATGCTCCTCGTGTACATTCTTCAGGTGCGCGATCAAATTTGTTGTGTTGAAGCATTTAGATGACGCTCCCCATAATGTACTTCAGTTGTGCACAGACTGCAAATAATTTACATGTTGTTTGTCTGAGACACCGCAAAATAGTCCCACACCGACGACGTGTTTTATCACCAACAAGTTTGAAAAAACTTTCTTGGCTGTCAGATAGTTACTGCGCAACAAGACACCTACCTTTTGGATTTATATGTGACGAAGACGCGGAGTTAAATGTCTTGTGCTGACCCGATCGATGACGTCATTGATCGGATCGCCGACTTATGACATTAAAGCCGATCAGCATATAATGCTAATTATCGGCCGATACCGATAACACCGAGCAGATCGGCGTAAAGTCTAATATATATATATACGTATATATATATATATATATTACAGTGGAACCACTTTTTATGTGTGTGTATATGTTATGTGGCCACATACACCCATATTGCTGTACAGTGTGTCTGTGTGTGTGTGGGGGTGTGAGCGCAAGCATGCGCAAGAGGGAGAGAGAGACAGGACAGAGACAGAGGAAGAGACAGAGAGATTATAGCATGGCACGTACCTCAAAAGATGCATGTTATGCAGTTACTTATGACCATAAAATAGGGCTAATGTTGCCTTATGCACTGCCAAAACAATAGGCACATCTGCAACTTACCGCAAGCTGTTTTCTCAATTTAGAGTTGAGCTGAAATATCCATGATTGAGCGGACACAACACTACATCACCATAATCATCATCTGCATCATAAAGGTGTCGTTTTTCGGAGTCGGTAGTGTAAACACTCGCACGGCTGTTTTTTCCCCCAAAATGAGTCACCCGGCAAAGGCTTTGTGTGCGGTCACCTGACTGCCTTGTGCAGTCTGATTGGTGAATTGGAGTAAAGGTATTGATTCTTCTTAACATAAATACTCAGGTAAAAAGTAAAACGTATGGTGCATACAAACTACTCTGACAAGTACAATTTATCCAAAATGTTACTTGAGTAAATGTAACAGAGTAAATGTAACGCATTACGACCCACCTCTGATTCTCGTGTAATTTGTTTGTTGTTTTCTACACCTACATACCAACGATAATCAAAGTGTGGTTTAGTGTCAATTTGCCAGTGTAGCTAGTAGGACATTTGCATTCTGATCTGTATAATACTATGAGTATTGTCCAACCTGCAAGCACGCTGAGCGTTATGGCCTCCGTATGTTCAGCCAGCAGATCGACCTCGACAATAGCAGCCAGCGAGAGATAACTGGACATGTTCCTGCTCAACTCTCTGTTCCCTCTATGCAGGAAGCGCACCGCCACTGGGACAGCCAACACCATGACTGATGGACATGTGTAATTCTGCGAAAAAAGACAGAGGAGAATTAGGGAACAAGCAATTGAATGATCACGTCGACTACAGCAATAATGTTTTGAACTTGGCAAACACATTGTATACAAGAGAGTGCAGACCTCGACCGAGGCTTAAACATTTTTTCACCTGTGAAAAAAATAGTGAAGGGTTATTTAGGGATGCACCGAAAATTCGGTCACTGAAAATGTTCGGCCAAAAACGGCCCAAAAGTGCATTTTCGGTTTTGGTCGAAAGATTTTTGTCGTTGATACAACACTGCTAAAAGAGGATGTTATGATGACGCAAGCGAAAACTGCGGCCAGTACGCAGTTGTGTACACTATATTGCACACAAAAGCTACCTACAAGCTACGGCTGGCTACCTACAATGCGGAGCCAAAAGATCGCTTTGTGTCAGCATATAATGCAGCATACAGTAACTGTCCTGTGGTAATGTTATTTACAGAATTTTAAAAATATGGAAATCCACAAAAATCATTCTGGAAGTTAATTTCTTTAGCTTGTCAGCTCCGCAGCCATAGACACGCCCACGACCCTAGTGATGATAAGAGGTACAGAAAATGGATGGATGGATGATCTGAAAATAATGAAGAGAACAGCTTGGTTTAGTATTAAAGCATATGATGGACAACAGCTAAATTTGTATGCATGTGCTTGGAATTTCTTTAGGTAAGAAAAATAATATTTCCAAGTAGCAGTCATCGAATCAGTCCTATGTTCATCCATCACAGTTTGGTTTGGTGCTGCTACAAAAAAGGACAAACTCTGACTTCAACGGACAATCAAAACTGCTGAAAAGATTGTCGGTACCCCCCTACCCACCCTTGAGGACTTGCACGCTGCCAGAACTAAGACAAGAGCGTGCAAAATCCTCTTGGACCCTCCACATCCTGGTCACCAGCTCTTCCAGCTCCTTCCCTCAGGTAGGCGCTACCGATCAATGCAAACTAGAACTAGCAGACATTCCAACAGCTTCTTCCCTCTTGCCATCAACTTCTTAAACACCTAACCTATAATTCCATCGCAACATGCTGCCAATTTTTTTGTCTTGCGTTTGTTGTCACATTTCTGTCATGCAATTATACATTACTCGTGCACTCACTGTAGTAGTCTCGCCATGCTGCACTATTTGCATAACTGTTGTTGACTAATACTGGTCACTCATGCCAGAGTAGCATCTGCACCACTTGCACAATCAACATTGTCCCAGATTATCGCACTACTAGTCACGTTAAACTGCATACACTCCTTGAAGTCTCGGCACCCTTTGCACAATGGTCATATCACCAGACTATTGCTATATTAGTTGACTCTGCATCTTTTTGCACAATTGTCAAAAAAATAAAAAAGGCATTACCAGATAACTAACAACCCTTTATTGCTGGGTGACTTTTTTTCTCAATTTCTTTATGTCTCAAAAGTGTTCTCTGTCAATTGACTGTCTGTTGTCGTACGAGAGTGGCTCCAACTACCGGAGACAAATTCCTCGTGTGTTTACTTGGCAAAATAATGATGATTCTGATTCTGATGCTGTTATCAATGTGTGGATGAGCTCTAAAATATAATTGAAACATAAATTTGGAAGACTAACTACTACAACTACAAAACAGTACTTCCACTCCCACTACTCATACTATTAATACTAATTCAAATACTAACACGAACTTATTATTATAAAAATATTAATATTTTGATATTTGAAACTGATGTATCCCGAAACTGGCAGGGTTGCACAACAATAAGCCTATGTCAGTGAAACAAATCATCACCTCCTTGGCAGAAGTAACCATATGGTAAAGTTCCTTAAGCTATCAATGGTACTGCATTATACAATGCATTAAACACACAGAAAGAGGGTGTTGCATTTTAGCGTAGATGTATAAATTAGTGCTACAGCTATAGGCCGATACACTGACTGTCTTCGTTTGTCCACTGAGGAGACAGGAATAGGCCTTTCTGTGCTTTGTCATTACCTTAAAATTCTATGTTTACCTCGTCTTTTGTGAGCAAGGTCTTTTTGACACTACTGTATAGCACTAAATACAACAGGCAATCTGAGCAATCATACTGAAACAGTCATAAAAGAGTGGACAGATAGTGGTTAGAGTTGTAGTTGACCGCCTAACTCCCACAAGAGCAAGCAGCAGGTGGACAGAGATGTAGTAGCGCCCTCAATAGGTGAGACGGATGAGGCTATGGAAATGAAAATGTGTTTGTGATGATACAGAGAGCATAGCGAGATTTCCACCAATCCGTCACTGATGCATAAACCCACTTGGTGACATGATATAGAAAATGTGACCATTATTCCTGAAAATTAAACAAGGTTTTGCAGTGCGTGGAAATTTTTCTCCATTTATCCAGATCTGCGAGAGGGCCTGATTTAACATCTCTGTACTTACTTATCCCAATGGTGTATGATGGGCTTGCGGTGTTGAATTAGTTCTGCAAACCAAACACATCCAAACATGCATTCATGAACCTTGCTTGGTACACTGGGACACAGTCATGCTGGAACAGTAAAGGGCAGTTCCCACAACATTGGAAGCTAGAACTATATACCTTTTGTCATAATCCATCCATCCATTTTCTGAGCCGCTTCTCCTCACTAGGGTCGCAGGCGTGCTGGAGCCTATCCCAGCTATCATCCCAGTACACCCAGTACACCCTGAATTGGTTGCCAGCCAATCGCAGGGCACATAGAAACAAACAACCGTTCGCACTCACAGTCATGCCTACGGGCAATTCCGAGTCTCCAATTAATGCATGTTTTTGGGATGTGGGAGGAAACTGGAGTGCCCGGAGAAAACCCACGCAGGCACGGGGAGAACATGCAAAGTCCACACAGGCGGGGCTGGGGATTGAACCCGGGTCCTCAGAACTGTGAGGCTGAAGCTCTTACCAGTCGTCCACCGTGCCGCCCCCTTTTGTCATAATGTATATTTTAAATTGATTTATATTAGTGATTCCCAAACACTTTGCCATGGGACATTAGTGTGCCATGAGAGTTCATCAGGTGTGTCGCGAGAAATTACACAATTTCAGTTAACTGATCCAGAAATGACTATTTAAGACCCCATGTACGACTTCAAATCCTTCAAGTATATCAGCTATGTGGTGAAGCCCAGATTTCACACTGGGTGAGTAAATTGAGACATGATTATCACTGTTTCAGTATACATACTGTTTGTGACATTTTTGTTTGGTGGTGTGCTTTGAGATTTCTCTAAAATAAAATACGTGAAGACTAAATTTCACACAAAAAAATTAGGTATGAATGTATCATGTATTTCTCTATATGCACCTCTCAACCAAAGTCAGCTGAGATAGGCTCCAGTTAGCCGTGACCATAATAAGGAGAAGTGGTGTAAAAGAAGGAAGGATGAATACTATCTACAACCATTTGTGAATAAGTTGACTATATTTTTTGTGTACTGTACTGTATGCGACTCATATTGCTTCTGCTTTCACTCTTACCTCTAGTCACCACAAGATGACACTGTAGACAACACTTTTAATAACGCTTTCATAATACAGTACCGGCGACTGGTTAGCACATCTACCTCACAGTTCTGAGGACCAGGGTTCAAACCCGGCCTCGCCTGTGTGGAGTTTTTATGTTCTCCCTGTGCCTGCGTGGGTTTTCTCAGAGTACTCCGGTTTCCTCCCAAATTCCAAAAACATGCATGGTAGGTTAATGGTAGACTCTAAATTGCCCGTAGGTGTGAATGTGAGTGCGAATGGTTGTTTGTTTATATGTCCCCGGTGATTGGCTGGCGACCAGTTCAGAGTGTACCCCGGCACTCGCCCAGAATCAGCTGGGATAGGCTCCAGCAAACACCCGCGACTCTAGTGAAGATAAGCGGTACGGTTGGATGGATGGATAATATAGTACCATCTTACATGGGCAAATATGTGCACCTTTAAATGTAAGAAAGTTAACTGTTATGTACTGTATGTTTGATCTTTAAAAACAGATTACTCTTACATACACTGCCAGTCAAAAGTTTGGATACACTTTATAGTGTCATTGAATGAAAAACTCTCCGAGCTTTTTATTCATTATTCATTATTTTTTTTTTTCAAATAATTTATTTATTTAATTTGACTCGTTATCATCCCTCAAGGCGGCACGGTGGACGACTGCTTAGCACATCCGCCTCACAGTTCTGAGGACCGAGGTTCAAATCCTGGCCCCGCCTGTGTGGAGTTTGCATGTTCTCCTCGTGCCTGCGTGGGTTTTCTACGGGCACTCCGGTTTCCTCCCACATCCCAAAAACATGCATGGTAGGTTGATTGAGGACTCTAAATTGCCCTTAGGTGTGAGTGTGTGCACGAATGGTTGTTTGTTTATATGTGCCCTGCGATTGGCTGGCGACCAGTTCAGAATGTACCCCACCTCTCGCCCGAAGTTAGCTGGGATAGGCTCCAGCACGCGCACGACCCTTATGAGGATAAAGCGGTACAGAAAATGGATGGATCATCCCTCAAGAGGAAATTCAATTCACACATGGATTATATACTTTGTGTTAAACATCACACACAGAGCCAGATCTCACACATGACATGCAGGCATGCAGGGTGCAAGAGGCACAGAACTCTGGTGGTAAGGCTGATGCCTTGCTCAAGGCCACGTCGACAGTAGCCAACAAGCAGACTAGCCTCTCTCCAACAACTAGTTGCCATTTTTACATTAACGTCAGCAGCGAGACTCAAACACGTGACCCTTTGGCTCCAAAAGCCAAAGGGTCCTTACAGATGAGCTACTGCCGCCATACTGGACTGGTAGTGTCAATTATTCTGAATGTTGCAGTAGAAATATAATTCTTACTAAATTATTATTATTACAAAAATATATTTTCTTAAATGTACATATGCATTCTGTGTGATAGAAATACTGTGATTGGCTGCCGAACAGTCCAGGGTGTACCCCGCCTCTCGCCTAAATTTAGTCAGCTGTGATAAACTCCAGCACACCCGCAACCCTAATGAGGATGAGGGGTCAAGGAAATGGATGGATGAATCACATACATAGACATGCGCTTTGGATTTGTAAAAATAAATGAATAAACCACAAATATTAGATCACACAGAAAGCTACATTTCTTACAGTTCTAAATGGTATCTCTTTCAAAGAGTGGTACAACATCCAATGAAACATTTAACTCATTGTGTTTTAAATTAACCTTCACCCCCAGTAGTAACTTCATACTGGAGGTCAGACACTGCTGACAGTGACGCAGTAGATCACAAACCACTTTAGTGTGAGTACAGTATATGGAAGGTGAAACCTATTATTGTAATGTGTGTGTGGTGTGTGTGTGTGCGCGCACGTGTCTGTGTATGTGTGGGTGCATATGTGTGTGCGTGTGTGTGTGTTGCATCTGCTGTGCCATCAATGCCTGACTTAATGTTCGGTGTTTAGTTGTGTCTGCCTCTCAGTGGGGTGAGAGGGGCATTCGAGCATCTGTGGATCAAACGACAGGAAGTCAAGGTAAGAACAGAAGGAGAAAAGAGAAGAGACAGATGGTCAGAGGGTAAAGAAAATGAAAGAGCAGGGCAAGCGAGAGAAGAAAAGATGCCACGATAACTATTGGGATTTTAGACAGCACATCCAGGAGCTGCTGTCAACTTTTATGTGTGTGTGTGAATGTGTGCGTGCGTGTCCTTAAGACGCCGCCTCATTACAAGGGTATTAAGCACATTCCATTTTCCACAGGGAATATGGGGGGAAGAACAGAAGAGAGAAAATCCAACTAACGTTACATCATTTAGTTGTGAAGAATGGTGTGGGAATGGACAGGCCCAATGGCCACACCACTTGGGTATGACCCACAAGATGGCCCTCTTTTTATATATCTCATTTTCATGAGGTTATCGAGCCAACCATCCATCCATTTTCTATATCACTCTCCTGTTCAAGGTCACAGGGAGCTGGAACATATCCCTGCTTTGGGCGAAAGGCACGCTACACCTTGAACTGGTTGCAAGTCAATCACAGAGACAGACAACCATTCACACTGTCACTGAATGGGAATTAAACAGATTCTCTCTGCTCGGAATTTAGACTTCAGGTTAATTCAAGACTCTAAATTGTCTTTTGGTGTGAATGTGAGTGTGAATGGTTGTTTGTCTACGCAGTGGATATAAAACGTCTACACACCCCTCTTCAAATGCCAGGCTTTTGTGATATTAAAACAATTGACCAAAGTAAAGAATTTCAAACCTTTTTTCACCATTAATGGGACCTAGAACCTTTACAACTCCATCCATCCATCCGTCCATTTTCTGAGCCGCTTATCCTCACTAGGGTCGCGGGAGTGCTGGAGCCTATCCCAGCCATCATCGGGCAGGATGCGGGGTACACCGTGAACTGGTTGCCAGCCAATCGCAGGGCACACATAAACAAACAACCATTCGCACTCACATTCACACCTATGGGCAATTTAGAGTTTTCAATCAACCTACCACGGATTTTTTTTGGGATGTGGGAGGAAACCGGAGTGCCCGGAGAAAACCCACGCAGGCACGGGGAGAACATGCAAACTCCACACAGGCGAGGCTGGGAATTGAACCCCAGTCCTCAGAACTGTGAGGCAGACGCTCTAACCAGTCGTCCACCGTGCCGCCCCTTTACAACTCAATTGAAAAACAAATAATCTTCAAAGTGGAAAAATAACAAATGAAAATGCACAATAACCTAGCTGCAGAAATATACACACCCTCATGCAAATACTTCATTGCAGCAATTTTGGCTTTTATTAGAGCATTAAGTCTTTTTGGGTAAGACACATCTTGATGTGACAATATTTGCCCACTCTTCTTTGCAAAAACACTCCAAATCTGTCAGATTGCAAGGGGATCTCCTGTGCACAGGCCTTTTCAAATCATCCACAGATGTTTGATCAGATTCAGGTCTGGACTCATTCCAAAACCTTAATCTTCTGGTGCAGTCATTCTTTTGTTGATTTGTGTTATTGTCATGCTGAAGAGCTGAAGATCTTTAGTATCACTTATCCTCACAAGGGTCGCGGGTGTGCTGGAGTCTATTCCAGCTGACTTCAGGTGAGAGGAAGGGTTCAGTCTTGACCAGTCGCCAGCCAATCACAGGAAATTATTTATTTTGGTCTAATTTTTTAATATAACAAAAACCTGGCATTTGAACATAGGTGTGTAGACTTTTTATATCCACTGTATGTGCCGTGCAATTGGCTGGAGACCATTCCAGAGTGCACCCTGCCTTCCGCCTAAAGTCGAAGGGTTCCACCTCACCCGTGACCCTAATATGGACAAGCAGTAAAGAAAATGGATGGATTGATAAATACTGTATTTGCAAAATGAAAGTGTTTAAATTAAATAGTTTCAGTTAAATATTGTTAATTTTGTTGTTGAGTGGATATGGCTGACATCTACAAGATGCAATGGATTTTATTCCATAAATTCTGCCTAGCAGCAAGATGATGATTTAACCAGGAAACATAATCTGGGCATTTCTGATGCTCTACATTGCTGTCTGCTATATAGTTTTAAATGTATCAGTTGTGAATTTTTATAATGAATATACAAATACATTTGCATTTGGTTGTATGATTTAAAGAAATCCAGTTGAAAGAAATCTCAAATTGAGTACAATACAGATTCAGTATTGCAGTTTTCCTGGTAAGTAGCCTACCTAAGGAGAAATGTATGATGTGTGATTAATTTCAGATAATTACTGATGAAAGCATATAATTTCATTAAGTCATTATGCTAAACTTACCTCGACAAATTTTGTTGAGGGAGCAAGTGAGAGCACACTGCATAATCGAATGTATAGCTAACGCGTGTGTGCGTGTGTGTGTGTGTGTGTGTCTGTGTGTGTATGTTTGTGTGTGTTTGTGCATGTGTGTACCTGCAGGATGCAGCTTGTAATGTCGGAGGCTATCTTGGTGTGCGGCGTGTCCTCGGTGCTGTCACCTTGAGGCGTGAGGTTATGTTCCAGACACGACTCCCACAGCCCTACCAGGGCCGTGCTGTGCCTCTCGATTGAGCTCGTCTCCCTGATGGCGGTGGTGATCCGCGTGATACAAATCTCTACGACTGCCTGGTCATTGTCATTGGTCAAATAATCCTGTATGAGACACATACTGTATATATATTAAGGTGACCATTTAGAAGACAAACAATATGAAATCAAGAAGAGGTTAAAAATATCACAATGTGCTTTAAATTTACAGATAAGAACTTTGTGATTAGTATGTACCCAATCACATTCACACAATGTTTTTCCATCAATGGATTTTAGATTTTACCTGAAAATTTTGGTCATGCTATATTCTGAATGTTACATTCTCAGGGAAATTAAATTTTAAATTTGACACTCGATTAAAATTTGGGAATGGTAGTGGTCTGTTAAGTGTACAATTAATACATAGAGCTGATATGTGGCATGTCTACTAACTGGTGAGCAGGAGATGGACTTGATCTGGTCCAGAGCCTGTGACAAGCAGTCTTCGATCGCAGCATCCTCCAGAGAAAACAGATCACCGGCTCTGGACAAATCCCTTTGGCCCAGCACCTGACTGAAGAGCTGGTGCATCCTGGTCCTTGTAGAGAATGCCTTTATTACCCGTTGGTAGGCAAAATTTAAAATCCCCTAATATAAAATGAGTATATCCCCAACATAATAGATGAGCAATAACTCAAATCTGATGAAATTCCAATGTAAACCTTTTTGTTAACGCTTGGTTTCAGGGGACCCTTCAAATAGTTCCAGCGTGATCCCAAGGGAAAAGACAACAAAGTACATTTACTTTGAAAAATCACAGTTGTGGTTTTGCCATCATAAGGGGTAGTGGTACCTCAGGGATCTTTAGTTGTTTCTAAATAAATCTTCATCCCTGGTGACCAGGATCAGGTAAGGCGGAAAAAAAGAGGATCAACTTGGCCCGATGTTTTTCTGGGTCTGCATGAGGCCTGTTACCATGGAAACAAAGCATATTCCAGGGAACGTAGTGGTTTCACAAGAGAGTCCTGATAGAGAAAGGGAGGAAACAATCACTATCTGCAAATGCTGGGACATTAAATATGTATGTTTTCTTCAATGCATTAATTTGCATTAAAATACAGTAAGCTATAAAAAGACATACTAGGTCAATCACTTCACTTATAAGAGGAATAATGCTACATTTTAAATACCAACAAAATCAAATGCCATCCATAAAAGTAAGCGATTACTCCAGAAGACACAATGTTTTAGGATAATTGTAATAAGTACTCTTGCAGTCCAAAGACCTAATAGGGGAAAAGACTCCTTCACTGTCACCTTCTCCAATTCTTCACCAAGGGCAAGTTATTTTATCATATAATTGCATTTCCCCTGTATGCTACAATGCCACTCCAAGTTGCAGACTGTAAACCTCCCCAAAGTCTAAGCAATTTAATTTGTATGAGAACCAAACAACACACCATGTCTGCATTTGTAAAAATGTTATGTTAAATTAAATAACAAAACTACAAATGTGGGAGACAAATCCTGGACAAGCCATCACATTTAAAAAGTTCTATCGAGGAAATGTGTGAGAGTTTTTGCATAACTTACTCGTAAACAATGACAGGCAAATGGAAATTCCTTAGTGGGAGTAATAAATAGACTGCTTTTTTTATTTTTGTCTTGTGATCGTGCACACACACACACACACACACGCACACACGCTCTGACAATTAGAGTCTTTTTTTAAATAAGCCACCCATTGTGTCTGCTGGTTGTGATCATGAATTAGTTTGCTTCGAGCGCTAACTCCAGACCTATAAGCAGATGTATCTGTGTCACAACCAGTAATCTACACTTGGTTCCCTCTACAGGCAAACACCATCTCATACTCTTCATCTCATCATACTGGCGCAAGACCAAACTACACTAAAGAAAGGCACAAAGAAGAGCACTTTGGATAGCTAGCTGCTGGGGTTGGCTATGGAAAGCCGCCCATGTTGCCTGGGTAACTACATCAGGAATTCTTGCTGGTCCGTCAGGCCTGTAATACCGAAACAGTCAAAAAAAATAAAAATAAATAAATAAAAATAAAAAAAGACAAGGCTCTATCTCTCACAGAAACATTCTTTATCGGTACTGCAATATAGTCTGTGTATTTGGTGCATTTAGTTATGCAAAATAAAATTGTAATTATTTAACAGAACCAGTTTCTGCATGAATGAATGTGTGTATAGTTTATTAGAGAGCTTGCCTTTTTCTGTCAGGTTTGTGAGCTTTGATGAGTTCCAGATTAAAAACTAATTAAAGTAAGAAGCACAACCAAAGCACAACCTTTGCTTGTACTTATGTTCCGAGTGCAAGGGACTTACTAATTTACCATTATATGTGTTTTTATATTTATGTATAGAAAAACATTATGTATATAATATTTGTATATATTTTATATTTTTCCCATCAACGTAGTACTGTAAATATCTGACCGCCAATAAAGTTATTTTAAGAAAAAAAAAAGATTTTAAGAAAAAAAAAAAACATGTCAGAGGTGTGGGACAGACAACACGTCTGAGACAGACAAAACATAGTGCCTGGATCAGAGTACAAGACAAGTTTGATCTTTCACAATTGCACTATGTCAGACTACTGCAATAAAATCTTGTATTGTGACACCACCGCATCCCGTCTTTTACGATTACTGGGCTTTATCTTGTCAACTCGAAAGCGGCCGGATGCACTCGTTACCATGGCGACGACAACAACAATGGATCACGTTGTGTATTATAAGAACAAAATGGGAGAAAACATGTACTGGTGGTCACCGGTGCTCAGGAGGGGAATTTAATTCAAGGAATGCTTGATGTATGTTCAGGTACATTTAATACGATACCGCTCGCAAGCAGGCAACAAAACGTTATGTAGCATAGCTAGCTAGTGCTAGCACTAACGCTTGTACTTAAACATGCCGGCATTCTGTCTAATCATGCTCTAAAGTTTCGGTGTGTTTGAAGTAATTTAATTACAATAAAATAATTTAATTACAGTAGGTTAGCACCAATTATTTCTGTCATGTTGTAATGTTTTGGACATACTTGGCAAATAAAGATGATTCTGATTCTGATTCTGATGTTGGTTTGACCTGACTGATTACAATACATGACCTGAATAGAGAATACTTTTGAAGATATTCAGTACACAGAACACAAGTATATACAGTAAATGAACAAGTCATTTACTTGTAAATTGACACACTGCTCCATCTTGTGATCGGATCGGTGATCGGTTATCGTTTTTTTAAACTCGCTGATCAGTGATCGGCCCCAAAAATCCCGATCGTGTAGAGTCTCATTAAGATATCAACTCACAGGTTCTTACAGGTGTATGGACTCTATAAAAGCTCCCACCGCACCACTCATCAGTAGCGCTGCCTTGCTCATTTCCCACATCCTGTCCTGTCCTGCCCTGCCCTTTTCTGTCCTCTCTCATCTTGTGCTGTTGTTTATTTGTTGCACATCCTCACCAGCTGTCCAACCCGCGTTCCACAAACACAATTTGACTTTTCTTACAGGTGTATGGACACTATAAAAGCTCCCACCGCACCACTCATCAGTAGCGCTGCCTTGCTCATTTCCCACATCCTGTCCTGTCCTGCCCTGCCCTTTTCTGTCCTCTCTCATCTTGTGTTGTTGTTTATTTGTTGCACATCCTCACCAGCTGTCCAACCCGCGTTCCACAAACACAATTTGACTTTGTAACGTTACTAACTATTATCTAACTATTTTTCTGCTGTGGTTCGCACCCCTATTCCCATTGTCCGTTCTGTCCCTCTGTCTATCCCCTAAAACCCTTTTCTGTCTGGCTGCATTTTCAATAAACATCTGAATGTGACTGATTCCATCATACGATATGTCCTATTTGACATGCTTAAGCATAATTGTATTCCCAGTGATTTTGGTTAGTACCAAGAAAACCATGGAAAATGGCTAGATATCAGCTCTTAAACAATTTTTTGTTGTCATCATTATATTTGTCGAAACAAATGTACCTTTAATTGTACCAGGCATTAAAACTGAAAAAGAAACTGTAGCAACAAGGGTAGTCTAATAATTTTTTTCATGACTGTATGTAGCACTAGGATAGGATCTCTTTAGATTGTGCAAGTGTTCCTAATGAAGTGGCCAGGGAGTGTGCATTTAACTGTCACTTAAACGACTGCGTGACATGTAGAAGAATGTCAGTTTTTAAACTATTTAAACTATCTGCTTGTTACAATTAATCACCAGGCTCCAGCTGAGCGAGCGCAGGAATGCAACCTTTAAACACAAGCAAATTCCAGTGCAACACTCACATTTTCATGCCTTAGAATTAAAAAATTACTTACAGTAACTTGATCATTTTATGTTTTTTTTTTTTTTTTTAATGTAGAGTTACAGCCAGTCATGTTTCAGCATCAGGGCTACACAAAATAAATCCCGCAGTCAAATGCATGCTAAACTAAGAAGCAATGAGTGAGCCACGAGGTGAGGTGTGAGTGGGATGGTTGGTGCATGCTGGGGGGCCATGTGAGAGTGAGAGGGTTAGTGAGAACAATTCGACTTAAGGGTCTACGCTCTCTTTCTGTTCATGTGGCCCACTGGCTTTACTATACTGTCACTCAGCACACTGCCGAGAAAGGAGAACACTGGTTCTTTTGTACCACCGATAAAACAGACCCCTCCCTCCTACACCGCCCGATGTCTGCACATCTCTGTTCATTCAGCACAGTCCAACTGTGCAATGTGCACCTGCATAGCCTGTGAAACATCTTCCACACATACAAAATACTTTAAGGATGATGTTGGGTATACACATACGATGTTGGATAACCCCCCCATTTCACATATCCATGACACATTCAATCTTTAGGTGGACATGATGTAATATTCTAAAGGATTGTGAGTCCAACCTATTGCCTATAATGCTTTAGTGGTTACTCTCACTTGCCATAGTCAGAGAGGCATTCATTTCACAATGTTTAATAATGTTGTTTTTGGTTTTATATAGAACTGCAAAGTGCAATTAGTCAGCTTTTTTGTGTACATCAGAAATAGCTTTATGTATGCAGGCCAATTCTGTGCCACTGGAAACTACAACCACAATAAAAGATAAACATATCAACAAATATATTTCATGTATACCTCTCTGAAATTCCTAATAATAAATTTTGGAAGGCTAGGGTCTAGGAAGAACCTGATTAGGCAGAGGTATTCCACCCTTGTTGAAATGGCTCTTCATCTAAAACCAGTTTCTAGACCGCTTACCCTGTTCCGGGTCGCAATCGCAGGGCACATGTAAAGAGTGACAACCATTAACACTCACTTTTACAACCTCACTGAGTGGGAGTTGAACCAGACAGGCAACTTAATCACTACACCATGAGTGTCTTCATCCAAAATCATTCAGTTTTTCAGGCAATTATCCCTTGCATGTGGGAAGAATATTGCACATTGTTGTTTTACACTGGGGCTCTGCCAAATGTACATGCTGTAATATGGTCACCTGAAGTCAAACATTATGCCACATGTTGCTGATTATTGGAAGGTTAGAGGCCAACCTGAGAAATATGCAGACCTTGGTTAATATAAAAGCAAATTTGTTAACGAGCCTTTGCTGCACATGCAATTTTCCACAAAAGCATGTTATTCTAATATAATTCACAATGTGAAATAAGCAGTCATCCTATACAACAGTACAGTGCTGTAAATACAAAAGTCAGCATGCCAAATTATATTTATGAATAAACTACAACTGAGTTTAAGGGCAAACACATTAGGTCCATATATTCCTTGGTAAACAATATATATATATATATATATATATATATATATATATAATTGCAATTACTACAGGGCAATCCTTCAAACTTGTTCAAACATTCAAATGTCAAATTGGGTTACATTTGACAGAGTTAGGTATAAAATGCAGGTGTAAAATTTATGAGATTCCACTCCCTGGTCAAGTGGCGGGGTACACCCTGAATTAGTTGCCAGCCAATTGCAGTCATCTAAACCAAATTTCAAGTTATCAGTTTAGAATCATATGACTGACCCAAGATGCTCCCATATTTGAACTAGAATGGCACTTAGTAGGTCACAAACCCGCACCAAGGCAAAACAGTACCAGAATTCTGGATCAAGTCTATCCTCCAAAAGTTAATTTATCACTTGTATTTCATCTTATTTTAGCTTCTTCCACCTGCAGAAATTATCTTATAACACTGCTAAGGTGGGGTGTAACATGGGTGGAAAGGATTTGGATTTAAGAGAGCTGGAATACCTGACAATAACAAAACTGACACATCCAGGCAGACAACCGGAGTACCTGGATAAACTAGAACAAGCACAAAAAGAACACACAAACACCACATAGAAAGGCTACAGCCCAAGAGTTGAACCCTACTTATACCACTTACCCACTGCACTACGCTGGCACTTTTTCATCCCAAAGTCTACATTAGACCTTTATAACCAAAACACAAGCATAATTAGTCATAATGACATCCTGAAAACACTTTTCATATTAATCAGTGACTAATAATATGTTCAGGGGCTGGCTCTAAAACTTTCCCAAACTGGGCTGTGACTGATGCAATTGATTACAAGAACTGATACAAAGAAAAAGTCACAAAAAGCCAGCCTTAAAGACTCCTCACAGCAATTTGTCTGGATGTGATGTGAGACAAAAGGGAAAGTTCTCCATTATTTATGTTCTCAATTTGCTGCTGTGAACAATTGTGAATTATATGTCTATAAGAGCTGTAGAAAATAGCTCCAATAAAACTTAGACTGAGGATAAGGCAAATAAATTGGGAAATAGTTGTCTTTCTCTCCCTGAGCTATTCTAACAGTCTACCCATTAGTAGTACCCTTCTGGGATTAGTCTTTGTGACTATTAAACAATATGTGCTCTGCATGCCTTGACTTTACTGTACAAAACCAAAGGGGTGGTAAATTTTAAATGAAACTGCTCAATATTCTGCGGTTTCATCTTCAAAATGAGAACATTGTATCACATTTTTGGAAAAATACTATTGACTACTAGATTTACAATATGTTCCAAATTATTAAGCAGTTGCTGTTTTTTTCTAGGAAATGCAGTATTTTATTCATCAAAACTACCACAATGACAATAGGATTTGTAAATTCAAAATTCAGTGTTCCAAATTATCATGCCCAACGGTTTTGGTTCATATTTTTATACTATGGCAGGCCAATATCTTCAGGCACCCTAAAAGGGGCCAACCATATTACTCTCAATTAGTCCACCAACTATCCACAACTCAATCCATTTGGACCATCCAAAGTAACATGGCATTCATCAGTGAATAAATCTGTTTGAAAATTAGTCTTCATGTACGTATTACAGACAAACTTTCCTTACTACGCCTCTGTTATGAACAGATGCATATGCTTACACACAAAGTATTTTAAAGTACGATACGTTCCTTTATGTTTTCTTCAAATGTCCAGTGTATTCATTCCTTTTGGACTTTTTCACACTTTTCATCGGCAGGAAGATTATTCTTTTTCCCATATATGCATGAAAATTATGACTTGCTTTAATAATGGGAAATTATTTCCTCCTTTAATTGGGCTAACATAAAGTTATTATCAAAACAGTTTGAGACTGATATCAGTGACATAAAGAGGCAGGACAAAAAAAATGTAATGAGAAATTGAAACAATGCGGAGGAGAAGGCTGTACTGGATAATGTCTCCTTGGTCTGAGGGGTGCGTGGAGAACATTTTCTATCATTTATTTGACATTTAATGAACATTACTAAGCCAAAAAGCCCAGTTTCATTAGCCGCACTTCTATTTTTAAGTGCTTACGTGACTGCTATAACAGAGAGCCTAATCATCTCTAATGGATTTATGTCACCTGACATGTTCTTTACACTAGAAACAGTATATGGCCTCCAGCTCCATTGTTATCATATACTGTTTGATATCTTGCCTTTAATGGACCACTGGGCTCAATTCAATTACCCAAATAAATTAAACTTGGTTGTTTCAAAATGTAAGTGTGGGAAGAGGTTTCTCCTTGCACTCTTCATGTTGAGAGGATTTCCACATTAGAGAGGGAAAGCTGGGGTGGAACGGCATCTCACATTCACATACATTTTCTGAAGCATTCATTATTCATGAACTCCCTGCTTACTTTCGCAGCCAAAACTCACAGTCTCGCACTGTGGAGCGCAACATAAGCATGTTCACATTTTATCAAACTGTGAGCAGAAAGAATTTCCTTTCAAGTACTCACAATAAAATTTGTATGTTTCTAAGTTCAGCAACATTAACATAATACAGAAACTCTGAAACTCTGTGATGCCTTACAGTTCACAATTGGTAGGCGTACTGTATATTTCCAGGGTCAAAATGCCATCCATCCATCGATCCATTTTTTACCGCTTAGCCAAGGTCAGTAGCTTTAGCAGGGATGCCCAGACTTCCATCTCCCCAGCCACTTCATCCAGCTCATCCGTGGGGATCCCGAGACGTTCCCGGCCCAGCCGGGAGAAATAGTCTCTCCAGCGTGTCCTGGGTCGTCCCCGCAGTCTCCTCCCAGTGGGACGTGCCCGGAACACCTCACCAGGGAGGCGTCTGGGAGGCATCCAAATCAGACGCCCCAGCCACCTCATCTCATCTGGCTCCTCTCGATGCGGAGGAGCAGCGACTCAACTCTGAGATCCTCCCGGATGACCGAGCTTCTCACTCTATCTCTACGGGAGAGCCCGGACACCCTGCGAAGGAAACTCATTTCGGCCGCTTGTATCCGGGATCTTGTTCTTTCGGTCGACCCACAGCTCGTGACCATAGGTGAGGGTAGGAACGTAGATCGACCAGTAAATTGAGAGCTTCGCCTTTTGGCTTAGCTCCTTCTTCACCACAGCGGACCGATACAAAGTCCGCATCACTGCAGACGCTGCACCGATCCGCCTGTCGATCTCCAATTCCATTCTTCCCTCACTTGTGAACAAGACCCCAAGATACTTGAACTCCTCCACTTGGGGCAGGATCTCATCACCGATCGTTTGAGCATCATCATCGCAATGTGCACAACAGTCACATCGCAATTGGTGTATTAATTTGCAGTCAATGAACTGCAATATTAGTGACCAGCAGAGGGACCTGGTTGAATAATGAGATTAGCCCCGATGTTACAATAAATTATAAACCATCAAACAACACACACGGAGCCACCCACAGTGTTATTTACTTTTTTTTTTTTTTTTTGTATGATAACTATTAATGAGGACACGGGAAACAATAACATGGCTGCATTTACTGTATCTCTCTTCAGAATGTCACTAGCGAATGCATGTCGCAACTGATTACACTTGTGGGGAGGGAGGAGAGCCACGGCATTATGGAAGGGACAAACTTCAGGAGTACACAACAACGTGTTTTGCTTAAACTAATGCACTCAAGATAGAAGTACTAATGCATATGCTATAGGTGTAAAATAACAGATTGATTAAAAACAAATTAATAGTGTTGAATGTGCTAATGATTTTCCATTATACTGTGCACAGTTTTTCTAGAGAGGAAAAAATAAATAAATGTGAGCTGGTTTTCATGTAACGTGTATGTTATCTTGTATTTTTCAACATCGCAATATCACAGGGTTAAAGAAAGGCGCAATGTAATGTTTTTTCCAATATCGTGCACCCCTAGTCAAAACTAATTTGGGTATAAAAATATGCCCAATTGTACAAAAGTCAAATCATTCAGGCAGTAGAAAGGGTGGACACACACTGACCACAACATTGGGGAAACTTACTAATTCCAATGAGATCCCATCAAAGGAAAAAAAAAAATAACAAAATAATAATACTGAAGGGAGTTCTGATTGACAAAACAGAGAGGTATTAATGTAGCTATTGGGGTTCAGCAGTGCAGGTGGTGTCTTCGTAAGATTTGTTTCAAATATGTTTGTTTATGCCACTGTAATAAATTGAGTTCACATCTGTTTCAAACAAAACTGAGTATTATTCACCCAAAAGGTAAAAATTGTGTGTGTGTGTGTGTGTGTGTGTGTGTGTGTGTGTGTGTGTGTGTGAGAGAGAGTCTGAGTTTTTGTTTATTTGTGAGTTAGCAGAATTGAACCAGAGCAACTGTAGTGCACTTTGCAACGGTAAAATAACTTATTTTTACAATGTTTCTATGTAACGATGTTGTAAACTGACATGCAAGAGGTGCGTTTGCCGTAGCGCATATATTGCAGTTCATTACGCCATTAGCATATATAACTGAAGGGTTTTTACAAAAGGACACTTATTTATTTATTGTTTACATTTTTTACTAATAGCAGTGTTTAGCTTACTGTTTAGCTTTATGTCACCTATGGTCAGCCCAGGTCAACTAAATATTATGCAATGTTTGATATTTGTATTATTTATATATTACTACTTACAGTAATGCCTTGTTAATCCCACGGGTTATGCTCCGGACAAACCGCACAATCGATGAAATCTTTAAATTCGCGACCAAGTACGTATATAAACAAACAAGTCCACGAAAAAACAATTGATTGCTGAAGTACATGAGCTATTCTACTGCCCACACTGCTCCTCTCACCGATAATGTTCCATTTGCGCAAGTTAAATCAAGTTTTTAGGGCAAATGATGCCGTTAGAAATTGTAATTTTGATGCGTTGACATCTCGTAATTTTGCCTTGTACAAGCGATTAGTGGATATTTTTAACTGAAACTTGTTGTAGAAGGGATTACACGAGTAGCAGAAGACATGAGATATGAGATATGTTGAGAAATTAGTTTTACTGTTTTACTCTAGGCGGCACGATGGACGACTGGTTAGCACATCTGCCTCACAGTTCTGAGGACCAGGGTTCAAACCCCTGCCCCACCTGTGTGGAGTGTGCATGTTCTCCCTGTGCCTGCGTGGGTTTTCTCCGGGTACTCCGGTTTCCTCCCAAATTCCCAAAACATGGATGGTAGGTTAATGGAAGACTCTAAATTGCCCGTAGGTGTTAATGTGAGTCTGAATGGTTGTTTGTTTATATCTGCCCTTCAATTGGCTGGCGACCAGTTCGGGGTGTACCCCACTTCTCGCCCAAAGGTAGCTGGGATAGGTTCCATGACGCCCATGACCCTAATGAGGATAAGTGGTACGGAAAATGGATGAGATGGAGGCGACATCACACAGATGTTCCCCAAAAAGCCAATTTTTCTGACACAAAAAAAAAAAACTAAATTCCTCCTAAACCCATCATCCAATTTTCAGCTCCAGCACGCCCCCGACCCTAGTGAGGATAAGCGGTACAGAAAATTGATGGATGGATGTTTTACTCCAATTTGAAGGCATTTTTGACCAGATTTTCCAGAGGGTGGCACGGTTGACAACTGGTTAGCACATCTGCCTTACAGTATTAAGGACCCGGGTTGAAATCTGGCCTCTCCTGTGTGGAGTTTGCATGTTCTTCCTGTGCCTGTGTGTATTTTCTACAGGTACTCCAGTTTCCTCCCACATCCCAAAAACATGCATGGTAGGTTAATTGAAAACTCTTAATTGCCCATAGGTGTGAATGTGACTGCGAATGGTTGTTTGTTTATATGTGCCCTGCGATTGGCTGGCGACCAACTCAGGGTGTACACCAACTCTCGCTCGAAGGTAGCTGGGATAGGTTCCAGGACGCCCATGACCCTAATGAGGATAAGTGGTACAGAAAATGGATGAGATGGAGGCGACATCACACAGATGTTCCCCAAAAAGCCAATTTTTCTGACACAAAAAAAAAAAAAACTAAATTCCTCCTAAACCCATCATCCAATTTTCAAAATTCTTGCTGCGTTGTACTCAGATTGAAGTGGCCATTCCAAACAGACTCAGCATTTTGACAAGACTGTCATTTTTGACAAATCTTGTCATGTTGCTACTATGAGTATGCTCTGTTGAGTTACGTGGAAGTGAATGTATGAAGACGTACTGTTGGCTGGCAATTTTCTGGCTATAGCATTAGCCACTGTGGTGTACAGTGACAGTTTCAGTTGAGGCTACTGGCCGGTGTGATAAAAATGTGCTTGTAAATTACTGTATTTTGTTACTATTTGTTTAAAGAAGCGATTAAGAGCAATTGGCAAATTATAGCCAGGCCTACGCACTACTGCAGGGTTACCAATCTTTTTGAAACTGAGAGCTACTTCTTGGGTACCGTGAAGGGCTACCAGTTCAATACACACGTCTGAAATAACAAGGTACCTTAATTATGTGTTATTAATAATAATTACATTTATATATGCCAAGACGCTGATCATGTCAATGAGTTCCCACAATAATTGTCAAAAACTATTTAACAATGTAGGAAATACATGAATACCGTATTATATGCAGAAATCTTTTCTAATGATTACTTCTACAACACTGCTAAAAAAAAAATCACAATGTTCCATCACTAGTGAGCTAGTTTTAGAACAGGTCCATTGGCTACTCATGTGGTTCTTGGGGGCAACGTGGAGGCCCCGGGTAACATGTTGGTGACCCCTGCTCTACTGAGTATCATATCACCATTGCTTGATACAGCTCTTATAAGATCGTGCTGGTTTATCTAATAATGTGAATGGCGTGTACACACGAACAAGTGAATGAAGGAATTTGCTCCAAGTTGCATGTTGAGGCTCAAGAGGGATTTACTGTAGTGGTGAAGTGGTCAATAGATGAGCTTGAAGGGTAACACAACAAGGAAAGGTAAAGGTCAAGGTAGGTGTCTTACAAACTATTAGTTCCACTATCTCACAAGTCTTTGACCTTGAAGAGTGTCCTCCTCGATCAATGTCTGCCTTCACACAGTAGGACTTCAGCATTAGCAGTGGGGGAAAAAAACAAACTGAACAATGTGAGTAATGCGACTGAACTCGCCTCTAAACTAAAAGCACATTCCACTGGAATTAGGCGCCAAGAGGGCGACGACTGGATGGAGGCAAAGCAGGTGTAATACAACTGAATACACTCTCCTATTGTCGTTTTGATTTCGGCACTGATTCACAAGTTGCTCTCATTGCCCCTTGACTCCAGGAATGCTTTGAATTGTAACCCACAAACGCCTTGGTATGCAGTTAACTTTCCCGAAATCAAGGTATCGGCGACATTCACGTATTTGCTCCCGTACCGCCGCGTCTCGAATGACAGCAAGCCGAGCAACAAGACAACCTGATTCCCCCTTTCCTAACACCCTCGTAGCGTCGTGCCCCTTACCTGTGGAAGAACACACAGACCGTGGATGAATGAGCAGTTTAGCTGGGCTCAGCGGCTCCCAAGCAAGATAAAAAGGGACACACAACACATTTTTACCCCGACCAGTCTTCGTACAAGGCTTCAAGTTCCCCCACTGAGAAGCCCATTCCGTCTACGTCGGCTACTATTGGAAAGCGCGCCATCGTGTGGTGAAAAAGAGTACAGCCCGCAACAGGTGGACGGGTGGGGGGGATGGGGGCGGGGGCAGTCTGTGATGATGCTTTCAAGGACGTCTGAAAGACTCCGACATCTATGACACAATTTTAGGAAACATGATGATTTTTTTCCCCCAGAGGTGGCAGTTGTACTCACATTCTGTACCGAAGTCGAAGAACATATATTTAAAAAAAAAAAAAAAAAAAAAAATCTTAAAAAGTTGAAATACTGATTCAACTCCTGACCTTACAATGGATAAAGTAAAGTAATATAACGGACAGGTTACCAGACTCAAGAAAACCCAACTATTTGTATACAAAAATTTTAGAAGTCAATTTTAAATAATTCAGGTATGCTTGTGTGCCTTTTAAGAGTTACTGTAAACGACGTGGATGGACATGTTTGGATGGTACCTTCAAGGGGTGTTGTTAGTCTGAGTCAAAAACGCAAACCAGTGGTTCATTTCACAGTAAATACACTAACGTTAATTTGAGATTCCGGTTCACCTGTAGATTTACCTCGACCATTGAACCATTTCACAGCAAAGCGATACACTTAAATTAGAGAGCAGGCTTGAATGTATCTTTAGACATCAGACACTGTAGTCCCCAACATTACTAACACAAACTAGTGGGCCATTTCACTCTCAGAGGAGACAAGCTTAGATGTCATGGGACAGGTTTGGACGCTGCTTTTAAGAACCACACAGAGTCTAGTTATGGGTCCAAAACTATGGCTCGTTTCGCAATAAGGAAATACACTTGTGAGAGAATCACTTTTCCAATCATCATCTCTACAAAACAGTGGACCATTTCACAATCAAGGGCCAAAGTGAAAAGCGGAGGGACAGGTTCGGATGATGTCTTTAAGAACCACAGAGAGTCTGTAAGTGATGGGCCCAAAACAATGGCTCGTTTCACAGTAGAGAGACAAACCTTTATGGGAGAACCAGGTTTCCAGGTAAATCAATTATGCACAAAACCAGTTGATGGCAGTATTTCCCCAGGTATCGTTTATGTGAGTGACACAATTATACACCATCCGATGAGTGACAGTTTCTGCCTTCAAATTAAGACAAAAATGGCACGTCTTAAAACCTTCACTTTCAGTTAGATATACGGTATAAATATATCTTCCATATATAAAATAAAAAATTTCCGAGCACAGTTTTATATGTAATGGTCATTTGTTACATCTTGTAATAAAAACGAGTCAATTTATTTTTTTTCCATAACGACAATACAATAATAATAATAATAATAGGACATTTGTCAACCACAGTTTTTATTCTGAAAATGTAACCGGATATTTTGCTGTCACTTTAAATGCCTTGACACATGATGGAACGCAGCAGAATTGCTCTTTTTTTTTTTTTTTTTTTTTTTTTTTAGAGTTAGACCACCATTTGTTCGCTATTGGCGACTATTAGTTACAACATCGTGCGAGGAATTTTAAAGAAAACAATCTGTAGTCTCCATCGTGTTTATTTTTGGTCAGACGAGCGGGACTCTCTCCATTTTAGCTAACGAGAATAATTTTCTAAACGGTAAAATCCGAGATGGCATCAGAGGTCGATATGGAATTAGCTATACAATTGGCCCCCGTGAGTGACCTGAAAATCCTGCTTTTTAGGAACAGTCCTTCACCTTTAATCCCTTTAGGATTCGTAAAGTGACATCAGTGTCGGCGAAGTAGCTGGAAGACCAGCACGAATCAGGGTGAAGTTGCGTCCAAGTTTTACCTTTCAACCCACGCCTTTTTTCAATTAGCATATTAGATTACCGTTTTCGGGGGAAGAGCCGGCAACGCCGAGTTGAGTTGAGGGCATCCCATGGCCATCGCACGTTTTCCCGGGAAGAGTGTGGACGCTAACTGGAGCTCCCCGACGGTGGACCGATTTTTGTGCGTAAACGGGACGCCGTGGATTCTTTACCTGCTAGAGGAGTGTGTGGATAACGTCTGGGAGTACAGCAGCGTTGTGGTCGGGCTCGTTTCTATGTGCTGCATTCTGCTATCCTGTTTGCCGTGAGTAGATTTGTAGTCTGTCTGTCTGTCTGCCTATCTATCGATCTATCGATCTATCTAATCCATTGTAAACCACTGTAACATTATACACAGTTTCGAAAGTATGCCCTAATATAAAGGGGGGAATAAATTTAAAGACCCTGTCAAGTGAATTAAAGTGCAATTTTGCTCAACATTTCATCATTTGAGGAGCACATTTCTAATTTTGGGGAGCAATTTTTTGCAGGTTACCGGTAAATGCACAATTATTAAAGGTGCCATATTTTACCAAACCAACATTTTCTCATATAGTGAAGATCTCCGCCTACCTCTCCACTCCCGAGCCAGAGCTGTCAACACAACAAACACGTGCTCTCACAAGTGGGTCTTCTACACAGAGGCAACCAATGCACGCAATGAGATACACACGTGCCGTAACAAAGAAATTCAAAGTCACGATCGAATGTTGTTATTATATATGCCAGAGTATTGTTACATTGCTTGTTTGTATGTTTATACAGCGTTTGTGTACTAATATTAATTATTTTGAGAGCTATAAGTGACGCAAGTTTGATACTAATTTGTGTTAGATCGTCAGTGAAACTAACTCTGTGATGTAATATAAACATTCAATAGGTGTAATTATTTTCTGTTCTGTTAAGTTTTCCAGTACAATACAAAAGAGAAAACAAGACTTTTTGCTTAACAACGTACGAGTTTCCTTTTTTATATAATCAACTATTTTTATTTCCTAAATTCATATTGTGCATACAAGATCAGGCTTTAATTTAAAATAATAATTAACAGCCTTTGTGCATCTTCTCTTAAGCAGCTATCATTTTAACATTTTTTGACATATTAAAATATTAGGTTCATGGCTCATGGCATCTCAGGGCAATTTTTGGAATTGTTCAATCTGTTCAAATTAAAATGAAGAAATCTCGAGAGGAAACAAATATTTCCTTCATCTGACTTTACACAAACCCTCTTCTGATTGGTTACATGATCAATTTTACTCAAAAAAAAAGATATATTTTCCTCAGAAATATCTCGATAAATGTTAATATCATTGTTTTTTGTTTTGTTTTGTTTTGTTTTTTTAAATGCCTCTGAAATCATAAAAATAAGGCCCGCCCTCGAGCTGCAAGACTGCGTGGTTGGTCCACTGAAGATGACCCCTTCAGCTGTCAGTCAACTACTGGCTGAATAATGTGTGCCTGTGAGGTTATTCTTAATAAATAGTTAACTTTCCCGTGTTTGTATTAATTGGGGACTAACAGACACAACAACTCTGAGCGAGAGTTGTTGTGTTTTAAACAACGTCGCCGCGGTGGAGCTAGCTGTTTAGCGTCTAAGCTTGTTAGCTCGGAGGCTAGTGAACATAATAAACAGTTAGCTTCCCAGTGTGTGTGTGTGTTAATTGGGGACTATACACAAAAAAAATCAGAGCAAGGTGCTAACTTTTCATACGACGTCACCATGGTGGAGTGAGCTATGTAGCTGTTTGGAAAATCGGTCACCACAACAGTCTCCGCGGTAAAACTGTGATTCCCAGTTCTGCGTTTCAATGTGTTTTTTGAGACGCAAAAAGCAAATTTTAACTAACAAACTGCGATGCGAGACCACTTAATTCGTAGTTGGGAGACCAGCATGAATCTACCCTCCCCCCACGAGAAAAATTTCTGACGCTGAAGCGTGCAAATAGATTGCTATCCCTCGACCCGGAAAATGCATCGTCTCTGGATGCCACACTTTACAGAACAGCTCGGTGTCATTACTGTGTTTAAATTCCCAAGTGTTATGTAGTTTGTGTTATACAAAGCGTTGTGCGTGTATAACTACCAGGAAGCATGTGCTCAAAATGAAATGTCCGTCATGTAATGTGAGCCACAGGCTCAATGACGTGTTCCGCTCAGTGCGTTAATAAACGATTGACTTTCTCTCCATGACGTCAGCTCCTGGTAGCCTGTTAGCTCACAACTAGTTGGTGGCTAGCGCCTTTTGTCAGTGCGTGGAAAGCCCTGCATCCGCCTGGGATATATTCCAGCCACCGGAAGCTTTGAGCAGATAGATTTTCACATCTCAAACACAAAGGGATGTGTAGGCATAAAAAATATTTTACACGTAGTGGTATGTGATTGACAGCTGACAGTTGAGCGGAGAGAGATTTTGAAGCCTCATTTTATATACTTGGCAATTGTTTTAATCATTCGAATTTGGCAGGATTGTTAACAACACTGCTGTGTCAAATTTACACAACATTTTCACGCTACAGGGACTTTAAAAACAGATTCTTTCGACTTTAACTAAAGGGAGGCTGCATACCAATAGTGGTGGTAACACACTGACAATCACTAATCTATACTATACCATGTATCTACAGTATATCTATAATTTTCGAGTATTTGGCTGTCTTATCTTGGTTTTTGTATCCGCCTTTCTTTCTGTTAGTCAGGTCCATGAATCCTATCTCAATGGTAAAGTGGATGAGGCCATGTCTTTTGGCTTCCTCCTCTTCCTCTTCAGTGCTGACATCACCAATTTTGCAGGCTGCTACCTCACCAGACAGTTGCCAATTCAGGTTAACAGACACACACACACACACACACACACATGCATACACACACTTGAAATGATATATATATTTTTTTCCCTCGCTAATGACTTGGATTATCTGTGTCTTGTACAAAACAACTGCAAGAGAAATGCTGCACATTCACGCAACACAACGGAGGTCTGGCAGGCCATAGAGGGTGCGACCTCCGGTACAGACCAGTCCTGTGAGACCAGGGGATGCCTTTCATAGATATTATATACACCGGTGCCCTGTAGCAGCTCAACTAACCGACGTGCCGATGTGGCGGCCATATTGGGGAGGTCGTCGTTCCCATAGAAGGCAATGCATTGACACTGAAATTAGTTGTTACTTGCTCATTTCTCAACAGATTTCCATGAGCTTTACTGTTTTGTAAACACCAAAGCATATGATATCAATATGCAACATTTGATAAAGGGAAAAAAATAAATAACATTTAAAAAAATATGTATTTGAAATGGACTCTCATTTCCGTAGTCTTATTTGTACGACGTTCAACCCTATGTAGCACAATGTGCCAACATCCTTGGTCTTTTGGTTTTCTCGCCATCCACATACGTGGAATGTGCTGACGACTTTGACCTCCCGAGTTTAGCATCACCGTCGGCAAGGAGCTCAAAATGGGCGTGTCCTATCTACCTATACATACAGTACTTGTGGTGCCGCTGGTCTCACAGGACTGGTTCATTCCAGAGGTCGCGCCCCTGAGTGGCCTGGCGGACTTGTCTCTTGCATATGACCGTTTGCAGTGCATTTGCCCCTGTCGGCCCCTTGACATACTACCAAAAGCCAAGAGTCTCAAACTTGTGTTACAGTACAATTTCTTTCAGACAGAGTACAAGTACTTACATTTGGGTACCTGCCAATATGATGTACTGATGCTTGATAATGCCATTGTTTTGTGATGAAAATATGTTTTATTTTAATTCAAAAAAAAATCAAAATTGTTGAACACTGCACAACTTAACATCTTGTCATTAATGACATTAACTGCATGTTTTTCTAACAGTCCTGCCACCTACAGTATTTAACTTAAATGTTGCCTGTAATATAAGGCATTTCCGTTCTAGAATAAAACTGGCAGGGAAAGTGACAGATTCTCACATCTTTGCTTCTTTTTACTTTGGATTCTGTTATAAAAAGGTGAGAGTCAGGTTCGTTTTTATGAAGAGAAGCTTCTCTGCATCATCTGCTGTAAATCTGTATCTGTTTTCAGCCAGGTTTTCTCCATTTTAGGCACAGAAAGTGCCATCCAATGAAAACCCGTTAATCTCTGGGGCTTACGGGCATGCATGCGTCGGGCGGAGAAGGTGGGGAATGGACATGCCACAGTGCATCACCAGCAGGCTCGGCCTACTCTGCCCCGGCTTTGTGATGGGAGCACGGCTGGATCGACTGTAGTCGTTCTATGGCAGGCTGGTAAAGTGGTATCGGCGCCGTAGTATCGGAGCAATTTTACAAGTAGGAGTACTGACATAAAGTATCGATACCGATTCTGGTAGTGGTGCATTCACTCGGGTCGCGGGTGTGCTGGAGCCTATCCCAGCTGTCATCGGGCAGGAGGCGGGTTACACCCTGAACTGGTTGCCAGCCAATCGCAGGGCACAAAGGAACAAACAAATTCATGCATGATTTTGGGATGTGGGAGGAAACCGGAGTGCCCGGAGAAAACCCACGCAGGCACGGGGAGAACATGCAAACTCCACACAGGCGGGGCCGGGGATTGAACCCGGGTCCTCAGAACTGTGAGGCTGACGCTCTAACCAGTCGTCCACCGTGCCGCCATCCCTAGTTTTTTTTTTTTTTTTTTTTTTTTTCATACTTTTGTTTGAACGTTTAAAGTGGAATTGGTGAAGAGTTTAAATCAACGCATCTGCAGTTGTCCCAGTCCATCACTACACTTGACTGAACATGTTTTCTTCTGTTGTCTTCACAGGTGGTTGCAGTGATTTTCTACATCTTTTCAGACCTGATTCTCATCTCACAGTTTATTTATTATAAGATAAAGAACAACTTGAACAGAGGTAAGTGGGGTGATATTTTGTGTGAAATTGAGGTGGTTAGCAACCAATTCGAAGACCACAATAAATAATGAAAGATGTACAGTTGTTGTTGCAACCAACCAGGGGTCATCACAGCGAATCACTCGCATAATTGTTTTGGCAGTTTTTACGCCGAAAATGCAGTTCACCTCCAAGTCGGGGGTGTCGCTACGGCTGATATTGGCTAGGACACCACAGGATGGAATTTCCTCTGCATATTTTGGACATTTCCGGTAGCCGTTTCTTTCCTCTCCGTAGCAAGGAACAAAACAACAACAATGGCGACCTGTGGAACAGTGTCTGCTAGAACAAATGGAACAAATAGTCTTTCTATTCTTTCGAGTCTAAAGGACTCTGCATCTTTTTGCACAATTGTCAAAAATCAAAATGCACCGGCATTACCAGATAACTAGCAACACTTTACTGCTCAGTGACTGTTTTTTTTTGTCAATGTCTTTATGTCTCAAAAGTGGTCTCTGTCAATTGACTGTCTGTTGTCGTGCTAGAGCGGTTCCAACTACCGGAGACAAATTCCTTGTGTGTTTTTTGGACATACTTGGCAAATAAAGATGATTCTGACCTAGATGACCAAATGATACGTTTAATTATGCTGCAAAATCGATCAAGAAGGCAGCGGCGTAGATGGTATGTAGAACCAAGGGGCACGCTGAGTACGTCATCACTGCATGTGACTAAAACGGAGAGATGGTCTCCGCAGCATTCTACGCACAGCAACAATTTTTGCCGTGTGCGTGTCAAGTGACACAGTGGGGCCGCACGGGCCAATTCATCGGTCATGTGATGCAATGCGGGCGTTGTCGGCGAGCGTGGGAGTATAAAGAGGCCTTGACAGTGATGAAAGGATGTACAGTACAGTATTTATGGTTATCGACTATTGCTTCTGCTATTAGTACGACTATGTTGCTCATATCGTGTCTTGTTTGAGTATTTTCCGAACACTGTACTTTAAATTCAAGTATTTACATATTTATGACTGATGCCGCCTTTTTCTATCAAATTTAAATGTGACTGTAAAGGCCTTTACTCATTTAGTCTCACTTAATTTTAATGTAAAGTAAATGGTTTGTTTGCCTTTTAATTTTTACTTTTGTGCTTTTCTACTGTCTAATCTTTGCATTGTATTTTTGTGTGTTCTAGAGAACCCTGTGTTGAAATGGCTGTGCTGCCTGTGGTGTGGCGCTGGAACACTACTCCTTCTGGTTTTACCCAAACTCATCATAGACAATATTAAAACCTCAGAATCTCTTGTAGGTTAATTTTCAGGAAATGGTTTAACATTGTTGTTGTCTGATATTATTGCATGTGACTTTTTATGAAGAATAAATAGTTACATCTGTTTATATTGATCATGAAGGCACGGTGACCGACTGGTTAGAGCATCTGCCTCACAGTTCTGAGGACCGGGGTTCAATCCCCGGCCCCGCCTGTGTGGAGTTTGCATGTTTCCTGCGTGGGTTTTCTCCAGGCACTCCGGTTTCCTCCCACATCCCAAAAACATGCATGGTAGGTTGATTGAAGACTCTAAATTGCCCGTAGGTGTGAATTTGAGTGCGAATGGTTGTTTGTTTTCATGTGCCCTGCGATTGGCTGGCAACCAGCTCACGGTGTACCCCGCCTCCTGCCCGATGATAGCTGGGATAGGCTCCAGCACTCCCGTGACCCTTGTGAGGATAAGCGGCTCAGAAAATGGATGGATGGATGGATATATTGATCATCAGCTAAAAATATAAAATTCATAATACAAGGTTGTTGGCACTTTATTAAAACAAATTGATGGCCTTTGTTTTTAATGTTGAAAATTGTATGAGTTTTTGCTAGACCTTAAATCAAAGTAAATGGTTATGGGGAGCTCTCTAGCAAAAGTGTGTTTTAAATTGACATTCCTAGCAGCCAAATTAATATACTTAAAAACATTATAATTGAAGTTGTTTTAGTTGGTTGTTTCGTTTCAAAAATTTGACAATACATGGAATAGAATACAACTCTCATTATTACGTTAAACATTGCCAAATTGTCACACTGGACTTCCGAATTACAGAGCTTTTATTGAACAGCAATGTTATGCTGTTTTTGTCAAATGTATGACAAAGTGAAATTACAGTAAAATTAATCATACTTTTATGTTTTTCTCAGACACCAACTTCATCTAAATCATTGGAGGTTTCTGGCTATATATGTGGATACCTTGCCACTGTCTTCTACCTCTCATCCCGCTTCCCACAGCTCTATAAAAATGTAAGTGACACTTTCTTGTTGTCCGCAATATGTGTGGAGTTTCCCATGAGAAACCTTGGGCTGGCCAACTCTCCTCAGACGTAATCTCCAGGACTACCTATTAATACACGGGGCCTGTGAGTAAGATTTTGTATCACAATGAGAACCAGACGTTGGAGGACAATAGTCATGTTGTTCTGAAGAATCATCCTGGCTCAACTGTGGCTGTTAATAATTCAAGAGTCATCATCATTCACTTAGAGAAACATGGAGGCAAGCACTCCAGACTCCCCAATCAGAAAATACAAACACGATGCTCTTTCCTGTCATAGTATGCATTCAAAAGACCACCAGCTTGGTGAAACATTTTCAATACTTGGGGTTAAAATTGTTACTAAACCACTGAATTGAGTAATCACTTCAACTGAAACTACAACATTTAGGGAATTTGAATCTGTTTCCTATCAATATTTTACAACCCCAATTTCAATGAAGTTGGGACATTGTGTTAAACATAAATAAAAACAGAATACAATTATTTGGAAATAATGTTCAACCTATATTTAATTGAATACATTACAAATACAAAAATATTTAATGTTCAAACTGATAAACTTTATTGTTTTTAGCAAATAATCATTAACTTAGAATTTTATGGCTGAAACACGTTCCAAAAAAGATGGGACAGGGTCAAGTTTACCACTGTGTTACATCACCTTTTCTTTTAACAACATTAAATAAACGTTTGGGAACTGAGGACACTTAATTGTTGAACCTTTTTAGGTGGAATTCTTTCCCATTCTTGCTTGATGGACAGCTTCAGCTATTCAACAGTCCGGGCTCTGCGTTGTCGTATTTTACGCTTCATAATGCGCCATACATTTTCAATGGGAGACTGGACTGCAGGCAGAGACTGGACTGCAGGCAGGCCAGTCTAGTACCCGCACTCTTTTACAACGAATCAACGCTGTTGTAACACGTGCAGAATGCGGTTTGACATTGTCTTGCTGAAATAAGCAGGGCGTCCATGAAGAATACGTTGCTTGGATGGCAGCATATGTTTCTCCAAACATATGCTTTCAGCATTAATGGTGCCTTCACAGATGTGTAAGTTACCCATGTCAATGGCACTAAGACAGCTCCATAGAACACTTTTCCACTTTGCATCAGTCCATCTTAGATGAGCTCGGGGCCAGAGAAGCCAGTGTCGTTTGTGGATGTTGTTGATAAATGGCTTTTGCTGTGCATAGTAGAGTTTCAAGTTGCACTTACGGATGTAGCGCCAAACTGTATTTACTGACATTGGTTTTCTGAAGTGTTCCTGAGCCCATGTGGTGATGTCCTTTTCACATTGATCTCGGTTTTTGATGCAGTGCCGCCTGAGGGATCGAAGGTCATGGGCATTCAATGTTGGTTTTCGGCCTACCCACTTACATGCAATGATTTCTCCAGATTCTCTGAACCTTTTGATGATGTTATGGACTGTAGATGATGAAATCCATATATTCCTTGAAATTGTACATTGAAGAACATTGTCCTTAAACTGTTAAACTTCTTCACAAAGAGGTGAACCTCGCCCCATCTTTGCTTGTGAATGACTGAGCAATTCAGGGAAGCTCCTTTTATACCCAATCATGGCACCCACCTGTTCACCTGTGGGATGTTCCAAACAGGTGTTTGATGAGCATTCATCAACTTTCTCAGTGTTTTTTGCCACCTGTCCCAGCTTTTTTGGAACGTGTTGCAGCCATAAAAACAAAAACTGATAAACTTGATTGTTTTTCGCATTATTTGGTAAAAACAATGATGTTTATCAGTTTGAACATTAAATATCTTGTCTTTGTAGTGTATTCAATTAAATATCAGAATCATCTTTATTTGCCATGTATGTCCAAAAAACACACGAGGAATTTGTCTCCTGTAGTTGGAGCCGCTCTAGTATGACAAATATAGGTTAAAATATAGCATTGTTTTTCTCTTTAGTTTCTAAAAAAAAAGGTGTTTTTGTGTTCTCTTTACTGACATGTGATTTCGGACAAACGTATTGGGTCTCCAGGATATTACACATGAGCTCAATATACTCTCTGCATTAACCACTTATTTTCCAGTTTCAAAGGCAGTCTACTGAGGGCACCTCCTACCTGCTGTTTGTACTGGCCATGATGGGCAATGGGACCTATAGCTTGAGCATCATAATGGTCCTACCGGCACTAAAGGACTCCAAAAAGAATTTCATCTTCAAGCATCTGGCCTGGCTCATCGGCAGTATGGGAGTCCTGATTCTGGACTTCTTTGTATCCTTAACATCACAAGTAGAGGTGCATGTCATCTGTCTTATGTTATAGTCTTGTTAACCTCATCTTCCATCTATCAGGCAGTTATTGGCACAGCATGACATCGGAAAAATTAACTCGGAGTGAATGTGTTGTCAGGTCATGTATTGAACATTTAATTAATTTTGATGAATTACTGAAAGAACCTTGACCTTGTTGACCAGGTAACAATCCAGTATGTTGTGTACAGGAAGAATAACTCTGGCAGAAGACATACACCACTCGCTGCACTGGAAGTAGAGCCTCTGATGTATGAGGAAGATGAGCTGTCAGTCTTGGAGCAAACTTGAGCCACCCAGTCACCATTTTTCTGCACATTGTTTGAATTCACTGTGTGGACTTTTATATTTGACTTTTTGTTTGCCTACTTTAACATGACTTGATGGTATTGACTTTGAAAACAGCACAATCCAGTCAGGTGTTACATTGTGATATAAAGAAGGAAATGCTCACGCTTCAAGGCTTAATTTAATACTGACTTAATAGTTAGGGTAATATTTTGTACATACTGTCGGGCCGATGGAGATATTTATTTTGTTAGAATGACGACTAGTTGTGGAGTTGGCTGCACTTACATCCCCAAATCTAAAAATGTGATTGAGAAGTGCAAAGCACATTCAAGCCCCTACAAAGACAGCATGGCTTCTGTTTTCCCCCATGGAGGCAGATTGACATCGCCAAGCTGCCGAAGTACACTTGTCCGTTAGTGTGCAGATACGTGTCACGAAACACAAATACCCTTCTACCCCTCGTCAAATTAACATGACAATCAATTATGTTTTGCTTATTTGAAGCTAACACTTCAAGCACTAGGTGTGGATCTGGATTTTCGTCTCGCGCGCCAAGACGCGGGCAGAGAAACTCTGTGTGGAGGCAATTATGTAAAGTACCCTGCGATTGGCTGGCAACCAGTTAAGGGTGTACCCCGCCTCCTGCCCGATGATAGCTGGGATAGGCTCCAGCACTCCCGCGACCCTAGTGAGGAGAAGCGGCTCAGAAAATGGATGGATGGATGGAGGCCGATAACGTACTTAGTTGATTACATTCAAGCTTGATGTGTGTGACATGATACTGTATGTCCCCTTTAATTGTCCAATCCACAGCCCTGCAGGGACACAGTTGCATAAAATCTGCAGATTTCTATTACAATACTATATTATGTGATATACTGTAGTTCTCACTTTATTTATTTGATCATTCTGCTTGACAACAGTCTATTTCAGCATCAACTTCTAGGATAGTTTAAATTTTTGATTAATTATTCCTCTTGAGGCGGCACGGTGAACGACTGGTTAGAGCGTCTGCCTCAAAGTTCTGAGGACCTCGGTTCAATCCCCGGCCCCACCTGTGTGGAGTTTGCATGTTCTTTGCGTGCCTGTGTGGGTTTTCTCCGGGCACTCGGGTTTCCTCCCGCATCCCAAAAAACATGCATGGTAGGTTAATTGAAGACTCTACATTGCCCGTAGGTGTGAATGTGAGTGTGGATGGTTGTTTCTTTGTTTGTATGTGCCCTGCGATTGGTTGGCAACCAGTTCAGGGTGTCCCCCGCCTCCTGCTCGAAGATAGCTGGGATAGGCTCCAGCACTCCCGTGACCCTTGTGAGCATAACCGGCTCAGAAAATGGATGTTATTGCATGTGACTTTTGATGAAGAATATTATTGCAGGTGACTTTTGATGAAGAATAAATAGTTACATCTGTTTATATTGATCATGAAGGCACGATGACCGACTGGTTAGAGCGTCTGCCTCACAGTTCTGAGGACCGGGGTTCAATCCCCGGCCCCGCCTCTGTGGAGTTTGCATGTTTCCTGCGTGGGTTTTCTCCAGGCACTCCGGTTTCCTCCCACATCCCAAAAACATGCATGGTAGGTTGATTGAAGACTCTAAATTGCCCGTAGGTGTGAATTTGAGCGCGAATGGTTGTTTGTTTTCATGTGCCCTGCGATTGGCTGGCAACCAGTTCACGGTGTACCCCGCCTCCTGCCCGATGATAGCTGGGATAGGCTCCAGCACTCCCGTGATATATTGATCATCAGCTAAAAATATTAAATTAATAATACAAGGTTGTTGGCACTTTATTAAAACAAATTGATGCCATTTGTTTTTAATGTTAATTTAGTATTTAGTTTTCTGTGGCCCTGTTTGCCTCTTTTGAGCTTTTGAAAATAAGCCCTTTTTGAGATTTGTCATGCTTTGCCTGCCTGCTTTGCTGTTCTGGGGTCCAACATGTCGCAAACCTTGACGTTTACTTTCTATTTGATCTTTTGTCATAGAAAACCGGTTGTGTCTGCTTTATTTAAATTGGAATTGGCAGTGTACTTTTTCACATGGGGTGTGTGGCATATAGTGGAAAGTTGTTATTAAATAACTAGATACTTTGCTTACATATGCAATGAGAACAAACTTTTTAACTTTGTATTTGTTTTGAATAAAAATTTCTGTATTTATTGTGCTGTAGGCCATTTTTTCTGGCATCTGGCTGATGTTGGCAGAGTATGCAAATAATTCATGCTAAAATATTTGCTTTAGCATCTTCCTGTGAGTTTAGGATAGCAAACAAAAGAAGATCACATGCAGTTTTACAAAGAAACAGCCCAAATAATTATGCAGTGGTCCTTTACATCACTGCAAACTGAAGCCACAATAATAATGGTCATCCAGCTGTGGTCAGTCACAAAAAAGCATTTTTTTTCTTTTATGGTACATATTTTTCATACAATATAAAAGACATTTGAAGTGTGCCAATGGACTTGGACATCCATCAACCTTCTCTTTGGTCTTCTTCTAGTTCTCTTGCCTGGCAGCTCCATCCTCATAATCCTTCTACCAATATCCTCACTATTTCTCCTCTGGACATGTCCAAACCATCAAAGTCTGCTCTCTCTAACTTTGTCTCCAAAACATCTAACCTTGGGTGTCCCTCTCGTGAGCTCATTTCTCATTTTATCCAACCTGGTCACTCCTGGAGCGAACCTCAACTCTGTCATAGGCTTTCTCTAGATCCACACAGACACAATGGAGCGCCTTCTGACCTTCTCTGTACTTTTCCATCAACATTCTCAAGGCAAATAAAACATCTGTGGTACTCTTTCTAGGCATGAAACCATACTGTTGCTCGCAAATACTCACTTCTGTCCCACAACTCTGCACATCACCCTTGTTCTTAAAAACGGGCACCAGCACACTTCTCCTCCATTCTTCAGGTATCTTCTCACCCGCTAGAATTCTATTGAACAAGCTGGTCAAAAACTGCCACCTCTCCTAGATGCTTCCATACTTCCACAGGAATGTCATCAGGACCAACTGCCTTTCGATTTTTCATCCTCTTTCATGCCTTTCTAACTTCCCCCTTACTAATCATTGGTCCACCACACTTGCCTCTTCTACTCTTCCTTCCCTCTCATTCTCCTCATTCATCAACTCCTCAGTGTATTCTTTCCATCTCTCTAGCACACTACTGGCACCAGTCAACATATTTCCATCTCTATCCTTAATCACCCTAATATACTCCACATCCTTCCCATCTCTATCCCTCTGTCTGGCCAACCAGTATAGATCCTTTTCTCCTTCTTTAGTGTCCAACCTGGCATACATGTCATCATATGTCTCTTGTTTGGCCTTTGCCACATCTACCTTTGACCTATGTCACATCTCAATGTATTCCTTTCGCCTCTCCTCGGTCCTTTCAGTGTCCCAATTCTTCTTCGCTAACCTTTTTCCTTGTATGATTTCCTGTACTGTGAGGATCAACCACCAAGTCTCCTCTCCTTTCCTGCCAGAAGATACACCAAGTACTCTCCTGCCTGCCTCTCTGATCACCTTGGCTGTAGTGGTCCAGTCTTCTGGAAGCTCCTCCTCTCCACAGAGAGCCTGTCTCATCTTTTCCCGAAAAGCCGCACAACACTCTTCCTGTCTCAGCTTCCACCACATAGTTTTCTGGTCTGCCTTTGTCTTCCTAATCTTCCTCCCCACCACCAGATCATTTTACACACCACCATCCTATGCTGTCTAGCCACACTGCCCCCTACCACTATTTTACAGTCTGTAACCTCCTTCAGATTACATAGTCCGCACAAAATGTAATCCACCTGCATGCTTGTACCGCCACTCTTGTAGGTCACCCTATGTTCCTGCCTCTTCTGGAAAAAAGTGTCCACTACAGCCATTTCCATCCTATTTGCAAAGTCTCCCACCATCTGTCCCTCCAAGTTCCTTTCCTGGATGCATACATACATATATACATACATACATACATACATACATGCATAAACACACACACACACATTCATACTACCACTTCTTCGTCACCCCTATTTCCTTCACCAACATGTCCATTAAAATCTGCACTAATCACGACTCGCTCTCTGTCTGGGATGCGCAGAACTACTTTGCGCCTTCCAGAATTTCACCTCTTGGTCATATCCTACCTGTAGAGCATAGCCACAAATCACATTATACATAACACCCACAATTTCAAGTTTCAACCTCATCACTCGATCTGATACTCTTTTCATCTCCAAGACATTCTAAGATAACTACTTTTAAAATAACCCCTACTCAATTTAAATGAGTTTGACACGCCTGCTAACCCCTCGCTTATCATTAAACATGATGCAGTCAGCAAATAGATTGACAAGGCTTTGAAATAACTGATTTAATTAGTACAAAACCTGTCGGCACGATTGCAATGAAAAGGCAGTTTTATTTTTCATTGACATCTCTTGCTACCAATCGGTGACAGGTATTCCTCGAGGGGCGGGACTATGAAATAATGGTTCCTCGTGGGGCGGGACTTCCTGTTTAGTTGCGGTTGGATGGCAGGCATCTACCGGGTTGACACGTAACTGAAGTTAAAGGTGCCATGCAGGCCTTGTTGGAGATATCGGACTTGACTTTTTTCGTAAAACTACTATAGGTATCGTCGGAGTAAAAAAAAGAGGAAGGGGCGAGTTTAGTTTGTATCGCTACATCTCGGCAAATTGCCCCACAGTAGTCAAAGTGGAAATCTGAGCGACCACAAATTTGGAGTGAAGCGAAGAAGAACGCCGCGAGTGTTACCGTGCCGAAAGTAATGTTTGCGTCAACTAGTCTCGTCTGCGTGAAAATGTCTCTGGAGTGAGGGGTGACGTTGCGAGTTGAGTCGGGAAGTTTCTAGCGGCAGAGACGGAGCTTACTCGCTCGGGCGGTGGGGAGGGGCGCGGGTCCAACATGGGAAACGGTGTGTGCTCGCGGAGGCAACGGAGGATTTTCCAGTGTCTGCTACTCGTCACAGTGGTCTGCGGAATGATGTACGGCGGCATGGTGTCGTACGAGACGCATAAGGACCTGAAGAGGACACAAACAATGGCGCTGAAATACCAGCAACACCAAGAGTCTCTGTCGGCTCAGCTCCAAGGTAAACACAGTGACGGTGTCATGATTGACTCCCCTTGCCCATGACATGTTGTCTCATCAAACTCTGTTAAACTGTGTGGCTTTCAGTTTTTCCACGCGATTTGTGCCCGTCGACGCTCACCCATTAAAACACAATTTGGAACTTTAGATTGATGCCAAACTTGCGGTGAATACGGCGTAAAGCTGACAGAACACGTTAACTGCAAACCAGAAAAAGTGGTCCCATTCCATCTCATATTGACATCACATACTGCTCTACAGCAACAAGCGGACCACAAATATACAAAAAGTACATTATTATAGACCGAAATAGTAGGCATAAGGAAGTCAATTAACTCGCACCTCAGCTTTAAGTATACAGTTTTTGTAGTGCTTTGTGCCCGTCAACACTGATCTGTTAAAACACAATTTGGAACAAAAGAATAATGACGAACGTGAGTTCAGTTCGGTGTGAAGCATTACAGAACACTAAAACCGAAAACCAGAAAAAGTTGTCCCACTTTCTCTTACCTAACATCACGGCAACAATAGTAGACCGAAAATATACATGAAGTACATTATTATAGACGTAAATAGTATGCATAGGGAAGTTGTAGCAATTCAGCTGTAAGTATACTGTAGTCTGACGGTGTTTAACTCCAAGACAGTCCATGACCTCTGTCCCAGGGTGCTGTTTAATCTCGTGACTGACCAGGTTAGGTTTTAGCAAACAGCTCAACTGCCAGCTAAATTGATTGTCTGTTTTTTGCCCTCAGAGGTCGGTGGGCTTTACAGGACACACACACACACACACGTACGTCTTGTTTGTGCTCTGCAACTACACAAGTTTGCTATATCTTGAAGTCATAAGGGCAACCAAAGCATCTGCTACTGTCTGCCTTAAAGCAGGAGGAGCAACATGATTTGAAGGATACAATTCTGTAATTCACCCCCCCCCGGCCCCGCCCCCACCCCACACACACACTATTTAAAACAGTTCCCAGATGTATTCATAACATGTCTGTGATATGCTTTCGTCAAAATACCCGAAGGATTGAAGAGTTATTGCATACATTATACACCACATTGTTTTGTCTTGCTGTAATCAGCTGGTTGTAGGGGCTGGCTCTGTCTCATGCAAATGAACTAGTCCTCATCCCGCCCCATTTACTGACAGGTCAATGGCAAGTCCCGCTTTTAAGTGTGGAAGAGACATGATGACCTGTAAAGAGAATGAAAGCATTTTAACTGGTGGAGGAGCCATTTAATACACTCTACTGTGCGTATGTAGTGCATGGACACATCACCAAACACAAATACCCCCCTAGGCACCACCACTACATTCACAACTTCACTGAACAAATGCATCACAACAAGTGCTGCTTATCAGAAGCTAACATCTTTAATAGCTAACATTGATCTGTGCATCCAGCATTGTGCTTATTTAACCATAACATCCCCTAACTCACATCCACACAAACACACACACATATGAAATTGTTACATAACAGTAGGGCGGAAATGTAGAACGGCTCACTCACAGAAAACCTTTTCAGAAATGGCAGATAACGAAAGATATGCTTGGTTTTCACACTTGATGGGTGGGGACTGACTGGCAATCAGAGAGCTGACTACTTGTATACAAACTTTACAAAGTCTGTTTTCCGTAGCATGTACCATTTAAAGCAGGGGTGCCCAAACTTTTTGGCTCAGGGGCCACATTGCCGTAAAAAAATTGTCATGCGGGCCAGCATTAATTTTACATGCTACCGACGAGGGGAATGCTTTTTTGTATTTTTATTTTACTGTTTTACTATGCGGTCTGCTGCTAGGTAGATCTTATAACTGCCTGACCTGGATAAATGAAGGTTAAAATAAAAATTAATGAAATGCAAAATAAAGTATTTTTATGAAATTTGACTCAAACTCAAACTTTATTCATCAGAATCAACAAACAACATGTTTGCATTAATGTGAAGGGTGATACTGAGATCTTGACTGCAGTAAATGGGGCAGGTCTGGCTCAAAAGCGGTGGTTTTAATGCGCAAGATGTCACGCAGGTGGGAGTCACTTCGTCTTGTCCTCACGCGGTTCTTATTCGTGTTCATGACTGAGAATGTCTTCTCACACAAGTATGTCGAGCCAAACAAGCTCAACATTTTCTTAGCAAATGTACGAATCTCTTGGAACCTGTCTTTATCCAGCTGCTGGTAAAAGTTGACAAGAGGGAGTTGTTGGTACCGGCTGCGACACTCTGTGTCACACTGCAGCTCAATGAGCTCCAGCTGCAGGTGGGCTGGAATGTCACTGAGATCCACGGAAACGGTTTGGCACATAGAACTTTTTGGTGAATAATACAATGGAGTTTTATAGCTTTACCTCCTTCTTCGGTTTCTTTGTTACACACTCGGGTTGATAATCCACTGTGCTCGCCAACCATGGCAGGTGCGCCATCCGTAATAATCCCCGTGATTTTATTCCACTTTAATTTTATGTCATGTACGGCGGAACAAACAGAAGCAAATAAATCTTTCCCTCTTGTTTGGTCCTTAAGGCTCTGAAGGTCAAATAGCTCTTCACGCATGTTAATTTCACTGTCCACTCCTCTAAAAAAAATCAGTAACTGAGCGCTGTCGGATGCATCCGTGCTTTCGTCACAGGCTCACGAAAAAAATTCAATCTCCACTCCTTTTGCGTCCAACTGTCTCTTAATATCAGAAGAAACTTATTCGATCCTTCGTGACACAGTGCTACGAGCCAGGAAAACATTGGCGAACTGTTGCTTTTTCTCAGTACAAATGTTCTCCACCATTTTCATCACACAGTGTATAATAAATTCACCCTCAGTAAAAGGTTTGCAGTGCTTGGCAATCAGCGTTGCCACCTCATAGCTTACGTTTGTTGTATTTTCATTCGACTCACTGGCTCTTGTGAAAAAGTGTTGCTGTGCCGTTAAACCAGCTTCCAGTTGCTTCCATTTTTCACTGCGTTCGTTCCCAGTTAACTTGTCGTAATTAGCATGTTCCGTCTGGTCGTGCCTCTTTATATTGAACTCCTTGAACACAGCCACAGTCTCTTGGCAAATTAGGCAGATGCAGTTGTTTCTAAACTCAGTGAAAAAATATTCAGACTTCCATTTGTCCTGGAAACGTCGGCCCTGGCTATCAACTTTCCTTTTCTTACTTCCAGTTGCCATTTTAGAAATGGGCAAAACACAGATCATGCGCAAAACGGCCCCGTGAGAGTTCAGCCACAAGTTTACTGCCATCCTGTGGTGAAATATAAAATTGCGCGTGTATTTTGTACTGCCGTGCCACATATTATACACAGAGGCTTCGGGCCAGTGGAAATATGAACACGGGCCGGATTTGGCCCGGGGGCCGGACTTTGGGCATGTCTGATTTAAAGCCAAGGACTATGGTGGAAAGTTCAAGGGTCTTCGATTAAACTGGCTCAAATCAAACATGGTGGCTTGATCTTCTATGAATTGACCTTTTCATAATGCAGAAAGGTTATTGACTACTGCTGACTTTTACTGAAAACAATTACAAAAACTTGTTGGTTTTGGAATATGCAACCCAAAAAACAGTGGGACCAGGATGTAACCAGGGGGGCTGGAGGTAGTTTTTATCCATCCATCCATCCATTTTCTGAGCCTCTTCTCCTCACTAGGGTCGCAGGCGTGCTGGAGCCTATCCCAGCTATCATCGGGCAGGAGGCGGGGTACACCCTGAACTGTTTGCCAGCCAATCACAGGGCACATACAAACAAACAACCATTCGCACTCACATTCACACCTGCGGGCAATTTAGAGTCGTCAATTAACCTACCATGCATGTTTTTGGGATGTGGGAGGAAATCGGAGTGCCCGGAGAAAACCCACGCAGGCACGGGGAGAACATCCAAACTCCACACAGCGGGGCCGGGGATTGAACCCTGGTCCTCAGAACTGTGGGGCAGACAGTCTAACCAGTCGTCCACCGTGCCGCAGGTAGTTTTCAAGTAATCAAATTTGATTTTTATTTTGTTGGACAATGACATCTTAATTTGGAATAGTACAATGTTAACCATGTCTGAATTTCCACCACGTGATGTCTGTTTTGAGTCATCCGCTATGTTATAATATAAATTACGGCCAGCATTCTGACACCCTTGGAATCAAACTACCTCATCTTCTTTTCGACTGACACTTAGGGCTGGATATTGTTAAGAACGTCACGATTCGATTTTGATTCTTTACGTTACGATTCAATTCGACTTGGATTCTTTAGGGTGTGATTCAATTCGATATTATCGTACATTGATTCAGTAAGAGTACGTATTTTCATGCCCATGTGAAAATGTTTTATGCTTCCTCAAATGTTTGAGGAATAAAATGTCTGAAAATAAAACATTTGCACAATAATAGCATATTATTTTGTGCATATGAAGTACAAAAGTAAAAGCAAAAACACTGATAGTTATGTATAAGCACAGAGAAATTAAAGTACATGTAAAATAATATTTCTTCTTGAAATTCTGATTGTTGCCAATTTTAATTCGAGTGTGAGCTTTGTCCATACAATACGACCTGCCAATCCACATCAACTCAAGAATTTTGCCTTCAGTGTTATTCCTTTCATGCTAATATGTCATTCGTTTAAAATTAACAGTTGGGAAACAGACTTTCCTGACCTGAATTCATCAATACTCAATTGTTTTGGACTATGTACACCTGAAACCAAACATACTGTATGTGTTTGGGTTTAATTATTTATTAGCATTTTCTTTACCTCACCCACAGCTTTGAACCACAATGTGTACTGGGATGAAAACATTCTTTTTTTGTTTTTTGTTTGTTTGTTTGTTTTAGTTATATTTTTTTATGTTTCATGTACTCACTTTGCAGAATGTCTCTGAGAGTGCAGCCTTGTTTGTGTTAGTTTCCATTTCAAGACAATGGACCATTTTACAGACTCTTTATGGCCTGGCACTGTGCCACAGGTTCTCTGAGACAGGAAGGCCTAATAGAATACTATGTCCATTAGGCCAACTCCAATAGTAGTAGCGTCACTGAATTGATGGTGTGTAAATGGGGCAGCTGGAGCTAAGGGGCAACTCATTCACTGGTATTATTGACACAATTCTGTTCCATTACAGAGTGCTGAATAGTTGTAAAGAATATTTCTGTGCAAACAATTTTAAAGTGGTGGCATGATAATAAAAGTTTTTTGCAAAAACGCGTTTAGAAGTGATGAGGTGAGAGGTAGACTTCATTGACCTAACATCTAACAAGATAAAAAAGTGCTTCATACCTGTTTTTTTTTTTTTTACTTGATGTCCATGAATTCCAGTTGATTGATGTTTTCTGTGTCCTAAATTTAGAGTTTATGTCTGAGGATAAGTAGTGTCAACAATGAATGGATGGCATCTCAGAGCAAAAAAAAAAAAAAAAAAAACACCGGCGCTTCCTTGATTTCTAACATGGCTCTTTACGAACATGCTCAATGCAAATTTGCACTCAAACATTCAGGCAACCAGTGCTGATATCTTCCTGGTCTGATTGGCAGTATTCTCTCAATAGATCTAATCATTCTCTATCTAAACCAGCAGAGCTGCATTGTAAAGGTCATCTCCATAGAGTGTTGCCTTGTTTCACACTTTGCTAATGCACTTTCATCAGGCTGTGTTGGAAATTGGTCTGAAACCAAGACAGGGATTGCTAATTCTTCCACAGCACTCTGTGTACGTGCACGTTTTGGAAGACACTTTGTACTCGTAATTACACTTTGTGCTAGTAATTAAATCCATCCACAGGGACTGGTGATGTATGAGGTGTCAAAAAAGTTCCAAGACTGGCCCCTTTGCGGGTTGAGGGGGCCCGGCCCTCCCTTTCTCGGTGTGCCGGCACAGCAACTCCTTAAACCAGTTGACTAACATGCATGTGATATGGTCTTTATTCACTAATATGTTCCATAGACATAGGTATAGGCTTGAATTGCTTGTGCTGCGATGCGACCACTACCAATAACACAGGTTGTATTAAGATATCAACTCAGAGGTTCTTACAGGTGTTTAGACACTATAAAAGCATCCCACCGCACCACTCATCAGTAGCACTGCCTTGTTCATTTCCCACATCCTGTACTGCCCTTTTCTGTCGTCTCTCATTTTGTCCTATTGTTTAGCTGTTGCATGTCCTCACTGTGTGTGTGTGTGTGTGTGTGTGTCGTCCCCCGTCCACATACCTGTATAAGAAAGTGATTTGACTTTGTAATGTTAGTTGTAGTCAAATATCTAGACTATCGTTCTATAGTTCGCACCCCTATTCCCCTTGTCCGTTCTGTCTGTCCCTGTCCCCTAAAACCCTTTTCTGTCCGGCTGCATTTTCAATGGGCATCAGAGTAATTAACAAAAATAATTCAAAAAAATAAACAGAGGGAGTATTTCAAACTCCCCTATTACACAGCAAAACTGTTCCAGCACAAAAGGCATACAGATCCACCATTTTGCATGGCCATGCAGATGAACAGGACAGGTTAAAAAAAAAAAAAAAAAAAAAGTTTCAGGACTGGTGTCACGAAAGATATTTCAAACAAAACTTCAAATTACGAGTTATCGTCTTTAGTGTGGGCCAGATGATCACTCAGCACATCTACAAAGTGATCCTGCAACATTTGCCTCGTTCAGTATGTGAGAAGAGTTTAGGCTGCCATGACGACGCTTCTGCTCACAATGCCCTGAACATCTGACAATTGTGGCAGAGTAGAACATCGTTAATGCTGGAGCAACATCCCTACTCACCCCACCTATTTACGTGAGTTATTTTCTCTCTTTACTGAGCTCAAGAGGGTCTTCAAGTGGACCAATTTTGAAGAAAAAGTTGAGATCGAGATGTCCGTGACGACGGAGCTGTGGTGGATTCCTAAAGAATCCTTCCAGGAGTGCATGCAGATGTGGCAGAAAGGGCTGGGGAAAAAAATGTGCGTTGGACCCCAGGGGAATTACTTCAAAGGGGAAAACTTGTATGTTGCAGTTTGGATTTGAAATACTGGTATATCCTTTGTGACACCAGTCCTGGAACGTTTCAGACACATCATGTGAACGGTACAGCAGTGGTCCCCACCCTTTTTTGCGCCATGACCCAGTTTCATGTAAAGCAATATTTGGAAAAATCAGCCTAGTAGCAAATAAAAACAAATAAGATTAAAAATACAACTCACCATCAAACATGAAAGTAGTTGTTGTCAGTAGGGGGAGACCTGCTCTTGTTTCTCTTCAACAAGCCGGAGACAATGACACTCGAGTGTGCCACTTATGTCCAGTCTACTCTGTAATTTTGTTTTGGTTGTCGTCATTGCACAAAATCGCTCTTCACAAAGATGGGATGTTGGAAATAGAAGCAAAGGTATTCAGTGCCTTCTTGTTTTCAAGGCCTCATTTGCGGGTCTGTCGCTAGATGTGAAGATCACAAGGAGCGGTAAACTCATAGAAGTTGTCGTCTGTCTTATCGTTTCGCCTTTTTCCTGTTACAAAGAAGCTCAACAAAGATTATTATTATTATTTTTATTTTTTTTTGCTGGCTTGTAGCGGCACGGTGACCGACTGGTTAGAGCGTCTGCCTTACAGTTCTGAGGAATAGGGTTCAGTCCCCGGCCCCGCCTGTGTGTAGTTTGCATGTTCTTCCCGTGCCTGTGTGGGTTTTCTCCAGGCACTCTGGTTTCCTCCCACATCCCAAAAACATGGCTTAATTGACAACTCAAATTGCCCGTAGGTATGAATGTGCGTGGGACTGGTTGTTTGTTTGTATGTGCCCTGTGATTGGCTGGCGACCAGTTCAGGGTGTGCCCCGCCTCCTGCCCGATGATGGCTGGGATGGGCTCCAGCACGCCCGCGACCCGAGTGAGGTGAAGCGGCTCAGAAAATGGATGGAAGGATGGATGCTAGCTTGTGGGCTTACCTTCATACTATCATGTCATATGTTACTTACAGAGGCACAAGTGGATGAACCAGATTTTCAAAATTAAACAACTTTCAGATTATGATACTGAAAATAAAATAATATAGTGATTCGGTCTGTGTGGCACAGTACCAAATGGCCCACACATTCAACTGCTAGTGTATGTGTGTAAAAATTTTAGTTTTAATGTTGGCTTCCTGTTTCGCTCTGCAGTGTAATTAGTACTCGACTTGCCTACCAATCTGTCAGTTTTTGACAAACCATACGACCTGAGGGAAGCACTTCAAAATAATTAATGTCAAATTCTTCAGCATGCCAAATGTTTGTAAATTCTAATGCTAATCTTCCATCTTGAAAACATGCTTGATATGCTTTACCAAATTTTAGAGGTTGTCCCTTCTTCATTGTATAGTAATGCATCATGGGTGGTTTTTCCCCAATGTGTTGTATATTGCTGTATTGTGATACTTTTGTTGTCGCTGGCAAAATATTGTGATAATATTGTATTGTGAGTGAATGTGATTCCCACCCCTCCGATGAATAGGGATAAAAGGAAATTGCAAATGGTGTTAGTGTGTTTTAATTTCCCATATGTGTATTGTGCTAGATGTCCATGTAATGTATTTGCATCCATAAACATCCTTTGGCTATAGGAAGCATCGTGCTAACTGTGGAAATGTAATCTTCTGCGCTCAGAGGACGCTTGGAACCACTGTCCCACAGTGGAAGTGTGTTCTATGTCATACAAGAGAAAACTAAGTTATATGAAGTATGTTTGTACTTTTAACATTTTACAATTTCTTGACTTGGCAATCAGGAAAAATTGCCATATAGTGAAAAGTCTGCCCTGTCAATAATCGATAAAAAATGCTTAGTTAGAATGTCTCGGTTGAACTCCTCTGCTTTGTAATGACATTACAATGTATTTCTCCTCTTACGATGTTCACATTTGTAGTGGTGTATGAGCATCGCTCAAGACTGGAGAAGTCTCTTCAGAAGGAGAGGTTAGAGCACAAAAAGGCCAAAGAAGGTGAGACATCTTATTTGATGCACTTTCAGTTCCGTCTCATTCTGATCTCACTCAAACTTCATACCTCATGTGGAATTACAAATATTGATAGTTATTCTAACCTGCATCTGTTTTAAAATTCACTGCATTCACTTTTTAAACAAGTTTGTTATTTTATTAAACAAGAAAAGCTTTTCTCTGTTCCAGATTACCTGGTGTTTAAACTTGAGTCACAGCAGTCACTGAACAAGGAGAAGGTACTTTAGTTCTCATTGAGCATCTCAACCTTATTAATTTTCCTCTTTTATTTAATTATTTTTTATCATTTATTTTGTATTCTACTGCCTCCCTTTATTCAATGTGTGTGGTATGTCTCCCAATAGCAGTGTCACTAGTAACCCTGGACAATAAAGAGAAGTGCATTTTTACAATATTTTGTTTGTGTGCTCACACAGCAAGATTCCGGCAGCAAACTGAGCTCGCTGCACGTGCAACATCAGATGCTCAAGGTTCTGATTCGCTTTGTCCCAACAAACACAGACATGTCATGTAAAATAAAATAATGACCATATGTTTGCACTGATCTTTGCTGTCTCTCAGAACCAGCATGACGACCTGAAGAAGCAGTATTATGATCTGCAGGAGCAGCATCAAATGCAGGGAAATGATCACAGTCGACTGCTAGATGAGCACAGAGAGCGCTACGAAAAAATGCAGCAGATCAAAGACAAGGAGGTGGCCCAGCTGAAAGGTGCTGATTTTGGTCAAACAAATAATTGGAAAATACGAATGTATTTTGCAAGTACATTTAGGTCTTTTTTTTCCCCCACACGTTATTCTTTTATCACAGTGACATCACACTTTCAATATCCCTACTTTGTCTCCATCTTGTGACGTAATTAGAAACTACATGTGATCAGGATTACAATTGATTAGTTTTACACATGCAGAATAGTGGTTGGCATTTCTGCCTCACAGACAGGAGATCCGGGTCTGAACATCTCTGTGATGAATTAGCATTTTCACCCTGTTCTTGCAGGGGTTTTCTTCAGGTACTTCAGTTTCCTCCCACATCCCCAAAACATGCATGCATAAATTGACCATAGATGTTTGTGTGAAAGGTTGTTTTTCTGTATGTGCCTTCTGATTGACTGGTGACCAGTCTAGGGTGTCACCCACCTTTTGCACAAAGTCAGTTGGGATAGGCTCAATGAGGTCAAGAAAATGGATATATGGAAGGTTTTCCAGAGTTAAACCCAACATTTAAAAATGCAATTTTAATTTTTTAATTATTTTTTTTTTAGTTATTTTTTATAAAAAATTTTTTTTAAATACACATTTTGACAAGTTTCCTTATCCAAAATGATTCATACTCTTTCCTAATTCAGGCATGTCCAATGTTCCACTATTTGTAGTTGATTAGAATTCACTAGATCAGGGGTCATTAAACTTTTTGAAACCGTGAGCTACTTCTTTGTGGTGATTATGCGGGCTACCAATTTGAGCCGCACTTCTGAAACAAATTTTTTTCTCAAATTACCTTTAATTGTTTCTTGTTAATAAATAATGATACATATATATGGAAAGAGACAAATCATGTTATGATTTCTCAAAGCGGTTAACACTGTTTAAATACGGCTGGAAACATTGAGGAAACCATATTTTGATTTTTAAGAAGGCGGCACGGTGAATGACTGGTTAGAGAGTCTGCCTCATAGTTCTGAGGTCAAATCCAGGCCCCGCCTGTGTGGAGTTTGCATGTTCTCTCCGTGCCTGCGTGAGTTTTCTCCGGGTACTCCGGTTTCCTCCCATATCCCAAAAACATGCATGGTAGGTTGATTGAAGACCCTAAATTTCCCTTAGATGTGAATGTGAGTCTGAATGGTTGTTTGTTTATATGTGCCCTGCGATTGGCTGGCAACCAGTTCCCAAACAACCAGTCCCACGCACATTCATACCTACGGCCTCTCGCCCGAAGATGGCTGGGATAGGCTCCAGCACACCCGCGACCCTTGTGAGGATAAAGCGGTACAGAAAATGGATGGATATCTCACACTTTTTTTGCCACTTTGGTAAATAAAAATTAATTGTAACTCAAAAGTGTATGAATCATTTTAGGCTTAAATCTATACTGTAACACTCAGTTTAGATTGAACCAATCCTTTTAGACCATCTTTTTTTTTTTTGCTGCAGCAGTTATGCTTGTTAACACATTAATCATAATCAGGATAATAATTGTAAGAATTCCCCTCCATACCCCTTATCCTCACTAGGGTCGTGGGCATGCTGGATCCTATCCCAGCAGGGGATCATAGGGCACAGATAAACAAACAACCATTTGCACTAACATTCACACCTACGGGCAATTTAGAGTCTTCAATCAACCTACCATGCATGTTTTTGGGATGTGAAAGGAAACCGAAGTGCCTGTAGAAAACCCACGCAGGGACGGGGAGACCGATGTGAGGCCGATGTGCTAACTGGTCAGCCACCGTGCCACCCGTAAGCAATGCATCTATTATTTAAAAATACAAATATTGTATAGGGCATTTTTTTTTATTTGATTCATGCTCCTTGTTAATGCCTGCTGTTTCTACCTGCAGAAAATGTATATAACCTCAGAGAGGAAAATAAGCAGCTAAGGAAAGCCCACCATGACATTCACATGCAACTGCAGGATGCTCAGGTGTGATTTATCTACTTATTAGACTTAATGCTTCCTTCTTCTTAATCAGTTGTTGGGCTTTTAAATATATAGTGTGTGTAGTTTGTTATGTAGTTGATTTTAGGTACTGGGATAGTAAAAATAATTCGGCTCGTAAAAGAAGTTGGTGGGGTTTCATTCAAAATTTACGTGAAAATAGGCTTTTTCGGTCAAGTTAAATATTGCCTGCCTTTGAATTTATGTTGTTTAAATGCACAACTTCGCAATAATCTTTTAAATCTGTTATGCTTTTTTTGTCTTGTGTCTGTAACGGGCAAGTGTTAATGGCATCTATTGTGTTGCATTTGTGTGTTCAGGTGAGGCATCAAGACCTGAAGACATCACACGATCAGATCGCACTGACACTAGAAGATCACAAGAATGCGCTAGCGGCAGCTCAGGTAGGCAAACAGTTTAATGGGGTTCTTCCAACCTCCAGTATAAAAAAACACAGAATGTAAATAAGACTTGTGATTGCTGCTGTGTTCATAATATATACTAGTCCAAGGATTTAACTGAAGAGCAGCTTTGTATGGATCTCCTTGAAAGTGAGCTATTAATGAATGGTGACAAAGTGACTAGGAAGGATGTTGTTGTTGTTGTTTTTTTAAAGGCTTTCTCTCTGCAGTTTTTGGCAATGTGCTGTAAAAGTCTAATCATCCTTAATCCTTCTGATTCAACGTCACAATTTTTCAGACACCCCTCTCACCAGGGGTTTGATTTAGTCAGAACAGCACTTCTAACTGATATGAAATGACAATCGTCCATTAATAAAGTAGAGAAACTTTTAACTTTTCCTCAACCAAACCTGCTTGGTAAGAATAAAAAGTAATGTTCCTCATTTTAAATGGATATAAAAAAAACTGTTAAACATGTTTAAAAATCCTGTGATTGGCTGGCGCCCAGGCCAGCATGTAGCCACTTACCCAAAGTCAGCTTCAGCTCACCTGTGACCATGATGAGGATAAGCAGGATGGAAAATAGATGGCTGGATGCTTGATTATATTTCAGGTATTAGTTTTAGGTATTCATATTGCCAAACTCTAAATATGTAGTACATTTAAAAAATATATTTGTATTCTTATAAATGTATTCCTTTTTTGTCGTGATAATCTTGTAAAAATTATTTTTGTAAAATTCCAACTAATTTCTCATAACATAGTACTTTTTTTATATTCATTTTGAAAGGTTTTAACAGCAACATGCCTGCATATATTTGCTGTTTTTTAAACTGATCACATTATCCAGCACAAAATGCAGCCCTATGGGTGGCACAAGTCAGTGCAAACTGTAGGCCGGTCCCAAGCCCGGATAAATGCAGAGGGTTGCGTCATGAAGGGCATCCGGCTTAAAACCTTGCCAAACAAATATGAGCGTTCATCCAAAGAATTCCATACCGGATCGGTCGTGGCCCGGGTTAACAACGTCCGCCACCGGCGCCGTCAACCTGCGGGGCGCCGTTGGAAATTCAGCTACTGTGGGTTGAAGTCAAAGAAGAAGAGGTGGAAAGCGGGTTCTTCGGCAGAAAGAGAAGAGGAAAACACAGAGCCTAGAACTGAATGTGGGGACTTTGAATGTTGGGACTATGACAGGAAAATCTCGGGAGTTGGTTGACATGATGATTAGGAGAAAGATTGATATATTGTGTGTCCAGGAGACCAGGTGGAAAGGCAGTAAGGCTAGAAGTTTAGGGGCAGGGTTTAAATTATTTTACCATGGTGTAGATGGGAAGAGAAATGGAGTCGGGGTTATTTTGAAAGAAGAGTTGGCTAAGAATGTCTTGGAGGTGAAAAGAGTATCAGATCGAGTGATGAGGCTGAAATTTGAAATTGAGGGTGTTATGTGATTAATGGCTATGCCCCACAGGTAGGATGTGACCTAGAGGTGAAAGAGAAATTCTGGAAGGAGCTAGATGATGTAGTTCTGAGCATCCCAGACAGAGAGAGAGTCGTAATTGGTGCAGATTGTAATGGACATGTTGGTGAAGGTAATAGGGGTGATGAAGAAGTGATGGGTAAGTACGGCATCCAGGAAAGGAACGGAACAGATGGTGGTAGACTTTGCAACAAGGATGCAAATGGCTGTAGTGAACACTTTTTTTCAGAAGAGGCACGAACATAGGGTGACCTACAAGAGCGGAGGTAGAAGCACACAGGTGGATTACATCTTCTGCAGACGATGAAATCTGAAGGAGGTTACCAACTGTAAGGTAGTGGTAGGGGAGAGTGTGGCTAGACAGCATAGGATGGTGGTGTGTAAGATGACTCTGGTGGTGGGGAGGACAATTAGGAAGACAAAGGCAGAGAAGAGAACCATGTGGTGGAAGCTGAGACAGGACGAGTGTTGTGCAGCTTTTCGGGAAGAGGTGATACAGGCTCTCGGTGGACGGCAGGAGCTTCCAGAAGACTGGACCACTGCAGCCAAGGTGATCAGAGAAGCAGGCAGGAGAGTACTTGGTGTATCTTCTGGCAGGAAACGAGAGAAGGAGACTTGGTGGTGGAACCTCACAGTACAGGAAATCATACAAGGAAAAAGGTTAGCTAAGAAGAAGTGGGACACTGAGAGGACCGAGGAGAGGCGAAAGGAATACATTGAGATGCGACACAGGGCAAAGGTAGAGGTGGCAAAGGCAAAACAAGAGGCATATGATGACATGTATGGCAGGTTGGACACTAAAGAAGGAGAAAAGGATCTATACAGGCTGGCCAGACAGAGGGATAGAGATGGGAAGGATGTGCAGCAGGTTAGGGTGATTAAGGATAGAGATGGAAATACGTTGACTGGTGCCAGCAGTGTGCTTGCTAGATGGAAAGAATACTTCGAGGAGTTGATGAATGAGGAAAATGATAGAGAAGGGAGAGTAGAAGAGGTAAGTGCGGTGGACCAGGAAGTGGCAATGATTAGTAAGGGGGAAGTTAGAAAGGCATTAAAGAGGATGAAAAATGGAAAGGCAGTTGGTCCTGATGACATTCCTGTGGAGGTATGGAAGCATCTAGGAGATGTGGCTGTGAGGTTTTTGACCAGCTTGTTCAATAGAATTCTAGTGCGTGAGAAGATGCCTGAGGAATGGAGGAAAAGTGTACTGGTGCCCATTTTTAAGAACAAAGGTGATGTGCATAGCTGTGGCAACTATAGAGGAATAAAGTTGATGAGCCACACAATGAAGTTATGGGAAAGAGTAGTGGAGGCTAGACTCAGGACAGAAGTGAGTATTTGCGAGCAACAGTATGGTTTCATGCCTAGAAAGAGTACCACAGATGCATTAGTTGCCTTGAGGATGTTGATGGAAAAGTACAGAGAAGGTCAGAAGGCGCTCCATTGTGTCTGTGTGGATCTAGAGAAAGCCTATGACAGAGTACCCAGAGAGGAACTGTGGCACTGCATGCGGACGTCTGGAGTGGCAGAGAAGTATGTTAGAATAATACAGGACATGTACGAGGGCAGCAGAACAGCGGTGAGGTGTGCTGTAGGTGTGACAGAAGAATTTAAGGTGGACGTGGGACTGCATCAGGGATCAGCCCTGAGCCCCTTCCTTTTTGCAGTGGTGATGGATAGGCTGACAGATGATGCTAGACTGGAATCCCCGTGGACCATGATGTTTGCAGATGACATTGTGATCTGCAGTGAAAGCAGGGAGCAGCTAGAGGAACAGTTAGAAAGATGGAGGCATGTACTGGAAAGAAGAGGAATGAAGATTAGCCGAAGTAAAACAGAATATATGTGCATGAATGAGAGGGCTGGTGGGGGAAGAATGAGGCTACAGGGAGAAGCGATAGCAAGGGTGGAGGACTTTAAATACTTGGGGTCAACCGTCCAGAGCAATGGTGAGTGTGGTCAGGAAGTGAAGAAACGGGTCAAAGCAGGTTGGAACGGGTGGAGGAAGGTGTCAGGTGTGTTATGTGACAGAAGAGTCTCTGCTAGGATGAAGGGCAAAGTTTATAAAACAGTAGTGAGGCCAGCCATGATGTATGGATTAGAGACAGTGGCACTGAAGAGACAACAGGAAGCAGAGCTGGAGGTGGCGGAAATGAAGATGTTAAGGTTCGCTCTTGGAGTGACCAGGTTGGATAAAATTAGAAATGAGCTCATCAGAGGGACAGCCAAGGTTCGATGTTTTGGAGACAAAGTTAGAGAGCTCAGACTTCAATGGTTTGGACACGTCCAGAGGAGAAATAGTGAGTATATTGGAAGAAGGATGATGAGGATGGAGCTGCCAGGCAAGAGAGCTCGAGGAAGACCAAAGAGAAGGTTGATGGATGTCGTGAGGGAAGACATGATGGCAGTTGGTATTCGAGAGGAGGATGCAGGAGATAGGCTTACATGGAAAAGGATGACGCGCTGTGGCAACCCCTAACGGGACAAGCCGAAAGGAAAAGAAGAAGATTATCCAGCACAAGTGATTGGCAAATGCTCTTAGTTCCTCAAGCAAACACTGAACATCATAAATGAAAACTAAGTACAATTGTACCCATTGGAGTGGACAGTTAAAATCCATGATCGCACAATATACTGTACTGATTTTGAATGCCATTGTTTTTTTTAACTGTTTCACAACAATTGGGGTTGTATTTTAAGTGCTTAATCTTAACATTGTTTGTTGAGCCCAATTTTTTTCTCATAATAGTGTGACTTTATATTTGAAACTTTAATCTCACATTTTTATTCATTTACAGAGTGGCTTTATTATTCATTTGGACTAAGGAACATCACTCTATTCTCTCGTGATATTTATCTACTGTATATTTTACCTCCTGTGGTCTTGTGCCTGCTATTCTAGATGCAAGTGAATGAATACAAAGAGATGAAGGAATCCCTGAACAAGGCACAAAACTTGAGACAGCCTGAGCAAAACACTGTGCTCCAGCAACCAGATCCCAAGTCACAGCAGGCAAATAAGGAGATTCCTGTCCTCAAAGAGGATCGCCAGGAGACTGAGTCCAGGGTAACATGATCGTTTTTTTTCTCTTGACTTACCCAAATAAAATTCTGTGTTCACATCAAAATGTTGTCTCAGTTGGACCAGCAAGCAGAGGAGGAGGCCCACGCTCAGTCCAAGGTCCAGTCTCACCCTACAGTGTCGCAGCACACTTTGTCAGAGAAGGAGGAGGATGGAGATGCAGAGAGGAAGAGGGAGCTGGCTGAGGAGGAGATGGCCCAAGCAGGACAGCCTCAAAAGCTAGAGGAGGAGGACCCGGATCAGCAGCTGGAGGAGCAACGGGAAGAAGAGGAAGGAGAGTCAGAACTGGACCAGCCAGATGAGAATGCGTTGGACAGCCAGCGACATCAGCTGCAACATGTCAGAATCAGTTTACTTATCTGAACTTCATAATTCTGAACATATTTTAATGTCCTTAAATTACATCCCTTTTAAAACAAAGCCACCACACAAAACAATCAAATAGATTTTATACCAGAGGGAAAGTTGTTTAGAAGTTTCATTCTTTTTTCATCTTTCCCCAAGGAGAAATTATATACCTGTGTCTCTTAATATTATCAGATTAAAATAAATATTATTTGTTGTCTAGAAGGAAGTCCAGCCACAGCAAGAGGCGCATGATCAGATGGAGGGCGCCAAGTCCGCTTACGAGCAGCAGAAGGAGCAGCAGCGCCTGGAGGCTCGGAAGGCTGAAGAGCGCCGGGTGATCCAGATGCGACAGGATTCCCTGCAGTCCCAGAGAGTGAAGCTTCTGAGGGAGAGGGAGGCCAAGCTGAAGGAAGAGCAGGAGAGGGAGAAGCAGCAGCATCAGGAGGCAGACCGACGGGAGCAGCTGCTAAGAGAGGAGCACCAAAGGTCAGATGAAATCACAGTGAGGTGCATGCAGTGAGTGAAGTACTGTAAAGACGTATAGCTACTGAGTTTGCAGCGGACGTGTTCCCAGGAAATTACCTTTCTTTATACACACCCTCCTTTAAAAATTTTTGGAGTTCTGAGATGAGCTGTCTGTTCTGTCTTTTTTCTCAGGAAGAAGGTTGAGTATGAAAACATGGACCATAATATAGATCAACAAAAACAAGAGCATCACAATGACAATGAAGATGGTAAAGCGGCACGTTCTTGCTGTCCATCCATGTGTCTGTCACCAAGTTGGAGGAGCTTATTTGTTTCATTTTTTGTTCACAGAGAAACATTCTCTCTTGTTACACGAGGACATGAAGGTGCCTCAACATCAGCAGGTGACTCCTTTATACTTCTTGTTTCTCCTCACTTGTCTGGCCTCTCTTTAGCTTGCTAGCTCACACCAATGTATCATTTATGTTTCCATATTTGAGAATCTATTAACTATAACCTACCAACATATAGTGGCCCTCTGTAGCGTACAGACATCTAATAACTACTCATGCAGTGTCGCTTTTGTGTTTGTTTGTCAGGGCATTTTATGGCATATGGGGAAAATTTACATCTTGACTACAATAGGAAATGGAAAAAAGTCCTCTAGCAAAAGTAAAAAAATTGCAGTGTGCCGTTTTTGTTTATGGGTCCATCTGTTTGTTACGCCACTTTGACACGTTACACGGCCTGTCTTCAAAGCCTTCCATTCAATCATAAACCCATTAAAAAGAAATTTATTTATTAATAATTAACCTCCAAAGTTATACACAATCCATAATGCTGGTTGACTTCTTTCATTTCAAAACAAATTTTACTGTAGGAAACTGAAATGGAAGGAAATGTGATCTGTGTTCCAAAGTTTTTTCCTAGTTTTTTCAGAATGTCACATTCCTACTTTACACAACAACTACATTAGATGCAGTAGATGGGACTCCACCATGTGCATTCTAGGATAGAGAGACCTATTCTATTATGAGAAAGAGCAACAAAAAATAAAAAATATAAGTGTGTGTGTGTATATGTGTGTGTGTATATATATATATATATATATATATATATATAATACAACCTTAATTCCAATGAAGTTGGGACGTTGTGTTTAATCATGTTCAACCTATATTTAATTGAATACACTACAAAGGCAAGATATTTAATGTTCAAACTGATAAACTTGATTGTTTTTAGCAAATAATCATGAACTTTGAATTTTATGGCTGCAACACGTTCCAAAAAAGCTAGGACAGGTGGCAAAAAAGACAGTAAGTTGAGGAATGCTCATCAAACACCTGTTTGGAACATCCCACAGGTGAACAGGCTAATTGGGAACAGGTGGGTGCCATGATTGGGTATAAGATGAGCTTCCCTGAATTGCTCAGTCATTCACAAGCAAAGATGGGGCGAGGTTCAAGTGCGTGAGAAAATAGTCGGAACAGTTTAAGGAGAATGTTCCTCAATGTACAATTGCAAGGAATATAGGGATTTCGTCATCTACGGTCCATAATATCATCAAAAGGTTCAGAGAATCTGGAAAAATCACTGCATGTAAGCGGCCGAAAACCGACATTGAATGCCCGTGACCTTCGATCCCTCAGGCGACACTGCATCAAAAACCGACATCAATGTGTAAAGGATATCACCGCATGGGCTCAGGAACACTTCAGAAAACCAATGTCAGTAAATACAGTTTGGCACTACATCCGTAAGTGAAACTTGAAACTCTACTATGCAAAGCAAAAGCCATTTATCAACAACACCCAGAAATGCTGCCGGCTTCTCTGGGCCCAAGCTCATCTAAGATGGACTGATGAAAAGTGGAAAAGTGTTCTGTGGTCCGACGAGTCCACATTTCAAATTGTTTTTGGAAATTGTGGATGTCGTGTCCTCCGGGCCAAAGAACCAACCGGACTGTTATGGGCACAAAGTTTAAAAGCCATAATCTGTGATGGTTTGGGGCTGTGTTAGTGCTAATGGCATGGGTAACTTACACATCTGTGTAGGCACCATTAATGCTGAAAGGTACATACAGATTTTGGAGAAACATATGTTGCCATCCAAGCAACATCTTTTTCATGGATGCCCCTGCTTATTTCAGCAAGACAATGCCGTGTTACAACAGTGTGGCTTCATAGTAAAAGAGTGCGGGTACGAGACTGGCCTGCCTGCAGTCCAGACCTTTCTTCCATTGAAAACGTGTGGCGCATTATGAAGCGTAAAATACGACAACGGAAACCCTGGACTGTTGAACAGCTGAAGCTGTGCATCAAGCAAGAATGGGAAAGAATTCCACCTACAAAGCTTGAACAATTATTTGTTTGTATGTTTTTATTCATGTTTAACACAACGTCCCAACTTCATTGGAATTGGGGTTGTGTGTGTGTGTATATATATATATATATATATATATAATATTCTTATTTGTGTGTATTCTCTCTCGCTCTCTCTCTCTCTCTATCTATCTATCTATCTATCTCTCTCTATATATATATATATAGTATTCTACAAGTCCTCACTTACGGTAGTACGAATGCCAAAGTTATACAAAGACTACGTGTAACCCAAAGGACCATGGAACGCCTAATGTGGAAAATAAGCATTTGAAAATATACGGCGAAGACCTAAAAGTAGATGGACAGATGAAATCATTAAACACACCGGGATACACTGGTAACAAATTGCAAAATGTCGTAGTAGTTGGAAACCTGAAGAAGAGGCCTTCATCCTACAGTGGATAGATAATGGCTGATGATGATATATAATATGGATGTGTGTGTATATTCCATGCGCATTTACAGTATAGCCAGATTACTGAAATGTCATGTCAAAGTTCCATGTAAATTGTAGTTTTGGGTTATTCCTGCCATCTAACAAACAACACCTTTCGCCTCTTTGCTTTCACTCATTGCAGATGTAACACATCCAAGATTCAAAATTTTGTGTGTGTTGCTCTCTGCCTTTTTTTTCCTACCTCAGGGTGCCATCGGTGGTGGCGAGCTGGACCCTGAGGATGACCCCAACAACCAGGGAGAGGACGAGTTCGAAGAAGCAGAAGAAGACCAGTCACATCACCGGGTTACTGAGGATGAAGAGGTGGTGGAGGAGGAAGAAGAGGAGGAGGTGGCAGCGCACGCTCAGCACGTAGACTCACACCAAGGCCCCGAGCATCCTGCTGTGGAGGACGAGTTGGTGGTGAGTGTGTGCACTCGGAAGAAGGAATGGAATACATCCAGAGAGCACTGATGTGACGTACAGTATTTAGTAATGCCTTAAAGGGCAACATGATGGTGATGACATTGATCCAAGTGGCCATTTTACATCATCTTAGTGCACTTCTGTTTGTGTGTCTGTCCAGATTGCTGGAAACCCGGATCAACAGGAAGACAATCTAGATGACCAGTACCAAGAGGAAGCTGAGGAGGAGGTGTGCGACACCACCATTTGTTGCACGATGTGTATAACTCTGACAGATTGGCATAATTATCAGTGATTTTAAGGGCACTCTAGTTTGTGGTCTGTAGAAGAAGAATGTCACGTTAGTTGAGCTACAGCCATGCAGACCTCCACTATGGCACTACTCCCATAAATGCCATCCGATCCGGTTGTTGCTTGATGCAACTGTACTTATACTTGAGCCGATAGCAAAACTCAACTTTACTCAACTTTATTTATAAAGCACTTTAAATACAACAAATACAACCACTTGAAAACAAAGTGATATACACGGATAAGAATCACACTTTAAGAACTAAAAACAATTAAAAATAAAACTTTAAAACAAACAAGAGTAAAAGCAATAAAAAAGATGCTGAGTCTTAAGCCGGGTTGAAAGCCAGTGAATTAAACTGAGTTTTAAGATGGGTTTTTAAAAATGGACAGTGAGGGAGGCATTCTCTGATGTGCAGGGGGAAGTCATTCCATAACGTGGGACCAATGACAGAAAAAGGCCTCATCCCCTTTGAGCTTCAGCCTTAACCTCTGTACCTGTTCCTCCCCGTAGTTTAAACTGTGCTTCGTAAGCGCGTCTCTTCGTAGGTGCCATTTTCGGGGGTCCTTAGCTAAACCGATGTTGTTTTACACAATTCACATACTGGCGCTATATACCTACTGGGGGCGTGCCTTTAACGTCCTCCTTCACGCGCACCCTTCTCCCTTTAACGGCTGCATGCTGTCCTCAGTCACGTCTACCTTTCGTCTATATAAGCAGCGTGTCGGCAGGAAACGCTCCCAGTCAGTCAAGCGGAGCGCTCATCACACAACAACATTTATAGATTTTGGAACTCGGTGCACACATAAGGCGCGCCGCATCATAAGGCGCCCCGTCCATTTTGGAGAAAATGTAAGACTTTTAAGTGCGCCTTATGGTTGCGAAAATACGGTACGAGAAGCTGAGTTTGATTACTGTGCCAATTTGCCAATCCAATTTAAAATAACTGTCCATTTTAAAACCTAATTTTGAGACTGTTGCCTTTGTGTATTGTGTCAAACGGCCGATGTCAACAAGTGAGGATTTACAAGAGCCACTTGGACCAAGCACAGTCAGTTCAGTTTTCTTTTCATTAAATTTTAAAAGTTCAAGGCCGTCTAGGTTGAATATCTTTGAGACATAAGAGTGGTTTTACTGAGAGAGCTTCTTTTTCAGAGGGACATAAATCTGTTGTCAGCCTAACAGTGAAAGGAAAAAGGCAGCAGATATAAGGAAAAGAGGAGTGCCCCCAAGATTGAACCTTGTGGAACTCCGTAAGACAGTGGAGCCGAGCGGGACTCAGAACTACCTAGGCTCAAACACACAGTTCTGTTTTCCAGATGGGATTTAAATCAGTCTAGAATGCTACTGCTAATGCCTACAGAGTACTGTAACTGGGCCACAAGGATACTGTGGTCTACTGTATCAAATACTTTCAACCAAAAGATGCAAGCGTGCACGCTAATTGAACCTGACCAAATGTGCACACCATTTTTCTGATTGTTAATTTTGTGTTTAGCCAAATGCCCAACCCTAATAGTGTCAAGGAATCCATCCCTCTTATTTACGTTCTTGTGAAATGGTTTATCTTATCGAATTGAGTGATGCCACTTCTTCATGAATCAGTTATGTTGTGCCTTTCTTACCTTGAAGGCTCAGGAGGACATTGCTGGGGGGGAGAAGAAGGGAGAGGACCAAGTTGAGGAGGATGGAGAGGACACATACAATGAGGAGAACATGGAACAGGTGGGTTACTTGGTATACTGTATAATGTTTTGTTTTGTTGGGTGAGGGAGTTGATGAATAGCTAAATGTAGTAACAACACAGCCTGCAAAAGCTCAATGTAGCGTTTGACATAAATTCAATACACTGCTTATTAAAATGAAACTCAAAGAGAAACATTCTCACAATATATTCATACTGAGAGACCTTTCTAATATTGGTGGCCCTATTTAGCTTCATGTCAGCATGTACAGCATGTAATATTGAAACACAGAAAACACATAGAAACCACTGCAAAATACAACCAACAATGAGTGTAATGGAGCATTCCAGAGCAAAAAGGGGGAAAAAAAGAAATCGGAGAACAAAAGAAACATCTCACAGGCGTTGATGAAAAGAGGTTTGGAGGAAGAGAGAGAAAGTTACCAAGAAGTTGGACAAGACGTTTATAGAGTGGATTTATTCCGTGTGGGACAAACACAACTGAGGAGTAGAGAAAAAAATTAGATGGGAGGGGGGGAAAAGCAGAGTTGTACCCCTAAGTAAGTGATGGACTACAGAGTATCATGCATATTTTTATATATAAATTAAGTGTCATAAGTGTCTTACCCCTACGGCTGGTACTGTGCATTAAATTAAATACACATCCTTGGCCACTGTAGAGGAAATGGGGTCTCTCTTACTGTGTCTTATTATCTTAAGGGCAGATTTTTTAATTTCACGTTCAATTTTGCTGGTGCTCCAATTTGTGATTGGTAAGCATATACTGTAATTGTCTGTTACAAAAACAGTGAGTGTGGAAGTTGTCAGCCTCTGGGTATCCTGCTTAACTGTTGCAATATGGCAGCTGCTTGTAAAAATGTTAGTGACAGTGAAGTGCTCTTGTATGCAGGGACCACACAAGGAGGAGGCTCACGGCAAAGACATAGAGGAAGAGAATTATGAGGAAGAGGATGCTGAGGAAGAGGGACCCGGTCGAGAGAAGGGAACCATTCAACGGGCAGAAATGTAAGACGGAAATAAACACTGAGAGGTTCTTCTTCCTCGTTCCTAAAAAGGAAGCCAACAGCCATCCAGTCAAGACTCCAAGAAGGACGATTGGGATAGGACGTCCGGAGATGGAGAAGGCTTGTGGCAGAACTGATCCGCTTTCACTGTGCAATTGGACAGAATGTGGAGATGGTTTTATATGCTGTACGTTGTTGTTGTTTTCATATTCACAGCATCTGTTTTAAATGCACACCTGCATAGAATGTACTTTCATCAAGATGACCATGTCAAGGAAGAAAAGATAAATTAGTATTCTTTGGATAAAAAAGGCAACAGTTAAATGTACATCTGGGATTCCAATCAATCAAGTGCTTGTTTTTTTTTTTATTTATTGTTGATTGATTGTGACACCTTTGACAATCAAACAAGGTGCAACTCATGACTGAGTTTGTCATGCCGACGTGTGCCTTTCTATTCCTATGGGTCTTCTAAGTCATTTTGCAGTTCTGACTCCATAATATAGAAAAAAAGAGAGGTCATCGTTAGCATGTGAACTAGCAAATTCTGCTTTATGCAATGTTAACTAGTCAATGATTTCAACAAATTCATGCAATTTTTATTACAATCTACAGTAAAATATGTGCTATTTGTATATTTTTCAACTGTATTTGAAACAAAAGTGTGGTTTTAATGAATCATGTTTTGTCAACTTAATCTTGTATGTGGAATAAAGAAGATTTCAGTTGTGTATAATTTATTTGTTCTGTTAATTGATTTTAATTAGTCTTCTTCGTTTCCTTTCGGCTTATCCCGTTAGGGGGTCGCCACAGCGTGTCATCGTCTTCCATGTAGGGTTATATCCTGCATCCTGTCCAACACCAACAACCCTCATGTCTTCCCTCACTACATCTATCAGCCTTCTCTTTGGTCTTCCTCAGACTCTCTTACCTGGCAGTTCCATCCTGATCAGCCTTCTACCAATATACTCACATCTCTCCTGTGGACATGTCCAAACCATCGAAGTCTGCGCTCTCTTACTTTGTCTCCAAAACATCTCACCGTGGCTGTCCCTCTGATAAGCTCGTTTCAAATTTTATCCAACCTGGTCACTCCTGGATAGAACCTTAACATCTTCATTTCCGCCACCTCCAGGTCTGCTTCCTGTTGTCTCTTCAGTGCCACTGTCTCTAATCCGTACATCATCTTTGCCCTTCATCCTAGCAGAGACTCTTCTGTCACATAACACACCTGACACCTTCCACTACCTATTCTAACCTCCTTGGACCTGTTTCCTTACCTTACCACACTGATCATTGCTCTGGACTGTTGACCACAAGTATTTAAAGTCCTCCACCCCCGCTATCTCTTCTCCCTGTAGCCTCACTCTTCCACCGCCACCCCCCTCATTCATGCACATGTATTCTGTTTTACTTCGACTAATCACATTCTTCCAATCCCCATCCCTCTGTCTGGTCAACCTGTATAGATCTTTTTTTCCTTTAGTGTCCAACCTAGCATACATGTCATCATATGCTTCGTTTGGCCGTTGCCACCTATACCTTCGCCCTATGTCACATCTCCATGTATTCCTTTCTTCTGTCTCCTTTGTCCTCTCAGTGTCCCACTTCTTCTTAGCTAACATCTTTCCCTGTATGATTTCCTGTACTTTGAGGTTCCATCACCAAGTCTCCTTCTCTCCTTTCCTGCCAGAAGATACACCAAGTACTCTCCTGCCTGTCTCTCTGATCACCTTGGGTGTAGTGGTCCAGTCTTCTCGACGCTCCTCCTATCCACAGAGAGCCTGTCTCACCTCTTATCGAAAAGCTACACAACACTCCTCCTTTCTCAACTTCCACATGGTTCTCTGCTCTGCCTTTGTCTTCTTAATCTTCCTCCCCACCACCAAAGTAATCCTACACACCACCATCCTATGCTGTCGAGCCACACTCTCCCCTACCACTACCTTACAGTTAGTAACGTCCTTCAGATTACATCGTCTGTACAAGATGTAATCCACCTGCGTGCTTCTACCTCTGCTGTTGTAGGTCATGCATGTTCCTGCCTCTTCTGGAAGAAAGTGTTCACTACAGCCATTTCCATCCTTTTTGCAAAGTCTACCACTATCTGTCCCTCCAAGTTCCTTTCATGGATGCTGAACTTACCCATCACTTCTTTATCACCCCTGTTTCCTTCACCAACATGTCTATTACAATCTGCACCAATCACGACTCTCTCCCTGTCTGGGATGCTCAAAACTACTTTGTCTAGCTCCTTCCAGATTTTCTCTTTCACCTCTAGGTCACATCCTACCTGTGGGACATAGCCACTAATCCAGTGATTCTCAACCAGTGTGCCAGGGCACACACATTTTATGTAATTGCTCAAAAAATTATTGATTTACAAGAAATAATGTATCTGTGTTCATCTATTTATGCCAGTGAGGCTGCATTAATTAATTTAATTAGTCATAAATGTCATTTAAAATATAGTATATTTGATAGTATAGTATATTTTGTTCTACATGATGGAATTTGTTTTTCTATTTTTATTGATTGAATGTGTCAAATAAGCAAAGCCAATACTATATACTGTAATGTATGCTGATTATGGTGATACCATATTGTGAGAAAAATGTGTCTGTTTTACACTAATTTCTCTCTGAACAAGATCCTACTAAATTCTGTTGTGACCAGGTTCAGCTCCAAGCTGTGATGTTGCTTACCCATGATGTTCAGAAATGTTTTTTGTAAAACAGCTCCAGATTTGAAAAGTACTCCCTGCTAATCACAAGCCCATCTTCCTGACCTAAACCCTTGTGTTCTGCATTCATCGACCCGAAACAGTGTTAATGGTTAATGGTCTCTCCCCCACCAACATGGAGACTTTATTCTTTGCACAGATAACACATACACACTTGAATCCATGCCAATGAGGCATGTAAGTGGTAGTTTGTGTCTGCTTTATTGTTTTCTAGTAAGATATTGGCTACCTCAGCTTGATGTTCAAGTAGGTTGGCTGTACTTATTGGATGTTGTCACGTTGTCCAGCTGCCTTGTGTCAACCGTCGAAACCTTCAAGTTCCTGGGAATTACAGTCTCTCAGGACCTGAAGTGGGCGACCAACATCAACTCCGTCCTCAAAAAGGCCCTGCAGAGGATATACTTCCTGCGGCTTCTGAGAAAGCACGGCCTGTCACGGGAGCTGCTGAGGCAGTTCTACACAGCGGTCATCGAATCAGTCCTGTGTTCTTCCATCACAGTCTGGTTTGGTGCTGCTACAAAAAAGGACAAACTCCGACTGCAACGGACAATCAAAACTGCTGAAAGGATTGTCGGTACCCCCCTACCCACCATTGAGGACTTGCACGCTGCCAGAACTAAGACAAGAGCGTGCAAAATCCTCTCGGACCCTCCGCACCCCGGTCACCAGCTCTTCCAGCTCCTTCCCTCAGGTCGGCGCTACCGATCAATGCAAACTAGAACTAGCAGACATTCCAACAGCTTCTTCCCTCTTGCGATCAACTTCTTGAACACCTAACCTACAATTCCATTACAACATGCTGGCAATTTTTTGACTTGAGTTCGTTGTCACATTTCTGTGGGGCCAATTGTGTATTACTCGTGCACTCACTGTAGTTGTCTCGCCATGCTGCACTATTTGCATATACTGGCCACTCATGCCAGAGTAGCATCTGCTCCATTTGCACACTGATTGAGGAGTATCTGTAACATTTGCACAACCAACATTGTCCCAGATGATCATACTACTCGTCACTTTAAACCGCATACACTCCTTGAAGTCTCTGCGCCCTTTGCACAATGGTCATTGCACTGGACTATTGCAATATTAGTCATTTGAACTGCTCTAAGTGCTAGAGGACTCTGCATCTTTTTGCACAATTGTAAAAAAAAAAAATAATGTACCGGCATTACCAGCTAACTAGCAACCCTTTATTGCTCAGTGACTGTTTTTCTCAATGTCTTTATGTCTTAAAAGTGGTCTCTGTCAATTGACTGTCTGTTGTCGTACTCGAGCGGCTCCAACTACCGGAAACAAATTCCTTGTGTGTTTTTGGACATACTTGGCAAATAAAGATGATTCTGATGTACTCATATAGGTTTGGTGAATTAACAGGTAAGCGTTATGTTGTAATTATTATAATAGAGCAGATATGGATAAATTAATTCCAGTGTGGTGTGAATGATTGTTTGTGTTCCCCCACGCAAAGTGTACCTACTCTCACACTAAGTCATCTGGAAAATTTTCCACTTACCCACAACCATAATGAGGACAAGCAGTATAGAAAATGCATGGATGAATGAAAAATTCCTGTGCAGAGGGGATACAACAGTATATTTACAGTTTGACACACTTTAAACAAGACTTGACCATATATGGTTGAATCTCCAACAAACTGTATTTTGGGTACGTGATTTATTTTTGGCAATATTATGGCACTTAAGGTAATTTTGTTTTTCTTCTGCTGTGAGTCAGTAGATGTGAGTCAACACAGTACATATTCATCCATGGAAAATGTCACAAAATGTTGCACATCCTTGTGATTCGTGGGAAGCGTAGTCCATTGTGGAGATGGTCTGCTGGCAGCATCGGGACTCCGTCCAGAATCTCCAGGTTTGGCAAGCAGGAGAACACACTGCGTGAAGGCAGACAACAGAGGAGTTGAAGAAGAGTGCATGATAGGTGCACGCTGCCTTTACTGTGCAGCAACCACTGACAAAAGTATTCGGACACGAGACCAATGTAACTTCAGGGAGTAAAAATTAAACATGTATTTTGTCCTACACCTATTGCAGGAATAATATGAAAAAGATAATTTCTCGGCATTTATGACAGCAACTTTTGCCACATTATAGTTGAGTAAATAAACTCCCCTGGCCACTATGCTGTATGAGGACACATGGTAACAGATTCTGAAATGTGTGTTGTTTGAGCTCTCTACCATGCACGGTAGTCCCGACTGAAGGTCACTGGATTGAGGGTCAAGTTTAGGGATCGCAGAGGACTGTTGCTCAATACATCCAATCCTGCCAGGGAGCTGATGGCATTCTCGGACAAGCAAAGTTGCTCCACGGCCGGAAGTTTTGGCAACTTTTGTAAAGACACTAGATGGTTCTGGTGCAGATTTAATATCCTGCACCTGAAAAGACACCAGAAAGGAAAATTGTATTGGCTTTATTTTGCATGATTGATGCTCCTTGTTACCTTGGCAGACAGACAGAACTCAGGTTGCTGAGAGAGTTGTTGACCAGCTGTAGTTTCTGCACGCGGATCAACCTGCGGAGGATGCGGAGGAAGTTTTCTTGCTGAAAAGCGTCCCCTAAATCCTGGTAGGAAAGATTCAGCTCCTATGAGGAGGCAGAAGTTAGAAGGGAAGAACTATCTTTAATTCTCTTTCATAAAAGACAAACATGTCAAAACTCACCAGACAGTTTTCCCAATTCTCTTGTCTCCTCTCTTCCCAACTCTGCGTCTCCTCCTCTTTCCTCCTCTTCCTCCTCCATCTCTCCACGCCGGCTGAATCTGCCTCTCTTTGAAAGAGGTCCTCATCAGATGGCCCTTTGGGTGCCAGCAAATATATATATTTTTTTTAATCCATCGACCTCATTGTAAAAACAATGACAGTTAGAACAGTTGATCCAATGTCAGCCTATCCTAACCATGACCGAGAGGTAGTGTACACCCCACTGGTCGCCAGTTAATATTTTATTTTATTGAACTACACCAAATGACAAAACATAACACCCTACAAATTGAATGGGGGGTGGGGCTGTGATTCTGGGCTAGAGACTTTTTCCCTGCTTAAGCTCCTGCCCATGTGACCCAACCCCAGATAAGTGGATGAAAATAGATGGATTGACAGTGACATTAAATATTCACAAGCCCCAATATGAGCAACACCAAAATCTCAGTATGATGCAGTGCAGGTTGGTATACACCACTGCGAAGTACTACCACAGTTATGTCATTATGAGGCACACCTTCTCGGACCCTTGGGCAGGTCAGCTGATCTCCGGTGAGGTCACACTGCGGCAGGTGATGCCACGAGGCAAACCGGAAGCGACTGGATGGAAGCTGTGGGCAAAGGAGAAAGCATGTGGTGGAGTGAGGCATGAAATGGCTAAACATTGTCATCCTCTAATCGGGAATGTCACATCTCTGATTCATCATCAAACTATATATTTTCCAAGTGGTTTAATCCAGCATTACTGTAAAGCTTCCACTTAAAATATGCATGCACTGTTCGTAAATGCAAGAATGTTATGACTCAGACCCAGTCGTTGGTGATAAAGCAAATAATGGACAGAGTAAAAGTGATGAAAAAGTGCCAAGCAGTGAGTGTTTAGCCCCAGTTAGTAGTTTCATTCGCATCTTCTCGCAAAATGTAATCAAAGTCCATTCATTGATCTGATGTCTTTTCAGCTGGGACATAACAGTGGAAAGAAGGCGGCGCGATAATAAATAGGGGAAGTAATGGCACACGGTAGTTTAATGAACCATACCATACATAAATGCCCATTAGTGCAGCATTGTGCTTGTTACCTGATGTTACCTCAGGACAAATGTTCTATCACTGACTTCATTTAGGCCGATTATACACAAGACACTCCTATAAAAGCATGGATTTAAACAACAGATTGCATATATTTTTTTAATCAAATTATCTTGGGGCTGCACGGTGACCTGACTGGTTAGCACATCTGCCTCACAGTTCTGAGGACCTGGGTTCAAATCCGGCGTCGCCTGTGTGGAGTTTGCATGTTCTCCCTGTGCCAGTGTGGGTTTTCTCCAGGTACTCCGGTTTCCTCCCACGTCCCAAAAACATGCATGGTAGGTTAATTGGAAACTCTAAATTTCCCGGAGGCGTAAATGTGAGGGCAAATGGTTGTTTGCTCTGCAATTGGCTGGCGACCAGTTCTCGATAAGAGTCAGCTGGGACAGGCTCCAGCACGACCGCGACCCTAGTGAGGATAAGTGGTATGGGAAATGATTGATTGATTGAAATTATCTCAGCTGGTCAGCATGGTGAGTTCGTGGTTAGCACATCTGCCTTGCAGTTCAGTGGTGCTTGGTTTGAATATCTTAGCACCCTTAAAACATAACTAGGGTTCATTGTAATTATAATGTATTTTTATTAACTTTGGGAGGCAGACAAAGTGTGATTCACATTGATCTATACTTCACAGTTTTAATGTACACTGGCCAGTGAGCGCACCGCTGGTACGAAATGTCCCAAATTTACTACTACTACTACTACTATTTATTAAATGTCCCATTAAGGAAAACAACTTATTTGATGAAGCACTTTGTTGTAAAAGTTCAACTTTTTATGAGGTATACTCTCAGTAATACGATGTGTGCTATCATGTCTTGTAATTTGTTATTGGCTACAAATGTTCTCCGCATCCAATCTATCGACATTCCAATGAAATAGAATATGTCACTATTTGGCCAGGTGCTTAATGGAATCCTTTGTCACTCCCGCATTGACCTGTTCAACCTCGTGGTGAAACTTTACACTGTCCTCTGTCGCTGCACACACAAAGATTAGCCTGCTCCACTTTGATGCTGCTTCATACTGACAGCATGACCAAACTATCACAAATACAAAATAAACACACTTCTCAATTTCTCAAGCACACAGCATACAGAATATGTAATTCATGTCCTTGGTTAACAGAGACATATTATGTATCCCCCCCAATTTCTAACAGTTCCCCCCCACTTAACATGTCTGTGACAAGCGGTCAACAAAATACCTCAACGTTCAAGAATTATAGACCTTTTTAAATGTTTGCACTTTGCCCACTGTGTCAAAGTGACTATTTCGCTATGGAACTTCGTTTAGTCTAGCGGACTTAGTCATTGGCTAAGATAGTCAATGTGGGGGTGGATATTATGTTAATTAGCCCCAGTGTTTCATAACAGTGGGGCAGAAGTGGAGAACAGCTTGCTCACAGACATATTTTCAAAAATAGGCACCAAATATTTACTTGGTAGTTTAATTTTGCAGTTGATGAGTGGGGAAGGCACTCGAGAGACCCAAATACGTATTTCTATACAAACACTAAAAAGTACATTTTCTATAGTATGTGCCCTTTACGTTAAGCGATGGGCAACAATCACCTAAGTAGACCACAAACTGCTATAATATACGATTAGAAGTAATCTCTCTCAGCGTTTCATGTGTTTGTTTTTTTTCTTTTTTTGTTTTTTGTTTTACTTGAAAAAATAACTACCTCGCTAGGTAGTTGCGCATCTGTTGGAGCACCCGCACGTCAACGTTGCCAAGACTCTATCCCGCTCATGTCACATACATGCAGCAAGGGTGGGAATTAATTAATTGAACAAAAATAACAACAATCTCTTTTTGATTTTGATTAAAATAAAACTAAGCAGTCATGAGCAGTTGAGCAGGAATCATGAAAAAATAAATAAAAAGTACATTTAAGTTTAGATGCACAAATTGACAATCCTGACATTCACGTTATATTAAAAACATCATCATTAAAAACACTGCTCATGTTTTTAATACCTGTGTGTGTATCCATATTACTTTGGGAGAGATACCAAAGTCATATATCATGGTATTGATATTTTGTCCCACGCGTATTTTGCAGTTACTTTTTGCTCGGTAGAGTTCATTGAGCTGCACAATAGACACAGACTAGAAATATTATTCCATCACTATTAGACTTATGAGACATCAGAGACATTCATTATAGCAATTGAATCACTGTGTATTAAATGTAAAATATAATATTATTGAAGTTTACTAAAAGACTTCATCCGTTATTGTTTTTGCTTAAGAAAAAGATATAGTAAAGAATTAACTTGGTGTCAAATAATTAGCCCTGTGATGTACATAACTGTGTATTGTACTGTACTAAGAATATTTTTCTCAGTAAGGATGAAGTTGGGAGGATGTGAAGGGAAAGAGAAAACTATAAAGATGGAAGCAAAAATGGGAAGGGAGTACATCAGACTGAATGAATGATTTCTATGTGCATGTGCGGGTATGTGTGTCAGTCACTTACAGGCGTCGATCCAAGTCCAGAATCAGGACTCCGGTGCACGGAGGCAGGCAAGTGTGCCACACCGAGCTTGGAGTAGTGGGACAAATGGGATTTGGGGAGGCTATCGCTGAGAGTGTTCACACCTGAAGAACTGAAGGGAAGAGGAGGAAAAGGAGCACATGATGTTGTTTGTAACAGAAGCTCTGGTGTGTACTGAGAACCTGACCACCAGCCGAGTGGTTGAGTTACAACCTGGGACACCTGAGCAGGTCTGCGACTGGTTTATAATAGTCTGTGTGCCCCTCTATAATTGATTCAATACAAAGGACTAAATGAACCAGTTTGAGCTTTAGTTATCTGCTAACATTGCCCTGCTAGGGTTGATGAGGAATAATTTTAAGTTGACATCTCATTTATTTAGTTTTTTTTAGGGTGAAGAGTCATCTTTGTCCTAAAAGAACCCCTGGAACTCTTTGAAGGCATTATATAAATCCATCCATCCATCCCGCCATCCATTTTCCATATCGCTTACCCTCACGAGGGTCGCGGCTGTAATGGTGCCTATCTCAGGTAACTCTGGGCGAGAGGCGTGGTACACCCTGAACTGGTTGCCAGCCAATCGCGGGGCAAATATAAACAAACAACCATTAGCCCTCACATTCACACTTACAGAAAATTTAGAGTCTTCAATTAACCTACCATGCATGTTTTTGAAATGTGGGAGGAAACTGGAGTGGCCAGAGCTGTGAGGCGGATGTGCTAACCAGTCCGCCACCGTGCCACCCTATATAAATCTAAGTGATTATTTTTCCATCCATCCATTTTCTGAGCCGCTTCTCCTCACTCGGGTCGTGGGCGTGCTGGAGCCTATCCCAGCTGTCATCGGGCAGGAGGCGGGGTACACCCTGAACTGGTTGCCAGCCAATCGCAGGGCACATACAAACAGACAACCATTCACACTCACATGCACACCTACGGGCAATTTAGAGTCTCCAATTTATGCATGTTTTTTGGGATGTGGGAGGAAACCGGAGTGCCCGGAGAGAACATGCAAACTCCACACAGTCGGGGCCGGGGATTGAACCCGGGTCCTCAGAACTATGAGGCTGACGCTCTAATCAGTCGGCCTCCGTGCCGCCGTGATTATTTTTATTTTTATATTTATTCATTTTATCCCATCAGGTTACAACACCTTTAGGTACACCTGCACTATTAGACACATTATAACATGGTGACCCAATCATGTAGCCAAATAAGGAGACCAAAATACAGTATACTGATGCATTCCAGTTATACACCACGGTGAATTACAAAAAAAAAGAAAAATCTATTGTTAAATTAATACTTCTCAAGCAGTGTCAATCAAAACTGTATATTTTTGGAAAACATTGGATAAGGCCAAATTATGGGAGTTTGCCTATTGCCTTACATTGGATGAGGTAAATTGAATATTTATCCATGAACAAATAACAAAATTAAAGTTACTTCTACCTTACACACAAATAAATACAACTGGCATTGGAGTAATGCAGCATTTCTACATTGCATATATTTAATTTGTGGCATAACTGGGCTATTTTAAGTTTGTCACATGCCTCATATACAGTATTTGTTCTAATGTCAAAATATAAAGTCATGACTTCCCTGTTTAAGTAATATTAACAGAGAAACAAAGTGACTTCAGGTTACACTTAAACAAGTGTTAGCTGATGTTTGGAGCAAAACAATGGTCTCACCTTTCAGACATGTCCCAATCTTGTGCTGGTGAACTCTGCTTGCCTTTAACAACGTATAGCGAGCGGTTCCATCGGGCTGTGGGAAGGTGCGGCCGTGTCCCATGGAGGCCGAATTCTCGTGTTGGTGTTCACGGAGAGCAAATGTTCTGCTGCTCTTGAGCTGCCTCTGTCAGGTGAGACGCTCGCAGTGCTACAGGACTGTGTGTATGTTGCCTAGCAACCGTGTGCAAGTTAGAAAGGCAGTCAACATTACAAGGTTGGAGGAGCACACTTTGTCATGGTGAAATATTATCTAATTTGACACTTTGATTACCCTAACTAGGGAGAGATAAGTGTGACTTAATAGAAGTAAAATGTTTTGTTTGTCCTGAGTTGCCTTGTTTGTTATATAATGGCCTGCTGCTGCCTCATGTCTCATGTTACTGCAGCCCTCCTTTGCTGTGAATTTGTGTCCACTCCTTTAACATTCTTGTGGTTTAAGCTGCTCACGTACAGGGCATTCACAAAAATAATTGTTGAAGTGTACAACAAGACTTCATCCATCCATTTTCTAAATTGTCAATTCTCATTGTGGGTGAAATGGAACCTATCCCAGCTGACAACAAATGGGTGGTGAATAAGTGAGCAATGAAGGGAAATATGGATAAAAGGTGTTACACATGGACAGTTTAAAAAAAAAAAAAAAAGTCTTCTGAAAATGTGTTTATTAATGCCTACAAGACTCTAACACAAAGTCAACATTTATGTTGTTCCTCAGGGATTTATAACACTCCCACTTTTATTTTCAATAGAAGTGGTTCCCGTTGGATATGCACAAATCTGATGTTACTTTGGGTCGCAGGCGAGCTGGAGCCAATCAGAGTTGACTTTGGGTAAGAGTAGTGGTCAGCAGCCAATCGCAGGGTGAATATACTGTAGACAAACAACCTTTCACACTTACACCTATGGAGAATTTAGAGGCTTCAGTAAACCTAACATGCATGTTTTTGGAACGTGGGAGTCAGCCAGGAGTGCCTGGAGGACAAAAACAAAAGGGACACTGGGAGAACATGCACACACCAAAGCACAGAGTGCAGGAACTGAGATTCAGCCACTCGATTGTGAGGCATAAACACGAATCACGAGGTCACCGGTGCTACTTATCACAACTTTTTTAAAAGTTTTTTTTTTTTCATCTGTTAGTTAATAAGAGTTACATTTGTTTTATAAATCATTTGTAATATTACTCTTATTGAGCATGGGTGGATTTCCACCACCCATGGTTGAAGTCATCACAAAGCTCAGCGTATGAGGCGCCATATTAATATTGGGCAAGCAATACCTCTCCAATTTTCGCCGAATTTGATCAAAGCAGAAATATTAAAGATACCAAAAAGTTGTTGTAAAATTACCGTTAATTGTGTGGCAAACCAACTGAAGAATCTCCTTCATAGGCTGAATTGAATTAGATCCATGGGAGCCTAAATCTGTTCACACTTAGGTCTGCTCAGCTCAATTTTAAAAAAGTGGAATTAATCTTCCATTCATATTATTTGGATGCTTTAATGGACAATCCTGATTATACATTGATTTCCTCTCACAGCTATGTAACCACCCATGTCTATTTTGCAATTGAGTATAAAAGATGGGTGCATGGTGGAATAGCAGTTAGTGTATCTGCCTCTCGTCTACCAGCCTTCATGTGTCAAGTTTTCTTTCCATGATTGTGTGTGTGTGTGTGTGTGCGTGTTTCCCCCCCCATAATACGGCTTCCTCCTACAAACCAGAAATAAGCACGTTAGGTTATTTGAAGACTCCAAATGGTCTGTAGGCAGTGTTGTACCTGAACGAGTTCAATGAACAAAAGTACATGAACTCGTTCATATTTTGTGCAAATGTGAACTGAACTTAGTTCATTTCTGCCTGATGAACATCATTGAGAAGGCGCTGATTTTGACGTCAAATAACTTAAAAAAAGGTTTTCGAATGAAAGTTCATTTTCATTCACGACTGCCAGGTTTTGTTTAGGACTTTCAGGAAAACCCATCTAAAACACACTATATACGAGCCTTCATATGTCGGCGGATAAACGATGCATTTGACAACCGATTCAGTGCGGGCGCCATTCATGGCAGGCAATTACTTTATTTCTCGACTGTTCTGGAACTTCTTTGGATCCTGTCATTTTGTTGCAGCTTTTTTAGATCTTTTATCTGACCTTATTTTGTCGGGACAGATTCTGTTTAAGTGATTTCTTGATTGAGCAGGTCAGGAGGCAATCAGGCTTGGGTGTGATCAGTGAAAATTAGCCAAAAATTGTGATTAACCACTATTAATTCATGAATTAACAAGGGTAGTAATTACTTTTTCACACTGGGCAAAGTAACTTTGAACAGGTTTTTGTTCCTTAATAAATGAAATCACTATTTAAAAACAGCATTTTAAGTTTACTTGGGTTATATTTGTCTGATATTTACAATTGTTTGATGATCTTAAAAAAAGTGGGGAAACTATGCAAAAATATAATAATATATATATATATAAATATATTAAATTGTTCACTCTTTGTAATATTGCAGCCATTTGTAAAAATAATTTGAGTTCTTTTGTTTCCACATTAATGTACACAGAGCACCCCATATTGGCAGAAAAAAAACATTGTTGAAATTGTTTGCAGATTGGCGGACGACTGGTTAGAGTGTCAGCCTCACAGTTCTGAGGACCCAGGTTCAATCCCCGGCCCCACCTGTGTGGAGTTTGCATGTTCTCCCCGTGCCTGCGTGGGTTTTCTCCGGGGACTCCGGTTTCCTCCCACATTCCAAAAACATGCATTAATTGGATACTCTAAATTGCCCGTAGGTGTGAATGTGAGTGCGAATGGTTGTTTGTTTGTTTGTATGTGCCCTGCGATTGGCTGGCAACCAGTTCAGGGTGTACCCCGCCTCCTGCCCGATGACAGCTGGGATAGGCTCCAGCACGCCCGCGACCCTAGTGAGGAGAAGCGGCTCAGAAAATGGATGGATGGATGGAATTTCTATATTGGTCTCATCAGACCAGAGATTCTTATTTCTCACCATCTTGGAGCCCTTCAGGTGTTTTTTAGCAAACTCCATGCGGCTTCCGTCGCGCAACTCTGCCATGAAGCCCCGACTGGTGGAGGGCTGCAGTGATGATTGATTTTCGAGTACTTTCTCCCATGTCCTAACTGCATCCCTGGAGCTCAGCCACTGTGATCTTTGGGTTCTTCTTTACCTCTCTCACCAAGGCTCTTCTCCCCCGATTGCTCAGTTTGGTCAGACGGCCAGCTCTAGGAAGGGTTCTGGTTGTCCAAAACGTATTCCATTTCAGGATCATGGAGGCCAGTGAGCTGTAAGGTCTTATATAGACAGGTGTGTGGCTTTCCTAATCAAGTCCAATCAGTATAATCCAACACAGCTGGACTCCAATGAAGGTATGGAACAATTTTAAGGATGATCAGAAGAAATGGACAGCACCTGAGTTAAATATATGAGTGTCACAGTGAAGGGTCTGAATACTTATGGCTGTGTGATATTTTAGTTTTTGTTTTTTAATAAATCAGCAAAGATTTCAAAAATTCAGTTTTTTTCCCATGTCAATATGGGGTGCTGTATTAATGAGGAAAAAAATTAACTTAAATGATTTTAACAAATGTCTGGAATATAACAAAGAGTGAAAGTTTTAAGGGGGTCTGAAAACTTTCCATACCCACTGTATGTGTGAATGGTTGTTTGTCTCTATGTGCCCTAGATTGACTGCCGACCAGTCCAGGGTATACTCTAGTGCAAAGTCTGAGAATAGATTCAACCACCCCATGACCCTTATGAAAAACGCAATAGAAAATGTATAGGTGGGTGGATAAAAGATAAAAACAAAAAAAAACGTAAATATCATAGCAGATTACTGTGTTTTGGTGTTCATTTCCACTAAACTTTTACTTAGAATATTACAATTTGCACTAGAGCAATGAAAATAACAAGCAAAATGGATCATAAAAGTGGTCAGGCTGTCGTATGAAATCTCTAAAAAAAAAGTTTAAGATTAGGATCATTTGTCTTTTTATTGAGTATAAGAGTGTATACAGCTGGTGTTATTGTTACTCCTTAAGTATGTACAGCCAGAAATTGGTACAGTGGACCTTTTTGAGTGTGGCAGCAAGCCTGAGTTGGTCTCTTTGGCAACTCTGCAGTCACCTCAGCTCACCTGTGAGACACCTAGCTAGGCTTGATCAACCACTCACATGTGATAAGGCATATTATAGTTCTTCCGACAGTTTAATCACGTGCCTACGGTGTAAAAAAAAAACAACGATAAGATTATGGTCTGCTGGATGTTCATTACTAAGACCCATGATAGCATGTATTAGCCACAATAAATACTGAGCATATATAGAACACTGTGTTAAACATATTTAAAGGGAAACACAAGCTACAAATAGGTGGTGTTAGGATGTTTAAGAAAGAAGAGAATCAACTGTTCTTGTGGATTGTGTGTGTGTGTGTGTGTGTGTGTGTGTGTGTTAACAGATGAACTATAATGTGGTTCTGCATGAATATCATGTGTACTCGCATAGAATACTCCCTATTACATAACTAGAGAATATTTACAACTTAACCCTCAGTGAGTCAGTGTGTCTATATCCATAGAGCTTTCTGTATCAAAACACATGTATGTCTTTTCACAATATATAGTACATGATATAACATAATCAATACTTGATGTCTTCATAAAATACAGCTCAGGTGATGATAAAAGAAGTGGCATTAATCTGATTGGCTGAGAATGAGTGAATCACGCTGGGGGTTACATGGAGTCACAGTCATGGTCATTAGGCTCGATGACTTCAGGGGTCAGGACCCTGCCCATGAAGAGGATGGACCCTGAAGGGACAGACAAGACAGACAGACAGACAGACAGACACACACATGCACGCACGCACGCACACACACACACACACACACACACACACACAGATGTGCATTATGGTTTACACTTTACTCAAAGCAACGTGATGTGTTACAAAGACATACACGGACGCACGCACGCACACACGTACTCACGCAACCTCACATACCTGTTCTCCGATTTCTGATGATGAAGAAGAATGGGTGATCAGCCATGACTTGTGGGTATAGCACCAGAGTCCTGGTCTGGGCGATCATTCCTGTGAGACAGACAAGGAGAAGACGCTAAATCAAAAACATCATTCACCACCAGAAGGGGCCAATGTTTAAAGGTCAACATGCTCCATTCCCACTAAGCAGTCCAGTTCAGAACGCTATTTAATCTTATATGGTTTGGGGTTCAAATGTGTGGAGTTTGCATGTTTTACCCATGTTTAAAAAACTGAAGACGCTAAGGGCCTGTTTTACTAGAATCCCAAAAAGCGTGTGCTAAATTGTTTGGTCACTCAAACAGATTGTCCGCTCTTTTGGCAACGGCTGTAAAATTAGTGGCAGAGGGTTTTACGCCGCAGGTGGGACCAAGTCATTGCTTTGTAATTCCCAAATCAGTCCCAAGTCTTTGCCCTCAAGTCCCGAGTCAAGTCCCAAGTCAAAGTCAGGCAAGTCCCGAGTCAAGTCAGAAGTCGTAGACTTTGAAACAAAGTCAAAAGTCACAAGTCCTACACTTTAACTTGAGACTTACTTGTGACTTGCAAAGCAATGACTAGGTCCCATCTCTGTTTTATGCTTACAGGTAGCTTTGATGATTTTCAAAACATTTGGTACAACACACCAAGCGCAAAATGAAGTTTAAAGTGATGGAATTGGCAGTGTTCGTGGAAGAAAAAAAAAAAAAAACATTATGGAGTTACAGATAAATATAGATTGTTCCGATTAATTTTGGGGAAGCCAGCATCAGCATAAAAGCCATATTTTGTTTAATTAAACTCGTCCCCGAGTACATGGCAATTGGTTGTACAGTATGTGCCCGTCTTGCGTAACATTGCATTTAAAACGTGGGATAGCACATCCAGAAAAATGCTTTGGAAGAGGCAAGCACCAATTTTCACATTGCACTAAAATAATACAGACACAGAGAAATTGCTCAACAGACGATATGTCACGAGAATTTTTTGTTGGCATTTCAAAAATGTCTAGACGAGTGGAATCGTTCTCCTCTCTCGTTTTGTCTGTGCTCTTTTTTTCCATCTCAGACTCACATGAACATTGTTTGCACAGTATATGCAGTAAGTGAACACTCAGTTTCCTCATCGTTGAAGAAAAACTATTAAGGAGGGATGTTCGATGCCAATATTCTTAGATCGTTACCAGTACAAGTATTTACCCTTGAGTACTTACCGATACCATGAGTACTTTTGATACATCAAATTTCAATCAACACAATGACTGATGATTTGTGAATGTTTTTTTAACTTTCTAACACACATGATGATTTGTCCTTGTGTTGAATAATGCAGTGTAGCGCCAACTACTGGTGAGCAGGACTTACTTGTCAGATTTGTTTTGTTTTCAGTATTGGTGGCTGGTATCGGCATCCGTTACGAGTACCCAATACCTTGAAATAAGGCCAGTTTCGGCCCGATACTGATATCTGATATCGGTACTCACGTATCTCTACTATAAAGAGTCAAAATGGCTCAATACTGGACTGATGGACCCAGGCACCCACTGGTTACACTATTTACTTGGCCGACACAGCGATCACCTTCCTCCTTAAGCACAAACCATATCAGCGTTTAACCATTCTTAATAATACCAGGGTGGGCTAAACTGCAATAATAAAGTCTACCTGATCCGACAGCACCCTCTGCTCCCTCCTCAGTCACCTCCAGGTAGGCTTTCTGCACTGCCCTGCCAATGTAAAGCTCCTTCCCATCTGAATCAATCGATCAAAGACAAAACAAAGATAGTTACTTGCATTAGAAAGGCACATCCATTGAGTTGTGAAGACAACGTTTATGACATGACAGTCGCACTGTATGGACCTTACAAAAATATAAAAACAAATCATCTTCTCTGTGAACAAACTGAGCAGATTGAAGAAAGAACACAATGTAATGAATAAGCTGCAGATTCTTTTACACATTCACATCAATAATAATTCTTTGGAAGAGGCTGCCAAGGTATATTCACATATGATTATTTTCCTGTGCCTACATATGCATGGTTTTTCTCTCACTGAATCTATTTTTACAAGGGGATGCGACAGTTTCAACCTGCCCACTCAATAGCAGTTACCTTGGTTACTTCAGCAAGTACTGGAGGCTACTTCAGTGCAGCAAATCAACACAAATAATAAACCAACTTTGAACACACATTGGCGGCACGGTGGAAGACTGGTTAGAGCGTCAGCCTCACAGTTCTGAGGACCTGGGTTCAATCCCCGGCCCCGCCTGTGTGGAGTTTGCATGTTCTCCCCGTGCCTGCGTGGGTTTTCTCCGGGCACTCCGGTTTCCTCCCACATCCCAAAAACATGCATGAATTGGAGACTCTAAATTGCCCGTAGGTGTGACTGTGAGTGCGAATAGTTGTTTGTTTGTATGTGCCCTGCGATTGGCTGGCGACCAGTTCAGGGTGTACCCCGCCTCCTGCCCGATGATAGCTGGGATAGGCTCCAGCACGCCCCCGACCCTGGTGAGGAGAAGCGGCTCAGAAAATGGGTGGATGGATGAATACACATTTATTTTGCAGCTATAGCAACCACACTGAGTTGATTCAAGGATCATTATATTGGGAATGTTTCAGATGTTTCATAAACCCATGTACCCTACCTGTCATGGCGGAGAGATCAGCATCCTTAGTGAAGATGCTCTTTATTCCAAGCTCTTGCAGAGTATCTTTCAGGTCCATTTTCTGCTCCACTTTGAACCTAAATGATACCGTCACAACATTAGGAAAAAGGAAACTCTCTCAGTATGATGCAGTGCATTTCTACCCCACTGCAAACTACTACTAGCACAGTAATAAACATATTGTCCAGTGGCAGGTGGTGCATTTGGTTCCTGGGCCTTAAGTAGGGATTTATCCGACTTAATCCACCTCTTCATACCACCACTATCATTGCAATTATACAAACCATCAGTACCACATAAAAACACAACATAACAGCATGCAACTGTGTCAAGTACATCATCTGGAGCGGTTCAAAATCAATATTTATCAAATAACATGACAAAAACCTTCTAACATTGAAATAAAATACAGTACATAATATTCACCAGAGATCCCAATTATTGAATGTATTAATGTGTGCAGTTTGCTACAGATGCATTTTGCTAGTTGACCTTGGCTGGAAAAATTTTGCTATGGCAACCAATCGCAGGATGGAAAAATGCTGACATCATCACTCAGTAAATCCAAAACACTGCACTGATGAGTGAGTTCTTACCGGGGCAGATACACTTCCACCTTCTGTCGTTTGACATTATTGGCCCACTCCTCCAGCAGCGGCGCCTTGATGATTGGCTCCAGAGAAGCCAGCGGGACTTCCTGACGAGGCAGAACGATCATCATGGACATGTCGTCCCCGTCGTACGGCATCTCTAAGACCTGATAAACACCGCCAGCTTCCTGGGAGCCATCACTGAACTCACCTGGGGGGGGGACGTAGAGGGAAAATAGGCGTGAAATCAGCAAACTTAGACATACACACACACACACACACGCACACACGCACGCACACGCATGCATACACGCACACACACAAACATATGCACTGATGCTCACAGTGTATCCTGCCTTGCTCGGCTTGAGAGTTCCCTAAGGAGAAACTTGTCCAGATGAACACCTCTTTGGGCACATTGAACAACATGATTGATTAAAAGCTTGTGAGGCTGCTTAAACTCTAATTGAAAACCATTCATGCTGCTCTTTGAGGACTCAAAGCTGAATTTGCTTTTAAAAACTGCTTCTATTCAGTTTGAGTAAACTGATGCACCCATGTGTGATTCAATCTGGAGATGTGCAAAAAATGACATTTACCTTTAACAAATTAACTGTTCTTACAACATAACTCATTGATATTTCTACCAGAAAAAGGGCAGTCCTAGAGGCTTGCATTAAGCATAACAGTATAGTTACAGCAAAAACTGTAAATCCATATATTGGACTCCATCGTATTTATATAAAATGGAACCTCCAAGATTGAATGGCCCCAGATTGGTTGCAATAAGGAGTTCAACCAAAATTTTATTGGAAAATGTGCTAAAAGAGTCTAATAAAGCCAGGACTTCAAACCATCATCATATATGTCATCAAGCAAGACATCAGAAAATAAGCATACTTTATCTTAGTGAAACCACAGGAATACGTAGCTGCCCAGGATTGTTCTGTATTACTTAAAATATTGTCCAGTTAGTAAATGTTTTAACATGACAAAATGTTGAGCCTGGAATTAATTAATTCACATTATATAATAACATGCAGACATTTTTCTTTTTATACAACTTGGAAGTCAACCGGTGTTACGAAATGGATTGTGTACGACTTTAGAGGCTCCACTATATAAATTTAAAGTTATGACGATGCGTTTTTCAAAGGGTACGGATTTAGGACCACCTCCCATTAAAAGAAAGAACCGATTCCGATGAACCATCACTTTGGTCACATCTGAGAACTTTTCAGATTATTCATTATTATTATTCATCACATCACAGCAATAGATACAAATGTATACATCCAAAATTAAAATTATACTTAAGACGGTCTCATTAAAAAAGATGTTAAATTATGGGATGACGCTTACTGACAAGCTATGGTTTATAATAGCATAGGGAGAAGGAAATAAAAGAGAAGTTAAAATAATGTTTTATGCTTGACTTTGAACACGCACACGCCCTTTAAATTGAGGCAACGTTGCTGCAGTGATGATTTTCTTTTATTTATTTTTTTTTTTTTTTAGTTTTAACACAAGCCAATCTTCGTACAAAAATGAAAACACACAGCCTTTTCTCTGTGGACTTGTCCCTATTCTTCAAACCTCTCATATTCAGAGTCAACTCCCCACAAACAAACAGGCGCGCATGCAGCATGTGAGCGGCCTGCGAACGTTGCCGTTTGCAAGTATGCAATCTCACTGCACCAAAATAGCTTAGATGCACCAACTTTAGAAGCAATGCAGTGAGAGGTTGATGTAATTTCCTTTGGCAGCACAACAGATTACAAAAATAAATAAATAAAGGAGAGACGCAGTTACTCACCGCTTCACTCAAATACATACACCCAATATTGAAACTAAAGGTACAAACACAATGTGATTAACCTGCCAAAAATACCTTTGTTACTGTATGACAGTGTGACTGGTGCAGAAAATAGCACCCAATGAGACAATAAAGTTGGTTTACCCAGGTTAAAATGAACAGTAAATTCATACATTTAGCATCATTGGACATGGGGAAAAACTAAACTAAATAAAATGTTCAAATGAAGTGATAAATGTATCTATCCAAATTTTTGTACAGATTTTGTACTAGAATTTAATTAGTTCAAAGTCTGAAAACAATAAGAAACAAACACAGATCAAAACAGTTCCTCTTATACTGGACTGGAGGATATGAGTACAACCTCATCCAACAAGGAGATTTTTCTTAGGGAAACGCAAAAGCACCTGCGTATGGTTGATGAGTGATGATCAGCAAACGTTCCTACCATAGTAAAAGTCTCCCTGTTGGTACATCATGAGTGTGTGGACTTCCGAGCCATCGTCTCTGCTGAAGGAGAAGGTTCTGGTGTTTTCCGGCCTGAACTGATTTTTCCAGGAACCTCTGAAGTAGATGGCGTTGACCATGGACAGACGAGTCACGCTGCTGAAATCCTCTCCTGATAGAAGGTCGCGGATCTTACCTACGAGGAAGTTGGTAGTAGAGAACATGCTTAGTAAAGTGAAACAAGTCTAACGATCTCCTTTTCCTACTCACTCTCAGTGTGATTCTCCACCCAGCTGTTGATCTGCTCGGCGACAGCTACCGATTCGCTGAAGTCAACGGTCTCTACGTTGGCTCCAAAAAACTTCTTCATCAGATGCAGGAACTCAGGGTTAAAGATGATGCCCTCTTGAAGGTAGAGGCTGTTGGCCAAGCGAACCGTGTACTGGGTGTCATACTCAGAGAGCGCTGCCGTCAGGTTCTGGAGCAAAGAGAACTCCACACCTGGCGGGCACAAGCACACTCATTTAGCAAAGGAAGCGGTATGTGGGAAGAAAACATCATTGTACACACTTGGACCACAACATAGTTGTGTTGATAAGCTTATCGTGAAAAAAAAAATTGTCATCCAAGTAGATCCTCAGGTAAGGCATCAAGGTTTACTCTACCGTGAGTGTTAACTTTCTGCTATATACAACTATATTTGGACTCTCTATTTTTTTTTAACCATTTAGAATTCTTATTGTGTCATGCTAAGCTGGTTGCAATATTATAGCGTTTTAGCCGTGACGTTTATTGGACGGGAAAATCAGCACGAGCTGTCTTTTATCCGCTGTTTGTTTACGATGCTCACCTTCTAACTGCGAGGATCTACTCTGTTTCAAACACGGAGCTAACATTCCCTCACCATACTTCATTATCACTTTTATTTGCATACAGAACTTTGTTTCAGCTGTGGTTGTTTATTGAAAGTGTTCTATCAAAAAAGGTTGAGTTGAGTTTATTCTACACTTGTGGTGCTCTTCTCAATGTTCCATGGGAAAAACCATCAGCGCTACATAAAGCGGAAAATCTTCTTTTAAATACGGCGGTCCGCACCACTTTTACACCTCGATTTAATTCATATCATGATAATACATTTGCGGTATTATTAGGAACAGAGATGTAATTTGAAAATATTACATTTGTAATAATATGAGCATAAACATATGTATGACTTCCTTCTCCTAATATACTATCTTTCTTCTCATAGTATTACAATTTTAATTTTATGCTTGTAACATTATGACTTTAATCCTCTTTTCTTAAAGATTTTTACTTTTGTACTAATTTGTATTATGACATTTTCTCAAAAAAGTCTGAATTTGTGCTCGCAATATTGCATGTATTGTATTTCATTTATATTTACCTAATATTCAGACTTTATGTCCATGATAGTATGACTTTACTCGTATAGTCTTGTAACGTGGTGACTTTTGATATACTGTATATCTATATACTGTAATGTAGTTTAGTTATACAGGTATTTCTTTCATTATTATTGTTACTTTTCATTTCTGGCGCTTATCCCAGCTGACTCTGGGCGAGAGGCAGAGTACATCCTGAACTGGTTGCCAGCCAATCACAGGGCCCACAGTCACAATCACACCTATGGGCAATTTAGAGTTTTCAAGTAACTTACTATGTATGTTTTTGGGATGTGGGAGCAAACCGGAGTTCCCCAATAAAACCCACGCAGGCACAGGGAGAATAGGCAAACTCCACACAGGCGAGGCCGGATTTGAACCCGGGTCTTCAGAACTGTGAGGCAGATGTGCTAACCAATTGGTTACCGTGCTGCCCACCTCAAGTCAGTCCAGTGAATTTAAATAATCAAATTAATGTGAAAAATCACTACAATTAAATTTGAATGGAATCAAAGATACTTTGTCTCATTAGATAAAATTCTCAAGTTGTATTATTGTGTGAGAGCGTCTGCCTCACAGTTCTGAGAACCCGGGTTCAATCCCCGGCCCCGCCTGTGTGGAGTTTGCATGTTCTCCCCGTGCCTGTGTGGGTTTTCTCCGGGCACTCCAGTTTCCTCCCACATCCCAAAAACATGCATGGTAGGTTAATTGACAACTCTAAATTGCTCGTAGGTGTGAATGTGAGTGCGAATGGTTGTTTGTTTGTATGTGCCCTGCGATTGGCTGGCAACCAGTTCAGGGTGTACCCCGCCTCCTGCCCGATGATAGCTGGGATAGGCTCCAGCACGCCTGCGACCCTAGTGAGGAGAAGCGGCTCAGAAAATGGATGGATTGATGGATGTATTATTGTGTTCGTCACCTGGCAGCAGGTGGTCAAATCCCACGGCCTGTCGGATCTCCTCGAGCGATGCCCCCCTGGCCCCAAGCTCCACCATGCCCAGGGCCAGGGCCACGCTCAGGGGGGAGAAAATTATGTTGTCTTGACCCCCCGTAGCCTGCAGCTGATGGTACAGTCTGACAGAGAATTCTGATGTAGTGTCCTCGGGAATATCCGCCGCCCGGCAACCGTAGCACAGCAACAGGATGGAAAGGAGGAGGAGAGGGGATGAAGTGTCCAGGATCCACATTGCTGCAATGACAGCTGAACAGAACAAGGGATGCCATGTGAAATTTACACGCCGAAGAGAGGAAGGGATTGGCAAAGGAATGACACAAACAGGAAGAATGGGGAATGATAAGCCATAGGAAGAAAGAATGGAAAGATAAGGGGATATGACGGATGGATTCCGTAGAGATAAGGGGATTGAGAGGCCAAAGAGGTGTGGACAGAAGGATGGAGTGATGACAAGATTATTGATGAAAAAGGCAGGAATTACATTATTGTGAGATGGTGAGAGATAAATATGGGAGGATGGTTATTGTACATAATCATGAAAAGAGATGAAGGATGAGAGGAGAGTCAGCAAAAGAGCTTACATGAGACTTTTTTATGGCCAATTGGGCTGTTAATCTCCCAGCATGCAGGCTGTGTAGGACAACTACCGGCAATTTGTTATAAATGGCAGTAAACTAGCCCAAATTAGAGCAGGAATAAAACACAAACAGTTTATTGGAACAGATGCATTTTATCTGCAAAGTCTTTGCGGGTCTTCTGAATATACTGCAGCAAAAGCATAAAACAAATTGCTCAATGTTCATGAGTCGTTAGCCCGCATTAGCCACGTCTCTGCCTGTCACATTTTAAATCCGTAAAACTCAATACATGTTAAATACAAAAAAAAAAAAAAAAAAAAAAAATTGTGCTGCATTTTCATTTCATTAAAATGAATGTGAACCTTAGGTGTTTCGCAGTGTACACCTGCCAAACTGCTTGTTATTTAACTGTTTTGAATTAAAAATAAAAAACTGACCAAGTGTGCATAGATTTACAGCATCCAGGTTTCGATACAGCTCTATGACAATGCAAATGGTAAATCGTAATATATGGCAAGTCCTTTCACTCCAATCTAATCCAGGCATGCCTTTACAGACGTCGCTTTGTGCACTGGGGCACAGTCATGCAGGGACAGAAAAGGGCCTTCCCCAAACGGTATCCACAAAGTTGGACGCTAACCAGTTGACAGGCTGGAATCTGCTGGCTGCTGCTACTTTATGTGCCGGTGACAAACAAAGCAACAACAACAATAGGCCGCACCTATAAAACTAGCACCCCTCCATTTTTTTGTTTACTGTACTTTCCTCACATGCCATCAGCTGGTCAGACTCATTCCAGCCATTTTGCACCCAACCACTGACAAGGTACTGACAAGAAAGTAGATATTTCCCAAGGCCAAACAATTTGAATCTAGAGCGCAATGTGCACCTCTTGCCATTCAAACTGTTGCTTGAATGGACACCTTACTCTTTTCTCAGCCATTCGCAATTTATTCTGCCTCAGTGTGGCCGTCACACATGGAAATATTTGGTGGACCAACAATATCGCTCTGCTCTTTGTGCACGCGTGACCACCATCTAAACATCTACGTTATCACAAATGCAATTAATCGTTCAGCCTTACAGTAGTTAAAAGCTTCATTAACATTTCTTTTCATCAAGATGGTGAGCGGCAGAGGCAGGCTTACCATTAGGTAAACACACTCAATTCACTGGGGCCCTAAGATTTCCAGGGCCCCCCAAAAAAACTCATGAAAACTTTTAAATAAAGTTTTCTCTGATTGAAAGTAAGCTTTATTGTTTTAAGTCTTATTTTAAAAGCTTAGCATCACATTAAAATGCTTAATCCATCATGATTGTTTGATACTCCCCGCTTCCCTTCCCATGGAATGGACTGTTCCATCATTTTATGAGCAGAGTTGATTCAGGAATACAAAAAACAAACAAACAAACAAAAAAGACTGCAAAATGAACTTGTTGGCGCGGTTTGTGAGTATGACCAGAGTTAATTGGAGCAGAAAGGAAGAGAAGGCGAGAGGAAAGCAAAGATTTTTTTTTTGTCAAAACGACAAAAGGTTTTCACGGTGACAAATGTGGCTAACGGACAACAACAACAGCAAGAGCCGGACGCTATTATATACACGACTGCTGGCTGTCGGTGTCAACTGAGGAAAACGCTGGATAGTGACTGACATGAGTGAGTTTTTTTTTTTTTTTTTTTTTTTTAAATCACAAACGTGCGTATTAAAGCGGCTGAAATGGTAAACTACATTAAATGTTGATTACTGCTCTTATCAATTATAGTAAAAGTGTTGAGACGATTTAATTGTTGGACAATAATCCTCAAGAAGGATTTTAAGACTTTATCGAGCTCAGGAAATAGTTGATGATAGACATTAATATCGAAAATCTTTGGTGATGAATATTATCCACTGGACAGGGAGAAATGGGAACATAAAATGCTTATGTAACTAGTCTGTCTTAAACTAAAAATGAATCTTTTGTCAGTGCAGTACACGGATGTGGAGGACTGGCATTTGACTAAACCAGAGATACAAAGGGTGCAGGAAAAGGATTACGGATAAAAAGGCAATTTAAAGTCCTTGATTTTATGTGAGGAGAGATGAACATTTGTGTGTGGCTCCGTAAGAAGATTCGGACCTTTTCACTTGTGGCATGCTGTCTACAAGAAAATCTTTCACAACAGCCAATTGAGCATCGCTTTAAGGGAGCTACTCATGTAAGGTTGCAGATTAGGAGGGGAAACAAAACACCCATCTGTTGCACATCACACTCTCTCTCATGACTAACGCAATCAAATCATCTGGAAAATCCTCTAAATCTTGATTCATTCCATGCAATTCAATGGACCAGCATTTAAAAGTCGTCCCTAATCTCGGCAATGTAATCCGGCAGTTGACATTTACACAATTAAAAAGTGATGTCAGAAAGCAGCCTAATCCTTACTGCCATTTTAAACCCTACACCTTAAGCGTGCATTCTTGAGCGGTCACGGGACTTTTACTGATGAACGTGGACATCACATCCGCAGATTCACACCCATTCACTTTGACCAACGCGTTGCTGCAGCAACTAAGGTTACCTAGGCAACAGCAAGCAATGGATGGAGATGTATTGAAGTGTCAATTTCTCCAGCACCAGACCTCACTCCCCTTTCCAACATACAGTATCTGTGCTGTATATAATCTTTAACAAAATGCACAACAAATGTGTAGCTTTAAGTTCGCAATGCTACCAGGTTATCTTTTTTTTGTGAGTGTGTAAGAGTAGCGCAAAGTTCATTACCCAAGACTCACTTCCCGCAGCAGTTTGCGCTGAAAGCAATTGTCAATGTCGTAGTGATGTCACCCCACTTTTAACTGTCTTGGTGCGTGTTGACACAGAGGCAGAGCACATGTCCCGCTTTGGTGAGTTCCGTATGAAAGGAACAGGTGAATAAATTTGCTGTTATGCCTCTGATGTGCCAATTTACTGCAAAGTCAGTGTGAAAGCAGCTTACATGGGTTTGAATGATTTGCTCTGTCTTCTGGTTGCTACGAACTACATTTAAACTCGAATACGACTGTCTGACCACGTTATTCAGGAACATGGGCCACACTACATCCCAATACTGTGTTTAGAAGTTTGAATCTGCAGTCCTGCATGACTAAACACGTGATTTGGATGAATTGTACAATACCTCAGCATATCCTACATGATTTCGGTCCAGCGGAAATCGAAGGATCAATTCTGGGAGAGTGTTTTGCTTTTTTCGTGGACTTTTACGATTCTAGCATCACTGTACGATTTGTCACATATTATCAAAGGTAAGATACAGTATGATGTGTAATTGTTTTAATATTTTACTATTTAAAGTTGTTGACAACATTTTAAACATATGTATGTGACAGTTAAGATTCTCTTAAAAATTAAGATATCAGGCAACTCGCATAGGAATTATGTATTTGTCCCATAAGCATATACAGTAGTAGTTAATTGTTTTTTTGTTTATTTTTACATTTTTATGACCTAAGATTTTACCCTTAATGTACCGTAAAATGCATGTTTTATGATAGCAAATGGTTAACCCTGGGGGAGATTATTTCTAGTTCCATTATTTCCAATGGGAACAAATTCTGGGAAATCTGAACATATTGGGAGGTCAACCAGAATTGTGAAATGATTGTGTTCAACCTACGAGGTTCCACTTAAGTTAAATCCATCATGCCGCCATTGCTTCAAGATAAAATAATTACACAACACACTTCTTGAGTTACAGTAAATGTTCATTGGATCAAATTCCACATCAGTGAGCAAAAATCTTCTCGGTTTATTCCCCTTGTTTTAGTCAACATTTAGGATTGAATGCATAATGTAAATATTCCATTCCCAAGAAAAACATGAATGCTTGGAATCAGTTAAACTTTAACTGATTGCGCTCTTTAACGATTAAAGCGTACAATCAGTTGAGAGAAGCCGATTATTTTTCTCTGACCCAGTTCCTCAATAACCAACAGATGTATGCAGTAAATTGCTTTTAGTGTTTCATCTACAAATAAGCCTGAAGATCAAAACAGCCGTAAACTAGGCCATCTGAAATTTATCTGTAGAGCCAAGCACAAACCCCTGTGCCAAAAAACAAGCAAAATGCGTCTCACCTAAAGTCAGTTGGGATCAGCTTCAGCTCACCAGTGACCCGAAAGATGACAAGCAGTATAAAAATGGAATGCTTGACATTACTTGCTGCAAGGCACACTTCACAGGGTTCAAACATAACTGCCGCCATAAAACAATCAGAAAATTGTCACCTGATCACGGCTACTACCCTAGCAGAAGGAACTTACTTAAAAAAAAAAAAAAAAAATCAACAACGACACACAGCACCTCCCCTCCTTATGCAGTTAACATAACATTTCATTTTTAAAAGATAACGCAATTTAAGTCATGCAGGAAGATAATTTCCTTCAATTATATCCATATGTGGAGCAGGAGATTGCTGCTGCAACATCAGACTAATTTCCCCATCTGCAGCCCATCCTCATCTCAGTGACTTGGCTGATTGCCTCCCCTTGTTAGAAAATGACATAATGGCCACCAGAACCAGCCTAAAGTCCCAGGACACTCACTGTACGCTTAACAGAGGGTGAAGAGAGAGGTTAACAACTCTTTATTAATCTCCACTAACAGGAGCCAGCAGCGAGAGGCAGAGGTGCCGTGTGAAGAAATTATAAATAGCTAAATTGACTGAGAGGATGGGGAGGGATTGGGCAAATACAGACAAGTAAATCAGAAGCTAGTGTGGTGCTCAAAACCACACTATGTGAGACCAAGACTTGCCTGAGTCTGAGAATCTGTTTGAAGGCCAAAAACACCCTGTATGCAACTCTTCCAAAGCGCAACATGCAAAGGATTGGAGGCAGTGTCCCTCACTCACAACACCGTGAAGGTTGCGGTCATTACGGGGGGTGGTGGTGGGTTAGTAATGCATGAATTGAAGGTATTTGTTCTTTCGCCAAGTGTTTCTCTTCATTATCACAGTCATGAAGCGGAGGAAACAGTAGATCAGTGCTGGTCTCGACAGAAAATCCTGAATCCGGCCAGCTGAGACTAAGACAAAACCAAGACTTTTGCGTATTGAGTCCTAGACACAACCAAAACCTTCAAAATGTGGTCTTGAGACACAGACCAGTCAAGAGTGTTAGAACATTAATACGTAAGCGAAAGGAATGTTGAGTGAACATATCAGTCAGCCATTTCTAAGAACTTGCATGGCATAGCACATGTGCTGTTAACAGTGTCTTTTTTTTCACTATTTGAGTAAAACACACACACGCACGCATGTACACACACGCACCTGCTCACTATGAGACCGCAATTTGGAGGTTAGATCTGTAATAGGATCAGCCCCTGAGATCAGCGGTGAAAGAGAAAAGACATGTTTCTCAATTTTACCGGGGGTAGGGAGACTCTGGAGCACAGGGGATGTCACACGGAAAAGTGTGTGTGTGAGTTTTTTTTTTTTTTTTTAGGTGTAAAGGACGTGTGGTAAGAGTTGGCAATGTGGTGCCAATGCGAAGCAGCGATGTCGAAGGTTTTTTAATGGCTAATGATCTGTGATTGTCGAATGTCTCAGGAGGACCATTATGTACAGAGGGTCCTCGGTTTACAGTTCTGGTCCTACAGCCCAGAAACACCAAATTTTATGAAAGTCGGAACACGCCGTAGTCTGTCACTAACCTACGCTAACACAGCAGTACAATTACAATTAGAGTAAATATTTCTGTTAAAAAACATCTCGAGGCCATAAATGTAAAACAATCAAATGAAAACCAGTAAGTATGGCAGTGACTGTGCTGTGTGACCATATTTTCTTTTTCTACTACACAAACTAGTTCATTGCGCACCCTTTGTTAATTTGAAATGTCATAAGGACCCTTTGTATATAATGGAAGCATGGCTGAACACAATCCGTTCCAGGATGCTGACGGACTATCCACACGGAATGTGTATGAAGTGGGGGTAGATGATGAGCATGATGATGAGGTACTCGAACCCGTCAAAAGGGGAGGACTGCACGATGCATGCGAAAAGAGGAAGAATCAAGTGATGAAGAAGAATCTGTGCAAGAGGACTCAGTTAAAACATATTGCCATTCAAAAGATCAGGTCTTCCAAAATTAAGGAGTGTATGTAAAAAAATTTTAGTCCACCAAGTACTGAAAAAGCACAGTTTACATTTTTCTTTTGTGAAGTCTCTTTGACTTTCCTTGACTTAAAATGACACAAAAGTAAATGTACTCCAATGTGTTTAGAATTCCATTTTGTTTTTCATGTAAATTCCAATGGGCCCGAGCTCTACATTTTTGTACAATGCAAATTCAGCAACCGCCAGCGTAACGATATTTGAGGACAAACCGAGATTAAAGTTTGTTTTGTTTTATGCATTGGGGCATAGCAGATTTGATTATAGCATGAGAATAGAAATGGTATGTTTGTGACAATGTGGCATTGATTGTTAAAGCAAAGTGTATATCAGACTGGCACACACACACGCACACGCTTCGGAGCTAATAGTTGCTGCTTGCACTTAGCGAGCACAGCAACCCTGCATCGCTTGTCTGTTTTGGTTTTGCAAGGCTGATTTGAAAGACATTTAATTATTGAAATGCAATTAGTGCAGTGCTTGGAAGAAATAGGCAGTGCACACACTGAGGCGACATACACACATTGGCAATGACACACAAAAACACAAGGGGGTGGGCAGGCAACATATCAGAAGAGATTAACATTGCATGCAGGTTGCAATGCATATGGGATTTATACATTGCGATAATAAATATCATAATCTGGTATACGCATTATTTAAACTGAGATTATGACTGAAATGCATACGTTTCGTTTGAATTTGAGAATGAGAATTCAGTGGACATCACACAAAATATCTAAATATGACATGGTGGATTTCAAACAGAAAATGTAAAAGATTAAAATTCCCCAAAATATTCAAATGAATTACAATTACGTTATTTATTAAAGTAACAGCTGGATGATTTTAAGATCCTTCATCACACTGATTAAATTGTATAAATAACATTGAATCCAATGTCCAAGTTGACACATTTCAGGGTCGTATACTGCACATTTGGAAATAAATGTAATTCATTTACGTAAATAAATGTTTAATTCGGAAAACCAAAATTGGTTCGCAGATTCATACCTGCAGATGCTATGCACGTGTATTTGTGTGCGTGTGTGTGTGTGTACGTGCGCGCGCGTGTGAGGGGTGTGGACGGATAGGACCGGGATATTACAATGTGCTTCGTAAATTCACACTTACAGCGTCTTTGACATGTATTTAAAGGACAGAACCAAACACATTGTAAAGACAAAAAAATAAAAAATAAATACAAATAAAAATACAAAATAATAAAAAAGGGGAAACACGCTGACAAAGTATTACATAATAAACATAATAATAAAAGCCTTGGTGCGCCCCATCTTTGTAAAATGATCCAGAAATGTGATTCTGTTCGTCTCCACCTGCTCCCTTAGTAAACTTCCACATTTGATAACAATATAGAATCACAACCCTATCATACAATTCCATAACGCCAGTGGCAGTACGTCGCATCCCTCCACATTCAGATAAACGATATCGTAAAACCTACAGCTCCCTAAAGATGACACAAGTTCACCCCCCCCCATCCCCCACTCTAGCAATTTTCCCAGGTTAATCCGAACTGAGATAGCGTGTTAATCGTTGTCCAAAAGTGCTCTTACCGATGTACAGCGTTTAAAGGGGATGGCTGTGTGCTCTGTGCAAGCTTCTGTCTGCCTGCTCTACTGCTCCTCTCCTCTCTTCCAACGCCGCAGATCACTGCATGCTGCTTTGTCGCAGGCCCCGCCTTCCTGCACGTCTATTGGTGCAGAGGGCAACAACGAAGAGTATCATCCATCTTCCTTAATTATGCTGGAAAGATTTCAGGGAAAGCCACCAAACAAAAGTGGTACGTTAAGTATTGTATTTGAAGTAATGATCATCTGGGCTCGATTTATTTTTTATTTTTTGAACAATTTTGCAGTCAAATTTGAAGCTATTTAGTTGCTATTTAGTTGTAGTTGTATTGTATTTAGTATTTAGTTGAACACAAATGAGCAACAGGTTACTGTTGCAATAGGTTACTTTCTACCATCAAGTGGAAGAGCATTTTATAGTTCTGCTTGTCACTATACATCAATGTCATAGACGGATTTAAAAAAGATACATTATTTGTAGGAAATATATATTTGTGCAGCAACTGAGTGAAACCTCATGACCTCATGATCCCTCATTGCACACTAATGTGCTATTTTGTGTGGCCAGCATTGATTTCCAGCACTGCCTTTGACCCTCTTGGGTGTGCAGTTCACCAGAGCATCACAGGTTGCCACTGGAATCCTCTCCCACTCCTCCATGACAACATCACGGAGCTGGTAGATGTGAGAGACCATCTCCTCCTCCACCTTCCATATGAGAATCCCCCACAAATGCTCAATAGGGTTTAGGTCTGGAGATATGCTTGTTGCTGCTGCTTCAGTATGTCACATGACATGTTAGCATTCATAGTTTCCGCAATTAACTCAAGTTCTGCAGTGCCAGCGGTCATGCAGTCCCAGACCATGACACTCCCACCACTATGCGGAGCTCTAGGCAAGACACACTTGTCTTTGCACTCACCTGGTTACCACCACACACACACACACACACACACACACACACACACACACACACACACACACACACACACACACACACACACACAGTTGATGCCATCTAAGTCATATAATTTTATCTTGGTCTCATCAGACCACAGGACATGAGTCCAGTAATCCGTATCCTGAGTCTGAGTCAAACAATGTGTGGGCTTTCTTGTGTATCATCTTTCAAAGAGGCTTCCTTCTGGGATGCTAGCCATGCAGACCAATTAGATTCAGTGTGCAGCGTATGGTCTGATTATTGACTGACTTCTTCTTTGAGGTACGAGATGTCCTGATAGCCACAAGTAGCAGTGAAGGATAAAATATTGAAATTATCTCATCATGTAATGATTGAATCCACAAGACTAAAAGAACAGCGGCGTGAGCATTGAACTCTTCCCTTCTGAGAGCTATTTGTTGTCCACTGCTTTCTCAGTCCTTTATCTTTCAGAAATCTACATATGATAAAAGATAGGCTAGCAATGAACAACAATCAAGTAGTTCATTTGGGTAACTGTAGCTAAATACAAACCACTTGTGTGTTTGGAGGCTGGTTTCACCCCAGGAATTTCATATTATACGTGGGGCTTCATAGTATACGCCACAAAGTCACAAATTATGTTTGCAAAATTATCTTACAATGGCCAAAGACAATCAAAAGTAACTCCACTCTGATCTGTGAAAGGTAATCTTATGAAACCTGGCTTTCACTGTATAATGCTTTCGACGTCTTCAGCAGCTTCATAACCTTGCCACATCCAATATGGCCGTCCCTTGACGTAGGATTCGGCTCCCTAGGCGGTAACTTTGTAAAGCTGCTATCTATGTTTACCCTTTAATTCTGCATCCATTTCATACGATATTTTGTTTTATAGATCCATGTAAAAGAAAATATTTGGAAACGTTATAGATATATTGACAAAAACACCAGTCTGACAACATGGACACACATTACTCACTGCAACTGGGCAGATTATGGCGACAGCAACAGTTGGAAGGTGGGGAACTATCTTGACAAAGTAGTACGACCTGCGATTCATTTGGGTGTTGATAAATACCTCAAGCTAAACGAGTTTATTGTCATTTTGTTTTTAACACATAGCACCCTACAAATAGGTGTTTTTGTGCTGCTGTGACTGCGCGATGACCACTCGTATGCGGCAGTGTTGCTTCCGCCTTTAGCCGCTGTATGGGATTTGCAGTCCTATTGACGGTGAAATACCTTTGTGCAGTATTGAAGAGACAGACCAGGAGAACTACAACTAAATAGCACTTTTGACAAGCGCGGTCAATCGCCTATACATTGCCCGCCCAAGATCTACAGATTTGCGAAGCAACGAACTTCCCGTATAAGACGCAGAAGTCGGCAAGGAGGTGGGATACAGTTGGTTAATGGTTTAAATCTTGTCTTCGCTTCACGTTTCCTGTCACGTTTGCTTATCTCTCGTTGGTGGAGTTTAAAGCGTCCGAATACTGATTTAGAATCACCTGCTAAACTGCTAATCTCTTGACAGCAGATCAAATGTTATCCAACGTGGGTTATCATCGGTTTATTTGGCTTTCTTACCTCGGTAAACATGTAGGGACGTGTGATACGTTATTTAAAAATGTCTAAATACTGTAATTGTCAGGTTGGACAAAACGGTAGGAAGAGGTGAGCCCCCCCAAGCTACATATAGAAACAGGTTAATTTGGTTTTATGACAATACCAGCAAGTAACAAACTTATTTTTGTCCAACACACCTTCTCTAATAATTAATGTTCGGTATGAAGCAACCATTGGCTTTTGTTCCCAAATCACGTGTCGCTTCAGGTGTGTCATTTATCCTCAACCACACCCAAGAAAAACGTTTCAGGCTATGCACTTTGCTGAACATGACACAAAACGGTCAGAACGTGTCCGATTAGCTTTACGGTAGGACCCAGTAACAATAGTGTTCCCTTTTGAATAATGAATAACCCACATAGAAATGCAGTTAATTTGAACCACTGTGAGTGGGCTAACTAAATTTTTTTGGGTCATTTTACATGAGAGTGACATAAACATTTATGGCTGAAATAGAGTCCATTATTATAAGTAGGCTTTACACGATCAGGATTTTTGGGGCCGATCAGCGAGTTTAAGAAAACGATAACCGATTACCGATCCAATCACAAGATGGAGGAATGTGTCTATTTAAATGACCTGTTCATTTACTGTATATACTTGTGTACTTAATTGCTCAAAAAATATATTTACAATAAATAATGTATCTTTGTTCCTCTATTTATGCCAGTGAGGAATAGTGACGGAGAACAAATGAATGGTCTTCTATTAGATGGCAGGAAGTACATACAGTAATTAATGTATCCACTTTTTGTGACATTTTAGTTTGTTGGTGTGCTGTGAGATTTTTCAATTGTAAAATATGTTCCTTGGCTCCATAAAGGTTGGAAATCACTGCTCTAGTCAGATCGTGCATTCTAATCAGTCAGGTCAAACCAACATTACATGACAGAAATAATGGGTGCTAACTTACTGTAATTAAATTACTTTATTTTTAATTAAATGACTTCACCCTCACCGAAAATGTAGAGCATGATTCGACAGACCGGCGGCATGTTTACCTACAACCACCAGTGCTAGCAGTAGCTTGCTAGGCTACATAACGTTTTGTTGCCTGCTTGCGAGCCGTATCGTATTAAAAGTACGTGAACATACCTCAAGCAAGCCTTAAATGAACGTCCTCTCCTGTCCTGAGCACCAACACACATTTTTCCCCATTTTGTCCTCATAATATAGTCTGCGTGATCCACTCTTGTTGTCGTCGCCAGGGTAACGAGTGTATCCGGTCGTATTTGAGTTGACAAGATAAAGCCCAATGATCGTAAAAAAATGGGATGCCGTGGTATCAGAATACGAGATTTTTTTGCAGTCGTCTGACAATCTTGAAAGAGCAAATTTGTCTTGGGAGTCTGATCCGGGCATTACGTGTTGTCTGCCTCAGACGTGTTGTCTGTTCCACACCGCCAACATGTTTTTTTTTTTTTTTTAATAACTTTATTGGCCGTCAGATATTTACAGGACTATGCCAAAAGACACACGACAAGGCTAAAAATAAACTAGCTTTTGGATTCAAATATACTGGGCACGATGGTGACGTGGAGTAAATGTCTTTTGCGGAGCATTGATCGTTCGGCCAATTATGACATTAAAGCCCATCAGCATAAAATGCTAATTATCGGTCGATACCGATAAGGCCGATAAAATCGGTGTAAAGTCTAATTATAAGGTAATGATTACTCCTTGTGGATAATCGTTTTTACAGAAATAATTGGTTTCCCTCAGATTGTATTTTATTCCAAACATCTGTCAAATCCAAAGATAACATTCACATGTGCAGATGCACTGGCACCCAAGCTACAGCACATACTAATGACCTCCAGCATGCAAAAGGTGTGAGGAGAGACTACTGTATATTTGGTGTGTCTGGTTAGTTAGGAACAATACGTCAAAAGCATATAACAATTTTTGACAAAACTTGCAGGAATTTATTTTCACTTTTCTTAAAGTTGAGTGCGGCAGTGATCCAGCAGCTCGAGCTGCGGTGGGGAAAAAAACAACAACTTGCATTGTAATGTGCAGGACTGGAGAGGCTAAGTATCGCAAAGCATTAAATAATTTTTCCCATTCAAGTAGTCAAGCCAACTTGTTTTGAGTTGTTGGCTGAGGTCTGCGCTTGACTGAGTACAAGTAAACTTAAAAAAATAAAAATAAATTCTTAGCTTTGTTTTTAGTGTAAGACTACAACTTGCTAATATGGCAGCAAATTATAATTTCCTTCTTGTTCAATCTTCTCTGTTAATTTTCCGGATCTTGTTCTGCTCCCACGATGTCAGTCTGTGGGAGGGATTGAACGCAAGGAACCTGGCATTGGTGGGCAAGCACGTACCCGAAGGCCCATTGATCAGTCAACGATGACCATGGAGCACTTCAGGAAACAAGCCAGCGCCACTTCTGTCATGGCTCTGTACACTGTGATGTACCCAGTCTTTGACCAGGTATGGAGGCACAGTCCCCTTTTCATATTTGATGCAACAGAATAAATCTGAAGCTAAAGGGCATCTTCCTCGAAAAACACTCAAGACGTCAAGGAATAAAAATTAATAAAAAAATAAAAATAAAGGCAGCGATATAACCCTCCACTTGACTCAGATAAAATTATACAACAACAGAAGACATAAATATCCAACTGCCTCATTAAAAATTCTTATAAATGAGTGTTTCAAGAAGAGATTTAAAAGGCTCCTAAAATGTCTGCTCATCTGATGTTTATAATGAGGCTCGAAGAGCTCAGAGAGTCATTATTCTTGATATGATTTGTACACTTTAATAAGTATGCCTGCAACATCTTATGAGATCCTGATTTAAAAACATGATATTGCTCAGTGTTTATTGAGTTTTTAAATAAGCATACAAAATATATGTTTATTATTGTTGTTATAGTGTGCAGTGTAACTGCACTGCATAGTACTGCAGTGATAGATTTCCTGTATTAGAGCTTATTAGACAGTGCAGGTGTTACCATTCTGACTGTTGCATGTATGGGATTTTAAAATCATCAGGAGGCAGCACGGTGACGTAGTGTTTAGGACGTCTTTCTCAAGGTTGGGAGATCACAGGTTCAAACTGCACTGGGGCATCATGGTGTCCTAGTGGTTAGCATGTCTGCCACAGTTCTGAGGTTTTGTGTTTGAGTCTCGTCTCCGGGTAATCCGGCTTCCTCCAATGTTCCGAAAACATGCATTTAGGCTAACTGAAGACTTTAAATTGTCCATAGGTGTGTGTGTGTGTGTGTGAGGTTGTAAATGGTTTTCCATCTATATGGGCCCTGCAATTGTCTCGCGGCCAGTCCATGGTGTACAACCCCAATTCCAATGAAGTTGGGACGTTGTGTTAAACACAACGTTGTCCTCAATGCTCATTGTTGTGCTCAATGCTCATCAAACACCTGTTTGGAACATCCCACAGGTGAACAGGCTAATTGGGAGCAGGTGGGTGCCATGATTGGGTATAAAAGGAGCTTCCCTGAATTATATATATATATATTTTATTATATATATATATATATAATATATATAATAATATATATATATATATATATATATATATATATATATTTTTTTTTTTAAAATTTTATTTTATTTTTTATTTATATATATATATATATATATATATATATATATATATATATAAATATTCATAAGCAAAGATGGGGCAAGGTTCACCTCTTTGTGAACAAGTGCGTGAGAAAATAGTCAAACAGTTTAAGGACAATGTTCCTCAACATACAATTGCAAGGAATTTAGGGATTTCATCATCTACGGTCCATAATATCATCAAAAGGTTCAGAGAATCTGGATAAATCACTGCATGTAAGTGGCAAGGCCGAAAACCAACATTGAATGCCCGTGACCTTCGATCCATCAGACGGCACTGCATCAAAAACTGAGATCAATGTGAAAAGGACATCACCACATGGGCTCAGGAACACTTCAGAAAACCAATGTCAGTAAATACAGTTCGGCGCTACATCCGTAAGTGCAACTTGAAACTCTACTATGCAAAGCAAAAGCCATTTATCAACAACACCCAGAAACGCTCACGGCTTCTCTGGGCCCGAGCTCATTTAAGATGGACTGATGCAAAGTGGAAAAGTGTTCTGTGGTCCGACGAGTCCACATTTCAAATTGTTTTTGGAAATTGTGGACGTCGTGTCCTCTGGGCCAAAGAGGAAAAGAACCATCCGGACTATTAATGACGCAAAGTTCAAAAGCCAGCATCTGTGATGGTATGGGGCTGTGTTAGTGCCAATGGCATGGGTAACTTACACGTCTGTGAAGGCACCATTAAGGCTGAAAGGTACATACAGCTTTTGGAGAAAGATATGCTGCCATCCAAGCAACATCTTTTTCATGGACTCCCCTGCTTATTTCAGCAAGACAATGCTAAACCACATTCTGCACGTGTTACAACAGCGTGGCTTCGCAGTAAAAGAGTGCGGGTACTAGACTGGCCTGCCTGCAATCCAGACCTGTCTCCCATTGAAAATGTGTGGCGCATTATGAAAAGCATAAAAGTCAAGGTGCTTCAAGTCCAGTGTGAAGTTTCCACAGTCAGTAGTGGTTTGGGGAGCCATGTCATTTACTGTTGTGGGTCCATTGACTTTTAAGTCCACTGTCAGCGCAGCTGTCTACCAGGAAATCTTAGAGCACTTTATGCTTCCTGCTACCAATGAGCTTTTTGGATACAATGATTTTATTTTCCAGCAGGATTTGGCACTTGGCCACAAAGCCAAAACTACCAATACCGGTTGAATAGCCATGCAATAACAATTCTTGATTGGCCAGCAAACTCTCTTGACTTGAACCGCATTGAAATGGGGTATTGTCAAGAGGAAGATGAGGGAACAGAAACGCTGAAATGCAGACGATCTGAAGGCAATATCAAAGCAACTTGAGCTACAATAACACCTGTATTGTGCCAAAGGCTGATCACCCCCATGCAATGCCGCCTTGATGCTGTATTTAATGCAAAAGGAGGCCCAAGAAAGTACTGAGGGCATATTACTTTAATACACTTTTCAGAAGGCCAACATTTATGTGTTTTAAGATCCTTTTTCTGTTGGTCACATGAAATACTAAAATTTTGTGAAATATTGGATTTGTTTCATTGTTTCACTTTTTGAAACAAATAGAGAAAATAAATGAATTGAATTATTGAAATAATTGAAATAAATTGACTTTCCCACGATATTCTGCTTTTTGGCACATACAGTGGGTATGGAAAGTATTCAGACCCCCTTAAAATTTTCACTCTTATATTGCAGCCGTTTGCTAAAATAATTTAAGTCAATTTTTTTCCTCATTAATGTACACAGAGCACCCCATATTGACAGAAAAAAAGGAATTGTGAAAAATTTATACTTTCCGTACCCACTGTGCCAGTATAGAAAGGTAACATCAGACTTATATGTATTGTTCTGGTTAATTCAAGGGGAACAATTGTCTTTGAAAATAACAGTTGCACTGAAATAAGTCCCTGAGGAGCACCACAGTTAAATGTAGTCTTGCGTTGCAGTCTCATAGGTGGTATTAAATATATTTTCCACAAGTTTCTCGATAGTGTTGTTTTAAACACTGACCACACATAACACCTTACATCCATATTTCGTATTGACAGCATTTATTGTCCACTCTGATTTAAAGGGGTAAATGCCATAAGATGTTTAACAGTATTGTTACAGCCTTGACTAGGCTTAGCTAGTAATACCACAGGACCATTACCCCCCTTGGATATCATCAAATATTTGACTGACTTATTCCGGCAATAAATTATATCCATCCATTTTCTGAGCCGCTTCTCCTCAGTAGGGTCGCGGGCGTGCTGGAGCCTATCCCAGCTATCATCGGGCAGGAGGCGGGGTACACCCTGAACTGGTTGCCAGCCATTTGCAGGGGACATACAGACAAACAACCATTTGCACTCACATTCACACCTACAGGCAATTTAGAGTTGTCAATTAACCTACCATGCATGTTTTGGGGATGTGGGAGGAAACCGGAGAGAACATGCAAACTCCACACAGGCGGGGCCGGGGATTGAACCCCGGTCCTCATAACTGTGAGGCACACGCTCTAACCAGTCGTCCACCATGCCGCCCAATAAATAATATCTAAGCCAAATGTGTTTTTTTGTGATGAATTGCAGTTGGAGAAAGTTAACCTGTCAGCAGCACAGACAATGCGTGCAGCCTTTATAAAGGTAATTTAAAAAAATGTTACAATATTCATATTTTGTGGAATGGATTGACATATTTTTGATAAAACACTGTTCTTCACTATCAACATTTTAAGGCAGAGGAGGAGAACCCTGGCTTGACTGAGGAATTGGTGCTTAGACTACTTGAAAAAAAGGACCTGAAAATTAATTATAATGAGTGTCTACTTCGCATGGCTGCAGCCGATGTGAAAGGTAAGCTAATGTGTCACGCATAAACAACACAAATAAGAGAAACCTTGCTCAGCGTGCTTGCTGCCTGCTGAAGTGTGCGGTGACCAATACTTCCAACTGTCCACTGGAGAGAGCTGTTTCTCCACAAATCAACACCTCGAATGGCCCTTCCTTCCCTCCTTGCCTGTGATTTAGCACTTTGTGCACTGCACAGTCATTAATTGTAGCAATGAATACACTCACATACAGAAATGTATAATTAGTTTTAAACATTCCTACAAGCTTCTCTTATTTCGTCCATCTTATGTGTCTTATCAGGGTATAGTTTATCCTGGATCCACTATTACATTTTTGCACAGTTTTCTACATGTCGTTAATCATAACTTAAACATCTACTATTGTGCTATTTGTGTTTTTTGTCCCAATCTGTGTTGTCAGAGTTCCGAATTGAGAGGCAAGAACCAGGGTTCCAGGAGCTGAATGAGAGGGCGCATGCTCTGAAACACATCCTCAGTACCATACCTGATGAGATCAATGACAGAGTGGCTTTCCTACAGACCATCAAGTGAGAGTCGCTGTGTGTGATTTATTATAGAGCTTTTATCAGCAAGTCCAAACGTCTTTTCCAATATATTATTATTATTATTTTAAATAAGAAATTGACAATGCGGTAATCCCAGCTATTCGTGGGGGATAGGGATCGAGCTCTGCCGCAAATAGTGAAAAGCAGTAATAGACTTACCTGAAAAGTTTATAATGGCCTGTATTAATAGTTGAAAGTGTAAATATACCACAAGCTATGATCCCAAAACAGTTTAAAACATTCTCTACTCATTTTACAACATTGGGGTGGCTGTGGCTCAGTTGATAGAGCGGTGCATCCAGTGGCCGAAGGGTCGCCTGTTTAAATCCGGCCTTTGAATGTCTGTTGTCGAAGTGTCCTTGGGCAAGACACCAAATCATGAATTGCTCCCAGTGTGCCTGGCAGCAGCCGCCCATTGGTGTATGAATGTGTGGGTGAATGTGAAGCTTTGTAAAGTGCTTTGGGCACCCTATAGTGCAGATAAAGAGCTATATAAGTGGACTCTGTTTATCATTACTGTTAAATAGCATACAGATGATTTGATTTTGAAAAAAATGCAGCAGAAGTGCATGCATATACAGTACATAGAGGACTCTCTCATAACTTCTCTCACTAACAACTCAGGCTAAACTTAGCTCCTTCTATACATACAAAGCATGTGTCTATGCGCAGACGTCTCACTTCAGCATACTTCTCTTGCACCAATGTACTGCTTTTCTATTAAACAAAGCTTCGGGTCCATTTTGTAGCATCATTGGGTGTTGCGAGAGAGCACAAAAACAGGAATGGCTTAGTTTTTGTGTAACCACGGAACCTGGTTTACAAATTTAATCCGTGACTGTGGTCGCAAACTAAACTTTCACAAACCGAGTTAATGTTTCCCATTAAAATTAATGGAAATTAAAGTAATCAGCTCCAAAACAAAGTTATATTTACCTTGTTTTTATCAGTGTGTCAGTTAAAAAAAAGGAACTGTAGAATATAGAAATTAAAGTGAAAATTCACTTTAATGTGAAGAAATACACTGTGTTCGCTAGCAAATCATTGTGCAACATCTTTACCTTTTGGCGTGCAGTATTGTTTACGTTAACCAATGATACTGCTAGCCCAATATTGCCACTACATCCCACAATGCAATGTGGCTTTCAGCTCTCTTGGTGCGGTTAACACTCACTGGCTGAGACATGGTTTGAGCCTTTTTTTTTGTTTGTTTTAAAAAAAAATTTTTTTAATTTTTTTATTTATTTTAAAATTCTTCAGTCTTCTTCATAACACTGTCGCTAGCAGTTTTCATTTTATTTGCAGCCATAGTGAGGGCTATTTTTGAGCTAAAAAAACAAAAAGTACCTGCAATGTGTGACACACGGAGGAAATGATGTTTCAACACGGTGCAAGAAAAAGCACAACTGAGCCTTCCGCGGGAATGCCAAGACTTTCAGTGAACTAAAAGTAGTGAGTTGAACTGAGGTAATTTTTCTTTGAAAAACCTGGACATTCATAAAGTGAGGTTCCACTGTTGGTGAATGTATGAATAGTCAACCGCTTATATTTGGGGGATTACTGTAATGTTTTTGACACACTATTGCCAATAGCTAAAATTGAGCGGAATAGCTAAAAGTGTAACACCCCTGACCTGGTTGGAGAAATTTTAATTTGCCAAACTTTTTTTTTGGTCAAAAATATACCGCTGATGTAGCACAAAAGCTATCCTACAGAGGTTATGAGTTTATGATAGAACTGTTCCTATTGTGGTGACATAACACACATTTGTACATAAGTCTGAGTGCGCTGTAGCCCGTCACAAACCCAGTGATTCTGAACCACTGTGCCATGAGATAACATCAGGTGTAGTGCTGGAAATTACCCAAATTAACTAGCCACTTGAAAAAGTATTCACCCTGTTGGCTTCTTTATTAATTTGATTTTTTACCTGTTTTGTAACATTACAACCGCTAATCTTCTTTTAAATCTAATTATGTGACTTTTGATGGTAATTGCATCAAAGCTTTCTAGGGGCTTCATAACCAGTGGTAATTTTGACAGCAATTTTTGATTTAGCTTTCGTCAAAGTCCTTTGACTAAAATGGAATTTAGATTTAGTCAAAATTTTGTCATCTAAATTGCAAGTCAATTTAGAAATTCAAGTTTATTTTTCCATATTCACCCACAGTGTTAATATTTACACAGTGGATGTATTTTACAGTGGTTTACAATATTAAATACAGGTTGTAGGTATACAACTCCTGCTATGTTTTTGTTGAGCACTTAGGCCCAGTAGACTTCCGTATTTTAATGTTGGTCATAATGGCGATACTTGGAGTTGAAGTATTTTTTATGGGTACTTTGTATAAAATGTTTGCAACCGCTGACCAAGATGAAATGAAAACTTTATGTTCAGGAATGATGCAATTCACCTTCAGGTTGCCTCTCCCACTGTGGTTGAACAAGAGTTCAAAGCACACACCTGGAAAAACTGTGCATTAATGCTTCCGAATTGTTTACAAAGCCATCATTAAGCAACAGAATACAGAATCTCATGAAACGTATGTGGACAAACAGCAACACAAAAATGACTTGTTTTATGAACAATTATTCATGTCTTTCACACACTGATGCAAAGCGGCGAGGAGGGTTAGGAAGACAGCAGGAAAGTCACTGGATTTAGAAGCTAAATAATCAATAAAAATTGTATTTTGAATAACTGAACATACATACCTGTGCGTGGATTTCAGGATGACTGGACTAATTGTCTCTTCCAGTTGGTCGTGTTTCTAAACACGCGCTCTCGTGCACTCGCAGCCATAGATATAGTATAGATAGATGTTTTGTTTAAATAGCTCTATGCTCGCGGCCAATCGCGGCTGCTAGATTCAAACTTTTTTTTTTTTTTTTTTTGCTGGATTTAAGATCAGGTTTACGTTATTTCCTTATCACGTGTTCTGATTGGTTTTCTTGTCAACTTCTCCCACTTCTTCAAACAAAAGTAGTTCTGATTGGATCTGTTCTTTGGCAGCCAATTACGTCTCGTTTTTATTCGTTGACAAAACTTTCAATGCACTTCGTCGTCATCTTAGTCCCAGGAAATAAATTTTTTTGTAGTCATCACCTTGTCTTCGTCAGCAGAAAACGTTGACTATGACCGCCGAAAATCTTTCGTTAACAAAGGGGGTGAATACATATGCACATGCCAATTTTCAGTTTTCATTTTTTGAAATTATAAGCACACACACACAATCTCCTCCAAAAGTATTGGAACAGTAAGGTAAATTCCTTTGTTTTTGTTGTATACTGAAGACATTTTGGTTAAGATGAATATGAGACAAAAGTTCAGAATTCCAACTTTTATTTCATGGTATTTACAGCTAGATGTGTTAAACAACTCAGGACAGAGCACCTTTTGTTTGAAGCCACCCACTTTTCAAGTGACCAAAAGTAATTGGAACATTATTAAATCAACTTAAAGTGGGAGTTGAGTAAAATTAGAAGTTATTTAAAAGTTTGACATAAGAGAGACGTTTCCTCTTAATATGGTCTAACTAAGTACTATACTACACATTCAGTCTTTCTTGGCCCCCTTCACTGTTATTTAACACTCTTAGTGACTCACTTCTTAAGTTGCTTACCCAGTGAAGGGCTTATGAATAAAATCAATTTGAAGCAAATGCTTATAAAAAAAATATTTGTTGAAGGGAAAAATTCTGATTTGTGGCGGGTGAAAGGCAAGAAAGCCAAACAGTGATCTGGATGAAAGAAGAGTAATTTTGGCTCGAGAACAAAGAGATTTTCAAATGTATTATCTCTCCTTTACATGCGGGTGTTTGTGTGCTCTCCAGAGACATTGCCAGTGCCATAAAAGAGTTGCTCGACATTGTTAATACAATCTTCAGGAGGTACCAGTATCAAAACAGACAGGTAAGTATAGATAAAATGATACTGAAAATGTTTTTTTCCCAGATGCCTCCTTTGAAACAGGCAGAGCTGAAAAGGTTGTGTGTGTTAGGCACTGGAACAGCAGAAGAAAGACTTTGTGAAATACTCCAAGAGTTTCAGCGACGCTCTCAAAACCTTCTTCAAAGATGGAAAGTAAGACGCTGCTCGTGTCTATTTGCTGTGTTAGGACTTTCAACAATTATTCTTTCTCTTTCCTCTTCCTCGATCTCCACCCGTGTGTTGAGTCCGAACGTCCTTTTTGTTCCTCCCGCATCTCACATCATTTAAGAATTGCGCTTGTCAGCACGTATACACAAGCTGTCATCGCCACGTAAAATACTTGTCGTTTGATCACAGGCTCACTTTCTATTCAATCCGCCCTTCCTGAATAATTCCTTTGACCCATTTCCATTGGATTCTCGCTGGCTTGTTTTCTCTGAAGCCTGACATTCTCCCCTCCAGGCAGATCAAAGTGTTTCCTGGACCAATATTGTTGCCATGGTTTCTTTGCACGATGACAGACATGCGTGTTCTTGTCTTTCTGTCATGGTCGCTCCCAGAGTGCTCAATGTGTTTGTCAGCGCCAACCGGCTCACGCACCAAACCAACATGATACTGGACGCCTTCAAGACGGCGACATAGACGTCTGCGATGGAGCGGCCACAACATAGTGGAGGATTGGCAGGGGATCAGGTAGTTTGAAGCAAAGCAGGTTGATGACATGATTTTTAGCTAACTGTTTTATTGTTGTTGTATTTCATGGCTTAGCATTTTTACCTCCTGCGAGCTTGATAAAACATCTCTTTTCATGGGATTCTAGTAAAGAACAGTGCAAAAAAGTGATAGGCAATTGAGTGCTTGCCAACGAAGCCAAGTACATTTCCCTCACACCTATGTAAGAAAGTGCTGGACACTGCTTGGCCTTGTATTTCATCTATAATTCATAGCGCCGTGGTAACTGCCTTTGACCACAAAAACATTTCCGATTAATTTCGGACACTGTGCTCCTCTCTGAGATGATAAATGAATTGTCTACTTCCTGACAGATTGTTATTTGTGACCCACTTGTATAAATCTTTATTTCATTTTATTGTTTCATTCACTGTCTTATTGTAATCATGCTCTCAATACTCTGTGATTTAATCTCCCTCAAAAGCACTTTGGTCAAATTATTTTGTTCAGTAAATAAACTGACTTGACCTTGATTTTTGCTGGACATTCCGCTTTTGTCGCTTCCCAATTTGATGCCTTATGATGTTAAAATACTGTGTCTTAGTCATAGCTATGATGTGAAGTACCGAGTGAAAGTCTTTGGCCACTGTTAGATTAGTTGTTTCTGGAGTTTTATAACGACTATATTGTTGCTGTCCTACGAAAACTACATGTTAACACTTTTTAAAAAGCAACAGTTTACAGTGATTTTTTTTTTTTTTTACAAGCACGTTGCACAAGCGACTGCTACTGCAATAAGTAGCAAAGTTAAACTTGAATCAACCTCTGTTCACTGCGCATATGTACTTTGTCAGCCATTTGCTCAAAATACTATTATTATTTAGTAGTACTACCAAATAATACCCTGGCAGGAGTGTAACGATTTATAGGTAGGATGTCACTCAGTAAAGCCCAAACCGACGCAGGGTCCCACTCCCACCACTACCAAAAGTTAAACTATTGTGGAAAAACTGCTTATTACACGTTTGATAATTAGTAAGGCAGACAATCTTGTTGCCAGGTATAAAGAAAACTATGGTAAAATGACTTACTTGGGACCCTTGTCTCTCAGTAATAGTTGTGAATCAAGAATGGCTCCCCACTCCTTAAAAGGACAACATTTCTTCAAACTGTCGATTCAGAGTTCAAAGAGTCGAAGAAAGATTTTCCAAAGTTGTTCGCGATGAAAGTACTTCACTTCCTCCCTGCTGCCCTTTCCTTCTCCTCTTTCCACCCAGTACCAGGATCCGGATGCATGTTTCCCCAGTGCGGCAACTTCATTCTTCTCCCTGTATAATAGTGGATTTTTCATGGTGGATTTGTGCGAGGCTATTTTGAGCTGTGCGCTGGCTCCTACATGCACCGCTGTAATCCAATTGTGATAGCGTTAATTTTGAAAGCTTTATTATTGAAATTGCTGAGACCTAATTTTCTGATCCTGTCACCGTTGACGACCGCCGTAATCGGCTAATTCAAGTTATTCCAGGCCATTAAGTCGCACATAGGAACTGATTGTGGTCACTGAGGCAGAAGGGAAGGAGAGAAGAGATCATATCTTTATTGAAGGAGTCGTTATTGGTGTTCTGGAAATATTTGCTTTTTCCTTTAACAAACCCTAAGAAATGGTCTGGCTCTTGACCACAGTAGACCTTTCAAAGGCATTTGAATGACACCAATAAAGCTCCAAGTATGTTGTTGAGAGAGAGAGAGAGAGAGAGAGAGAGAGAGAGAGAGAGAGAGAGTGTGTGAGAGTCTCACTAAATCTCAGGTTCTTGCTGTTATTGTCATAGTTCTAAAAATGTAGGGACAGTGTTTTGTTTAGCTGCCGGTTGTAACCACTGTGCAGTGTGTTTTGCTGTTGCTCTGATCATTCTCTCTCCAGTGCCTAATCCGTGAATGAACACACATTGTCTTGAAACCAAACGATAGGGCCAGGTCTAACAAATGCAATTCTTTTTGACAACTTGGTTGCCAGGAAACTTGCATGGGTCTTTGGCAAGTAGGCCCAATAAAAGAACAGAATTGTGTGTGTATGTGTGTCCACTGTCTGGCCAGTTAACTGTGTGTGTGTGTGTGTGTGTGTGTGTCTGTTTGTGCCACATCCTGGGTTGTTGCTGTTGATTGTCGCTAGGTTCAAAGCTTGTACTTGTGGAATCAGACGAATTCACAAATGGACGGGATGCAAAGACTCAGCGAAAACCCACTGCTGAATATTTGTCATGCAATTGGAAAAACGTCAGCATGTCTTTCCAGATAACCTTGGAGACGCCTCATCATAGGAATTCAACTCTCAGACATTGGATGTCTTGGTAAGTCTGACTTTGAGTGTTCAGCTCTTCTTTTGTAATGTAATGATTAAAACGAGCTTGACTGAAGTGAGTTTAGGTGGGTTACAGTTGCCTTGGAAGAGCTGTTCAACGTCTAACGCTGTTTGGATTTGAGACATTCCGCTTAATGAATTCCCCTGAATCCTAAATTTTCAGCTGTACTACAAGTGACCTCATACCTCACAAATGCCTTTCTGGATAGATGGACAACATTTCCCAGAGGCACACTCAAAATCTTGCAGAAAGTCTAACCAAGAACAGTAGAATCAATTGGAGCTACAAATAGGTGAATTTTTAATACGCTGTCTCTGACTGGAAACATTTTTTTTTTCTAAGATGGTTGCCGACATATGCGTTCACAGCAGCTATGGCTTGTTAGCAGATTTAGGTCACAGCGCTCCTCTTGTCTCTTCTGCCACTGTGGTACCAGACAGTGGCAAACAAAAATGTTAAAAAGGAACTGAAGGCCCAAAGAATTCTACCAGTTATGTCTATTTTCTGTAGTGCTTATTCTAATTAGGGTAGCAGATGAGCTGGAGCTTATCCCAGCTGACTTTTGGTGAGAAACTGGTCACAAGTAAATTGCAGAACACATAGACAAGTGACCAGGCTCACGTTAAGAGTCTTTAGTTAATGGTACATGCATTTTTTTGGAATGTGGCAGGTAGCTGGAGTTACCAGGAGAAAACCCACACAAACATTGCGAGAACATGCAAACTCTACAAGGAGTGCTTGTTCGTTTGAGCTTAGATTTGACCTCTCCACTGTGTGGCAGGTGCGGTACCACTGTACCATGGTGCTGCCCTAAAAAAAAAAAAAAAAAAAGTCATTTTCGAACGTTATCGGAAAAACAAGAAAACACAATCATTTCAACAAATGACTCCAGTTATGTTGATTCAACCTTTTCGGATTACTGTGACCTGAATGACTAAGAACCTACACAGACATAAATCTAACCACAACTTGTCCGTCTACAAACTGTCATATGACCATATGAGGAGCTGTTTCACCAATTTTGTCTTGACAGAGAAAAATTTTCAGTTTTGAGAGGTATTCATTCAACAATGCGTTTATTTGTGTGTGTTGTGGAGCTGCATTGCATCATACTGAAAGATGTTTCTAATATTTTTTTTAATTTTGATACTCCTTTCAGTATGATACAGTGCAATTTTGCTCTGCAAGCTACGGCACACACACGCACACAGCAGCAAAGTTTTATTGCACCTATAGCCAAAATACTAGCAACTGTGCCTTTCTAATCTCTTATTGATGGATGTGAGTCGCTCGGCACAAAACAGTACAATCTCATGCTGTAGTTTATGCATGCTTCAGCAAGGGACCGCTTTAGCTTTCATTACAGGGCCTGTCATCTAAATCTCCACACAGTTTGATGCCACTTGCGCTGAATTCGCGTCGTAAAATGTTCCTGTCAACCTGTTTTTACCACCCTTTGAAGAGCATATTAGATAAAGGGATATTTCCATCATGTCTCATATGCTTCAGACTCCAGCAGTGCTTTTAAATCATTGCACAGTGTCGTATGGCGAACCTTTATATGTTCTATAATTCCTGCTGCTTATCTACTCTGCTCAAGTATTCTATTTCACATTACCTGCCATGTGAGCAACGTGAACAGCAAGTCTCTGCCTCTTCAAGACATAATTTTTTTGGACCCGAGCGTATACAATGACACTGAGCAGCTATTCAACATAGACCACAAGAGCAGCTAACAAATCCACTCCTCTGAGAAGGTTCCCTTTCCTGTGATTATGTTGACATGACAACGTGCTGTGGAATATGTGGATAGTTATTACAGTCTGGAACTATCTCATTGTCTTCATCATGTCCACAAAGCACGGTGACTGTATTATTTGTCTCCAGTGTTGTCACACGTGTTGGTATGCTGTTGATTGATTGACAAGGCTGAGGTGTAGCCATGGCAACCAGGATGGAGGTGACACTGCTCAAGAGCAGGGTGAGAATGGAAGACTACAAGAAGCTGCAGAGCCTATTCTTTGTGAGTCCTTTTCACTTTACTAATGGTTTCACATTACTGCGCCAAAGGAGGTGAAATGTAATTGATACCGTACAGTGGCATCCCATAGTAAAACCTTTGAGGTCTTTCAAGAAATGCTTCACTGTCCAAAGCAAAGTGAAGAGCACCTGGACTTCTGAGTGTGCAGGCATCACTCAATATTGTAATACACAATTTGTACGAAGTTTTGACATTTTAGTATTTTTGTTTTTTTGCGATTAAAGAATTGATCACTGCCCTGTATTAAATAAAAAAAAAAATATGAATATACAGTAACAACACAAATGGATATTAGTCTTTCAGGTGAAATATGAGGATGAACCCAATCTTAAAAAAATATATAGAGAGAAATTATTTATTTTACTTTGTGCGTAGTGAATCTGTATGAGTTCCACTTCGAGAAGTCAGCAGGTGTTCTACTATATTCTGATTTATTGAGATGAAATGAAGATGCAAAAAACACCGCCACTTGATCGGGTGAGCATTGCCCATTGTGTTTCGTTGCTTACATGCAGCTGGATTTGTATTAACTCTTTCACTGCCAGCCGTCCCAGTTTGACACGATATATAGTAGTTACTTGTCAGTGCCAGTGAAAGACAAACTACTGAAAATTCAGACAGAATTATGCAAAGTAGACACTTGATATCTGTGGAGGTCCTGTCATATCGATCAGTGTTTCAGGCATATATTTTACATTAGAAGAGTCTCATGGCGGCGCACCACGAAACAAAAATGTCACAAACAGTATATACTGAAAACTGAAATAATGACCTTGTCTCGATTTTCTCATACACTTGTGTGACCTCGGGCGGATACACTGGTTTATTCTGCCATCTATTGGAAGAGCATAATTGTTCCACCTATCACTATACGTTGTTAGCATAGATAAATGAACAAAAAGAAATCACTTGTAGTACGTACATTTCCAGACCAATTGAGTGCAATTGATCACTGATCTAAATCATGGCATGAGTTGAATCAAGTGTGTGAAGTCTAGAATTTATATATAAATATATCTTGAATATATTTTGACCTAGATCTCCTCAGGGGTGTCTGGCTCTTTGTCCAGAAGTGAATTCATCCATCTGGCCTGCTCATCGGTCGGACACGGCTCCAAAGAGGAGTACGGCCTGCTGTTTGACAGCGTCGTCGTCAGTCAGGGGCACCGCGGCCTCTTCCCTGACAGCAATGCTGTGAAGGAAGAGAGTCGAGTGGACTGGGGAAGGCTGCGCTCTTTTCTTCAGCAGGAGCTGTCTGAAAAGCTGAAGCACAGCAGAGTGAACCGTGTGCCTTGCTGGAAGCCTCCGCGCTCTCTGACCTGTCCCCATCGAGACCCAGTCCAAAAGGTAAACTGCGGCTGTTCTCCTACAGACGCGGAGGGGAGTTTAGTGTGCGTGATCCAGCATCTTCATTTACAGACACGAAGCTTTGCAGCTATTATGTACAACACCTTGACATTGACAGTACGGAGAATCCAGTCTGCTGATTGTATAACATTTTTAAGAATTAGGGTCTCTCATCCAAATGTCTCTCTTCATTTAAGATAAGTGGCTTTGGACTCCCTAAAGTTTAACATCTATCAATTAGTATGCAAATGAGCCGGCCGCTACGAAGTGCCGACAGCTGTGAATAAAGCGATGGTTCACTGTTTCAATCATTCGGTCCTGAGAATGTCAAAATGGGAGTTGTTTTTCCTCAAATGGCTGACAGATTCTGACGCCAACAGGTCATTCTAAAAGGGTCAGACACAATCACTTTGCAAGTATGATACATTTCACTGATTCTCAACTGGTGAGTCGGGACCAAAAAGTGGGTCATGGATAGGTAATAAAACATTACAGGGGTCATAGGTTTACGACAGCACTGTCATACATTTCTCGGTTATGAATAGAACAGAAATGAACTAATTTGTGCAACCTGCATAAGAATATGCTGTCACGCAGCAAAAAGAAGTCACGCTTGGTTACCACGATACATGTTTTTAATTTTCTTGTTTTATATTTTTGGCCTACAAGTGGTTTTCATATGAATGAATGAATGTAATTCCAATTTTACTACTGCGTTAGTGTAGTTCAGGCATAGACTACGATGTGTTGTGTGTAAATTTGGGTCACGATGCCGCTGTAGGAATGGAATTTAGACATAAACAGAGGACTCCCTGCGTAGTGGAAAGTAACGTGCATCCCAGATCAGACTCGCTCTTTTTTGGAAAATAACATAATTTTGACAGGTACGTGTCAGAAATGTTATGGCCTGAGGTGTAACAGTAAAAGTATAGTATTCATATTTGGTATATGGCTCTATCCCCGCATATAAGGTACAGGAAGTGTAATTGTTTCAGGCTTGAGCCACATGACTACTCCATGAACAAACACAGTACAGCTCAGTCTCTGTGTATGGCCGTCCTGGTTTAGCATCATGCCTTTGGCGCTACGTCAAACTCATTTGAGTATCAATGCAGATTGAATTAAATTTAGCGCAGTCCAAAGGCAACTTCCAGCTGCATTTAAAGAGCCTCTTACAGTACCTTGCCATTTATTTTTTTTGTTTTAATAGCATAAGAATTCAGACTGTAATAACTGTTGCAGTTGGACTTGTCTGTAGTCCTAATTTCCTAAAAAGAAAACAAACCAATGATGCACTTACCTAAATAGAAGGGATCAGTGCCAAGATAAGTATTTTCAAATGCTATTTTTGATCAATACTTTTTATTTATAGTTCTTAATTTACAACCCCAATTCCAATGAAGTTGGGAAGTTGTGTTAAACATAAATAAAAACAAAATACAATGATTTGCAAATCATGTTCAACCTATATTTAATTGAATACACTACAAATACAAGATATTTAATGTTCAAACTGATAAATTTGATTGTTTTTAGCAAATAAACATTAACTTAGAATTTTATGGCTGAAACACGTTCCAAAAAAGCTGGGACAGGTGGCATAAAAGACTGAGAATGTTGAGGAATGCTCATCAAACACCTGTTTGGAACATCCCACAGGTGAGTGAACAGGGTAATTGGGAACAGGTGGGTGCCTTGATTGGATATAAAAGGAGCTTCCCTGAATTGTTCTGTCATTCACAAGCAAAGATGGGGTGAGGTTCACCTCTTTGTGAACAAGTGTGTGAGAAAATAGTCCAAAAGTTCAAGCACACTGTTCCTCAACGTACAATTGCAAGGAATTTAGGGATTTCATCATCTACGATCGATAATATCATCAAAAGGTTCAGCGAATCTGGAGAAATAACTGCATGTAAGCGGCAAGCCCGAAAACCAACATTGAATGCCCGTGACCTTCGATCCCTCAGGCGGCACTGCATCAAAAACCGACATCAATGTGTAAAGGATATCACCACATGAGCTCAGGAACACTTCAGAAAACCAATGTCAGTAAATACAGTTCGGCGCTACATCCGTAAGTGCAACTTGAAACTCTACTATGAAAAGCAAAAGCCATTTATCAACAACACCCAGAAACGCTGCCGGCTTCTCTGGGCCCGAGCTCATCTAAGATGGACTGACGCAAAGTGGAAAAGTGTTCTGTGGTCCGACGAGTCCACATTTCAAATAGTTTTTGGAAATTGTGGATGTCGTGTCCTCTGGGCCCAAGAGGAAAAGAACCATCCGGACTGTTATGGACGCAAAGTTCAAAAACCAGTATCTGTGATGGTACAGGGCTGTGATAGTGCCAATGGCATGGGTAACTTACACATCTGTGAAGGCACCATTAATGCTGAAAGGTACGTACAGGTTTTGGTGAAACATATGCTGCCATCCAAACAACGTCTTTTTCATGGACGCCCCTGCTTATTTCAGGAAGACAATGTCAAACCACATTCTGCACGTTACAACAGCGTGGCTTCGTAGTAAAAGAATGCGGGAACTAGACTGGCCTGTCTGCAGTCCAGACCTGTCTCCCATTGAAAGTTTGTGGCGCATTATGAAGCGTAAAATACGACAACGGAGACCCCGGACTGTTGAACGGCTGAAGCTGTACATCAAGCAAGAATGGGAAAGAATTCCACCTACAAAGCTTCAACAATTAGTGTCCTCAGTTCCCAAATGTTTATTGAATGTTGTAAAAGAAAAGGTGATGTAACACAGTGGTAAACAATGCCCTGTCCCATCTTTTTTGGAACATGTTGCAGCCATAAAATTCTAAGTTAATGATTATTTGCTAAAAACAATAAAGTTTATCAGTTTGAACATGAAATATCTTGTCTTTGTAGTGTATTCAATTAAATATAGGTCGAACATGATTTGCAAATCATTGTATTCGGTTTTTATTTGGGTTTAACACAACGTCCCAACTTCATTGGAATTGGGGTTGTAGATAAATGTTTGTCATGCCTTAGCTACAGTAGAAAATGTAACAACAGTTACCACTGTTCCTTGTCACTTGGGCCTGCAACTATGCTTGCGCAGAACAAAGGAAAACCACAGTTGCTTGCACAGCACACTATGATTTTCCCTCTGTTGTTGTGTTCAATGGCTCAAAATACAACAAAAAATAACAGAAACAGCACCATCTGCTCTGCTCAGGTGTTGTACCTGCCAAGCTGGGCTCAATACATGACCGTGAGTAAAGGAGGATCTGTGGGACTGCGGGACCAAAGTGACATGTCTCTTTTGAGTACCCAACGACTGCAAAACAGCACAGTCCGACCCAAAGACCTGTGGGTGACAGACATGGTGCTGCTGCAAAATTTACACAAGGTGATTGCACAACAACGGCTCGAGCTTATCCTGAAATGAAGTTTGACATTTAAAACAAAGCAATTAGGCAAAACCTTTAGGATGTGACTGGCCTTAATACCCTAAATTTGCAGCCCAATTGAATCCCAGTTTTGAGCCTCAGTCGGTTCAAACTTTTTTTTTTTTTTTTATTTCCAATGGCAAACAAGAATACAAAAAAAAGTATTGTTCTGTTCATCTCAAGTGGTTTAGTTCCAATTCCAAGATGATCATCTATGAATAATTATATTATATTTTTAGCAATATTTTTAATACAGTATTCTAATTTTTTTGTAAAAGTAATTAATTACATTTTTGGCCACCTTGATCATCCTTTATTATTCATTATGCTTTTATAAGCATTTAAAATCCTTGTGATCACCCATCCATCCATTTTCCGTACCGCTTATCCTCACTAGGGTCACGGGCGTGCTGGATCCTAGCCCAGCTGACTCTGGGCGAGAGGCGGGGTACACCCTGAACTGGTCGCCAGCCAATCGCAGTGCACATAGAAACAAACAACCATTCACACTCACATTCACACCTACGGGCAACTTAGAGTCTTCAATTAACCTGCCATCCATGTTTTTGGGATGTGGGAATAAACCGTAGTACCTGGAGAAAACCAACGCAGACACAGGGAGAACATGCAAACTGGCGAGGCCGGATTTGAACCCGAGTCCTCAGAACTTTGAGACAGATGTGCTAAGCATTCAGTCACCATGCCGCTATTATAATCATATTCATACAAATTATTTCAGTGTAATATATATTTTCTTTCATTCTAATGAATTCTAACTTTTTGTGTTTGTGTTCAAGTTATCTGTAAGTACGGCATACAATTGTTTAATGTCTTTATTATTACATCAAATTGATGCATTGTCCCTTTGTCAATGTTATTTACCGGTATTTCCTTCTCCTTGCCCCACAGATAGCTGTGTCATTTACAAGTAAGGAAGTGTGTTTTTATGACATACTTTCCAAAAAGGACTTCAGCTGCAAATATAAAGTCCAGGTAAAAAGCTATAAAAAATGAATCCGAAAATCTTTTTCATTTGTTGAATATAGCATTTTCATCACAAATTAGCCTTTATATTGTAAAAATACAATAGGAAACAGTTAAGGAAAAAACAATTGTGTTCAATAACCCCCAAACGTAAAAATTGTTCCGATAGTTTTTTTTTAACTTATCTTTTCCAGGGTTTAAGTTTTACTCCATGGTGTCTGGACTACTGGGCAGATGCCTCTAACCCAGATCAGGCCATCCTCACTATAGGCGACATTGGTGGACAGGTGAAACTTAGTTGGGAACATTGAATAACACTATAAGAAAGGGGGGTATGCAAAGGAGCGCCAAATGTGTCATTGCTGCATGGCGCACTGAATGTGCATACGTATGTGTGTGTTTTCCCAGGTCAGCGCTTTATCCTTCACATCAGCGCAAATCATTTTGTTTGAGCGACGGAGTCGGTGGAAAGACTCGGATTCTGCGGTCGTCATCCAATGGGATGATGTGGTCAAAGGAAAACATCACTGTTGTTACATTGTTCAGCATCAAGCACACAAGCCAGCCTGGGTGAGGAAAGGTAGAACAAGCATCAAATTGTACATTTAACAATGGTCACATTCTACAAGCACATACTCACTCACACTGGAAGGTACACATTTTCTGAAATGTCGTTTTTCATGAGTCAGCAAAGAGCTTGAAACATTCTTTAGGATTTTGATTGATAAACAAGATGTCATCACTAATTTGCGGCATTTGCTGTATTAAGTGCCCCCAAAGTATTCCTAAAAAGTTATCTGCCATATCATTACACAATCACCAACATCCTGAAATGTCAATACAAGGCACAATAATCCGTGTTTTCGAGTGCCCCCAAAGTATTCCTAAAACGTTATCTGCCATATCATTACACAACCACCAACATCCTGAAATGTCAATACAAGGCACAATGAATCCGTGTTTTCAAGTACTCTTTGCCAAATTCTCCTGTCCTGACGTCCATTCTTCTGTTTTACAGTTTTGGTGAGTCTGTGCAAAATAGTATCACTTTGTTGTTCTGAGCAGTAGTGATGGTGATACCCTTATCTTTCTTAACGATACAACAGAGTTTGGCATCGCTGATACTGGAAAAGCAACGGGTTTAGGAAATAAACTCCTTTTACTGATATGCATGTATACAGAATAAAATACACTTAAGGATACAAAAAAATTTAGGTATATGTGGTCTATACTTTGCCTGATATTTTTATTTTTAGACCAATAGTTTGGTCAATACTCATGTTCTAGGTGAAAACCAGAGGGAAAAGAAGTTATTAATAAGACAATGTTATTAAACGTAATAGTGTTAAAATTGTATTTCTTATCATCACAGCACAGCTTAAATTAGATAATGACTGATTCCAACTGCTTCCCTCAAAACCCATCTCTAACCAATGGGTGAAAATATTGATATTGCAATATGAGAACCGATAGCTTTATTGGAAACCTTGGTATGGGTGTATCGATATTTAGGTATCAATCCGCGCATCAATTAGACCCACCGAGCAATTAGATTGGCACCCTGTGTGGTCATCTGTTGGTCTACGTAGGCTGCATCTTCATCTTTTGATCAATTAGTATCATCTGAACTTGCATCCACGAGGTGACGTTGCCCACCACTTCTCTAAACCTTTTTTTGTTTTTTATATGACCGCGAATGACTTTCAGCTACATCATTAGAGGACGATGACGAGATGAAGAAATCAGTGATCGTGTATGCAAATAAATAATGCCCCCTAAATGAGATGCACAAAAATCTCGGATACACAGCAGTATCACTGTCATAGTAGTCACTTAACCATATGTTTATTGTTGTGATTGTAGTTGTCGTTAGTGTATAGCTGCAGTGCATTATACTGTAAGGTGTTTCTAATATTCTGACTCTATCATATGACTAGATAAACTAATCAAAATATTGCTTTTGTGGCCAGACCTGCAGAGTTAACCTATAAATACTTCACTGAGGATGCTACTTATGTAATTGGCAACTCTATCTCTGTTAATAAACATATATAAAAAGAAATAATTTGTCCAGGATGATGATACATAAACATTTCATAACACTATATGCTGCCTATTGATATATTGCTGACGGGTGACAAAGCAGCATACGGTAACGCTGTGAATCATCAACATGCAACAAAAGGAATATCATTTTATGCTGAATCTCTGTATGGTACACCTACAATAAGTTACAAAATTATTATAATTCACTACTACTTGCTATACTGCAACCTTGTGTGTAAATCATTAACATTCTCGTTCCCCCCCGAAGTAATACACATTTTGTACCCCACGCTGTTTTGTACATTTTAATGCAATTTTATTCCCACATTTATAAAAGAGAAGCTATTTATTACAGTTATTTAAATATTGAGTTGAATTTTAATATAGCAGCACCCCCACATACGTGAAAAGTATATTAAAAATATCTGGAGTAAATCAGCCTTAAAGTGAGGACTAAAATACCAAAAATGGACCTTAGAATTCTTTTTTTGCAATTTTACATGAAATGCAATGCACAACTTGTAAAACACATGAACAGAAATTGACTTTTGTGAATACTTAGAATACCGGTACTAATATTTGAAATCCTTAAATCCTTATAAATCCTGAAATATTTGATCCTTCTCGCTCTGTCCTAATAGGAGTTACAGTATATCTTGAAGGGCATCCAGTCAGCTAGTTTGTCATTAGCATCTTTGCTTTAATATTAACACATGCGCGTGACACAACAGCTAGCCTCTCTCATTTCAATATATTTACATATCCTGGTTTAAGCAAGGTTCTTACACCATGACTGTGTATGACTGGAAGGCAGCGTATTGCTCTGTGCAGAAAGTGCGCTCAGAGCCCAGCTAATAAGAGCTGGGAGGGAATGGGTAGAGCAAACAATTTTTGAGGTAACGGGGGTGCTGTAATTTTAACCAAGTACTAGCCTGTTTAAAAAGGACATACAGTAAAAAGAGAAAAAACAAATCTCCAATTTTAGGGGTGCGAGGATTCAATTTAGGGGAGTTTGAGCACCCCCAAACATGGACTAAAAACGCCCTTGTTATACTCTACGTTCTTGCAAACATATGGGGGGGAAAAAGAAAAAGGCAACTGAAATGTCGCATGGACATAAGTATTCAGCCTCGCTTGCCATGTTTTCACCTTGACACCTGCACACCAATGTCAAAACTGATGCTCATTCATTCAGCATTACTACAATAACAGCAAGGGGTGGACAGGTTGAGTCCTGAGTCATCCTCTCCCTCAGCCAGACTTTTGGCTGCTGGCATGAAGTTTGAGGTGAAGGCTTGTCCTCCTGAGACTCTCCCACTTCAGCTCATCCCGGGTGACAGAGAGGTCGCTTTATTGTATCATTGAGCGCTTTCATCATTCTCCTCCATCTCTCCTTTAGAGTCATTGGAGTGTTCAATAATGAGTCAGCAGTTGCATCGTTCCGAGACCAACTTGGCCGAGAGCGAGGGATCCCGATGAGAGTGCAAAAGAATAATAAACTCATAAATAAGGACAACCAATGGGAAAACAAAGGGAAAGCAAGTAAAGGGGAAACAAAGGCGACTTGCCGACACATTGAAAGTGGTGGCTAATTGCGATATATTTTTATTTTTTTCCAGCCATTGTGTGGATTGCGAATGTGTAAACCCAAGGGGGAGTTGTGTTTGTGTGTGCATCAGTGGCGAATGTGTGTTTGCATACCTCTGGGTTTCTGGTGCTGTTCTTTTTTAAGTTGCCCACCCTGCGGTACCAGTGGGAGTCTTACCATTAGCTATGGCTGGGCCACCAGTGAGTTGGGTGGGGTACAGAGGGGCCCACTTGTGAGGGAATTAGGAACAAATTGGGATTGCCACACACCCATGAGGGCTTGGAAGCAGTCTCTGAGGAAGTATGGAGTTTGTAGCTGAGAAATGCCCGAATGCACACGGATGAATACTGAGACCGAGTGTTCGTTATAATTTGCCCTCAGAACAAGTGGGTTGATTTAATCTCTTGCTCTTCCTCTTTTGATTCCAAACTCCAAGAAATGAAAGTAAAATGACACGAGTTTAATCAGGCAGCTGTTGTGGGTCACAAAGACCTTAAGATTCGTATCTGTCAGTCATAGAGAGAAGAAGTCATTAATCAGTGATGAGTCACATGGCTCTCTCTGAGAAATCCACCCATCTTTTAATTCTTAGAGTGGAAAAGAAATGTTATGATGAATGGAAAATAATCAGATGTAAATATTTTGGGGGGTAACCTTTGACCCGTGACTGTCACATGCCATCTTAGCGCTCAGATGTTATTTGTTTGTCGAGCTGTCTCTGATAGAAATGTCCGGATTCCGATTCAGATGTCCTCAATCAACGTATTAATTGAGAAGGATGATGATGCAAGGTCCATTACTTTTTCTGTAATACCAGCTAGCAAATGAAAGCGGGCTAATTCTCCGTTGTGGATGCCTTGTTTTTCTATATGGTGGATTTGCGGTCAGCACATATTAAGTAGAGTCTTTTAAAAGTGAAGCAGTGTAAGCATTTGGGGTAAAGTACCCAATCTGAATAAAAGCAATGGACACGGTGTCATAGCGGGAATTTTTTTTACTGTACATTCAATTTGTTGTCAGTTAAAATGATTCCCTGAGCCTCAGTTCACGCAACTTCCATCTCGATGGATGGAAAATTAGTATTCTAAGAAGTTCTCTGTCGAAAATATTAAATACATGGAACCTATTGGCCACTGCACAAGTCTTAAATGCATTGTATTGTTCAGTAGCAACTCCACAGTAGGTGTAAAGGGAAGGTGAGGAGTATGGGGGGTTGGGAGAAACAGTGGCCCACCAGATGGCAAAGTTTTTCTTTCCTTCTAATGTCTGTTTTGTATTTATTACAGAGGACTATTTCAACTTATTCTTTATATGTTATCTCATTTCTTTATCCATGGGCCCTGTTCTGTCAGTCCCTAGTTTGTCATTCAACAGCCAAGTGGGCGTGTCCGGAATATGCTACCTCATTTTGCCCCTCTGTAAATGTGACACTTCTAATGAGGCCCTATCAGCTCTGCCCAGCAAAAAGTGACTGTGTGAATGCATGACCAGGAGCAAGAATATAGTGTCTGCCAGCTAGATGATTAACATTTAGTTTGGGTTAGGTTAGGTCGATACATTTTGACATAAAAAAATCATATATCACAGCCAGCAAATATTATGTACAGTCGGGCATTTAAAGTACTGTAAAATGTAGTTATTATGATGATTAATTTAATGATTTGTGCTTTCTATATATGTAATCTGTACCAGAAAATAAAATGTACTTAATATATTACACTTAGGTGGTTGTTGCTTTACAAATTTGTTTTTAGAAAATAATAATAATAATGCATTACACTTACATAGCACTTTTCATGATACTCAAAGATGCTTTACAATTGCACCACAGCCACACCCTGGTGGTGGTAAGCTACTAGTGTAGCCACAGCTGCCCTGGGGCAGTCTGATGGAAGCGTGACTGCCATTCTGCCCCTACGGCCCCTCCGACCACCACCAAACAATCCAACCACATTAATGCATGGGCAAAGTGGGTTAAGTACCTTGCCTGGGACACAACTACGACATCTGTGCCACACCGCCCAAAAAAATAAAAAATAAATAAAAAGCCCCAAATTCATTTTACATGTTGCGCTGGTCTTTGTCAAACAGTATTGGACTAAATGACCACATATGTCCTTGAATTTTTCTATGGTATAAACAGTCCAGCGTTCAATACCAGTACCCCCTCTATAAAAATGTCTTTTTCAGTGACCTCATACTTCATTCATCATACTTTCTTACACCCCACAGTACTTTACCTGGACTCACTGGAGGCCTTTGTGTCGTGTAGCACCAGGCCACAAAGCAGCATGGTGATTGGCTGGAGGGAGAAGGACAGCAAGAGCCTACGAGTGACCTCTTTTTTTACAAAGAGAGGAGTATGGGACGTAGACCATCACCATGAACTGAAGCTGATTGGTAAGCTAATTAATAGGTTTATAATGGGCTGTAGCCATGAGCCCATCTGCAACTTATGTTATTTTTACCGTCTATTTCTATTTCAACTACAAATCATAATGACATAATTTTGTTCTCATAAGGCCTTACAGCCCATCACCATCTGTTCCACTACGAAAACTTCAACTTGGAAAAAAACGTTAAACTTATTGCATATTCTGTGTACTAACGTGCCATATGGTTTGGTTCACAAGTCTGTCTCTGAAAGGTATGTTGTAAAAGGCAACTCTAAAAAGCGATTGGATGAATGCCTTGTTGTTACATCTGTTATGGGCCAACTCGATCAACAAGTTGAAGGGTAGTGCTATTTGACAAAGAAGAAAAATGTCTTCTCTGTCCAGTTCTGATAAAATTGCTGCTATGACAGCATTCATGTCGATCTCTTTTTTTTTTTTTTTTTTGTTTCTGTGAGGTTTAAATCATGCTTGGAAATTCAACCCCTCAAATATGTTGACTGGACTTCTCAATCTTTGCCCATTCAGCCACTTTGATAATTGACAAAAATAGTTTTACAACATTGCAAACAGCCATCTAACAAGGCAATAGTATTGCTATGTTGTCATATGACAATTCCTTACCTTGTCTAATTTGATGGTATGGGATTGTTTGTAGCCACTGCAGGTATAGATCATCAGGTTCTTTTGTGGAACTCTTACATGACCTCCCAGCCAGTGCACGTATTCACTGGCCACCTTGCCCCAGTTATGGCTGTTCGCTTCCTGCAAAAGAAAAAACAACTGCTAAGCTACTCCAGAGATAAGGTATAAGTGTGTGTGTGTGTGTATGTGTGTGTGTGTGTGTGTGTGTGTGTGTGCACAGTAAAGAAAAATGACTACTGAGAATATTTGTATTATTAATTTTGATACCTTACTGCAGAGGAATAGGAAGATTTGTTTCACACTGCTGCCTCAATTTATTAAAATTATGAGTAGATTTTCTTCCAAGTCTGCTTTCTTTCTGTTGCACAAATAATGTTGTTGCTGCTGTCTCTTCCTCCTGTTGCAGCACTGTACATGTTTGCCTTCTCTTTTGGATTTTCTGAAGGGAATAAATATTTTAGAGGTGATTTATGTTCCATCTGCCTTTTTCTTAAACACCATCTGCCACTGCACGAAGCTTTGAAAGCTTTACCACACTTTCCTCTGGAAGTGTTCCTGCACCAGAGACATTCATCTTGTTTGGTGCCATAAACCAATATGGCAGACTTCTCATTAGGAGGCACTCTGAGGCATGCCGTGCAAAAACTGGGGTAGAGCGGACATCCATCTTTGGTCATTTTTGGTTTTTTTTGTTACTCTGATTATTTAAAAAAATATTGTCAAACTAATATTACAGTTTATTTGTGTAAATGTAGTCAACCTTGAACTTTAACGTAAACACCCAGCATGTATTTTCTTTGTCTAGGTTCTGTGTTTATGGGATGTTTCAAGTCAGCTCTGTATTCACCGACTGGATGGAGTTTTCCCAGCGACACAGGAGGACGCGCACACACTCCTGCTCCTGATCGAAGAGCGCCAACTCCTGCTGCTCACCTTCAACAGCCTGCTGGTCTTGCTAGAGAGCACGAAGGAGGAGACAAGGACCAGCAGTCACGAGCACCCTGTCACCTGTGTGCTTTACAACAGTCTTTTCAGACATGTGAGGGATTTACCAACTGACTGACTGATAGACGGACTAACAGATTGATGGACTGACTGATTGACGACTGACTGTTGAACGGACTGACTGACTAGCTGACGGACTGACTGTGGACGCATTGATGGTCTGCCCAACATTCTGATGCATGGATGGACTGACTCACTGACGGACAGATCGATCGATGAATGGACTGACGAACTGAACAATTTACTGACCGACCGACAGATGAACTGATGGACGGCCTGACTGCAATCAGAACAGATGATTTTTGTGCTTGGCCGAGGTAATAACTCGACAGTAGGGAGTTAAATTCAGTTCAAGTTTGGTAGAATAAATTTTCAGATAACATTATTTTGTAATCCCTTTAGCCACGTCCTTGTGTCTGAAATGCAAAGGAGATAAAAGGGAGAAAATAGAGAGCTTTCCCTTTTGTCTCAGATTTTTGGGGTTTTCGAAAATACACCTTCCATTTGAATACATTTGCATTTGACAGCAACATTTAATAATTTACCCCTGGCTTAGCATGGCAGTAAATCTGATGCATACATGACATGTCAGAATCCTTAAAAATCTTCATTTCTCAGCACGTAACACAATCATTAAAAGTCATTTCTCGCCACATAGCAGAGAGCGAACTGCTTTCAATGATTGATATCTCTGACTTTCTCTCTCTCGCTGCAGGTAATAAGCAGCGACACCGGCTCCTCTGTGATCTGCTGGCTGGCTGACACGGGCCAAAAGGTTAAGCAAATCCACCATTGCCATGGCAATGCGGAGATCTCCACCATGGCTTTGGATGGCACGCAGACCCGGCTGTTCACTGTAGGCACTGACGGAGAGGTTAAAGTGAGTGAACATGCACACACAACACACACTGTCTCAAAATTACCAGTAGTTATGTATTTGGTGTTCTAACCTGCATAAACAATTACACACATTTACAGTATTTTTAGCTCTATTATGCAGATGTGAACCACAATGCGCTTGGCTCTTCAAAACACCCGAGCAGTGGGGAAAACACAAACAATTCCTAGTTGGGAATGATAATTCTGCGTGTAGTAATTAATAATAATCAACCACATCAGCTCTTCTCTTTAAATCATCTGCACGACATCCAGATTTCGTCAACAACGATGCAGCGGTTAAGCAGTCGGATAATTATTAAACGAGAGACCCAAAACTCTGTTTCCACCTTTCTCATCATCCTCATGTCTCCTGCAGGTGTGGGACTTCAATGGCCGTTGCCTCCACATAATGAACGTTGCCCTGGGCAAGGCTGCGGCCATCTCGCAAGTTCTGCTGCTGAGGACGAACCTCCTGGTGATGGGTTGGGAGAGGTACTTGGGAGGTGTCATTTTGACCATTTGTTTACACAGCAATGGTGATTGGGAGCCTGAAAATGCAAACATTTGAAAGTGGTCTGAAGTTCTTGGAAAAAGGACGGTTTCTGTCTCAATAGCAAAAATGGTAGCCTGTAAAATTGGAGGACACGTCCTTGCCTGTTATGCTTTGGCTTTTGCTAGTACATAAAAACTAAAACAACAGAGACCGCAGAGCTATTGCAGTGTCAGTGCTGCTGATAATGATGGGTTTGTTAGGGCTTCTTCGACAAGGTGTACTAATTTTACTATACCACCACTTACTGTACGAATGTCAAATTCCAAGCCCATGCATACTACTTGCACAGGGACAGGCACTAACAAAAAAAAAAACAACCTAACGTTTAATGTATTAAAACAAGGGTCACCAACATGGTGCTTGCAGGCACGTTCACTTCCTATGGATGTTGTCGAAGTGATCATTTGAAAATTTCGACACACTGTCAAGTGCTATTGACGGAGAATTTGTGTCCAAACTTTTGCCTGGTAGTGTAGATGAATATAATGAATTATTAATGATAACATAATTAAAGGTTATTTAATCAAATGTGTTATTTCAGAAGTGTATATCAAGCTGGTAGCCCTTCACATTAATCAGTACCCAAAAAGTAGCTCTCAGTTTAAAAAACCAGACCCCTGTATTAGAAGAATTCACTTTCTGTGATGTAATCGTGTTTTTCTTGTATAACGTCCGCATCCCACCCGATGTCACTTCCTCTGTTAGTCTTTTGAGTGTGTTGTTTTCGAAACACATTCTTCACGACTTCCGCGCCTCACCACACCGCTTGCTGTCTCCCTCTGTAGGAGGTTGACAGTATTCCGCCGGCATTCCTTCGCCAAGTTTCACGTTGACCCTTCAGAGTGGAAGGGCAATGTTCATCATCGTGCTGAAGTGCTCTGTGCCGCCTTCCAACCACCACAGACTCTAGTCACAGGTGTGTGTGTGCGTGTGTGTGGTGTTTTTTTTTGTCAAAACATGTCCTTTTCCATTCCCATAAAATGCCAATAATAAAAGTAATGACAATGCATTTTATTCTTTTGTAAGATTACATTTATTCGACCCACAAGAGTCTTTTGCGTCAGTCACAAACTGGCTAGCCACTATATACTGTAACATACTGTATCCCATCATTGATACTGTAAACATTAAAAAAATCATTCCAGAATGCAGATTTAATAAGCAGAAAATGTAGCAGAATGTAAATTTAAATCACACATCACAATAATCGTTCCTTAAATTGTCCAAATCACACAGGTTAGTTTGCTGAAACTGCTTTTTTATTGGCGATATATGATTAACACATTTACACATTTTCTGAGTTTTATAATTGTATTCAAACTGCAAAGAAACGTTTGATTTATTTATTTATTTATTTTTTTATAGTTAACTAATTGGGACACAAATTTGTGTGTTACTTTTCCCATCTCAGTCTGCTAGTAGCATGGGTGTCAAACTCAAGGCCCGGGGACCAGATCCAGCCCGCCACATCATTTTATGTGGCCTGCGAAAGCAAATCATGTGTGTCAATTTTCATGATTCTTTCTGAAATCTGGACCAAATTTCAAAACAGTCATACCTAATGAATAATAACGTTGAGATATTGCAAGCATTTTTGTTGTTGTTACCAAATCACCTTTTACAGTAATTTGAACAATAGTTGAACAAAGTATTATCCTTGACTTCTTATTTCAAAATTTGTTAATTATCAATTTGTTGTTTATATGTAATAATATGATGAGGCACTTAAACCTTTATAAGGTATCGCAGTCAGTGGCCCTCTGAGGCAAACCGCAACTACAATATGGCCCGCAACAAAAATTAGTTTGACACCCTTGTAAAACAAATATTGTATAATATATACAGTATTACTACATTTGCTTTTTGCATTTACATTTACAAGTAGCAAAGCTATATTCCTTTATTATCTATCTTGTGTGGTTGTAGTAAAATTAGCCAAAAATATTTATTTAATGAAGGATTGTTGGTTTATTAATCTATCAAACAACACTTACAAGGTGCTATATTCTTGACATTGTAAGTGTGATTCTAAAGGTGAGAGCCAAGAATTGTTGTGGTCTGTGGCTTATGATTAATGTGAGTGCCACAATCTATTGGCACTAATATAATAAAGTACTTTCATAACTTCCTCGCAAGTTTCTTGATCAAAGTAGACTTTCATTTAAAAGTGTGCGTATGCATTGTCATACAAGTGATTGTCTAACTATGTATCGTCATTCTCTTTTCTTTGTAAGTTAAAATTTAATGACTTAAATGAATAATGGGTCTGTGGGGGTGGGCATTATGGAGAGGAATGGGCAGATGAAAAGAGAGAGAAGATTTAGAAATGAAAATAATTCCGCGAAAAGCACAAGTGAAATAAGGAGCAATTATGCGCTGATGAAATGAAGTGTGGTTGTTATGAAAGGAGTCTTTCTCTACATACAGTTGCTTTCATGAGTGTCTGCATGCATGATTAAACAGACAGACATTATTTTAGGTGCCCGATGGGCGCATACTGTCACACAATAGCTTGCATTCAAGAATAAGATGAGGACGAGAACTGAACATTTTCTCCACAGTTACTTGAAATGAAATCACTAAAATACAGTGAATATCACTACATAGAGACACTGGAGCTGCATCTTGTACAACATTTGCTTCATTTCCAAACACAAATTCATTTTGTATTTACACTTCACACAAAGATTCTGAATTGTGTAGTATATCACCTCTTTGCTTTGCTTAACCCAATGATGATTATACATAGGCTGCACAATGTACTAAAAGTCTGCCCTTACATCCTTAAAATACAGCTCAGGTTTGTTTGATACTTTCAGTGAGGAATTAATTTAACAATATTTTTATTAATGTGGATGTAGGTTGAAGTGGTGTTTCTAATATTTTTTAAGGTGTTTCTAATATTTTGGTTACCCCAGGCAAGGAGCATAGTAGCAAAACCACCTCAATTCAGGATAAAGGACACTAGAATATTATTGTAGCTTTTGGCTCTTTTGCCTGCCCCAAAATGAAAATGACCAAGTTCTGTATTTTCAGCCCTGCAACCCTGCCTTTTGCCCAAAGTCAGTTAGGATAGGCTCCAGCACATCCGTGACACTAGTGAGGATAAGTGGTAAAGAAAATGGATGGATGGATGGATGCGATTGGGCAATGTCTCGCTGAGTGTTCTTAACTCCTGTTTTGATGCCAGTGTTTTATTGATCAGCATTGTGCTGCCCATACTATTGCTGGTTGCAGCCAATCAGTGGTGTGTCATATAAACTCTCAATGTAAAAGCAAAAGGAACCAAAGCCATTTTGTGTTGGTTAAAACGAATTTGAGTTTGTTTAAAAAAAGTTAATGTGTGAGAACATCTTGAGTTGTATCACTTAAGGCTTCAGTTCTCGTGTAGCAGAGTATGTGAGCAGAGTGCAGGCATCCGTTAAACACCTGCTCTGGCCTTCGAAGACACAACAGCTCCTGAGATAAGTAAGGAGAAAGATAAATTTAGGGCTGTGGGGGTGGAAACTAAGATAAGAGTGGGTGTTCTCAGCGCTGCAGGGAAAAGGGTTTGGAAGTAATTAATGGTTTGTGCTGGAACAAAAGCTCGATTCAGGAGATTCGTAAGTAACTTGGAAACTTTGCCCCAAAATTCCTCCAGGTTTTCCTCCATGTTTTCTTGTTATCGCCTTCATCTCATGGTTAGATAACTATTATTACATCTATGGATTAATGTTGATTTTTATTTTTTGGGCCGAGGAATCTGTGGTTGGGAGTTCTGCTTATTTTCTTATTTCATTTAATTCATAACCTGCTATCACTCAGGCAACAGGCCTCACTATATTGACACCTCTTGAGAACTTGGCAGCTTGTCAGATGAATGCAAATAATGTATTTCATGAATACTATTTTCTTAGGTATAAACTCAATTTCCTCACCCCACTGGGTCATTTCTTTGGTGTGGCAACTTTGGAAACCTTTTACTGTTGTGGCATATTTATTCAGAAGTCCATTGGGCATAAAGATAATGTTTAAAAACCCGGTGAGGCCTGTCATTTTGCTTTGCTTCATTAGTGTATAGCCCTTGAGGGCGAGGAACCATATTTGATGACTTAAAGCCACAAATCATCCAGTCAGTAAAGACAGCTAATGGTAATGAAAAGAATGCATATTAGTTTTACTCTATTATTATAGGGACCAAACCCTGACACAGACAGCAAAAGTCTTTGAATTGATGTCCCCCAAAAGGTTAATAATTCCCTATAGATGCCACAAGATGGTGGCAAAGCACTTCTTTTGTCGAAATGAAGCTTATCCACTCACTTCAACATAGTTCCTTGGTTGTGCCAAGATGCCCAAAGAAAGTGGCCAACAGAAGTGGGTAGAGAAGCCAAAATTGTACTCGAGTAGGAGTACTGTTACTTTGTAATAATATAACTCAAGTAAAAGTAAAAGGTAATCCTTCAAATAATTACCAGTACTAAGTGGAAAAAAACTGCCCAAGAAAAAAACCAGACCCAAAAAAAAAAACCTTCCTCAGTCTCCTGAAACAATAGTAATGGTAATACAGAAAATGGATCTGGGCTGTATGAATAATGCAGGCGAACCGCTGTACACACCTCCATTAACAACCTGTAAAATGATAAGATTAAGTTATTTGTCAAGCACAAAATAATGTAGAGTTAGTCGCTGGAGACAGATGTTGAGTTGTATCTTTAAAGTTGTATCCCTCTGTTCAATTAAAAAAAAAAAAAAAAAAAAACATTTGCCCTGTTTGATGATGATTGGATAAATGTTTAATAGCCGGTGTATTTTTGCCGCCAAAATAAAAATGTGCAGGAAGTCGTGATGGAGAGATTATAGTGTGGAACAACAACACGGAAAAAGCTCTGAGGAAACTGCAGCTGCCGGCCAAACATGAAGAATTCAGTAAGCAGCCAGGTCTCATGTGCGCACACGCACGAACACACATACACATTTTCACACTCCCACTACTCTCACTTGTTCAGATGTTAATACAAAAGAGCTTCAGATAAATTTGAGATGTACTAAATCTGTAGAGAGACAGCAAGATGGCGCAGAAAATTGATGAATAGATATGTCGATGACATTTTAGCATTTTTTTAAGAGCCACCTTTGTTGCATGTGTTTCCTAAAATAGTTTTGTATCTACTGTCATTTTTGTCTCCTAGGGAAAACTGAGTATTCCCTAGACGCCCTCGCTAAATTGTCGTTTTTACAAGGTCGGACCGCTGCACAAATAACAACTGGTAAAGTAGAGTGTGCGGAATTGATTCTGCTTTCATCGTTAGTGTTTTTGCATGACTTGTCGATGTGCATTTCTTCACTGTCACTGTGCTGTAGCAAAGTCACTCAAATGGATGTAGCCTTGGCATGTTTAATAATAAGTTATTATTATTATTATCAAATCGCAGTTTCAAATGTAAAGAGGATATTGGATCAACAGTTGATTGCTTGTGTTAAATTGAGAAATGTAGAGGAAAGTATTTCAAGTGTACATGCATTGAGACTCTTGCTGCTGTTTTTTTTGTAGCTGCTATCAACTAGTAATGTTTTAACAAATATTTAATGACTGTGGCTGCTGAATTTATGGCCCTATCTCCAAAGACGGAGGGCGGCTGCTGGGCATAATCTGCTGTGTTACTTTTTTATTCATATTTATTCCACTTTTCATAATTCTATGACTTTATTCTCGTGGTGAAACATTTTGTTATTGCCAAAATAAAGTACCCCTTCATTGTAAGAGTAACAACAATACATTGTACACAACTGCAATGTTTTCTTTCCGCCGATAAGGGTAGTAAAAGTTATCTGTGATGTTTTTATTTCTCTTAGGTGGCGCCGACTTGGTGTCATGCACCAGTTCCGGGATGGTCAGGCTCTGGAACACGGTCCACGGCCATCTCGTGGGACAGTTCGAGGCCCGCAAGCCGCAACTAGGCTCTATTGTCATGACTGTCAGCCCCTGTGGAAAGCTTCTAGTCACAGCAGATTGGGAGGGCACGATCAAGACATGGGACGTAGAGGTACTAAACAGAGAGTTGCTGCTGATTCTTTCATTTAAACAACTGAGATGTACCAGCTTCAGGTCATGCACAAGCAGCACAAATCACAAATGGATCATTTGACAGATATCCAAGCAATTGAACACAAGAAATATGATTGCTCCTAAATGCACAATTTGTAATAGACCTTCAACCTAACTTAAAATTACGGTCTGACGCAACTGGCACATTGTACATTTTGTCTTAACCATCACAAAAACTACAAGCTGATAAATCAGAAGGTGTAGACTGGATGTTAGTTGCACACAAGAGCAAACAAACAATGGCAAGGAAATTGATCAAAATAACCATTGTGGAGCAGAGTATTTCGGATAAGTCCAAAGAGAATCTGGTGAAGTAAATACACTATATCACTCAGATACAAGACAGTTGGGTAATTCAAAAGTATTGGGCAAGATTTTGTTGGTTCCCACAAAAATAGGTACAGGTAAAGCTAATCAGACCAGCATGGAAGGAGAAGACAAACAAATAGTTCATAACCATCAAAAATGTTAACTAAAACACTGCCCAACACACTGAAACAGTAGTTTTAGTAACACGGTCAAAGGTTGATTTTTGGTATCTGAAGAATTAGTTGTCTGATATTTCAGACAGTATTACAGTAAAATGACAGCCTTTCAAGTATTACAGCCAAAATATTCAGACAATAAATCTTTGTGGCTGAATTCAGATGTCTGAGGCTCATTTTGCTCCCAGTTTAATTTATGGACATGTATGTGTGTAGCAGGGCTGAAGAAGTTGGGCAAGCTCAGCGCTCTGGTTCAAATTCTGTCCCACGGCAAATGGGCTTTGGGATCAGCTGGATGACTTGAACATTTGCACTGTGTTATGCACTCAAAATGCAGTGCAGTGCAGTTTACCGTTGCATCTCATTAAGACACCATGCCGTAGTTTGTGTTCATCACAATAGGCGCACTTGTGTTGTGTGTAACCTTCTTTGCCTATTGTATGCCTGAAGTATGACATTTAACTTCAATAAATTGATGGCCTTTAACAAGACAACAAGGACCAAAACAACCCATTGCAAATGAAATGTCTGTGTTTTCTTAAATAAAACAATCAGTATTTTTGATAACCACAGATGAACATAAAGGTTAAGTCCGTTGTTGAGAACATTTTCTTTCAGTCCTCCTAATGTGCTCAACCAATTTGCCTTAACACATAAACTTATACTGGGGTGTTTGTCTAATACTGCTTAGTGTGGCTTATAACAAGTACACAGTGAGTGACGTTACGACCAATCGGTGGTGCTGCGTTTAATGTCTGACAATGTCTGTCGAGACCGCCTCGTGATTGCATACAATCTGCAACGGTGACCGACACTTCCATCAGACCACGGACCTAAACGGAAACACGTGTAACAGCCCAGGAGGACATGCAGACTTCCTTACTATTTGAAAATCTCAGACAAACATTTTTTGTAGGCCCCCAAATATTGACATGCAGGTATGACACATCTTTTTCATTTTCCACAGAAATGAATAATCCTCTTGAGAAGAATCCTAGTGACTCATTCCACCAGCAAAATGATATTAGGGGGGACCTCTTGAAAATGAGGTGGTACATCTCATGGGGTCTATCCTTATACCAACTTCTTCCAGTATTAAACCAGCCGTACACCGATCGACTAGACCAAACTCACACAGTGTGTGTGTGTGTGTTTACGTTTTCATGGGCCATACCAATGTAAAGTATTTGCCCACCTGCCTTGATTTGCATACGAGTTGAAGTGACATCCCATTCTTAATCCATAGGGTTTAATATGATGTCTGTTCACCTTTTTCAGCAATAACAGCTTCAACTCTTCTGGGAAGGCTTTCCACAAGGGTTAAAAGTGTGTTTATGTGAATTTTTGACCATTCTTCCAGAAGCGTATTTGTGCGGTTACACACTGATGTTTGACGAGAAGGCCTGGCTCTCAATCTCTGCTCCAATTCATCCCAAAGGTTGCCTGTTGGGTTGAAGTGAGAACTCCGTTCAGGCCAGTCAAGTTTATCCAAATGCCATGCTTGGAGATGGCCCCTTCCTGCTTCGCCATGACTGTGCACCACCAGTGCACAAAGCAATGTCCATAAAAACCTGAATGAGAGCGTTTGGTATCTATGAACTTGACCGGCCCACAAAGAGTCCTGACCTCAACTGAACAGAATACCTTTGAGGTGAATTAGGGCGAAGACTGAAAGGCAAGCCTTGTTGTCCAACATCAGCGTGTGACCTCAAAAAGGCGCTTCTAGAAGAATGGTCAAAGATTTCCATGAATACACTTCTAAATCCTGTGGAATGCCATATACAGTATATGTACATATATACAGTATATGTACATATATACCGTAGCAGAGAGTTTTACGACTTGCTTGCCAAATACTTATAGTAAGAAAGACTTGACTTGAGAGTTGGTAGCCAAGAGACTTGACTTTGACTTGAACTCCATGTCTTAACAAAGTCATCTCATTTACAGTTGGAAATCTGCATTTTAATTAAGAATGGGCATTTTTTTGAAAGAAAGAAAGAGAGGTTTTTTTGGGGGGCGGGTCATTCGCACCAACCTGGCAACACATTTTGCATTGTTGTGCACTTGCCAGTGTGAAGTAGCACCTTCATGAACAACAATGGAAGGAGCTCCAAAGATAATACAATTTGAATTCAAGGACTATGTTGTTGATGAAGTCTTTAAAAAGAGGATGGCAACCTGCATGTTTTGCAACTCGCGCATTAAAGACAACAACAATGACTAACCCTATCCCAACAACTTCATCTGTGAATACAAAACTCAAAAAGACAGGTAAGATAATGTAACAGTTTAGCTAGGTGGTCAAATATAAGTAGAATACACCGGTTTGGGAAGACTAAAAATAAAAATGTGATTGTGAATGTTTTAGTACGGCTAGGTAATGTAAATAAGGGTGGGAGGGTTTATGATAACTGTCCGAACCTTTCGTTTTGGTTCATATAGGCACGCAAAACTATCTCTTTTTTTCCCTCTCTCTCGTTTACTAATGAGGCGAAGTGTTGTGAACTCCAGAGCAGAAAGTAGTGCCTAAAATATAATGCAGAAGATGTGAAGCGGCGTAGCTAGTTGTGGAGTTTAAAAAAAAAAAAAAAAAAAAAAGCTGAAGCATTCAGAGTTCCTTTCACTGGAGCTCAGGTGCTAATATTTTTGATATTTCCAACTTTGTGGGAACAGTTTGGAGATTTCCCCTTCCTATTCCAACATGACTGGGCATCAGTGCACAAATCAAGGTTCATAAAGACATGGATAAGAGAGTTTGGTGTGGGTGAACTTGACTGGCCTGCACAATGCTGACCTCAACCCTATGGAACACTTTTGGATGATTAGAGCGGAGACTGAGAGCCAGGCTTTCACGTCCAACATCAGTGTGTAACTTCACAAATGCACTTGTGGAAAAATGGTCATAAATTCCCATAAACACACACATAAATCTTGTGGAAAGCCTTTCCGGAAGAGTTTAAGATGTTATAATTTCAGAGGGTGGACCGATGTCTTATTAAACCCTCAGGATTAAGAATTGGATGTCACTTAAATTCATACCTGAGTCAAGACAGATCAGGCAATATAGTGTAGATTGAAATGAATGAAACAAAATATTATGTTGTCTCTCAAATTTGTTCATTAGCCTCAGTTGATTTTTCTACTTTGTCGTTAACAATATGAACATGCAGACGGTAGCTTTTAGCAGAATAATAACAGAATTCCAAGATGCTGCATCACCGTCATGCATGCACTTCCGAGATGCACTTTCAAAATTTACATTGAACTAACTGATTTCCTCAGCAATACTGCCTGGAGTCAGATGAGGAAGTGGTGACTGAACCTCCAGAATTGGTGTGCAGTTTCCGCCCACACCAAGATGGGGTCACTCACCTGGATATGTGTATCCATGGCGATCGGCTGCTCCTTCTGTCAGCATCTTCAGACTGCAGTGTAGCCCTCAGCTATCTGTCAGGGGAAATTATCGGCTTGTTTGGACAGGTAAATACACGCTCATACACAGAAAGTAAAGTAGTATGCATGCAGACTGTTACAGAAAACAATATTTTTATTTTTCAAATAGATGGATTTAGTGGCAAAGGCATTGTTCAGCCTACTGATCCCTGGGTTGGTGGTGGGTGGTAGGATTCAGTTGACTGAAATGATGTGAAAGGAGAAGGAGCGTCTCCATACACGTCAATGTGGGTACACGTTAAGGGTGACGTCTGCATAGCGTTATGGTATTTTTCTTAGGCCGCAAAACACATGCAATACAAATCGCACATAAGAATATACGTACGTGAAAATGAACATGTATGTTTAAAGAAAAATAGGTGCACATTTATATTGTGCTCATGATACATGCGCATAACCAAATCGGTATACAAAAAAGCTGTCAGCCTCAATTATGGTCAAGTTGATAGTAATATTTAATATAGTAAAATGTGGTAAAGGTTTGCAAAGTTTTGAATACCACACATACAATTCTTGGCTAAAGCATGAGATACACTTGATCTGCATCAATTCTGAGAGGTATTTCTTCTTTGTTCTTTTCGTGAAACTAAATGAGCTAAACTAAATTTAAGAAACGGCCAACGCATTTGGACATCACTGGAAAATAATGCATATGTACCTCCGCTTGGTTGTTAGAACTCAGTCACCTTCAATCTGCAGTCTTTAAAAATAAATAAATAAATAATACTATCCAGGCAAAGATGGTGAAAGTAATGTGACAAGAGATTAACAATTTTACAATTGCTGTTTGAATGATGGTATGTTATTAAAAAGTTGAGTGTCTGATTCTTTACTGATGTACTATTAGGAGGAGCAGTGGAGCATCGTGAAGCCTGGATGTTTTCCCTCACAGTGGGACACCATTGATGATAGACACCCTGGCAACACAGCAGAACGTGAGGAGGTGGAAACAGACAGGAAACAGGATTGTGGAGTAGAGCACAGCGTTTGTCTGGGTGAATAGTCACTTCTGACTTACTGTAAGTATCTTTGCTCTGTTATATTTAAAGTTTATTTGAAACCATGACTCTTACTGTGATTTCAAGAGTCTTGGTAATATTTTATATTACAAAACACAACTGAGGTTGTTGAGGTTCATCAGTTCTCCTTGGGCGATTTTAGAAATGGACACATTGGACACAAACACGATTAATTGTAATTTTTGGGAACTAAAGGTAGAGTTTTCATTTTTAATCATTTTTTTTTTTTCATATACTGCATGTTAAAACTGTGTATAGGCCTATGACCTGCCAGTTGAATATTATTAAAATTATCTTTTGAAAAATCTTCCCTCTTTGGTCCCATTTTATGCCTCTAATTTAATTTAAATTATTACAGTGGTGCCTTGAGATACGAATTTAATTTGTTCTGTGTCCATGCGCTTAACTCAAACCACTCTTATCACCCCGTTGAAATGAATGAAAATGGCATTAATCCGTTCCAGCCTCCCCGTCCCAGAAATGTTTATTTTTTATTTTTAATAAGGAATATAGCACTCTATAATAATATACTTTATAAGAACACATAATACTAAAATAATCCTTTTTTTTTTTTTTTTTTGTCAAGGATGAAGAATATACTGCATACCTGTGCACAATGTTACATTATCCGTCCATATGTGTTGTTCCACCCTATGTATTCAAATGTCCATTTCTTAAAGGGTTCTAATACCGCGACTGTCAATGTTAACTGTTAGCATGTCAATGGCGTTTTTCCATTCATTTTGTTGTGCGTGTGTTAAGAAAAAAACAACAAAAAGAGGGAAGAAGTTGAAAAAATCCAAGTGATGCTCAGACTCCAATAAATGATGTGAGCTAGGATTTGCTACTATAATTTAGGAAGGTAAATTATGACATGAGTTTTGCACTTAATATAAATGATGGCATCTTAAAGTCAAATGGAAAGATGTACTCAACTTAAGTCAGCAATAGCAGTCTGGAGGCAAGATAAATCTCAGTACGGGTAACAGTTACTGTACCATTTATCAGCTGAAGGTGTGATATTAGATCCTAACGAGATGTAAAATGAAAACTGTGTGATGGACTTTGTGGGATAATGAAGTACTGGGATAAACATATTTTATCCTCGATGTTATAAATCCGACCATCCCCTAAACAATCTGGGCTTGACCATTAATCCACCAGTAAGTCAGAACAATAATTTAAAATATCTACAGTTAAATAATAGGAGAATGAGGAGAGTGCTCCTTTTAGTGAATGTTTGTTAATTATTGTCGTTTAAAAAAAAAAAAAGTTAAATGTTAAAAAAATTAATTCATTATTATCATGATTTACAAGTAAAATATGTTTATTTAATTATATTTAAGAACATTTCTTTGTGCACCAGATTGTGGGACGTAGGCATGAGATTTCTCCGGGTACTCCGGCTTCAAAAACATGCATTTTAGGGTAACTGAAGACTCTAAATTGTCCATAGGTGTGAATGTGCTCTGCGATTGGCTGGCGACCAGTCTACGCTGGTCGCGGCCTCTCGCTCCAAGGTCAGCTGGGCTAGGTTCCAGCTCTCCTCTGATAAAAATGAGGAAAAGCGCTATAGAAAATGGATGGCTAAATAATCCTTTGTTGATTGGTTGGGAGAAATCACAAGGTTCTACTCCCTATAGAAGTAAGTCTGGAATTATCTTTGCTTACCGTTTACAGTAAAAGCTCCCCGTGTTCTTCCTTAAAATTTATTTTGTTTGGTTTGGATTCTGGTGCTCAGTGAACTATTCATCATGGAATTTATTGTAAGTTCAACAAAGGTTAATTCAGTTCAAATATATAATTTAGTTTGTAGTGGAGTTGACAGTTTTATTACTTGGGATGTTGTGGAGTCTGTAGAGTGTCTGAAAGTAGCAGTTAATGAATAGATGTACCAGGCTGATTATATTGACTTGTGTGTCTGCATTTAATTTAATGACTTTATTAAATTGTTGCAATGCTTCAAATTGGTCTGCTGCATACATCTGTAGTTATGGCAACAGTATCTCTATTATTGATGCCTTTAAATATAACTTTTCTTATAGTCACACAAATGTGCAGACAAGGAAAAAGAGGATTAATTTCTTAAAATGAGGTCACTGCTTCCACATTCCTTCTATAAAATCACCATTTAATTTCCTGGCCCTTAAAAACAAATGTGCTAATGCTAAAACTAGACTTTGTGAGATGTCTTAGTCACTGTCACAGTGTTCACGGCTACATCCTCTTACGGATTCCCAACCACTGTTTTGTGGTATGTTAGTGTGCCATGACAGACGTTACAGATGTTCAGATGTTATTAAACTAATTTCACTTAATTCATCTGAAAATTATTGTATTTATTGTTTGTATATGTATTTACTAAAAATAATGTATCGTTGTTCATCTATCAATGCCAGCGACCTTTAGCAACAGGCAGAACAATTAAATGTTCTTCCACTATGGCAGAAGATACAAGCAACCTATGTATCCACCTGTTGCTATTCATACATCATGGAACAGTAACACAGCATTTCTTGAAAAAGACCATACCAACACTCAAACATAGTGGTGGCGGTGTGGTAGTCTGGGGTTGTTTTTCTTCTTCAGGACCTGGACGACTTGCTATGATAGATGGAACCATGAATTTTGCACTTTACCAGAAAGTCGTGAAGGAGAATATTTGGCCATCAGTTTGTAACCTCAAGCTGAAGCGCACTTGGATTCGGCAGCAGGACAATGATCCAAAACACACCAGCATGTCAACTTCTGAATGACTTTAAACAAATTTTTATTTTTTTTTAAAGATATATATATATATATATATATAAAAGATATATATATATATATATATATATATATATATATATATATATATATATATATATATATATAGTCAAAGCCTGCACTTGAATCCGATTTAAAATGCTGTGCCATGACTTTAAAAAGGCTGCTTCATGCTCAAAAACCCTCAGGTGTTGCTGCATTAAAACAATTCTGCAAGGAGGAGCGGGCCATAGTATCTACACAGACATGAAAAACTCATTGCCAGTTATAGAAAACGCTTGATTTCAGTTGTTGCCGCTAAAGGTGGGCCAACCAGTTATTAGGTGTAGGGGCCCATTATTTTTTTCACACAGGGCCAGAACCCAAACTTGCTTGAATATTGTTCAAGCAATCATGTAATCAACCCATAGTTCTTCTCGTTATCGCAGCATCCACATGGAGCCCGCTATCCTGGTCTCTCATTGAAAATATGTGGTGTATTATGAAGCGCTAAATATGACAATGGAGACCCTGGACTGTTGACAAATGCAAAAAATAAAATAAAATTAAAAAAATTGTTTCTCAGTTTGAACATTAACTATCTTGCCCTTGTTATTCAATTGAATATGGGTTGAAAAGGATTTTCAAATCATTGTATTCTATTTTTATTTACATTTTACCACAACCTCCCAGCTTCATTGGAATTAGGGGTTTTGTAATGAGAGAGAGGGAGAGAAACAGCTGAATATAAAAGTGAGTGGTTGTTTTTGTGGTAGGATCAATTGGAAAGTCTACACTGGGCTGCCTGACAGTGGTCCTCAGGTGAGTAGTGCCAAGCCCTCACTTTATCACCAGCTTTGACAGTGTGTGTGTGTGTGCGTGCGTGTGCACTTGGGTCTAAATGACCTCAGTCCATCACAGCCACCAGAGAGAGAGAGAGAGAGGGAGCCTGGTCTGCACCCTTTATCACCGTGTGTGTGTGTGCGTGTGTGTGTGTTTGTGCGCACGCGTGTGTGCGTCCGCGCACACTTGGGTCAAAATGACCTCAGTTCATCACAGCAACCAGAGAGAAAGAGGGAGCCTGGTCTGCACCCTTTATCACTGTGTGTGTGTGTGTGTGGGGGGGGGGGGGGGGGGGGGCGTGTGCGTGCGTGCGTGCGTTTGCGTATAAGTGTGTGCATTTGTGTACGTGTACATGTTTGTGGACACTGCAGGAGTGATATTGATGTGTCTCCGAGATCAGTGTCGGTGTAATCTGAACAACTGAAAGTGCTTTTATGACCATGAGAGATGAAACTCAAGAGGTCACCTTTTTTTTTTTTTTATGTTGCTTTAAAGATCACTTCTAAATCTAGAAAAATAAAAAAGAGGGAAAGTTGGAAAATTTGGCTCATGAGACATCAGCATCTCATCAGAAAATCTCAGTATACCTCACAAGGTAGTGCATAAATGCCATCCTTACTAGCTTCCAAGGGAATTTATTGCTTTGTTTGTGACCGCTAGTTACATACTTCTGTGGGCATACTTACACGGTAGTGCTCGGCAAAATACATGATGTCATCGGTGTGTTAGAGACAACTCATCCCGATACTGCTCTCATCGCTGCTGGTGACTTTATAGAGTCCAATTTACAGACTCTACTCCAGAAATATTATCACTATATGGACATGCCCAGCAGTGATAAGAATATGCTGGACCAGGTGTGCAGTAACAGACAACAGTCAAAACAAACAAACCATGTTACTAAACAGGTGGGTCGCTGGATGCCTGAGACTCAGAGCATCCTGACTGTTTTGCATTGAACGACTGGGATGTTTTAAAAGATGTCTGCAGACAGGATCATGCTAAGTATGTAGCTGAGTACGTATGCACTTGTGTTGATAACAACATGCCCAAGATAAGTAGAAGTAAAGAAGTTCCCTAACTACAAGGCCTAGCTAAACAGTCAGGTACATAGCAAGTAGCACACAAATGAGTCATTAGGAAGTATTTCAAGAGAGTGGTGGTGGCCTACAACCAGAGCAGCACACCAAACACACTGGTCCTCCTGCAATACGTCGACTGACACAACAGGTCCGCCTTACGGTAGAAGCCATTGCTGCCACACTCCACTACTTCCTTTCCCACCGGGAAATCAGAGATGCTCTTATTTGACTGCAGCTCCACCATAAATACTCTCATCCCACAAAGCACTAACTGTAAACAGGATGAGTGAAGTAAATCATTACATTATCTCCATCAATGAAACGTTAAATATGAGTGTTGCATGGTGCTGTAGTGCTACACCCTGTGAGGGAAGGACAGGAGAAGCTAGAACAGGACAAGGACAGGAGTAGAAGCATGCAGGACCAGGGTCATGAACCCGGCTGTACAACTGAAGTGTGGTGGCATTAATTATGTGAATTATAAAAGTGTACAGGACGAGAGTATAAGTGAGGGGATACATAAGCTTTTGCATATTCACGAGTTATTTGTTGCAGTAAGGGGTGTGTGCCTGCGGATACATGCAAGTGAATTGATACCGTTTTACATGTACAAGAACTGAGAGAAGTGTCGCGGCGGCTGAGGACCCCACCATGTCAATCAAGGGGGGGGGGGGGATCAGGCCCAGGGGTCCACCTGAGAGCAGCCCGGCGGACGGGACACATTGTTCAGTCCGACGGTCCATTTTATTCGCTCTCCGCTATATCGGGGTCTGTTTTATTTGAGGTTCCACTGTATTTCCTAAGGAGGCTAAGAAAGTTTGGTATGTTGCCCAAGATTTTCTGCAACTTCTACAGTTGCATTGTGGAGCGCGCCGTGACCAGTTGCATCACCGTGAAGAACGGCAGCACTGCTGCTATGGACCGCAGACTCCTGTAAAGAGAAAACTGCTGAGAAGAGCTCCAAGACACCTCTGTCCTCTGTGCAGAGGATCCACCACCACAGAGCCCACAGCAGGGCTGCCTCCATCATCAAAGACCCCACCCAGCCCCAGCATGGAGTGTTCACACTTCTACCCTCAGGCTGCATGTAAAGAATGTTCAATATGACGGCACCTGCTAAAATCCACCACCAGCTCCTTGTTTTTTGCAATGTTGGAGGTGTTTTTTCCGGCACCATTCCACAAATGGTGCTGTATTTCCATTAAATTCCAATTAATTGCATTCACTTTTAGGTAAAATATTTGAGTAGCCCACCATTACATGCCTCAGAGCCTCTGGGGTAGCTTTAGCATTTCAAATGGAGTCATACACTAAACAAGCAAAGCATTGCAGTATTGCGATCTCATCAACTTTAATAGCAGAGCGACTCGTTTGATGCCTTTCCAAGAGTTTGTATATTTGAATTTTCTTCTGTCCTCTCCCCAATAGTTTATCTATGAGGCTAAGCAACGATCATGTAAAAAAGTGAGCTATTAGTAGGTGGCTAATTTTCCTCATCTGCCTTCTTATGAAGACAAATAAGAAGCAGACCTCAGATGAATGAAGAGGAAGTGAAATGAACTCTGTGATTAAAGTGAAATGTAATCCAGACTTTTTGGCTGGGGGGTTGCACTATCTATCATTGTGGGACACAGTGTACACTAAAGACCAGTTAATTTTGAATAGAATATGTATGCATGTGGCAGCAGGGTGGATGACTGGTTAGCACATCAGCATCACAGTTCTGAGGACCCAGGTTCATATCCGGTGTGTTCTCCCCGTGCCTGCGTGGGTTTTCTCCGGGTACTCCGGTTTCCTCCCACATCCCAAAAACATGCATGAATTGGAGACTCTAAATTGCCCCGAGGTGTAAATGTGAGTGAAAATGGTTGTTTGTTTATATGTGCCCTGCGATTGGCTGGCGACCAGTTCAGCATGTACCCCGCCTCTCGCCCGAAGATAGCTGGGATATGCGCCAGCACACCCAGGACCCTAGTGAGGATAAGCGGTACGGAAAATGGATGGATGGATATATGTATGTAATAAATATGTATGCACACAATATTTCCTATGTTAGTGTAATTTGAGGTTAGTTAGTGTAATTTGAGGTGTGGGACATATTGCTTGGCGATAATTAAGTTAACTTATTGGTGATTTTAACTCATAATGGAAGTGGTGGTTATTGCGTGGTGTACAGTATAATACAGTAAGTGCAAACGGGTTTGCACGTTCCACACATGCATGGACTTAGTTTTGTAATATTGCCTCATCTGTTGAAAGGACACGTGTCTCTGTTCTTAAAGTCCATATTAAAAACAGCTTCATTTATATGTATGAGTTTTGTGGCAAATGATTTAGTCTGAGTCCGAATGCACATTACAGGTCAGGCTGCTTCATAATTACCATAAATCAAATTTACATCTGTCATGTAAGTTACTCCTCATCTTGGTGTTTGTGCCTGGTTAATTTTAACATTCCCAGAAAATGAGATTTAATGCTGTGCAAATGTATGAATGCATGCATGCTGGTACCTCACATGCTTGTTTTACACCAGTATGGCAAAAAGAAAATCAATATAAAGCACAGAACAGACAACTGAAATGGGGGGGGGGGAAATGTAGGCCTGCAAGGGTTTGTTTGCTTGTGGTGGCACTGAGGAAGACTTTGGTTTTGCCACCCAGAAGAATGTGTTTTTGTCATGATGACTTGTCCTAGTATAACAATCTCAATATTTAGGATTGTCTGATTCAACCTTGGCGGCACGGTGGACGACTGGTTAGAGCGTCAGCCTCACAGTTCTGAGGACCCGGGTTCAATCCCCGGCCCCGTCTGTGTGGAGTTTGCATGTTCTCCCCGTGCCTGCGTGGGTTTTCTCCGGGCGCTCCGGTTTCCTCCCACATCCCAAAAACATACATGAATTGGAGAGTCTAAATTGCCCTTAGGTGTGAATGTGAGTGCGAATGGTTCTTTGTTTGTATGTGCCCTGCGATTGGCTGGTAACCAGTTCAGGGTGTACCCCGCCTCCTGCCTGATGACAGCTGGGATAGGCTCCAGCACGCCTGTGACCCTAGTGAGGAGAAGCGGCTCAGAAAATGGATGGATGGATGATTCAACCTTTACATTACAATGTCAGATTTTTGTAAAAGGTTTTAGAAACATTTTAGAATATCTAAATTCTAGTCCAAACCTATACTATAAGTCCAGAGTCTGTAGGAGAGCTGTTTCTAATATTTTGCCTACCTGATTAAGCAACATGAGAAGGACAATACATTAAACACATCTCTCAGTATGATGCATTGCAAATTTACAACACTGTAAACACAATAAAAAAACATTAAGTGCAGCAGGGTCCTATGAGTTTTGTTCTCAAACTCATTATTGTGCTCTATCTGAGATACAGTATCTAACAATAGCTCACAAGGGTCCTGTTTGATCAACAATTACAGTTCAACCCACAAATATCAATTTACACTAACCAAGATGGTAAAAAAAGAGAGAGAGGATGACACAAAGTGAAACATGCTATAGCAAGCATTTACTTACATAATCTTTGGCACTTGTACTGGCATACAATCCCGCTTTCTCCGGTCCATTGAGCATCTCAGTTAAGCTCTCGCTTCTCCTGCCAATCTGCACATTCATTACCAAGATGGCACATGATGGAGAACGTCGCTTCAAGGGACATTTGAGTCGAGCCGCTTTTCCAACTGAATAATATACGTTCACATCAAAAGGTTTTCAGACATCCTGCAAATTACTAAGTAATCATTAATATGCAAAAAAGAGAGTTTAGTGAAAGCTGGTTGTTTATTGGCACTAAGTTACAGATATTCACATAGTCATTGCTTTGGTAAGTTTTTAATTAGTTCATTTTTTTTCTTCAGTGTTCCAAAGCACATCGCATTATATACACTAGAAGAAAATCTATTCGTGCATGCCCATGTCTATTAGAAACAGACTCTGTGTCACTTTTCTCTTGGCTGGACTCCTGGGGCCTGCGCCCTCCCCACACCCGGTTGTCAGGCTGCGGAGGAGTGGGGGTCCCGGTCCCCCTCCCCCCCCCCATTCCGTGCACTTCTCGGTTCCGTTTCTTTTGGGGGGCTGGGTCGGGGAGGATTGCGTGGTTTGGATGGGGGTGTCCGGGTTGTGGGCGTCCGCGACTTGGACTGTGGTGGGCATTTGGCTCGGGGTTCTTTATGGCCAGTATCGGTGTCAGAGTGGTGTGTGTGGGGGTGGCCCGGTTGACTTGGTACTCATTCGTTGGTGTTTCGGCTAGGGGTTGGATGTGACGTTGTTGAGGTGGTTATTTGGGGCTGTTTCATCGCGTCGGGTGGTTTGTATTGGGTTTTGGCTTGGCTTCCTGTTTTGGACTCGTGGCCTTTTGTTTTTTTTTTTGGGTGGGGGGGGGGGGGGCGTGCTGGGGCTCGGCGATTTGGCGCGGGGGCTGGCTTCACACAGGTGCCGGTGATTTATTTATTTTATTATTATTATTTAATTTTCTCCTTTCCCGATTTTGGGGCGCGGGGTTGGAATTTGGGGTGCTGTGGGACGTCGTTTGTGTGGGCTTTGTCCCGGTTCATTGTGGTGTTGGGTTGCTGCGGTGGGGTTTTGGCTCTGTGTTGAGTTTTTATCTTTCTGTCATCGGCGCTTGTGTTGGTTTGGAGACTGGAGTGGGCGTTGGGGACCGTCTGTGCGACCGGCTGTTTGCCCTGTAGCCTGTCTCGGTGTTGGCATGGACGTGTTCAGTGATTTTGGCTGCCTGGTTAGCTAGGGGTTGGCTTCGCTGGGGCTCCGTGCGGTGTGGGCTGGGGCCTGGGGAAGGTATGGCGCTGCACGTTGTGGGGGCCTCCTTTGCGCCGTATGGTTTTGTTCCTGGTGTTGTGCTGGGGTGAGTGGTCATTGATTTTGGCAGGGTCGGGGCGCGGTTTTGTTTGCCTCAGCCACCGTTGGGCGCATCTTCTTCCGTGCTCTTCTTCGTTGGTTCTCACGGGTTCTTCGTTGGTTCTCGTCACTTCTTCTTCTTCAGGGTGGGAGGGCTGTGGGCGTCGGGGCTGGGGTTTTTGGATTTGGTCAGTTCCGGGGTGGCCGAGGCGTCGGTCCCGCTTGTGGACGATTCTCGATGACGTGTTTAGCTATGACCCTTATTTATTTTTTGGGTGGTGGCTGGCTCCTGCGCTGGGACTGGTTGGGGCGCTTCGATCGGGCTTGGGATCTCCCTGGGTCCTGGGTGGTTGTTGGCGTCCCCTCGGTTGGGTCTCCTGGTGGACGGGCTCGCTGACTCGCACCCCTCAGGCTCACCCTCCCTCGATGTGCCGGCACAGCAACTCCGTACACCAATTGACTAACATGCATATGATATAGTGTTCATTCACTAAAAGGTTCGACAGAAACTATAGACTTTAATTACTTGTGCTAGGATCACTAATAACAACACAGGTTATACTAACTTATCAACTCACAGATTCTTACAGGTGGTTAGATATTAAAAGAGAATCGCATCGTGCCACTTGCCAGTAAAACTGCCTTGCTCATTTCCCCACATCCTGTCCTGTCCTCCTCTGTTCTCTCTTATCTGGTTGTCTTGGCTAGTTATTGCATATCTTCACCAGGTGTACCACCCCACGCCTCCCCCCACCCCAATCTACAAATAACTGTTGTAATGTTACATATGTTCAAATATCAAGACTGTCTCACTATAGTTCTGCTGTGGTTTTCACCCCTAGTCCCCCTGTCCACTCTCTCCCTCTGTCTGTCCCCCCCTAAAACCCTTTTCTGTCGGGCTGCATTTTCAATAAACATCATAATAATAAAACATTAAAAAATAAACGGGGGAGTATTTCAAACTCCTCTGTTGCACAGCAAAACTGTTCCAGCACAAAGGCATACAGATCCACCATTCTGCAAGGCCATGCAGCTGAACAGGAGAGGTTTTAAAAAAACAAACAAAACAAAAAAACAGACTCTTTACATTGCATATAACTGCAACTTCCAAGGTTGAATGCAATCCATTCCAGGAAATAGGTTTACCTCCAAATTTGTTTAAATTCTGGGAAAAAAAAAAAATTCCAGGGACATAAAACAGTTAGATGTACAGGCAATCTTTTATGTAACATTTTAACACAATTAACTGTCATACAAGTTATTATTTAAAAACACAAACGCACCCTTATCAATAAAGGCTCATATTACTGTTGTGCTGGCAAGGTAACTTCTGTCTCAAAAAGACTTTCTAGTGTAATGTACCTTCCACTCATTAACGTTGAGCCATTACACAAAAAAATCCAAAGGGAAAGTAAAATACACTTGTGGCATTCGTCCTTCGGATGCTCACTGACCTTAAGTACCACGAAATATGCGGACGTTTTATGTGATGTCGTGCTTGATGGCAGTTTTAGGTTTTTGTGCGACTTTAGAGAAGTATTCTTCTCAATGGTTCTTGTTGAAATCTAAATTTTGGAGCCTGTATATTGTCGGCCAATAAAAGTAGTACTAAATTGTACAACTTCATAAAATCCCACTTCCTGCATATGTCTGATTTTATAGATTCAAATTTGGTTGGGTAAGTATGAACTGAGACAGTATCAGGTGAAAAGATAGGAGATGCCAATGAGAAAATAAGCAATTGTGAGGTTAGATGAGTAGAGCCGGTATGCTGCGAAGATAAATAGAGAGGTAAATTAGAGTTTAGACAAAATGTGCTAAAGATGGAAATTTAAGTCAGAAAAAATTATGCAGAGAGGCACTTAGATTACTTGACAACAGACTACACTGAGCGATAATAATAATGGCATCTGGAAGTGTGTAATACTGTATGTCAATTTATACTCTCACAATAATTTGATGACCGTAATTTTACAAATCCATGATATCTTTCGATATGTTCTTTCTTTATACAGGTAGACTGAACAGCCAGCCGGCAATAGGTCCAAACCTTAGAAAGTCACACGTCAGCAGCATGCAGTTTGACCTTGCCAGTCTCTGAAGCCTGCAGCCCACCAAGACCAAAATTGTAACAAGATTGGACCTTTACAATGACACAACCCTTGACCCGAGACACAGCATACATCCACACTGCGGACGTGGTAAAAATCGCCCTGAAAAACTCTTCAATTCTTTTTCATGGTCATGTCGCATTTCTTTCGGGCCCCTTGCAGAGTTAATATGGCTCACGTGTAACTACTCCATAGGCCAATTCAATAGTTTTTTACATATACAAACCGCACTCACTAGGCTTTTTGAATGATAAATGTCAAATGACAATGACACTTTAATTTTGAAAAATTACACATGCCGTCTCTGCAGGCTGGTTACATGCACATAAGCTAATACTCTCCACACCCTGTCTGTTCCAACTGTGAGTTCTGTAGGGCCAACGGCTTTGTGAGTTTACATTCTACGCAGAAATACTTTCACACCATTGCAGCATATTTCGAAATCCAATGCAAATGAGACCCAATGATTACTGGAGCCTATGGCATTTGATGTGGATTAAAGGCACCTTGATTTATCTCTTTTCACATCACAAACATGCCTTTGGGTAAGATGAAAATCTGCTCAGAGTCTAAAGGTAAGACGTAGCATGCATGTACAGACTCTCTAATATCCTTACGCAGGTCATACTTAAACATTCAAGATTATAGGTCCTATCTCTTAGAGGGTATGGCATTAAAATTCATGTATTGTTATTACCATTCTGGTACCGTAGCGAGCTAGTTCACAGTTCTCCTTAAGGCCACGAGGTGCTCTTTAAAGTAAATGAATGGCTGGGTACTTTAGCATGTATTGTAAAGCCCTGAATAAAAAAAAAAAAAAAAAAAAAGATTGCTATAAAAGAACGTCTGTGTCTTTTAGTCCACAATGTCTTTTCTGTATGCTAAAAAGACCTTTGACTGAGCCACTTTAGTAGTAAAATATATAATATATATGCATGGCAGACACACACGCACACACTTACATTTCTCCAGTTCGGTGGCTTAACTCGTTTTTATATTTGCAGTTGATGCACACACCATCTCACTTGTGTGTCGGCCTGGAACACATTGTGACACTTTGGCCCCCTGGTCACATCACCATGGTTGATATCTTCAATAATCTCCCTTTTACATTTAAGCGCTAACTAAAAGCCTGTGTGTGTGGGTGTGTGCGTGTGTGTGTGCGCGCGATAAGAAGAGTGTGTTGGAACATAAGACAAATTACAAATACAGCATTCACAGATTTTTAGCTTGGATATCAAATTTTTATGTGAAATGCTGAAGGCCTCAACCTCCTGGCAAGCGAATCTATCTTTTTTTTTCCTACTCCCCTCACCGCTTCAAGGTTTTCTAAATTCCCCACTAGCCTTCAAAACTATTTGGCCTTCACCTTTATCTCATCGCATTCTTCCTCTGTTCCCACCCCCCCAAAAAATCCTTGTCTACCATCAACACCTTTCGGCATCATTAACATCCCTTCATACTGTTTCATTCTCTCTTTTTAAAATTATCGGGTTTCTGTCCACGTTCCTGTTTGTCTCTCCTCCTGTCCATACATCCATTGCTCTCTCCCCCCTGCCTCACCTCCCATTTTTTTCTCTGGGCCCCCATAACTCGCTGTCTGTTCTTCCATGAAATTAAAAACACTCTAAGCTGCTGTTTAATCAGAGGCAGTTTGGGAAAGTGCTGTGGTGACAGAAATTGTCCATCTCAGGTGTGTCTATGTAGTGTACAGTATGCATGTAAGTGTGTGCTAGAGAGTACATGGGCTGTGCCGATGAACGAATGCTGCAGAATGCATGCGCTATCTGGGCTGCTTCTTAAGAGACTGCATTTATATTTCTTTGTTTTGAGAGATGCTGTATGTTTCTTTAAGTGCAAGTAACAGTATTTGCTGATTTTGCGGCATGTACAGTTGTGTTTTTATCACCTCTGACTAACTAACACTTTCCTTTACAAAACTTTTCATGCACCACCAGTAGCTTTATTCAACCCTTTAAATAATTTTTTTAATTTGTATTATTTTTAAATATATATTAACAGACCCTATTGCTACACCACATTATATTGCAACTGCGATTGTACACTCGCTGCCTACTTCTACTTTGGAAGCTCTGCTAAAATTCTGCCTTTTTATGGAATATTTGCAGTTTCCTTTGTAATGTGCTTTACTGTCAACCAAAGGAGTGGAGTGGAACAGTTTAGGAAGATTCAGCCTTGGTGGAGGTCGGTGCGCAACCAGGTGCCATTTTACTTGTTCTATGGGTAGAATTTCTTTCGCGTTAGAGCTCATTAATTTGCGTAGGTGACCATATACTTAGTGGCCTCAGGTAGGTTGCCAGTACTTGAAACAATGGACTTGTAGTGCTTTCTGGGTCTGTTTCACCTGTCAAGTGTCCTTTTTCCATCCTTTTCAGCCATTGTAGCTCTTGCTCATTATTTGGCAATGCGGAACGAAGCCTAACAATTCCAGGTTGTCATACAGGCCAGTAAAGAGGGTTATTGGAGCGATGCTGTAGACTATAGGAAGTGGTCGAGAATGAGGGAAATGAACCAGCCGACGCTATCAAGGCACCTTGTGTAATTCTGAAATTATTTACGATGAACGATTTATCGTTCGCGGCCCCCTATGTTGCTGATCTTTATGCAATTTTTTTGTGATTTTAAAGTATATGAGCAAGCCCAAATTTAGAATTGCACACTTTCAGTATAGTACCACATTGTGCTGCAACATGCCAGGCAGCATTGAATTGCAGCAAGGAGAAGAGGTAGAGAAGGTCCCCAATAGCCATCTAATAATGGTTGATGTTCACACAGAGCGGAGAGAATATTTGCTTTTGCGTAGTAGTATGCTCCGTTTGCATTCATTGCTGCTCTGTGTGTGTTGAAGTAGCAGCTGTTTGAAAGGAAATATGTTACCATTTATCTAGTATGCTAACGGTAAACAAAATTATTTGGTTCTGTTGAACATTTGGGTGTTTGTTATACGTATCAATTTTACTTTAAACTTGGGAGTGACAAACACCTTGAAGCAAGCAACCTTTGCCTCTCATTTGGAGAACTGAGTGAGTCTTCTTTTTGTTTCATTGAAGTACTGTTATAAGATAGTCTCCCATTTCTTGACAGTGAGCGAGTAAGAACAAGGGCTGAGGAATACTTTAAAATGTTTTTACATCATTCTAAGATTTTTATTAAATAGGTATAAATGTGTTCAGTGCATGTGGGAGGGGTAAAAATATTTAAAACAAAATATTTTATATAGTCTATATTGCTGATTTTTACCTCTCGCAGGTGGATCTGGATCTACTAAATGTATTAAGTTTCTAGAATAAGTGCAATTTACAAATGAAGACTATAAAGAAAGCTTGGAAGAGCTTATAATCAATATGTATTAGGCACCAAAACACAGCTGTGAAATATTTTGGCTCAGCATACATAACATACATAACAGCTAGCGCTGGTTTACTTAGGATAGAAAATAAGCTAACTACAAATAAGTGTTTATTACTTGCTCATTCAAAGTAAGGATAAGAATAATATAGAAAAAATTGAATTGGTACGTGGAATGTGGACTTCAGAGGTATGGTGAATGGATTTGTGAGGCGATTATGCAGGTTAGATGGTTGTCTTAACAGGACTATGTTCACTCTTGGTCCACACTTGATACATACCGGCGATATCTCCACATCTAACTGTTGACACAAAAGCAAATAAGCTAATATGCTGATAAAATTGGCCATTTGAAAGAATAATGGCGAGGTATTATCTTTCATCTTGCCAGTATGTGCTTTGAGTGCAGTGCTGAAGAGGCTTTGCATTTTTTGTCTTGTTTTTGTTTTTTGTCTGTAATCATAAATGTCCTCCATTGTGTGGTATGTACTGTGGCGTCATTGCAAAATTACATGTATTTGTTTATAAAAGCCAGAGGTTTTCCAGCTCTCTTTACAGCAGTGAGGCAAACGGCATCAACACAAAAAAAGTGACTGACACTGCCAGATTAGACGCGAGTAAGCACATTGCCAGCATGTGGCAGAATCAAGAGCTCATAGATAAGGACATACACAGAAGAGTTACAACGATGTAAACATGAAATCACAAAAGAATGAGCTGCTTGACCTAAAAGTGGAACAGGACAAAGATAAATAAAATAAAATAAAATACATTTCTCTGCATCTTATCTTGCTCTTTCTCTTGTATTTGCACCTGGGCCTTCCTCACAATCACCACCCTAACAATATGGAGAATCTCATTATGCTTTGTGATTCCATCGCTCAACTTTCTTCTTTCTTTTGCCTTACTTCTACCTCTCCCGTGTCCTTCATCTCTCTCTTTTGTTTTTGCAGGTGGTTGTCTGTCATCAGTGCAATCACTGTGTACCGAGCTAGTCATCAGCCACGGTAACAATCATAACAGCTTTGACGGATGGACATCTTCACGCCAAGTGTCTGTGCAGGTCACGCAGGCCGCCAGCTCAAAGTACTACACCGGATGAAGAGCGGCTCTCATGTCTTTTCTGCGGCTCCTTCCTCTCTTTCACTCATCCATCCTCCTCTCCTTCCCCACTTCACCCACATTCAGGCCCTTCATTTTTCACTTGGCCTTTTTCATCTAACCCATTGGTTCCCACCCCCTTCACCAATCCCCAGACCACAGCTCTTATTATATGTCTGTCTCTTTTTCTCAGTGACGACCAAGTCACTGGCTTGCCCTAAGATCATGACACCTTCATATCATCCGTCACATTTAATTGCCCTTTCTTTTTCGGTCTACTTTCATCTCACACATTTTCGCTCATTGCACTTTATCTGGTCCTGTGTGATTTACTTGCAGTCTTCACGGCTACCCAGTGTCTCTGTCAGTCTTCACTGCTGAAGAAAACAAACGTTCTGTATTTTAGTGCTCTCATCCATGCGTGCAAATGCAGACCCTAGCACTCTTCCTGGCCATCTTTTTTGTTTGTGTAAATTAATCATTCAATATTATCATCATAACTGCAATTATAATCAGAATGTTTTTCCCCGTGAAATTTGCTGACTGAGATACTATTCTAGAACACAATTTCCTTTAGCTAAAGGCATATTTTTGGCAGATTTTAAAAATGCTGAAAGTTGATAATGGATGTCATAAAATAAAACCGCTGCAAATGGTGTTTTTGACAGCCCCTTTACGAGTCTGTTTAATGTATCCGAAAGCCAGCAGTTGAAAGACGGTTCTCACGAGTGTGCTTGGAAAATATGTGCAGCAAATTGTTTGTTGTTTTTCTTTTGGTTGCCTGAATTTATTTTTACTAAAATTAACCAATTCCTTGTGTTACTTGCATTCTTTTATAGTGGGATTACCCCCGTTATTCCATAGCAAAACCATACAAATAATTCCAGCCTATAACCACACCCATAAATCACAAACTTGCAGGGACTTTGGAAAGTAAAACCAAAGGAAAAAACTTTAGTATAATCAGCCACACTCTCTTTGTGGCCTAAAGTCTGATGTGTTCTTGCCATTGGCTAATAAAGAGATGTCATTGATCCTCTTTTTAACTTCTCATCTACAGTAGTTTCCATTTTTGTTAGATGGCTATACCCAGCAAAAACATCTTCATGACTTTTTTTTTTTGCAGTATTTCTGAGAAATTGAATGTCTTTTTTTTTTTCAAAAGAAACGTACTGCTGTTTGATGAGGCGCAACACAGTGGGAGTTAATTTGGAAACATCTTTTAGCATTATTTTATCATTTAACAAAGAAACACTTCATTCACCCTAGGCAATCAGTTCAGTGCAACAATAAGAAATGTTTCATTGCAAAAGTAGATTACCTGCATAGCCTGCATATTAAAATTGCTAAAGAAATTGATATCCAATCGAAAGCCTTGGGAGCTTAATTAAAAATTCTGCCTTTACAAATACAATAAGGCTAATTGTTTGTTGATTGACAATTAGATTGTGCTAGTATAATTGTTGTGGCCTGCGAGCCTACCTTTCTTTAATGTCAGTATATGTACAAGAACTATTATTCCTAGGACTACTACTTCTAATAATAATAATAATAATAATAATGGATTCAAATCAGGTTTAACCCAATGGTTCTAGATTAAATTATTTTCGATGTGGCCATAGATAAACTAACAAACCAAGTTTTACTTACATTGTGCATCCTAAATGTACCAAATGCATCTTGCTGTTTATTGTATGTGCTGCTCCTGGAAACCTGTTGGGACACTCCTATCAGATGAACTACATAGGAAGTAATAAACGTTATTTGATTATAAATTATTTGATAATCTACTATCATCTCTCATCAAATGCTTTTTGGGTGTTGTGTCCTCCATGTAATCAAATCAATGCAAAATGACATCTTATGTGAACAAATATAACCGTTGTACAATAAAGCAACATTAACACTGAGTTCGACAGTGGGCATTGACACACCCTAGTTGAACCATGAACTCCACACTCTAAAGTTTTCTCTAATATGTACCGTTCCAGCGATGGTATTGAGCTCTGTTTTGTTTGAGGGGAGGGGAATTTACACAAAAACACAATTCAGACACACCACGACTGTAGAGTACACGACTGGAAGGCAGCGTATTGCTCAGGGAGAAGTGGGAGAGATTGGGTGGAACAAACCAATTTTGAGGCAAGGGGGGTGCTGTATTTTCATTGTTAAAAGATCAAGTTTTGACCAAGTACTCAGTGTTTGTTTAAAAATGATATAGTATAAAAAATAATTAATTAATCTCTCAAATTTTAGGGGCGCTGGGATTCAATTTAGGTATGCCTTGGCATAATAGAAACTCCCATTGTCCCCTTTCCCCTGATAATATTTTTTCCCCCAGAGATACCAGTCCAAAAACATGCAGGCCACATCAGATTAAGGATTACTAGAATGTCTATTTCAACATTTGCTTGTTAATAATCATTAAACCATGATAACAGAGAATATTAACAATTCAGTTGTATGAATGGTAACAGGGTGGATACACATGTTAATTGTATCTTCAGGCATCTAGTAGAAGAGCATTTATTTCAGACCAATTAACACATGCACTGCCATTGACAGCATTAGAAGTCAAATATCCACGTTAACTGGGAAGGCTGGCAGTGATTAAGTGAAAATGGACAATTTGGAAATCATTGGTTTGAAGGGATTTGATTAAAGAATATCCATCCATCAATTTTCTATCTTGTCTTCATTGGGGTTGCAGTTGAGCTGTTGCCTATTCCAGCTGACTTTGGGCAATAAGTCAACACTTTGGACTGGTCACCACCAGTTAATCTCAGGGCACACAACCATTCACTCTCACGCTCACCGCCCTATGGACAAATCTTCAATTAACCTAGCATGCATGTTTTTGGAATGAGGGAAGAAGCGGGAATGCTCTGACAAAACACACACAAGCACAAGGTATACGATATCCAGGCAGGAAGGATTCAAACCATAAACCTCAAAACTGTGAGCAGACATACAAACCACTCATCCCACCATGCTGCCCAAATTCTCCCCAAAAGTTTTTGCTATTTCTCCAACCTAATGCGGATTTTCTTCACTTGAATTGTGATCTCCTTGGACATATTGGTAGTTCCAGATGTAATAATGCTCATCAGGTGCGTTCTTTGCCGGAGGCTCGAACCCACTCGGCCAACGCACCCCTAGGTTAAAAGGCGAGCGCACTGACCACTGACTCAACAACCAGCACCCTCATTTAAGCATTCCAAGGAGTGAGGTTTGACTAACGTATACTTACACCGCCGTGCTGGTTTCCATTACAGAGATTTAGGCACTCAATACGTGAGACTTAAGTACTAGTCACTGGCCAAGGACTGTATTTTCACGACCATAAGGCGCACTAAAAAGTCTTAAATTTTCTCCAAAATGGACGGGACGCCTTATAATGCAGCGCGCCTTTTGTGTGCACCGAGTTCCAAAATTTGTAAATGTTGTTGTGTGACTTTAATGAGCGCTCCGTTGACTGACTGGGACCATTTGCTGCCGACACGCCGCTTATATAGAGGAAGGCGGACGTGACTGAGGACAGCATGCGGACGTAAAGGGTGTGCGTGAAAGAGGAGGCTAAAGACACGCCCCCAGTAGGTATATAGTTCCGGTATGTGCATCGGTTTGGCTAAGGACCCCCGAAAATAGCACCTACGAAGAGACACGCTTACAAAGCACAGTTTAAACTGCAAGGTATCAGTTACGCGGAGGAACATGGGAATCGAGCAGCCGCGAGAGAATTCTAGATCAACGAATCCATGGTCCGCAAATGGAGGAAGCAGGAAAACGAGCTTCGCCAAGTCAAGAAGACAAAGCTGAGTTTCCGCAGAAAAAAAAGAAAAACAAAACGCGGACACAAGGCAAGGTGGCCCGAGTTGGAAGACCAACTCGAGCAATGGATTAATGAGCAAAGAACAGCCGGGAGAAGCGTCTCTACAGTCACCATTCGGCTGAGTGCAATAACTCGGAGCTTGCCATCATTCCGGGAGGCTTGACGAAGGAACTCCAACCGCTGGCTATCGGTGTAAACAGGGCGTTCAAAGTGAAGTTGCGAGCGGCGTGGGAGCGATGGATGACAGATGGCGAAAACAGCTTTACTAAGACGAGGAGGCGGCGCCGAGCGAGTTGCGCCACAATTTGTGAATGGATTGTGAATGCTTGGGCTAACGTGTCTGCTTGCACTGTTGTTCGAGCTTTCGTAAAAGCCGGCATCATTTCTGAGGAGCCGCACAGCAACGAGAGTGACTCGAACCTGGCGTGTTTGATGGAGAACTTCGTTTCGGATACAGAAGATGAGGACTTTGATGGATTTGTGGATGAGGATTGATCAAAGAATAACGTGAGTACATTGTTAAATACTTCAATAAAGTACAACCGAACTCAGTTTTGGTCCCGCTGCCTTTTTAAAAACATTGTTTTAGCGTGCATGCATGCTACCGTATGTTTTGAGCTAGCGTATGTTTTACCATGCCTGCGTCCAATAATACGGTGCACCTTATGTATGTGTTAAATACAGAAATAGACCCCGTAACTGAGACTTCGCCTTTTAATACGGTGCCCCTTATGGTCGTGAAAATACGGTACTATTTAACCAGCTGTATGCAATAAAATGTGGGGTGGCATAAGGGAGCCAAAGGAGGTTAAACTCAGCAGATGACATTCATTACCAAACCATCGTCATTGCCTCCTAATGACATAAATAACCTTGACATTTCACAGTGGATTGCATGTCCTTTTATGTTAATTGCTCTGCTGTTATAGCCTTGTTGTGCATTCTATTGCACTCTTGTACCACTTCTTCCACACCCATTGCTTTTTTGTTTGCCTTCTTGTCTTATTTTTCTCTACCATGCATCCTTCATTCTAGTACCCCCTTCCTCCTTTTTCCGTATTCTCTTTCCTCTCCCCAACCACTCATCGGTATGCCCGTGCATGCCCATCAGCCTTTACTGGCTGCTCTGAGAGGGAGAGGGAGTGAGAGGGAGCGAAAACGAGCGGTGGAGAGTCACTGCTTAGCAGTCGAAACAGAATACAGCAGAGGGGTCACAACCCTAAATGACCATCCGCCCACAGCTACGCTCAGTAAGTCACATGCACACTTCCATGATGGCAGGTGCAAGAGTTCTTACTCTAGCATGTAGGGTGATAGAAAAAGATAGAAATGGGTAGACTGACATAAAATGGGAAAGAGCAGTGTTTTGCACTGAAGTGAAACCTTGCGGATTATTCATTGCGTTCACAGGAGCAACAGCATGAGCATTTGTTATGATTTAGTGCTGTAAAAATAACTCAACTCAGCTTTATTTTTACAGCACTTTAACAACAACCACAGCTGTAAAAAGTGCTGTAGATAAATCATAAAAGACAATAATTGAAATACTAATGCAACCATAAATAAGTAAATAAAATGTGAAATTGTAATTAAAATATGCAAGCTCGCGAGGAGAGCTGGGGTCACGTGCTTCGGTTGTCGTGGAAACCTAAACCAACACTGCTGCTTCCGCGTGCATTCGGTCAAAGAAAAACTGCAACCAACGACTTGATGACAATTTAAAGAAAACGTTTTAATCTTGACATACGACTGCTTCACTACACGTGCTGGGTTAAAATTACACGTCAGGTAAGTTTAGGCCATATAGTTAGTTACCTGATGTTTTTTTTTTTTTTTAATGCTCACTAAACTTAACTTTGCGTCTGCCATTATGTAACTTTGACTTAATACTCGTGTGTCAATGATGTAATATGCACTCGGTAGCTTCACGGATGTGGCTATTTTCATTTCAACATACTCGTTCCAAGCATGTTATTGCGATTGCTAGTTTATTTCCCGTGAGTACTCCGTTTTCTTTGTTCTCCTCCGCTCAAGACTAAATATTGGCCCTTATTATTATTATTGTTGTTATTATAATTTTTTTTATCTCTCCAAAACAGTAGTTGTTATTTAAGTGTTTCACTTTACAGTCGGAGTTTACTATTGGACTATCAGCAACGTGAAAATCCCTGCCAACCCCGGGATCACGATCCCGTTTCCAAAAATAGTGACAGATCCAAGGTATTATTTGAGCTGAGCTTTTCTCCCTTTTCCAACAAGCGATTTTTGATATGTTGGAAGTTAGAGGGATGTTTTTAAATTCCCAAATTATTAAATTTAACACCTGCATATAAATGTTTGATGCACTGCGCTATAGAAAATAGATCAATGGATTGTCTGTTGATTTTAATATTGCTTTAAAATCACAGGTGAAATGGAAATATTTGCTTTGTCTTTTCTTCGTAAAACTTAACCCTCATTTCAAAGCCATCAGCTGTGTTGCTGGCAGTTTCTCTGCTCTCGCCATAACAATATACCTAATATGCTTCACTTAGCCCTTTAGACAGTTACTGCTAGTTGTTTTAACTACCCTGCATTGCTTTTGGCAAATGTGTGTGCTGTGGTCATGGTTTTCCAGCGGCATCCATTTAGAAGACAGTAACAGCGGTGATGTACTGTGTGTGATTTCGTTCCAAGGGAGCGTGATCATGTACTCAATGGCATTACTATTGTTTCTTATTGCAGAGCAATTGTCTTTGTATTAAGCCACCAAAAAGACGCAGGCCTCCCAGCTCAAGAGGAGACATGGATTTAAACGACTTTGTGGTGCTTCCCAAATCAAAATCTTTACAATTTGGTGCCAGGTAAGTTGAGATCACATCACTGATGTGACTTAAAACATTTGCTACAATTGAATCTGTGTCATTTGTCAGCCATTATTTAACATACATTCGAAGTTACATGTAGGATTAATTTTGTCACCAAGATTATGACAATTTGCAATTCAGCATGTTTGGTCTCTCCGTAACACTGTGAAATGTAGTTCAATGTCCATGTGTACTTTTTCATTTGCCAACTCGCAATTGACTGAATTGATGCTTGAACTTGGTGCTACACTCATCCTGTGACTAATTGATGAAAATATTGATCAGCCTTGGCAACAGGGATCCGTGCAGTGGATGAATTGAACGTATTGATGAGAGCCTGGCTTGCTAGTCTGATGGAGGGGGTCATTTGTATGATTGACTGTCATTGACTGCTTTCATAAAAGTGTGTGTGCATGTGTGTATATATATATATATATATATGTATGTATGTTACGATAGAAGTCCACAAGGCCTGCAGTTGGAGACGGTGACTCTGGCCCAGCAGGGCAATGAGCTTGAAGAGAAACTGCAAAAGCTGAAAGAGAGTATGAGAAGAGAGAAAGGCGAGAGGGGGTGAGTATGAGTGGCTCAGCTCGTCTGGTGGAGAAAAAGGAGCCCTGGAAAAGTCAGAAGTGGAACGAGACAATTGGAAGTATGACAGAGATCAGAATCATTTAATTTTACGCTTAGAGATACCTGTACTCACACATGGTGGCAATCAGAATCATCTTTATTTGCCAAGTATGTGTATGTATGTCAAAAACACACCAGGAATTTGTCTCCGGTAGTTGGAGCTGCTCTAGTACGACAACAGACAATCAATTGACAGAGAATACTTCGGAGACATAAAAACACAGTCACTGAGCAATAAAAGGTTACCAGTAATGTTTTTTTTGACAATTTTGCAAAATGATGCCGATCCCTCTAGCAATTTAGAGCAGTTTGAAATGACTAATAGAACAATAGTCTGGTGCAGTGACCATTGTGCAAATGGCGCAGAGACTTTATGCAGTTTAAAGTGACAAGTATTGCGATCATAAGTGTTTATTTACTCAACACTGTCCTCTACATAGGGTATCAGGTGTCTGGAGTAATGTTTATAAAGGGGGGTGCCTTTTTGTACAAATGATATTTACATAAAACTATGTATTCATAACTATATATTAATTTATTGAACCATTCCTCGGTAACCAGTTTACCCACAACCCTAATGAGGATAAGCAGTATAGAACATGAATGGCTGGATTAATACAGTGGCTATAAAAAGGTCTACACACCCCTTGTTCACATGCAAGGTTTTTGTGATATAAAAACTGACCAAGACATATTCAAAACTTTTTCTACCATTCGTGTTGTCTCTTGACTGATTCTTTGAACAAAGATCTGATGCTGTGGAAGCTCTCTGGAGACCATGGCTGTACTGTAATATGTGACAACAAAAATTACAGAAACTCATATGTCTGAACTTTATTTGGGGTTAATCAGATGCGCTTCAAATTGTGGCAGGTGTGTGCTGACTCCCATTTAGCATGCGTTTGAATGTGATGGGTTAATTCTGAACATAGACACAGATGTTTTTTAAATGACTTGTACATGTTAAAGGTCACATTAATGGTGGAAAACGTTTTGAAATTATTATCTTGGTCTCTTTTTTTCCTAACAGCAAAAAACAAAACTGGTATTTGAACATGTGGGGATTGTGGCGTAATTTATTACATTTTTAGTAAAAGTATTGTTTTAGGTTCCACAAAGTTGTGCAGGTATACCTAATGGTGTGGCTGGTGACTGTTATTTAACATCTTCTTGTGCAGTCTGAACATCCTCATGTGTGTAGATATTGACTATAACCCATGAAACCACATATTTCTTGGTTTCTTGTTATTTTGATTTCACATAAAATGCCAAGTACCAACCAAACTGTTTAATAGAACAGGCCTTATCGTGGTCAACCAACGAAGTTTGAGTGCACAAGCTCAGCGTCACAGGCTTAGGTTGCCTTTGGAAAACAGACATAAAAGTGCTGCTGCCACCATCGCTGCAGAGGTTGAAGGGCTGTAGGGTGAGCCTGTCTGTGCTCAGACCATACGTTGCACAATGCATCAAATTGGTCTGCATGACTGGTGTCCCAATAGGAAGCCTCTTCTAAAGAGGTGCACAAAAAACAACAACAAACTGCAAACAGGTTGCTGAAGACAAGCAGATGAAGGACATAGATTACTGGACCAAGAAAATTGCTTCGGATCAAGCATGTGTGGTGGTAACCAGGTGATTACAAAGACAAGTGTGTTTTGCCTGGAGTCAAGTCATATAGTCTGGGGCTGCACAAGTGCAGCGAGAACTAGAAAGCTACAGTTCATTGAGGGAACTACAGTATGAATGCCAAGATGTACTGTGACATACTGAAGCACAGCATGATCCCCT